>NW_023416313.1:142343761-142943761 GCF_014108235.1 Myotis myotis | reverse complement strand
CTCCTGCCCAACTCAGCCACTCACCTCCCTGGGCAAATCTTTTCCCTGCCTTTACTTCCTTTTAGATCTGGAGCAAGCCAGCATTGTAAGGGCCCTTAGCGCTCACGGGTCTGTCATCCTGCCCTCCCATTTCATAGACAGGAAAAGTGAGCCTCAGGATAGGGAAACAACTTGGCTAAGCTAACACAACCAGACCTTCGAGGAGCCTGGGCTAGGAACCATGCCTCTGACTCCCAGCATGCACTGCTCCCTGGGGCTGTGGGGCTGGAGTGCTGCTGCCCTTGGCAGGGTGTGGGTCCCGGCATTGCAATCCTCACTCCCAAGCCTAAGTGCACAGGTGCAGTTAAGCCATAAGAAGCCACCTCCCACTGCAGTCAGTGGGCTACAGGGCCACTCAGTAAGGCGCGTTCTGTGATGCCACGGGGAGTTGGCCACGTGTGACTTCACAGAAGTGTGACCGTGTTGCACATACCTTCCTGGGTTTCAAATTTGCAGCTAACATCCCTCTGGATCCTCCATGCAGCCCAGTGTGCGCCTCACAAAAGCTAGTGGGTAGGTGAGAGTCCATTTATTGCAATGAGGGGTTGGGTTTTATGAGCACAATAACCACCTTTATCCATCAGCATGAAAAAGTGGTTTTAAAGTTAAAATGATAACCTGGGCCCTGGCTGGTTTGGCTCAGTGGATAGAGCATTAGCCTGTGGACTGAAGGGTCCAGGGTTTGATTCCAGTCAAGGGCATATGCCCAGGTTGCAGGCTCAGAGTCTCCAGTGGGGGCGTGCAGGAGGCAGCCAATCAATGATTCTCTCTCATTATTGATGTTTCTATCTCTCTCTCCCTCTCCCTTTCTCTCTGAAATCAATAAAAATATATTTAAAAAATAAAACAAGGCTCTCTGCTTCTCCTGTTCATCAGACAGCCTCCCCTCCTGTGCAGTGCCAGCAGCCACAACCCTGAGACAAGGTGCTGAAGGTCGGAGTTGGCCACATTGGGCGCCTGGTCTCCAGGGCTGCTTTTAACTCTAGCAAAGTGGACATTGTCGCCATCAATGACCCCTTCATTGACCTCAACTACATGGTCTACATGTTCCAGTTTGATTCTACTCACGGCAAGTTCAAACGCACAGTCAAGGCTGAGAATGGGAAGCTTGTTGTCAATGGAAAGTCCATCTCCATCTTCCAGGAGCGAGATCCCACCAACATCAAATGGGGTGATGCTGGTGCTGAGTATGTTGAGGAGTCCACCGGTGTCTTCACTACCAGGGAGAAGGCTGGGGTTCACTTGAAGGGTGGAGCCAAGGGGTCATGATCTCTGCCCCTTCTGCAGATGCCCCCATGTTTGTGATGGGTGTGAACCATGACAAGTATGACAAGTCCCTCAAGATTGTCAGCAATGCCTCCTGCACCACCAACTGCTTGCCCTCCCTGGCCAAAGTCACCCTGTGCCCACCTTAGCCTCGCTGCCCACAGTTCCTTTCAAGGTGCATGAATTTGCACTGGGCCCCTAGTAATTATAATAACTCCTTTGAATCTTTGTCTTCTAAATTCAACATCTGGGCTAACTCACAGTCTTTAATTGTTTCTGATTTCCTGATTATCAGTTATACTTTCTCACAACTTTTGATTGATATTGAACATTTTAGATAATATACTGTAGACACTCCAAATTCTGATACTTCCCTCCTGAGGGTTGTCATTGCTGCTATTTTGTTTGCTTGTTTAATTACTTGCCTGGACTAAACCTGTGGAATATGTCTCACTTGTGTGTCACTGCTGATGTCTATACTCAGATTTTTTAAATTCTTGTTTTAATTTTAAGATCGGCTTCCTAAAAGTGGCTGTAACTTATTCTACCATCAGAATGTAGAGAGCTCTGTGGCTGCATAGTTTATGGTCAGCCAGTTATTGGTTTTAATCCAAGCAAGGCTTCTACCCTTTCCCAAGGGTGTGTGTGCAGGTTGGGAAGTACATTAAAAGTTCAGCAGTTTTCAGGTATGCTCCAGTTTTACTTCCCATCAGTCCATCTTGTGTCTTACTTGTGCATGAACACAGCTTCCCAGACCATGTATGTATGGTATGGGGAAAGGCTGCATTCTGTTCAGTCTTCCATGAGCATTTATGCATACTTCTAGTTAGTCAAAGCTGACATAGAGAGTTTATCAAGCCCTCCTACGGCTATCTCATTCCCTGGGTGTCCTTGTTAAATTTCTGTCTAGGTCACTGCCTGTTGCTTATTGCAGTCAGAATGACAGCCTCGGGCTAGCTGAGCTGTTGGCCTTCCCTGGTGGCTTGTCATCAAGATCACTACTTTTACTGACAATGCTGCTGAACACAGGTTTTTCACCCAGACTTCATACCAATGGAGACTCCTGCCAAGTAAAGCTTCTGCTTTTCCTAGCCTTCTCTATCTTAGTAGAATAATTCCACCATCCAAACTGGAAATAGCCCTGGGCAGGAATTCCACTGCTCCGCCTTGATCTTACCTGAAGCTCAGTTATTTCTCATGAATTAGCACTTCTCACTTTGTTGCATGCTTTTGGTAGATTTCAGAGTTCCCAGATGGGTTTTTTTTTTTCACAATATGTTTATTATAATTGCTTTTTAGGAAATAATTTGCTGACCTTCTCGTGCTGCCATACTAAAAGTTCTAACTCAGGCATGACTTTTCAATCTAAGGTCAAGAGCTATCCTATCTCCATGATACTTTTAAGCAAAGCACTGCCACATTTATGAATTTGTCTTCCTTTAAATGAGATTCTGAGAGGAGGCAATTTCCACTTTCATTACCCAGTTGAATGAGAACAACTCAGTGGCAAAAACAAGTACCAATTAGTGAAATGAAAAGTTCAAGCTGTGAATTTATCCTCAAGGCAAACTGCTATGATATGAAGGGCAGCAATGGGATGTAAAATATACAAGCAAAACAAAATAGACCTGGAGGTTGGACCTTCCTATGTTGTTTATTATAAATTACAGATTGATTAATTGATTGATTTAATAGACATATATAGATAATACTAGAGGCCTGGTGCACAGATTCATACACTGGTGGGATCCCTTGGCCTGGCCTGTGGGGATCGGGCCAAAACCAGCTCTCCAACATCCCCCAAGGGGTCCCAGATTGTGAGAGGGCACAGACCAGGCCAAAGGACCCCATCAGTGCACAATCAGGGCCGGGGAGGGGCTGTGGGAGAGTTCCAGGGCCTGTCCAATCCATCTCGCCCAGTCCTGATTGGCCAGACCCCAACAGCAAGCTAACCTACCGGTCAAAGCATCTTCCCCCTGGAGGTCAGTGTGCGTCATAGCAACTGGTCAAATGGTTGATCGAATGACCTGACACTTAGCATATTAGGTTTTTATTATATAGGATATATTATATATGTATATTTATAATATATAATTATAGAATGTATTTAGACTACAGCTTGTACTGAATGCAGATCATTGAATTAATTTGAGTAAGTTAATCTAAACATATATGGCAATTTTATTTATTAAATAGTTACCAAATGTAACCCTATTACTTGAGAACATAACACGTTTCAGAATAGTTGTGTGTGTGTTTTTAACATATATGATATTCATGTACCATAATAAAAATGCTGCTGGTAAAAAGTGGAAAAAGTTTCAGGAACATTAAAGATATTTAGCAATTTAATTTTAAAAATCCAAAACAATTAAAAGTTGAGGGGAAAACACAATTTTTAAAAATCTATTACTACCAAATATTGCCAAAGATGTACAAAATTATGGAAAGTCTACTCTGGTGGGAAAATAAACTACTAAAGCCACTTTGGAGAACAATTCAGTATTATCTAATAAATTTTTTGAAAATTCAATCATACAACCCAGTAATTCCATTTCTTTCAGGGAGACATGTATACAGAAAGGTAAATTAAAATGAATGTACTAGATCTAAATGTAAAACTAAAACAGATAGATTTAAACTATAACAATAAATAGGAAAAACTTAAGTTGTAGAAAGATTTACTGTTACCATTTATATAATTTTTAAAGTGTTTATGCATAAACATGAGAAGTTAAAATTTAGTGTAATAAAATGAAAGAATATATTTCAAATTCATAATAGAGGTTGTCTCTGAGGAATGCACACAGATAATGCAGTAACGGGAAGGAATAGAAAGGGACTTCATATGTCTCAGTAAAGATTTGTGAATTTAGAAAAGAAATGGAAATATTAACCCTTGCTAATTCTCATTGATGATACATGTCCAGCGCCAGGGTGAACCTGAGTGGGGGCGGTGAAGAATTGAAAAAAGACAGACAAGCCCTAACCGGTTTGGCTCAGTGGATAGAGCGTTGGCCTGTGGACTGAAGGGTCCCAGGTTCGATTCGGTCAAAGGCATGTACCTTGGTTGCGGGCACATCCCCAGTGGGGGTGTGCAGGAGGCAGCTGATCGAAGTTTCTCTCTCATCGATGTTTCTAACTCTCTGTCCCTCTCCCTTCCTCTCTGTAAAAAAATCAATAAAATATATTTTTTAAAAAGAGACAGACAAGAGAATAAAGCTGGGTCTCAGTGGGACACTGCCCTCTCTGATGGAGAGCTAGCGACAGTGCCACGGACTACAAGCCGTGTCTTTATTTTATAGCCAGATTCCACAAGGCAAAGTAAGGGCATGGTCAAGATGTTTACAACATTCTCCTGGGTTTCGATCCTACTCAACTACATGCACCTGAACTCTATCAAGCCCACATCACTCAGGCACGTGGGGCCACGTGTTCGGACCATATGTTCAAGCTTACAACTTATAGCTGTTGGCTATAATTGTGTTGGGAGGGCCCTGCCCTCCAAGCTAGGACTTGCATGTGGCCATGAGAGGACTGTGCCCTCTCATTAGTCCGAGGCTTGAACCTGTCCAAACACTGTAGCCGCGCTCCACAAATACATAGGTGTGGATTATATTTTCCTCGATATTCCTAGTTTTTAAAATATGTAACCTTTTAAAATATGGTAAGATAGTGTCAAAATAAGTGGGCTATAACACAGGACTGTTTAGTGTACCTATCTCCAAAATACCAGCTAATAGAACCAACTAATACATTTCCAAAGCATTGCCTTAAGGAATATAGGTGATAATGGAGAATTCAGTAAGTTCATCTACATCAATTCTTCTATATCACTTATATTAAAACATTATTTACATTTAGCGTGTAATTATTGGGGTACTCTATATGGTGCAAAAGCATTTTAAGAGAGAGCCAATTAAAGTAAAACTTGATATATAACTTCTTCTTTAATAAATATATACCTTCAAAACCACCTAGGTGAGTTATAGCATTCTTTTACTCTAATACTTTTAAATTAAGTGATGCACTACAGCCAGCATCCTTTCTGGCTGGCAATTTGCTTCTAGTGCTACCCCTCGTGGCAGCACCCTTACCCTATCTAACCCTATTCCATAGCAGTACTATAATCCAGAAAAAAAATTCTTTGTGTTCAAAGAACTGGGCAATTTAAACATTTTGGACAGATTAAATAACAGCTGTTTGGCTCTAAAGCGTGATTTTTTTTTAACCTGCTCTGAGTCAGGAGACCCGTGTAGACACTCTGCATTTCTATTTTGGGGACCTAAGCACATTTGGGCCTTATCAAGGGGGAGGCTGAGGGAGGGGTGGACAGGTAAATTTACTTCCCTTCCAGACATTGAGCTACCTGGGCAAGCCACTTCACATAGCTGTCCCTCAATTTTCCTATCTTTAATACTACCTTATCTATCCAGAAGGATTAGTGTAAAATTAAAAGAGATAACACAGATAAAGTTCTCGGAACAGTATCTAGCATGTTCAAGTATTAGTAAGTATAAGCTATGATCATTATCATCATCATCATCACCATTTTATTATTATCAATGAGTCTTAACAACACAAAAGCCTAGTTTTATAAAAATTATTTTAAACATTCACTTATTTATTGCATTTTTCAACAAATGTATCTAACTACTTTAAACTTTTTGTTTTTATGTAAATCAATGATGCACATCCAATGAACATATTTAAGATGGCAATTATAATTTAACCACCTCAATTCGTTTGTGGAAAAATAAACAGGACATAAATATGTGAATGCATTGAGTATGAAATTACAGTATTTTACTGGTATGTTTCTAATAAAGTATCTCAAGTTATAAGTAAATAAACAATAACATGTATAAGACTGATCCTCACTTAGTTTTGTGTTCCTTAACCACTCTTTTCACTTTCAGTACTAGAATTCTCGTGTTACTTCCTATATAAGAATAAATTATCTTCCCCAATTTTCAAATAATCTTTCTTTTCTCAAATAACTAGATGAGAGGATAATATTCATCTAAGAACACTCAATCTGACCAAGTACAGGAGCCAGAATCTTTCAACACAATTAACAAAGGAATATAATCTATCTCCATGTCATACAGTATATGCTGATTATGATTGTATTACTTGTGTTGTTTGATTTAGGCTCCTTTAGTTGTATGACAGAGACATCTTCTACTCACTGTCTGTCATGTGCTCACCCCGGTTCAAAGCCCTCCTGCAGTTTGGCAGTGCCATTGGACTAGTTCTGGTCAACAGACTGTGCACAGAAATAGCATGTGTCCATTTCAGACTGAAGCATTTAAAAGCCAATATATAAACCTCCTGCTCTCCCTTCACCTGCTGTGGCAACATTGAAATTCACTTATTGAGATGGCAAAGCCACACTATAAAAACAACCTACGTTTTATTTCTAAGTCTACTCTTAAAAGAAGGACATCCCACATAACTGCCGGCTTTTTGTGAGAGAGAAAATTAACTTTTATGTATTTAGCCACAAAAATTTCAGTTTTGTTTTCTTTGTAGAGGATAGTCACAAGACATAGAGGCAAACTCAAGCTAGCAGGAGCACAAAGAGAGATTTTATTTATGGTGAGGACTTGTATAGATTGAAATTACAACTGGAAAGTCATCAGTCACAGAAGTGAGATTATCAGAATAATTTCCAAATCAGTTCTTTTTCTTTTTTTTTAATATATTTTTATTGATTAAAATATTACATATGTGTCCTTGTCCCCACGTTACCCTCTAGCCCCCCCCCCCCCGCTCATGCCCTCACTCCCCCCCCTCGTTGTCCGTGTCCATTGGTTAGGCCTATATGCCTGCATGTAAGTCCTTTGGTTAATCTTTCCCCCTTACCCCCACCCTCCCCTACCCTCCCTCCAAAGCCCGACAGTCCAATCAATGCCTCTCCGTCTCTGGATCAGTCCTTGTTCATCAGTTTATGTTGTTCATTATATTCCACAAATGAGTGAGATCATGTGGTATTTATCCGCTCTCCAGTTCCATCCATGCTGTGGCAAATGGTAAGAGTTCCTTTTCCTTCTTCCTCTTCTTAAAGAATACCTTTCAGCATTTCATATAATGCTGGTTTGGTGGTGATGAACTCCTTTAGCTTTTTCTTATCCGTGAAGCTCTTTCTCTGACCTTCTATTCTGAATGATAGCTTTGCTGGATAAAGTAATCTTGGTTGCAGGTTCATGCTACTCATCACTTTGAATATTTCTTGCCACTCCCTTCTGGCCTGCATGGTTTCTGTTGAGAAATCAACTGACAGTCGTATGGGTACTCCCTTGTAGGTAACTGACTGTCTTTCTCTTGCTGCTTTTAAGATTCTCTCTTTGTCTTTTGCTCTTGGCATTTTAATTATGATGTGTCTTGGTGTGGTCCTCTTTGGATTCCTTTTGTTTGGGGTTCTCTGCGCTTCCTGGACTTGGAAGTCTATTTCTTTCACCAGGTGGGGGAAGTTTTCTGTCATTATTTCTTCAAATAGGTTTTCAATATCTTGCCCTCTCTCTTCTTCTGGTACCCCTATAATTCTGATGTTGGTAAGCTTGAAGTTGTCCCAGAGGCTCCTTACACTATCTTCATATTTTTGGAATCTCTTTTCTTTTTTCTTTTTCAGTTGGGTATTTTTTGTTTCTTTGTATTTCAAATCTTTGACTTGATTTTTGGGATCCTCTTGTCTGCTGTTGGATCTCCGTAGATTATTCTTTATTTCAGTTAGTGTATGCTTAATTTCTAGTTGGTCCTTTTTCATGTCCTCCATGGTCTCACTATACTTATGGAGGGACTCATTAAATTTATTGGCGGTTTCCATAAAATTCTTGAAAAACCTTATAAACGTGGCCTTGAACTCTATATCCAGTCGTTTGCTTTCCTCCATTTCTGCCATTTGTGACCTGTTTCTTTGTCTCCGCATTTTGGCTGCTTCCCTGTGTTGATAGAGTGGCTTTGTGTGCTAGGTGTCCTGTAGGGCCCAGTAGCTCAGCCTCCCCAGTTACCTGAGGTGGACACTCTTGGTGCACCCCCTCGTGGGCTTTGTGCACAGTCTTGTTGTAGCTATGCCTTGGTTGTTGTAGGATCACTGGGAGGAACTGACCTCCAGGGCAATTGGCAGCGAGAATCAGCTGTGTCTGCAGTGGGAGAACTTCTGTGCTGGAGACACCCTTCTGGGCCAAGACTTGCTTCAGTGGGGCTTTGGTGCTCACTGAGACTGCACCCTGAGTGTGTCCCTTATGGATCTGAGGAGTTGTGTTCTGGATGGTTCCCCTCTGACCACTGGGTACAGTGGCTCTTGGATCTAAGGAGGTGCTAATTTAGCCTCTGCCTGAGGTTACACAGCAGGAACTACGAAGAGAACTGCAGATTCCCCTTCCTTTTTTTTTTTTTGGAGTTTGGAAGTGCCCTGATGATGCTCAGCTGTGTAGCAATGCAAGCCGCTGTGGGGCCTTGGGCCTTCTCTTGGAGGCTCTGGGTCTATCTGGCCTGGCCGCGGTTAGGTAATTACAGGTTGCAAATGGCCGGGGCATTCATATGCAAAAGCCGCTGCCGCAGCCTGGGCGGGGCAGGGTCTCAAGAAATCAAAGGGCGGAGAAAGCAGCTATGGCGGAGCCTCAGCCCCGCCCTAAGGAGTCGCGAGTCCCAGTGTCCCGGCAATGGCTGCAAGCACCTCTGAGGGAAAGCCGCTCTCAAGCTCGCCCGCTGCCAGACAGTCCAGTGTCTCCCTGTATAAGTCCTGGGTCCCCAGAGACTTCCCTGAACCAGATTTCAGAGCCGTCGGGAGCTTGTGTCTCCCTCCGGATTCAAAAAGACAGCCCGTCCTCAGGTGCCAGACCCTTTCGCGCGCACGAGCCCCCGTACCGCTGCACTCCACCTCCGCAGCTCCTCCCGCTCGCAGTGTGCTTTTCTTTCCTTCTAGTTGTAAAATTTACACTCAGCCAGCCCTCCTGTAGTTCTGGATGATGTCCACCTTGTGTTTTTGATGCATTTATCGATTGTTGTGGGAAGCAGCAATTTCCCGGTGTTTATCTATGCCGCCATCTTAGTTTCTCCAGTTCTTTTTCTTCACATTTATTTCAAGGTTCATACAGGAAATTTAGGAGTGTGATAAGTGGCCTATTCCTACAAGCCAGCAGCTACTGCCATATAATTTATGTTCATAGGGATATAGCTTTCATAAACAAGTAGTGTTCCTTGAATATTCTGGATGAGTCACAAAAGATTATGGTGGTACAGGCTGACCAATGTGCCAGTGTTTAGCATTGTCCCAGGCACCAAGAGATCACAGGTTAGACTCTTGGTCAGGGCACATGCCAGGGTTGCAAGCTCAATTCCCAGTAGGGAGTGTGCAGGAGGCACTGATCAATGTTTCACTCTCATTGAAGTTTCTCTCTTTCTCCCTTCCTCTCTCTAAAATCAATAAAAGCACATTTTTGAAAAGATTATGGTGGCACATTGCTAAAGAAAACAAAAAGAGAAAAGAAGAAATTAGCAATTTCAGAATATTACATTTCTAAATATGATATTTCTAAATATTAAAAATTCCAAACTTAAATTCAAGAAATATTCTTTCCCACACAAACCTCTTCCACATTTACATGTGAAATGGGAATTAGTAGCATTAAATGTGATTCAGAGGTAAACTGGGAATAAATGGAAGAAAACCAATTAGTAGATTACATAACTATGAGTTTTCTTACTTATTGTTTTTTCTACCAAGCTACTAAAGGACTTACAGGTATTTTAATATTTCCTACAGAGCACTTAAACACTAAAATTAAAAACAAGTGTGTGTTGTGGCCAGCAATCAATTATTCTATCCTGAAATAGCTATTCAACAAGTATCCTTTTATAATAGCTCCCTGCTATAAGTCTTAATTATGAATTTTTTATAATGTAATAAATGTATGAGAACAAGTAAAGCTTTCCTTTAGATTTCCAAATGAATATCTGTTGTAATCTTTCTGTTATGTTCCATTTTTTTACTCCAATCAAAATTTTCCAAATAGAATCACATTGATTTGTTTTTTCCTCATTTGAAAATTTAATATATTTTGGATAAGAGAAAAAAGAGAGAATTATATCCCAAAGACATAGCATATTCATTTATTGAGACTTTTATGCTATGATGAAATAGGTGTTCTATTAATTTATACATTAGTTGTAGACTAACCAAATGACAAAGATCATGTTTTCTACACATTTAGGTCATTCTACATGATGATTTTTAATTAATTTTAATAATATGATGTCATAAATATTTGGGGAATTCCAATTGCAAGTTTTCAGGAAATAGCTATTTCTTGAATCAAAAACAAACAAACAAAAAACCCCTCCCTAGCTGTGTGGCTCCGTTGGTTGGAGTGTCATCCTGTACACCAAAGGTTGCGAATTCAATCCCAGTCAGGTCACACACCTAGGTTGCAGTTTTGATCCCCAGTTGGTACCCATATAGGAGGTAGCCAATGGAGGCTTCTCACTCACATCGCTATCTCTCTCTATTCTCTCTCCATCCCTCTCTCTAAAATAAATAATCATATCCTCAGGTGAGGATTAAAAGGGAAAAAAAAGAAAATTTAAAAACAAAATTAGCCGAAGCCGGTTTGGCTCGGTGGATGGAGCATCGGCCTGCGGACTGAAGGGTCCCGGTTTCGATTCAGGTCAGGGGCATGTGCCTGGGTTGCGGGCACATCCCCAGTGGGAGATGTGCAGGAGGCGGCTGGTCAATGTTTCTCTCTCATCGATGTTTCTAGCTCTCTATCTCTCTCCCTTCCTCCCTATAAAAAATCAATAAAATATATTTAAAAAAAAATTAGTGCCCCTGACTGGTTTGGCTCAGTGGATAGAGCGTCGGCCTGCGGATTGAAGGGTCCCAGGTTCGATTCCAGTAAAGGGCATGTACCTTGGTTGCGAGCACATTCCCAGTGGGAGGTGTGCAAGAGGCAGCTGATCGGTGTTTCTCTCTCATCGATGTTTCTAACTCTCTATCCCTCTCCCTTCCTCTCTGTAAAAAATCAATAAAAATATATTTAAAAAAATAAAAAATAAAAATAAAAACAAAATTAGAAAACCTGAAGCCTTTATTTCTACTTGTCTGTTTTAAAAAGTATAAAACATCAAAAGGTTTAGGGCAGTAGTTCTCAACTTGTGGGTCATGACCCCTTTGGGGGTCGAACAACCCTTTCACAGGGGTCGCCTAAGACCATCGGAAAACACATATATAATTACATATATTTTTGTGATTAACCACTATGCTTTAATTATGTTCAATTTGTAACAATGAAAATACATCCTGCATGTCAAATATTTACATTATGATTAATAACAGTAGCAAAATTACAGTTATGAAGTAGCAATGAAAATAATTTTATGGTTGGGGGTCACCACAGCATGAGGAACTGTATTAAAGGGTCGTGGCATTAGGAAGGTTGAGAACCACTGGTCTAGGGCTTAGAATTTATCCAAGATGGCTACGAGTAGGTGTAAGTTACATTCACCTGTTCTCAGACCCAAACTGGATTTGTAGCTAAATTATAGAGCAATCAACCTGAATAGCCAACTGTGAGCTAACTGAACTGATATATTATAACCAAGAATTTACAGAAGAAGCCACATAGAGACTGGTAAGAAGAGCAGAGACACAGAAAGGGCTGGCCTCCATACCCACAGGTGTGGCATCTTATAAGCTAGAGGGTTATCTCAGCTGCAAAACTCCCTTCCCGCAGGAGTGTGGGGTCTCAACTCCATGCAGGGATCCCCAGCCATAGCAACAGAGACAGAAAGAGAAGCCCACATAGTAGCTGGTGGTGAAAATCAGTGTGGATTCCCTACTCCTGGGAGAGAAGGGAGTCTGCTGGAGAACTTACCACCACCTTCCCAGGGACGAACATTCCTATTCTTATAGTACCAGCCTGGGGAGTGTACTGCCTGGTTGGGGAGTGCACTGCCGGTCGCCGACTGCTGGTGAGGCCACTTTGCCTGTTCAGGTCCTGTGGAAGGGTCTACTGGCTGCACCTAGCAGTCATCTTTGGGTGCTCTTTCTCTAGGGAAGCTTTTGGCAGAGACTCAGACTGACTGAACTGTGTGGCTTTAGAAAGGGAAACAGTCTTCCCCACCTTGAGCGCACAGCAGTCACCACTTATTGAATCACTTGGCCGGCCACATGATTCAGAACACATCTCCTAGGAGGCTTTTGTCCGGGAATCAGATGGGTGAGGGCTGAGTTGTGTGGCTACATCACAGAGGGTCCACTCCTATCTTCCATGAGAGCTCAGCTCACAGTATCCCGGGAAAAGAAAGAAGTGCCAACCTCCCTTCCTATAGGCTTGAGAACACAACCTCCAATGGGAGGCTGTTTGGATTTACACTTCAAATTCCCAGATAACCTGGCCTGATGAGCTCAGTTTTATGGGTGGAAGGGAGAGCTGCTAGGAACGGGGGCATTCAGAGTGTGTGTCCCTGGAAGGCTACTGTGGGCCTAGGATGAAATGCTTGGCTCTTTCTTGTAGGCATGGCTGTTATCACACCCAATGGGAGACTCTTTTGATCTGTCCTCCCAAGCCTGGTGCTCCACCTGGCTGACCTTGCTCCTGCAGAGGGGATGGCTGGCTGCACCCAACCTGCACCTATAGTGAGTCCCACCTGGGGGAGCCAGAATTGGAGACTCTGGCAGAGACTGAATGGTCGGGTTCTGGAATAGGGGCCACTTTCCCCTCAATGAATTCTTGACCACGTGACCCCCAAGTAAAGAACCTACTAGCGGCTAGTAACTAGCCCCATCCTCCCGATCTGGTCACCCTGCCATATCAAGCTTGCAACCTGTGTTCACAGCCAGCCTAGAACCAATCTACAGTCTTTCTTCGGAAAGCTCTGGAGGAACAACAGGCAACCTCAGCAGGAGGCAGAGTAGCTGACTGGTGAAGGCAGACCTCAGCAAACCTCGGACCTTTTACAGAACTTTCCCCAGCTCAAGCTAGAGGAAGCTGACCCTTGTACACAAATTGGCCCCTCCCCCACACACACACACAGGCCAAGTAGGCACAGTGACAAACAGTGAATAATATGGTAATACCAGACAGGTAGCCCAAGGCCAGTTACACACAATGTCTGATGTTGACCTGTACCTGAACTCTGCCCAAGTGGACCCAGAACCAACAACACCAGTAGCGGGCTTCAGACCATACCAGAGCTTGACTCAACTAGCCACACAAACAGCATACCCAAAGAGGGATTCCAGCAGGCACCCTTATGCTTATAACAACCTCACCTTGGAGGGCAGCCCCTGCACAGTGACTCATCCATGATGATCAAAGTTTATCTTTATAGTCAGCCAGGCTGAAGAGTTAACCACTCACAACAGGGCCAAGCGCATTCAAGACTTAACTACAACAGGAGGGTGCACATAACTCACAAGAGACATTCTGGGAACACAAAGCTTAAGTGATCTGGAAGATTGTGGCACTGATCCCAACAAGATAGCTATATCATAAAGCCATCATAAGAAGTTTGGGAGCCCTAGCCAGCTTGGCTCAATGGACAGAATGTGGGCCTGTTAACTGAAGAGTCCCGGGTTCAATTCCAGTCAAGGGCACATGCCCATGTTGTGGGCTCTATCCCAAGTAGGGGCATGCAGAAGGCTGCCAATCAATGATTCTCTCTCATCATTGATGTTTCAGTCTCTCCCTTTCCCCTCTTCTCTGAAATCAATAACAAAAAATTTTAAAAATTCACTCTCCCTTAAAAAAAAAAAAAAAAAAAGAAGTTCGGGAGTCATAGCAGATCAACCTAATATACAAAGTAAAGAGACAAATGAATCTGCCCTAAATAAAAGAATAAGAGAAATTCCAGAAAAGAATTAAATTAAAGGGAAGCAATGGTTATAAGGATGCTTAAGAACTTTAGGGGAAGAATGGATGATCTCAGTAAGAATTTTTTTTAAAAAGAGATATTAAACAATAAAGAGGACATAGAAACCATAAAAAAGAATCAGTCAGAAATGAAGAATACAATATCTGAAATGAATAATGCACAAGAAGGAATCAACAGTAGATTAGATGAAGCAGAGGATTGAATCAGTGACTTAGAGGATAAGATAACAGTTAGCACCCAAGCAAAACATCAAAAAGAAAAGAGAATTTTAAAAAATAAGGCAAGTCTAAAGGACTTCTGGGACAACATCTGCATCATAGGGTAACCAGAAGGAGAAGACATGAGCAAGAGATAGAAAATCTGTTTGAAGAAATAATGGCTGAAAACTTTCATAACCTGGCAAAAGAAAATGGCACACAAGTTCAGGAAGCACAGAGTCTCAATAAAAATGAACCCAAAGAGGCCCACACCAAGACACATCATAATTAAAATGCCAAAGGTAAAAGACAAAGAGAGAATCTTAAAAACAGCAAGAGAAAAGCAATTAGTTACCTACAAAGGAGCTTCCATAAGGCTTACAGCTCATTTCTTAACAAAAACACTTAAGGCAAGAAGGGATTAAAATGAAATATTCAAAGTGATGAAATGCAAGAACCTACAACCAAGACTATGCTACCAAGCAAGGCTATCATTTAAAATTGAAGATAAGGGGGGAGGAGCCAAGATGGCCACATAGATAAATGTGGTACTCTCATCCACCCACAACCACATCAAAATTACAACTAAAACACAGAATAATCATCATTCAGAACTGCCTAAAATCTGGCTGTATAGAAGTCCTACAACTAGAGAAGTAAGTAAGAAAGCACATTGAGACTGGTAGGAGGGGGAGAGGCAAAGAAGGGGCTGGTCCTACACCCACGTGTGGTGTGTTTTTAATCAGGAGGAATATTTTATCCTGTGAGGAGTAAAGAGTCCCAGCCACATATAAGACCCTTCAGCTAAGGGTTCCAGTGCTTGGAAGAGAAGTCCCCATAACTTGGGATATAAAATCCAGCAGGGATTGTGGCTGAGTGACACGGAGGCAGCTGAAGACCCAGGCAATTCCTCTTACAGTACAGGTATCTGACTTACTTGGACTCACTCCCTCTGAGTTCCAGTGCTGGGACAGCAGCTTGAAAGTATCTAGGGACACACAGGGAGGAAATAAATTGTCTAGCATCAGGGTAAGGACTTGGGGGCAGCTTTCTCCCAGACAAAAGTACTCATAAAGGTCATTGTTCCTATGTTGAAACCTTCCCTGTCACAGAGCTGACTGGCAGGCACCATATCTGAGTCTCCATCAACCTGGCTTACACTGATCAACCCACCCCAGTGACCCCTGAGACCCACTCCACAGAATTTAAAGCTCCACCCAAGCTGTTTGCAGTGGCTTTTCCATATGAGAGGGCTGTCCTGGCTCAAGCTTCAGACTTTACTAAAATCTCTCAAACAAGCAGCAGCTGGTGTCAGCATACCCCATACTTTGTAATAAGTGGCCCCAGGCCTGGCAGTAGCAGCAGCCTGCCTTGGTTCACACTTTGGCCTCTCCTGGGCACCTCCAAGCCCAATACAAATAGGAGCCATCTGCAGCTTGTGCCAAGTGGCCCCAGGCAGGGCACAGGCAGTGTCTGACTCTGCACTTCCTGGAAGGCCCCAGAAAGAGTGCACCCCATGAACAGCTTCATACCATATCAGATTACAACTCTACCACATTCACAAGTGACACACTCAAGGGGCAGAACCTGTGAGCACTAAAGTCCCACTGAAGCAAGTCCTGCTCCATAAGGGTGTATCCTGCACAGCAGCTCTTTTGCTGTAGTCACAGCTGGTTCTCACAGCCAATTGGCCTGGAGGTCAATTCCTCCCAGTGATGCCAACAGCAATCAAGGCTCAACTACAACAGGACAGTGTACACAAGGGCATATCTAGAGTGCCCAGCTCAGGTGATTGGGGAGGCTGGGCCACTGGGCCCTGCAGGACACTTACTACACAAAGCCATGCTACCAATTCCAGGAGACATAGTGGCCCTACCAAATACATAAAAACAAACACAGGTAAGCAGCCAAAATGTAGAGACGAAGAAACATGTCACAAATGAAAGAACAGAAGAAATTTCCAGAAAAAGAACTAAATGAAATGGAAGCAAGCAAACTACTAGATACAGAGTTCAAAACAATGATTATCAGGATGCTTAAGGATCTTTATGAGAGCTTCAAGGGTCTTAGTGAGAATTTCAAGGAAATTAGTGAGAACATCAAAGATATGAAAAAGGACCAGTCAGAAATGAGGACACACTAACTGAAATGAAGAATAATTTACAGGGAATCAACAGTAGAGTAGAGGGTGCCCAGAATCAAAATCAGCGATTTGAAATATGAGGAAGCAAAAACACCCAATCAGAAGAGCAAAAAGAAAAAAGAAACTAAAAATATGAAGATAGTGTAAGGAGCCTCTGGGACAACTTCAAGTGTGCCAACATTCACATCATGGGGATGCAAAAAGGAGAAGAGAGTGAGCAAGATATTGAAAACCTATTGAAAGAAATTATGACAGAAAACCTCACCTCTCTGGTGAAATATATAGATTTACAAGTCCTGGAAGCCCAGAGAGTTCCAAACAAGATGAACCCAAAGACACTAAGACACATCATAATTAAAACGCTAAAGATTAAAGACAAAGAGAGAATCTTAAAAGCAGCAAGAGAAAGACAGTCAGTTACCTACAAGGAAGTGTCCATAGGATTGTCAGCTTATTTCTCAACAGAAACTTTGCAGGCCAGAAGGGAATGGTAAGAAATATTCAGTGATGAATAGCAAGGACCTACAACCAAGATTACTCTACCCAGCAAAGTTATTATTTAGAATTGAAGGTCAGATGAAGAGCTTCACAGACAAGAAAAAGCTAAAGGAGTTCATCACCACCAAACCAATATTACATGAAATGTTCAAGAGTCTTCTAAGGGAAGAAGAAGAAGAAGAAGAAGAAGAAGAAGAAGAAGAAGAAGAAGAAGAAGAAGAAGAAGAAGAAGAAGAAGAAGAAGAAGAAGAAGAAGAAGAAGAAGAAGAAGAAGAAGAAGAAGAAGAAGAAGAAGAAGAAGAAGAAGAAGAAGAAGAAGAAGAAGAAGAAGAAGAAGAAGAAGAAGAAGAAGAAGAAAAAGAAGGAGAAAAAGAAGGAGAAAAAGAAGGAGAAAAAGAAGGAGAAAAAGAAGGAGAAATAAAAAATATGAACAATAAAATGGCAATAAACACATATCAACAATTGAATCTCAAAATAAACAAACAAGGAATCTAATGAACAAAATAAACTGATGAACAAAAAAGAAACAGAGGCATGGATACATGAAACAGACTAACAGCTGTCAGGGGAGAAGGAGGTAGGGGAGGGACCGGATGAAAGAAGCTGAAGGGGTTAACCAAAGAACATACATGCATAACCCATAGACACAGACAACAGTATGGTGATGGCCAGAGGGAAGGGGTGGGGACTGGGTGAAGGTGGGCAAGGGGGGAAAAAGAGGGGACATCTGTAATAGCATCAAGTATAAAAATAAAGTAAAAACAAAACAAAACAAAATTTAAAAGTAGAACTGTCATTTGACCCAGCAATCCAACCTCTTGAAATACATCTTAAGAAAACCAAAACAGTAATTCAAAAGAATATATGCAGCCCTGACTGGTGTGGCTCAGTTGGTTGGGTGTCATCCCATGCACCGGAAGGTTGCTGGTTCAATTCTTGGTGGGAGGTATGCAGAGGGCAGCCAATAGATGTTATGCTCTCACATCCATTCTTCTCTCTCTCTCAAAATCAATAAAACTATACTTTTTAAAAAATATATGCACCACTATGTTCATTGCAGCACTATTTACAATAGCCAAGGTCTGGAAACAGCCTAAGTGTGCATCAGTAGATGAGTGGATAAAAAAGCTGTGGTATCTATATATATAAAAAGCCAGCGACCAGAACGACCAGAATGACCAGAGACCAGAACACCACAGCCCCTCGTCCAGGCTGGCCCCGCCCCCCAGGGAATGGTAAGGGTCACCTCCAGGCAATGTGATAGCGTGTGAGTTTGATGGGGGAAAGTCAAAGAAATAAGAGGGAAGGCTTTAAGGGTCTGTGGGTTTGGGGTGGTGGGCCTGGAGTAGGTTTGGAGTGTGCTGGGGAAGGAAGAGGAAGATCCGATTGGAAAATGTCTCAGCACAGTACCTTTCTCATTGCGAACTGGGATGGCCCCAGCCATGTACTGAATAGGCAGTTGTTTCATGAGTGCACTTGGGACCAACATGTTCATGGCAGCGGCAGTACTCCCGAAACTTCGCTGATTCCAAATAGTAAACAGCCATCAAAGCCAAAACAGAAAAATCCTCTCCAATCCTGGACATTACAACATGACTGAAGAAAACACCACTTAAGGAAGAGCTAGAAAAACCAGAATTATGCGACCAGAGGATTGTGGGATTGTGGAGGACGCCTGGGTGCCTACTGCTAGAACGTGAGCCTGTTATTGCACATGTACATAGTCAGCCCTATTGTCCTCAGTCTCCCAGTATTTGGACTTGACTTCTGGCAGGAAATTATTTGGATTGAGGTTTGCTGTTCCCTTGTGGCGAGTAAGATCAGAATAAAAGGTTTCATTTGTTACCTTGGTTTGAAGTGGAGGAAAATGGGATAGTGACGAATAAGAAACTTTGGAGATAGTGAAGGGCAGTTTGTCCAGACTGTTGAGAGCTCAGAATTAGAGTTTAATCAGGATAGAAATCCAGCGAATAGTACCTGATGCCTGAAATCTGAGCACTCTACTTTTAGGTTTTCCAGTTCAAGTTTTTGGAGATTGCCTATTAAAACATTCCTGGTTGGAAAGTGTTTGTATAGAAGCCCATAAGTATTAAGTATTTGCTTTGTTTACCATGCTTAGCTCTCTGTAAGGAATATGGAATAATGTTATTCATGTTAATTCATGTTCTCAAGAAGCTTGAATTTTAAAATAAAAAATAAAGAAGAAATATAAGTATTAAAAATAAAAAAGAGGAGACATATGTACCACTCTATTTAATATTTTAAGCAATAAAACAAAATTAAAAAATAAAATAAAAATAATGAAAAAATATAAAAGAAGAAGCTTGAGTTTTAGGGCAAAATCAAGCAGACAGGCAAGCAGTTGGGGGCAATCAGGCAGGCAGGGGAGCAGTTAGGAGCCAGCGGTCCCAGATTGCAAGAGGGAAGTCCAACTGCCAGTTTAGACCCAATCCTGCGGACATCCCCCGAAAGGTCCTGGATTGCTAGAGGGTGCAGGCTGGGGTGAGGGACCCTCTCCTCCTGTGCACGAATTTCATGCACCGGGCCTCTAGTATTTAAATAATTGAATACTACTCAACCATAATAAAAGAATGAAATCTTACTCTTGTGACAGCATGATGGATTGAGAGAGTATTATGTTAAGTGAAATAATCCAGTCAGAGAGAAACAAATACCATACGATCTCACTTATATGTGTAATCTAATGAACAAAATTAACTGGTGAACAAAATAGAAACAGAGGCATGAATACATGGAACAGACTGACAGCTGTCAGAGCAGAGGTGGGTTGGGAGACTGAATGAAAGGAGATGAAGGGATTGAGCAAAAAATATACACACACACACACACACACACACACACACACACACAGACAACAGTGTGGTGATAGCCAGTGGGAAAAGGGGATGGGGATAGGTGGGGATGGGCAAAGTGGGGGAAAATGGGAACAGAAAGACTTTGGGGCAATGGGTGCATGATGCCATGTGAAGATTATGTTTTATTGAGTTGTACACTTGAAACATTATGGTTTTGCAAACCAATGTCACCCTAATATATTCATTTAAAAAAAGCAGATATAGGGCTCTAGTTTTCTGTCAAGATCAATTCTACAATCTGCAAGTGATTATTTTCTCCTTATATAAAGAGGGCAGTGTAAAATCACAGTTTGTCTAATTAACATCAGTCCCCTGTTTGACTCTCAATACCACTGCTATTAATTATCACTCTCCTACCAATCACACACTCATTCCTACCACCTCTGCAGGCTCCAATTATATCAAACCAGGTCCTAATCTCACTGCTCTTTTGAGGATCCTGCTCTATTGTAGCTTCCTCCCACCCCCAGCCCCCACAACCACCACTTCTAATACTAGTTGTGACTCTAGGACCACAATTTCTCCCATCATCCAAAGAGGAGATATTTCTTCTTAAGGAGAATAGTTCTTTCAATACATTAATGTATAGTACAACCATTGTATTTGGCACCAAAAGTATTAGTATTATCTTTTCAGAGTATATTTCCCTCAGATAATCAAGTTATGTCCTATTCACAAGGTACTGAACAAGGAGCAATACATGTGCCACTATTTTCCCAAGTTCTCTGCTTTCCTCAATATCAACACCCAAAAGAAATCCCATGCCTTCCAAGAACAGTGTTGTTAAATGGTGAAGGAACAAGGCTTCCTCCTAGTTTATTGCCTTCATGTTTAAGCAACGAGGTCTAACTCAAACTTCCTTCAAAACAAAACCACCTTGTTATTTTCTTCCAGAGATTAAACCTCCATGCAGTCCATTAGCCTACCACAGTTATAAACAAGTCTTTACTGTGCCTTTGTTACCTAGTCAACAAAATTTTAATTTAAGATATTTATGAATTATCTCAAATTGTTCTACTTGCCAACCAATGTCATTACAATTTTCCAAATACAGAAACCTTATGTAGCTATTTTTGGCTCACTATTGTACACCTGTGGTTTTTGAGGATGGCATGAGGTAGTACATTTTAAGAAATGTGTGCAATGTTTGTAGTAAACAGTAAATAATCGCTGTCATTAATTGTCACCAGTTATTATTATCCCAATTATTTCTCCCATTAGTAGTGGGATTCCAGGTATTATAATTTATATCTAAATTAATAACTAATTCTCCTAATTTATTTATGTTTGAAAAAGCAAAAATGTATCTGTATTAATTTCATTTTAAGCTTTATTTCACTTTTTATCTCTATTGTTGAAAGAATTACAGATGCTCCTTTTTTTCCCCCAATTAACTCCCTCCACCCTGCTCCTGTTTCCTCCCCCGGCCTTCACCACACTACTGTCTGTGACCATGGGTTATGCATATATGCATATAAGTTCTTTATTTAAATGAGATAAAAATGTTATTTGTAAAACATTTTCCAAATGTATGATATAATTGCCTGAATTATCCTTTAATTAATTATATTATTTATCTATTGTAGTAGGGTGAGTGATAGTCTCTCAAAAGATATATCCATCTGAAACTGTGAAAGGGACCTTATTTGGAAAAAGCATCTTGCAGAAGAAACATCATGTGAGAAAGGTCAAAAGCACAAATTTCCAATTACAAAATAAATAGGTCATAAGGATGTAATGTATAGCACAGTAACTATATTTAATAACACTGTACTGAATATTTTAAAATAGCTACAAGAGTGGATATTGAAAGTTGTCATCACACACACACAAAAAAATTGCAATGTATATATATATGGTGACTAATGTTAACTGTACTATTGTGGTTTATTATTTGCAACATATACAAATATTAAATCATGTTGTACATAATGAAACTAATATAATGTTATATGCTAACTATAACTCAATTTAAAAATAAGTTTTAAATAAATAATAAAATATATAAATGGAAGATGTCTTGGTGTAGGTAATTTATTTCAACTTCCAAATAGTCAATGTGAATCACCTATGGATGTGGGAACAGCACCAGGTGTTAGACTGGTGGGGTCAGACCAGACCTGGGTTCAGCAGCCTCGGTATTTGAGTTCTGGTTAGGAAAGAATTCAGAGCCAAGACTCAAACTATAAGAGAACATTTATTTTTAAAATCACAGAGGAGGAAGAAGTAATTTGTAGAAGAAATGGGCTTATGAAACAAGCTATAGAGGCAAAGGAAGCTTGGGAGTAAGGAAGGTAAGGGCAAAATGCCTCAGGGGAGAGAAAGGGGAAGGAGGAGGGGAAAGGTATGAGTATGTTCCCAGGACGGAGAGCATGCTGGGTCCTCTGTCTTAATGGCTTTAAAAGTGGAGTTTGGGGGGGGGGGTTTAGAGGGGGAGAGGCTGTCCCAGGGGAACATCTTAACAAAATATTTGGCAGCTTTCTAAGTGTGTCCTTTCACGGTCAGGGTCTCCACTAAATGATTGGTCAGTGCTAGGGCAGGGGTCATTATGCAATGGGCTGGTCCTGAGAAGAGCGATGGAGTGATGTTGCTGGTCTGATTTTGCTGCTTTTCTGGGCCCGGAGCTGAAATGTAACTAAGGCCTAGGTGCTATCTCTAGAGAGGAAAGGTCAGGGGGTCCACACTGCATGATCGTGCTATGTGCTAGGGAAGGAAAGGTCACCCTGGGGATGAGGTCCCATCCTAAAATTGTCCTTTTCTAGGCACCCAAGACATTCCACCCTGGTGACCTCCTGTACTTGGCCCTTCGTCCTTGCTCTGTTCACGTCTGTCTAACTGCCTACCACAAATGAAAACAGTAGATCGCACACGGTTTTTCTCTGTATTGTTATCTCGGGTTTTTCAGCTCATCTCACATGTATGCCCTTCACAGAACAACCTACCTGCAAAAGGAGTTGATGCAAAGATCCCTTTTTAACTCCCCTTGATTCCATTCTAAAGACCACCTTAGGTTTAGTTAATTCCACACATGCACAGTGTTCATTTCCCAATATTTTTCTATACTTGATGAATTAACTCAAAAATAGCCCCCTTCTCAAGGCTCCTCCTACCTCCATTTTTCCCCAGTTACTTGTTCTCCATTCCATAATTAACAATAATTTAATTGGGATAAAAAGAATCTTAGCAACCAAAAATGATCATAATCCTCTCAGGGCTACATAATTAGCTGAATTTGGTCCCAACCCCTGCCCCATATTAATATGCTAGTGTCTTTATATTAAAAAGAGGATGTCTGAGCACACAGAGAGGCAATAGGCATTCTGATGCACCAGGTAAAGACCAGGTGAGGACACAGTGAGAAGGCATCAATCTACAAGCCAAAAAGAAAGGCCTAGAAGAAATCAAACCATGACCTTGGACTTCTAGGCTCTATAACTGTGAGAAAACGGTAGCCCTAGCCTATTACATATGTGGACGAAAGGGGCTACATGCTAACCTGACAAGCTCAGGGAAAGCTGCATGGTGGTCTTACAAACTCAGAGACCTAAAATAACCACAAAGGATGGTCTGAAGTTAAACTTTAACTAAAAGCAGTTATGGTGGGTAGTTATGTCCTAGGCCAGTATCTTCACTGAC
This sequence comes from Myotis myotis, assembly GCF_014108235.1. Taxonomy (NCBI): domain Eukaryota; kingdom Metazoa; phylum Chordata; class Mammalia; order Chiroptera; family Vespertilionidae; genus Myotis; species Myotis myotis. Next base: position 142,920,227 of record NW_023416313.1, on the reverse strand, counting down.
AAGGTCAACCTTTACCTTAACTGAACCTATCTGTCTTTTTGCATCTATGATAACATACCCTTGAAATGTCTGGGTAACTTGTAACTTCCCTTTTTCTGGACCCCTTGGGGCCCAACCTAATGTGCCTGGGCACCAGGACAGATACCACAAAATCCTTCATTATTATGTTAATTGTTCCTGCACCCAGCTATGTCTACCATTTTACTTTATCTAATCCCAGGGGTTTCCCCCCTTTGCTTTCTCCCACCTCTCTATTCTATCACCAATAGATTTCATGTAACCCACCTACGTCCCTTCCTTTGATTGCAATGGATAAAAATAGATGAGAAACCACCATTCTCTGAAGCACTATCCCAATCCATTGAGATATTGCTTCCCGGCAATTGTTGACAGTTTGGCTCAAATAAACTCACAAAATTTTTTTACATGTTTGAATGTTACGTTAACACATACCACAGGATAGAAGAGTGCTAGTGAAATATGTGAAGTAAGCCAGTCAGAGAAAGACAAGTATCACATGATCTCATTTATGTGTGGAATCAAATAAACAAGATAAACTGATGAGCAAAATAGAGACATGGAAGCCTAGAACAGACTGATGAATCTCAGAGGAAAAGGAGCTTGGGGGGCGGGGGGGAGGATGCAAAATAGATTAACCAAAGAACTTACTTGCATACTAGAGGCCTGATGCACAAAATTCATGCAAGAGTAGGCCTTCCTTCCCCCAAATGCTGGCACTGGCTTCCCTCCTCCCCCAACCCCCCCACCCCAGAGCCTGCCCGTCGGTGGTCTGGGCCTCCCTCTGTGGGGCAATCATGGGGTGATGGCCAGGCCCCCGACCAATCACATCACACCTGCCTTGGTTGGCCTGGCACCAGTGGGTGTCATAGCGTGGTCCCGGATGGTCGTCCGGATGGTTGTTCCACTGTTTGGCCATTTGGTCGAAGCAGGGAAGGCAGAAGAGGGTGATGGGGGTCAATGAGGGGAAAAAGGGGAACATCTGTAATACTTCCAACAATAAAGATAAATTAAACAAAACAAAACAAAGCAGAAAACAGAATTCAACTGAGTAAATTTGAATATCTGATTAGCTTTATAAAGTGATTTAAGAATGAGGCACCATTCCATCTAGCAACTGGAAGGGCCTCCCAAAAGTCTATACAAAACAGAAGGTTGTTATAAGAATAAGGGTGGAGCAAGGGAACAAAGGAAAAGGAAGGGTTTTGGGTGTTTTTTTTTTAACATCAACTGAGGATATGTTTTTACTGATTTTAGAGAGAGGAAGGGAGAAGAGAGAGATACATCAATGATGAGAGAGAATCATTGATCAGCTGCCTCTTGCATGTTCCTTACTGGGGATCAAACCTGCAACCCAGGCATGTGCCCCTGACCAGAATTGAACCCAGGACCCTTCAGTCCACAGGCCAGTGCTCTATGCACTGAACCAAACCAGCTAGGGCAAGGAAGAATTGTGTTTTGGACCAGGACATCTTCTCTTGGGGGAAAAAGGAATGGCAAGGGTTTTTATTAGACAGATTGGTTGCCTCTTCTTTTGGGGTGGGGAGCTGGGGGGAAGGTGGGGTGGAGAAGGGCCCACTTGATAGATTACTTAATTGATGTTGACCAGAAAATTTCAGACTGATTGATTAAGATTATTTTCCGGAAAGGTTGAAAGAGCAATATGTCAGGTATTAAATCTAAGTTTGCTATCATGGACCATTTCAGGCCTATGGTTTGCTTTTTTAGCAAGATTCATAAATATACCATAACTGTCTTCAATATAAAGTCTATACAAATGCCCAGAAGTTTCTTTTAGAAATTTCACAGATTTCCTCATGTAATTCTATAAACAACTGTCTTCTCCTTGAGCATTCAAATGCAAAGTAAGTAAGAAATGACTCCTTATTTAAGCTTAGTTTTCAGTTTTAATTTATATTTCTGTTACCGGAAAGGAGACCTGGCCCTTGGAGGTCTGTCTCAGGCTAGCTGGTAGTGTGAGGGTTATTAACTTCCTGCAGGAAAAATTTCACAACAGGAGTCCAGGTGAATTTAAGAGGATGTTTGTTAAAGCTGGGGAAGTGGAACAGGAAAGGGTTGGGGATATGAGCCTGGGGTGGCCTGCTTTGGCTCACTAAGAAGTCAGAGAAAAGGGGGCCTTGGGGACAGGTTCAGAGGTTTTGTCTGGAATGAACTTCCTATGCCCATTGCTGCCCTGGTTGCAAGTCCTGTGGGGTCCCTTGGAGTTTAGGAATGTATGCCTGTTGGGGAAGAAGTGGGGCAGGTGTTGGCGTGACCCTGGGAAGGAGAGTGCGCTCTGGGTCCTTTGTCTTGACGCTTTTATCTCTCTCTTGCAGGCAGGAATCTTAGGGAAGGTCTCAGGGGAGGGTTTCAACAGAATATTCATCAGTTTTCTAGGTGTGCTCCTCCAGGGTCATGGTCAGTGTCAGGGCAGGGGGTCATTAGTCATGGCAGCTGGTCCTGGTGTCACCCACCTGGTTTAGCTACTTTCCTGGATCTGGAGCTGAAATACAACTGAGCCCTAGATGTTATCTCTGGGGAGGTGACTTCCTGTATCTTCTGGAAATTGCTCAGCCAGTTTGTTCAGCTATCTGTCTCAATTTCCCTATTCCACTTGTCCCGGCTCATTGGCCTGTTTCACTTCCACACATGAATTGTCTTCACCTACTTTCCATTTGACCAGATTTAAGCTACATTATGGACTAAATTATTTTCTGAATTGGGCTGGAAGATAAAATCTCAATTATAACACTGTTTACATTAAAAAGTATATTGTAAGTTTCAAACAACTAATTTAACATCAGTTTTAGACTATGACAAAGTATAATGTGGGCACTACCTTGTACCTTAGTGTGCATAAGATGTGTATATAAATTTACTAAATAAAGTATACCTTAAAATATATTAATTGTGTGTAACATTTGACCAAATCTTTTATTAGAGGGATTCTGGATCTCCCTTTATATTTACACTAGAGGCCCGGTGCACAAAAATTTGTACACTCAGGGGGGAGAGGGGGTCCCTCAGCCTGGCCTGTGCCCTCTCGCAGTCTAGGACCCCTCAGGAGATAACGACCTGCTGGCTTAGGCCTGCTCCTGGGTGGCAGAGGGCAGGCCCAATCCCTAGGTGCAGCCCCTGTTCGGGCTCAGAGCAGGGTCGATTGGGGTGTTGGGGCGCTGCCCCCTGTCATGCACAGAGCAGGGCGGATTGGGAGGTTGCGATGCCACCCCCAGTCACGCTCAGGGTAGGGCCGATTGGGGGGTTGGGGCACCGCCCCCTGTCACACTCAAGGCAGGGTCGATGGGGAGGTTGCGGCGCCACCCTCTGTCACGCACAGAGCAGGGCCAATCAGGGGATTGGGGCTCCTTACCCTGTCACGCACGGAGAAGGGTCAATCAGGGGGTTGGGGAGCTCCCCCCTGTCACACACAGAGCAGGGCCCATCAGGGGGGTTGGGGAGCTCCCACCTGCCATACACAGAGCAGGGTCGATCAGGGGGTTGGGGAGCTCCCCTCTGTCACGCACAGAGCAGGGCCCATCAGGGGGTTGAGGAGCTCCACCCTGTCACTCAGAGAGTAGGGCCGATAGGGGAGTTGGGGCGCCGCCCCCTGTCACACACAGAGCAGGGTGGATCGGGAGGTTGCGATGCCACCCTCAGTCATGCTCAGGGTAGGGCCGATTGGGGGGTTGGGGCACCACCCCCTGTCACACTCAAGGCAGGCTTGATGGGGAGGTTGTGGCGCCACCACCTGTCACACACAGAGCAGGGCCCATCAGGGGGGTTGGGGCTCCGTACCCTGTCATGCACAGAGCAGGGTCAATCAGGAGGTTGGGGAGCTCCCCCTTGTCAGGCACAGAGTAAGGTCGATAGGGGAGTTGGGGCACCACCCCCTGTCACCCACAGAGCAGGGCCAATCAGGGGGTTGGGGTGCTGCCACTGTCACACTCAGGGCAGGGCCGATGGGGAGGTTATGGCTCTACCCTGTCACACACAAAGCAGGGCCCATGGGGGGGGGGGGGTGGGGCAACGCACCCTGTCACACACAGAGCCGCAGGGCAATCAAGGGGTAGGGGAGCTCCCCCATATCAGGCACAGAGCAGGGCTGATCAGGGGGTTGGGGTGCCTTCCCCTGTCACGAATAGAGCAGCGTGGATAGGGAGGTTGTGGCCCCGCCCCCTGTCACACACAGAGCAGCAGGGTGATCAGGGGGTTTGGGCGCTGCCCCCTGTCATGCTGATCCCAGTGCCAAGAGGCCTCGCGGCTCCGCTGATCCCGGTGCTGGGAGGCATATTACCCTTTTACTATATAGGATAGAGGCCTCGTGCATGGGTGGGGCTGGCTGGTTTTCCCTGAAGGGTGTCCTGGATCAGGGTGGGGGTCCCCACTGGGGTGCCTGGCCAGCCTGGGTGAGGGGATGATGGCTGTTTGCAGCTGGTCACACACCCTTCAGGGTGGGGGTCCCCATTGGGGTGCCTGGCCAGTCTGGAGGAGGGGCTGAGGGCTGTTTTCAGGCTGGTGGTTGACTGAAGCTCCCAACGCTCCTTTTTTTCTTTTTTCTTTTTTTAATTCTGGGCCAGCTTTAGCTCTGAGGCTTGGCTCCAGCTCTTAGGCCTCGGCTGCTGAAAGCAGGTATCTGGTTTGTTTGAGTTCTATAATCGAAACACTGTTTCAACTCCAGCTCTGAGATCCTGGCTGGCTGAAAGCAGGCTTCTGGGGTTTTGTTTAGCTTCTATATTTGTAACAATGTTTCAAACTGCAAGCTCAGAGGCCGGCAGTGGCAGGCGGGGAACGTTAGCTTCCTCCGTCACTGAAGCAAGCAAGCCTCATGTTCGCTTCAAGCTGCCTGGCTGCTGGCCGCCATCTTGGCTGGAAGTTAATTTGCATATCACCCTGATTAGCCAATGGGAAGGGTAGCGGAGATACGGTTAATTACCATGTTTCTCTTTTATTAGATAGGACTAGAGGCTTGGTGCATGAAATTCGTGCATGGGAGGGAGGTGTCCCTCAGCCCAGCCTGTACCCTCTCCAATCTGGACCCTTTGGGGGATGTCTGACTGCAATCCAGGACCGCTGGCTCCTAACTGCTCACCTGCCTGCTGGCCTGTAGTAGGACATCCCTCTCTCAATCCGGGACCACTGGCTCCTAACCCCTCGCCTGCCTGCCTGCCTGATCGCCCCTAACCCTTCTGCCTGCCTGCCTGATCCCCCCTAAATGCCTCTGCCTGCCGGCCTCATCACCCCTAACTGCCTCTGCCTGATCGCCTGTACCTTGCCCCCCTGCCGGCCTGACCACCCCTAACTTGCTCCCCTGCCAGCCTGATCACCCCTAACCGCCTATGCCTCGGCCCTCGGCCTAAGCCACAGTCTGCCGTCCCTCTGCGGGAGGCGACCTGGTGGATCAGGGGAAGGCGCTGTTCCCATTGCCCCACTGCTGCTGCCACTGCTGGCCTGAGCCAGGACCCTTTGCAGCCACCTGCGGCTGCCTGAGCCTGGGACCTACACAGCCGCCCAGGGCCCACAGACCCTTCTTGCCACTGCACCATGATGGCCTGGGGCCCACAGATCCCTCCCGCCGCCACACCCCAGTGGCCTGGGGCCCACTGTTTAGTCGTCCATCTGATCGTGACAGACCCTGGCTCTTTATATATTAGGATACCCCTTAAATCAATACTGTTAAAAATATAGTGCTGTTGGAATCTCTAGATCAGTGGTCGGCAAACTGCGGCCCCTTGAGTGTGGCTCTACCACAAAATACCACGTGCGGGCGCACACATACACTGCGATTGAAACTTCATGGGCATACTCAAGGGGCCAAAGAGCTGCATGTGGCTCGTGAGCCACAGTTTGCCGACCACTGCTCTAGATGAATTATACTTTGCTATTAGTTTTTACGCTTACCCTTTGTCTTATAATAATACTAGAGGCCCAGTGCATGAAATTCACAATGGGATGGGGGTGTCCCTCAGCCTGACCTGCACCCTCTCTAATATGGCTCCTAACTGCTCACCTTCCTGCCAGCCTGATCCCCCTAACTGCTCTCCCCTGCCAGCCTGATCACCCCTAACTGCCTCTGCCTTGGCCTTGACACCATGGCTTTGTCTGGAAGGACATCTGGTCTAATTAGCATATTACCCTTTTATTAGTATAGATAGAGGCCTGGTGCATGGGTGGGGGCTGGCTGGTCTGCCTTGAAGGGGATCCCAGATCAGGGTGGGGGTCCACTTGGGGGGTGGGGCTGGCCTATGTGAGGGGCCTTGGGCAGTTTTCAGGCTGGGCATGCCCACATTGGGGTGGGGGTCCCCACTGGGGGTGGTGCTGGCCTGGGCAAGAGGCTGAGGTGGTTTGCAGGCTGGCCATGCCACCACTGGGGTGGGGGTCCCTGCTGGGGGGCATGGCCAGCCTGGGTGAGGGCCTGAGGGCCATTTAGGGGCAGTTTGCAGGCCAGCCAAGCCCCTAGCTTTGTCTAGAAGGACATCCGTAAGGTCTCCCTGTCTAATTAGCATATTACTCTTTTATTAGTATAGATCAGCGGTGGGCAAACTACGGCCCGCGGGCCGGATCTGGCCCGTTTGAAATGAATAAAACTATTGAAAAAAAAGACCGTACCCTTTTATGTAATGATGTTTACTTTGAATTGATAATAGTTCACACAAACACTCCATCCATGCTTTTGTTCTGGCCCTCTGGTCCAGTTTAAGAACCCATTGTGGCCCTCGAGTCAAAAAGTTTGTCCACCCCTGGTATAGATTATTCTCTGATTTTTTTTTTGCTCATTCTTCCATCATCTACTATAGCCTTTGAATTGATCTCTAGGATTTGTTGGTAAGATAAACTACTTACATCACCTAAGTTCATAAATATTGAGGGCTGAATTTACTTCTCCCTATTTAATGCCTGGATATGTGTTTAGTTTCATGGTTGATCTGTGGCATCCTTAAATACCTGAATTTTCCTCAAAAGGAAGTTATCATTGACAGTAGTTATTGAGAACTAAATTTACCTAGGTGACATATGAACATACCACTCCAGTTGCTGAGAAATTTGCAAAGTAAAACTGAGCCCATTTCAAATGATAGGGGAAAATTACTCTTTACACATTCTTAAAGTCTGTCCTTATTTAGACTTTTTTTTTTTTTTTTACAAAAGCCTCCTCCTTAAGGAGAAATCAGAGGGCAGAACATCAGGCAGTCAAAATATGGAAAATATATGTTCTTATTTCTTGTACCTGTGATTGTTATTTTAATAGACATGTGCTGCTTTTGTCTCTTTGCTGGAATTCAGTCAGATTTCACTTCTCTGCTGTCACCATGTTGTGTTTTTGAAAGCGCATATTGATTTAATTTCCATGCACTACAGTTTTCAATAGTAGTGGAACTCTTCATTTATCCTCCATGTTTTGCATTAATACAGTTACATCTATAGAAAATGGAACAGCAGCAATGATAATGAAACCTGTCTCTGAATTATCTCAAAAACACACTTGTGTAACTAAGAACAGGAGAAAATTTATGTTCATATTATTGACATTTAAGTACACAGAATGCAAGACTGCCATTATTTACAAGTGGCTTTTACTTTCTCTTTTGAAAGTTTGTTAATTATATACTGCAAATGTGGAAAAGAGATTCTTATATCTTTGAATGCCACCTTTTCACATAGTTACCTTTAAAGTAAAGAAGTACCTTTTGTACTTCTTTAGAATAAATATATATTCGGTAACATTTTATATACCCTAAACACATCCATTAAAATTCTAAAACTTTATCGTCAGAAATTCACTTTCCTATTCTAAGACTTGCATAAGTGTAGAGGTTAAAAGTAGCAATGTTTCTCTATAACTTTTTTCTCAGGCTATGCCTCAAATGCAACACATAGTCATAGAGCCTTCAATATGCAAGGCACTATTCTAAGGACTGTTAAAGCACTTGGAGATAATTAAGACATTGTTTCTGTTCTCTGTGACAGTAATACTGACACTTTACCTTGCTGCCTCTGTAAATTAGTATGTCTGATGCATCCCACACCAACAGGGGAAAAACACGTTGCACTTAGAGATAAACCAAAAATAACAAGTAAACTAACTAGTTTCTCAAAATAAATGAGATCTTCAGCACTTCCTATAAGTTACTGACTTCCCATGAGAATCACCACAGTCCTCACCTTTGTAATGCTAATGCATCTGAAGAGATGTAATTATATATGTAGAAATGATAATCGTAAGATAAAACTGTTTTATAGTTCACCAGGAATGACCTAATAACTTGGTAATTCTGGTAATTGTTTGAGGGTATTATTTCTCTTTAAATGTTTCTTGTGCTTTTTACTTGGTGAATTGGTTCTTCTCAAGTCTGAATCCAGGATTGAATTCCAAAGTAACCTTTCTATATACAGAATAGTTGACCATTCCAAGTATGCCAGAAATTCAGATTATTTTTCCTGTGTAACAATGTAGCACAGCAATGGGTTCAAAGGAGCCATGCAATAAATAAGTGAAATGGACAGGACGGCCTTCACATTTTTGATTGATAAAAACAAATATCACAAGCATATTAACTTAGTATTTAATACAAAAGACTTGAAAATTAATTAAGCCAAAAATTAATTAAAACTTGATGAAATTTTAAAATATATACTAAAGTAATTAGAATGTAATAAAGCAATAGAGCTGGAAAATAAAAACCAGGATCTCATATTTTTTTCACAGATCAATGAGACAAACATCTGTCAAATCTGAGAAAGAGGAGGGAGAAGGCGAATACACAACTAAAGAATGGAGATATTTTTATTTTTTAAATATATTTTTATTGATTTCAGAGATGAAGGGAAAAAGAGAGACAGGGAGAGAAAGAGAGAAACATCAATGATGAGAGAGAATCATTGATCAGCTGCCCCCAGCATGCTCTACACTGGGGATCAAGCCCACAACCCAGGCATGTGCCCTGACCGGGAATCTAACCATGATCTCCTGGTTTATAGGTAGAAGCTCAACCACTGAACCACACTGGTCAGGCCCATTTTTAGAATAATGGTAACAATAATGTAAAAAATTTATATGAAATGTTATGCCAATATTTGATAATAGGTGCTTTTAAGGGAAAAAATCAAATAACTAAAATATCAAAAGAGGAAAGTAAGTACGAAAGGGTAATTGAAGAATTTGTAAAATCTGTAGCCCCTGAAGTGAACCAGATGCAGGTGGTTTTACAGGTGAATTGCAAGAGCTTATCAGGGAAAGGAGGAACATTACCTAAAGCAGCGGTTCTCAACCTTAGGTCGCGACCCCTTTGGCAGTCGAACACCCTTTCACAGGGGTCGCCTAAGACCATCCTGCATATCAGGTATTTACATTACAATTCATAACAGTAGCAACATTACAGTTATGAAGTAGCAACGAAAATAATTTTATGGTTGGGTCACAACATGAGGAACTGTATTTAAAGGGCCAGAAGGTTGAGAACCACTAAAAAGAGACTACAGGAGAAAAACTACACAGTCCGTTATGGACAGAGATGCTGAAAATACATTTTACAAACATGAACAGGTAGAATTAATATTTAAAATGTCTTTTGTAAATCAGGGATAGAATGAAATTACCATAATATTTTTAAAGTATATAAACATAAAGAATAAATATTGGTCTCGATTAAACACATGAGGCTTTTCTGTCTAAAGTCAGAATCAACATCAGGAGGCCACTACCATCCATGCTATTCAACAGTTTCCTTGAGGACCTAGTTGATGTAGAAATAAAAGAAAAATAAAAAGCATTTTTATAGGAGAGAAAGTTTCACAATAATTGTTATTTGTGGATTTTTTAGTTTCTACCAAAAATTCCAAGGGAACCAAGCAGGAAATTAGTCTTTCTGAGGGAAATATAAATAAATAAGTTTAGTATCTTATAAATGCTAAAAACAACCACTTATAGAATAGAATTATGGTAACTTAGTAATTCTCACATATTTGAAGATTTGATGTTCCAGTACTTGCTGGTGACTTCCAAATGCCCTTTTATAATGAAAGGGTCAGGAAAGTAATACTCCTGAAACTCAGAAAATGATGATGGAATTTGGAATATAAATCACCTAGCTTCCACACTCCTCTAGTAGGATAGCTCTGAGGTATATTGTGTACTGTTTCCCAGAGTTCTTGGCAGGATTGATTCTGAGTTGCCCACAGTGGTAACCTGCTTAATAGTGCACCTTTTACAAGCTTCCTTTCCTTCCCTATCGTATTTCCTTATCAGTGCTTCCTAGCATCAACTCTCAGATAACCAATTTACACATAGATTCCTATTTCTTATTGATTGGTCTAATTCCAGAGAATCCAAATTTAAAGCAATTAATACCAGACAATTGGACTCTGTGAATGGAATCCCAGAAATTGGCTTCCAATTCCACTACACTCACCAGATGGTTACAAGGATTCCATTGCCAATAGTGAGCAGGGTGGTGGCAACCCATGTTGACTTGTAGAATTAATATTACTAAAATTTACAACTACATTCAATTTCAATGAGATACAGAATAAGAGCAATAGTATTTATAAGGATTGGGCAATTAACTAGTTGCTGTTAGCTGTCATTGAAATGCAGTAAGAAGGAAATGACAAGCTCAGATCAGCTATTCATCAATTTAGGACACAATGTGCAAAAAAAAAAAAAAAAAAAAAAAAGTCTTCCATGTCAGTCAGCATTTAAAGAGCTCCTTATATCCTATAGCCAGAAAGCTGACGGTATTGACAATCCAACCTAAGAGTTGATTGTAGTTACAAAGAATTCAGAGCTAAAGAAAGTATCCTGGGGATTAAAAATGGCTGCAGAGTAGGTGGATGCTGCACAGACGTGCTCCCAGGAAAAAGCTGAAATTACAACTAAAATACAGAAAGGCTTCCTGAATAACCAACAGAAAACTCACAGGAGAGAAACCTTATATTATACCCAAGGACCAAGGTGGAGACTGCATAGAAACTGGTAGGAGGGGCAGAGGCGCAAAAGGGCTGGCCAGGCACCCACAGACGGCAATTGAAGTCCCAGAGAGATATTGCAGCTGTGGGGGCGTTCCACTGAGAACTCTGGGATCTAATCCCCAAGCTGGGCTCCCCAGCAGAGAGCACCAAATCTGAGGAGGTTACCCACATACCATAAAGCTGTGAAAAGCCGTGGGGTGCTATCTGCCAGGGAGTGGCAGCTGAAAGTTCTGGCACCTTCTTGAAGGGCCAATGCACAAATTTCCCTGTGGAGCCACCCACCTCATGCTCTAGCAGAGGGAGGGTGAAGTGGACTGGAGCTGTGAGAGCAGAACCCGGGACTGCAGACTCGGAGGATAGAGCGCAGAAGGCACACACCCCAAGTTTCCTGGGCTGAATCACTCCCTCACACTGCAGAGAACATCTTTCCCACATAGATATTCGCCTTGCCTGGGCAGGGGAAGACAGTTGCCACACCCTATTGGAAAACACCTTGCCCTGAGGCCTGATTTCTGGGCCTCATTCTCCGGAAATTCTGTTTCTTTGTTATTGGGTGGGGCCACAACATTAGTAACAAAGAAACAGAATTTCCGGAGGATGAGGCCCAGAAATCAGGATTTTAAAAAGATTCCCAGGTGATTCTAATGTGCAGCCAAGGTTGAGAACCACTGCCCCAGAGGCTTTGAGGCTTTGCCTGATCCAATTAGTCAGAAATAGCCTTTAACACTGTACTGACTAGAGATTGAGGTGTAGAGGATCTGCCTAATACATAGTCACAAACCCAAACAGACAACCAAAATGAGGAAACAAAGAAACAACCCCCAACTGAAAGAACTAGAGAATTCTCCAGAAGAAGAGAGAAATGAAGCAAAGATAAGAAATTTATCTGAAACAGAGTTCAGAGTAATGATGTTAAAAATGCTCCTCAGTCCTCACAAGAAAGGATGAAATACTGCCATTTGCAACAACATGGATGGACCTTGAGAACATGATGCTAACATTATGCTCAGAACATTATGCTCAGAAAGTTAGTCAGGAAAAGCTAAGAACCGTATGATTTCATTCATACGTGAGATATAAAACTGAAACTCATAAACACAAATAGCTGTGTGGAGGGGAGAGGGTGGGAGGAGAAGGCATTCCTAATATATGGTGTTGGGAGAAGATTTGACTTTGGGTGGTGGACACACAGTGCAATATACAGATCTTGTAACATAGAAACCCACACCTGAAACCTATATGTTTATATTGACCAATGTCACCCCAATAAATTTAATAAATAACCAAATAAAAATAAAAACTATTTTTAAATGACAGCTAAATGAAATATAACTTGGATTGACTCTTATTATTGGCATTGGCAGAAAATTAATTGGAACTAGATGGCAGTGATGTTTCAATGTTAATATTCTGATTTTGATTATTACACTGTGGTTAAGTAGGGGAATGTCATTGGATTACACAATAGAGGATTTGGAGATAATGAGGCATTATGTGATAATAACTTTCATATGGATCAGAAAAAGTTATTTATACCGATCTTGCCATTTCTTCACACATTTTGAATTAATTCAAAATAAAACTTATCTTCCCTGGCTGGTGTGGCTCAGTAGTTGAGCATTGACTTATGAAACAGAAGGTCACAGTGGATTCCTGCTCAGGGTACATGCCTGGGTTGCAGGCTTGATCTACAGAAGGGGGCATGCAGGAGGCAGCCAATCCATGATGTTTCTGTCTCAACCATGTTTCTATCTCTCTATCCCCTCCCTTCCTCTCTCTCTCTAAAAATAAATAAAACCATATTTTAAAAAAATAAAACTTATTTTCCTAGCTGGTTTGGCTCAGTGGATAGAGTATCAGCCTGTGGACTGAAGGGTCCCAGGTTTGATTCCAGTCAAGGGCATGTGCCGGGTTGCAGGCTTGATCCCACTGTGGGGCGTACGGGAGGCAGCCAATCAATGATACTCTCTCATCATTGCTCTTTCTATCCCTCTCCTTCTCCCTTTCTCTCTGAAATCAATAAAAATGTATTTAAAAAAATAAAAATGAAACTTATCTTTTGCATTTTAAAAAGGTGAAAATTGTTATGGGTTCACTCAGCGAGATAGACCACCGACTCCAAATTTAAATTTAAGAGCCTTTATTAAGCTGGCCAGCTGACCAGTCACAGCACCCTGCTGAAGCAAAGGCTGAACTGCAGTCTACTATAGGGGTTACATTTTATTATTAAATTTTGTGGAGGCCCAGAGAAAATGTGTCTTTCAAATTCTGGGCCCCCCCCCAATATGGAGGAAACTCTCTTTATTTATACTTTTTCCAGTCTTTTGTCTCCCAAATTTGGAATGAGACTTCCGGGCCTTCTGAGAAAGAAGGCCTACGTGCTGGGAAGGGGCCATGAGACCGTATCTCAAGGCCTGGCCTGATGTCAGTACCTTCCTATCTATGTGTTTTAGGAACAGACAGCACAGCATGACCCATCTGGCCAAAGTGCCAGATATGCAGCCCAGTACAAAAATAATGAAATATTTCCCAAGGTAACACTCATAGTATTTGATAGATAGCATCTGAAACATAAGAAGGAGGGCATGAACAAAAAAAATCTCCAAAAAAAGATTAATTTTCTATTAAACTATTCAAATAAAATAGTAATAACAATAATCTAGTTATTAAATAGAATGTTACATTCTTGGTGTTTCTTTTATTGTTATGATTAATAATATAACTATATATTACATAGATTATTTTGTATGTATTAGATATTACATTGAAAAATTATCTAAGATATGTCCCCCTGAAAGTATGCACTGCATTATGTAAACATAAGAATGCAGAATCCCGTCAAACCTCAGAGGGAAGGTAGGGAAAGGTGGGGTAAGGGTGAGAGATCAACCAAAGGACTTATATGCATGCATATAGGCCTGACCAATGGACACAGACACCAGGGGGTGAGGGCCTGATTGGGGGGGGGGGGTAATGTGGGGATAAGGACACATATGTAATAACTTAATCAATAAAGAAATTTTTTTAAAAAATGCAGAATCCCAAACAAATTTAACTAGCAGAAACCTACACTAAACACAATTGATGATTTCAACTCTTAAAACAACTTCAAGCCAGGCCAGTGTGGCTCAGTGGTTGAGAGTTGACCTATGAATTAGGAGGCCACAGTTCAATTCCTGGTCAGGGTACATGCCCAGGTTGTGGGCTCCATCCCCAGTATGGGGCATGCAGGAGGCAGATGATACTCTCTCATCATTGATGTCTCTCTCTCTCTCCCTCTCTCTTCCTCTCTGAAATCAATAAAAATATATTTTTTAAAAAATTCAAATTTCTCTAGTTTCTCATGAATTGGTTATTTTGGACCTTATAAGGCTATAATTTATTCAAAAGGGGAAAACAAATGTATGAGATGAGGGGCTTTCAATTATAATTTTAAAATAACTAATTACCAGCTATTTCTGAAAAAAAACGACAAAAGATACATTCGGCAAATAAATGTTATCAGTGTGTAATAGCCCATATAAGATTTAAGTACATGTACAAAATAACACATTTTAGTAACAAAAAGAACACAATTTTAAAAAGAATGTTATTCCCTAGCCAGTTTGGTTCAGTGGACAGAGTGTCGGCCTGCAGACCAATGGGTTCCAGGTTTGATTCCTGTTAAGGGCATGTAGGCTTAACCGGTTGCAGGCTCCTCCCCGGCTCTGCGCTAATCAGGGCACATGCAGGAGGCAATCAATAGATGTATTTCTCTCACATAGATGTTTCTCTCTGTATCTCCCTCTTTCTTCCACTCTCTCTAAAAATCAATGGGAAAATATCCTGAGGTGAGGATTTACAAAGAATTTTATATTTCCCAATGAAGCAAAATAGGATTCATAAAAAGAAAAAGAAAAAAGAACTCTGTTGAATTGCCCCATTTGCCTCATACTTCCTTTATGGTGTAGTATTGATTTTAATCACAGGAATGTAAACATAATAAGAACAATTTATTTTGTTTACTGTTGTATTTCCAGCACCTAGAACAATACCTGATCAGATGCTCAAAACAGTTTTTCATTGAAGGAATAAATGAATCACAGCTGGAGATGATACAGTATAATCTTTTCAATGCTTAAGTCATCTAAATAGTTGTAATTCAGCCCCAGCCCCCCAAATATACTGTGCTACATTTCAAACCTCAATTTAAAAAACAAATGAAAAGGTCCTCTTTTACATTTACAAAATGAATGAGTTATAGAAGTAAAAGATAATTTTACTTTTCATGTCTCTATTCAAACGCAGTTCCATCTTTTTTTCCTTTAAAGTTTAGCATAAGCTCATATAGAAACAGAAACCAGAAAGACCTGGAGTTATGTTCATTCTTGTGACAGATCAAACATAGCATGACTTGTCTTTGAGGAAGAGAAATTAAGTTACAAGGTGCTGCAGCAGTGGTGGATTGTGGGAAGAGTGCAGAAGGACAAAGAGGCAGGAGATTTTTAATCATAGGCTTTAATTTAAATAAAAAATTTCTGCTGAGAACTCCTTTGATAATTGCTTCTAATTTCTCTATCATTTGTCTTTTATGTTTTTAGCTGTGTTCATTATGGAAAAGATTTTAAATTTAAAATAATTGTGCATACTGAATTCTCTATTGCCTCAATTTTCATTTCATTACATTCCTTTAATATTATAATGAACAATGTATTCTTATTCATTCAGTTCATTAAGAAACATTTGACTAGTCAAATACAACTTTAGAAACCTTAGATTCTACTATTTTGGTATTCTATTTTAATGCAGTCTTATAGCTTTTATTGTTTTTATTACGCCAGTATTCAGATTTAATTAATTCTGCCAGCACAATAGCTTGTTAAAATGCCTTGAGACGGTAAACAGTGAGGATGTATGCTGTGCACATATACACAAATGGTTTGATTATTTTAGGTAAAGTGATTGGATGATAATTGCTTAAAATGAGTAAATTCATTCAAAACAGTTAAGTCTGCTGTGTGAATAAAAAAATGACAATTTCAAAATAAAAATATTGGGAGCTCCACATCATGCTACTCGCTCTTAAAAATATTCAAAAACAAGCAATTATATTCAGAAGGATTGTAATCCCATTTCTAATCTCAAGGAATCACACCTAATTTCTAGATCGTTTATTGATATTGTCTATCTGCTGTATTAGGATGTAGGTTCAGGCTAACTTAAAAATGGCTTATACAAGGTAAACATAAGTAGGCTTGAGGGGGAATAGAGGAGGCAACCTGGGGGCTAGCAATCTGAATCTGTGCCAGTAACCAGTATCCTAATGCACATTCTTGTTTGCCTATAATTAACTCCCTGCACCTTCCTTAGGTAATAATCTGTTTTCCAAAATACTCCCAGTTTACAAGGGGCATAAACCAAGAATTTAACAGCTTAGCCAGAGGGGAGGTCACTGGCACCATCCAGGCCAGGCCTTTGGGTGTGATCTTACTTCTCCCTTCCCAACCCACAGAGGGACTGCAAAGCCCGCGAAAAGTCCGAAAGCCTGGTCCATATTTGGGGAGACAAAAAACCCAAGGGGATAAATGGGAAAGACCCCCCCACATTCAGTACTCAGGGTTTGGAAATGGACTCTCCTGAGTCACCATACTAGTACATCTGCAAATAAAGGGTTTTTCCTGAATCTCCTGAGTACCCTTGTGTGTCTTTTGGTTGCCTGGTAAATTCTGCAACATGATTTGGTTCCCTGACCAAGAAACATGCAGACAAGTTGCCCCTTTGAGGCACTATTGCATGAGAGTAGGTGGGGGGGCCCTCTCAACCAAGCTGCTGTGAAGAAGGGAAAGGTGCCACCAGTGGTTGACTAGGTCCCAGTCTTCGCTGGGCTCGGATGAATCGAGCCACCACGACCACCCCCCTGGCTCTAATGGACTCCAAGGAAGACAGAAAGCCATTCCAGGACCAGACGTCTGATCAGTAAGTTTCCCCGGGGACCCAGTCCGAGTTCAGGCTTGCCTTTAGGTGCAGTAGGGGTGGCTGATCACTGCCTAGGCCAGTGGTTCTCAACCTTCTGGCCCTTTAAATACAATTCCTCATGTTGTGACCCCCAACCATAAAATTATTTTCGTTGCTACTTCATAACTGTAATTTTGCTACTGTTATGAATTGTAATGTAAATATCTGATATGCAGGATGGTCTTAGGCAACCCCTGTGAAAGAGTCGTTCGACCCCCCAAAGGGGTCGCGACCCACAGGTTGAGAACCGCTGGCCTAGGCAAAATATTTGCCTTGGTTCAGGGACTTTCCCCAGGTGGAAGTCAAAACTCAGACTGACTGGTGTGTGAATGTGAGTGTGAGAGCCTGGGTGAAGCAAAAGTTACCTTGTGGTTCTCCTGTGTCTCTGTTAACTGTGAGGGATTACACGGTTTAACTGCAAAAATAGGAAGTAGTTCTTCTAACCCATTGCCTTAGAATGTATGCTAAAGAATTTTAAGAAGGGCCCAGACCACTGCCTGCAATGCAGATGCCTCTTCTCAAAATCAGGGACCCCAGCTATGGCTGAGGATGGGAAACAGAAATGCCAGGCCTGGGCAATACATTCTCCCAAAATAGCCCATTGGGGAGAATGCTGAAATTCTAGAGAGGGGCAGTTCCCAAACTAGGGACAGAAGACATTGCTCTGTGGTATAAACTTTGTCTGTTGTGTGTGCCTGTATGAGAGTGTTTGTTGATGTTTTATGTCTCTTTGTTGTTTGTTTAATTTGTTTAAAGATGGGGCAAGTCCCGCTTTTGGGAAGCCCAGTTGTGTGTGGTGAGGCTGAACACATGACAGAGATTGCAGGATATCCCAGCAGCTGCCAAGAATCCTTATTCTTGGGGATTCTTCCTGCTCTCCTCCCAGGGTATTGGCTGCCGGAAACTCTTGGCTAGTGAGATTTCTGTCTATATGTCTATAATGTAATTTTGGCTTTCTATCTTTTAGGAACTTTGCTCTTGCCTGGTTTGTGAATATAAGGAATCCTCTGTGTGGGCTTTGTGTCACTCAGAACCGAAGGTCATTTTGCTGTGCTGGGTTAAAATTCTAAGATTCTAAGACTAATTTGAAAGTGTAAAATTTGTGAAGGTTGCACATATGTTAACTCAGGGAAGTTTAAACAAAGGCCAGACCAATAGCTAATTTCAAGCCTGCCTGTAATTAACAAACCATCATCTTCCCCGCCTGAAGCAAAGCGGGAGGGGGAAGGGAATAAAAGGCAGCTTTAAAAACGGCTTTTTAGATTTTAAAGCAGCAGAATGAGAGGCAGCACTTGCCACACCCGCGCAGGTGCTCTGGCAGGGGGGTAGGGCAGAGAAATTTGCAGAGCCTCGCATTGAAGCGCACCCATTTAAAGGGACCGGGTGGTTCGTGCCTGCCTGTGACGTCACAAACCCACACAGAATGGCCGAAGCTGAACTGAGGCTGGCTAAGGGGCAGTCACAGCTTTGCCATTTCTGCACCCTTGGGGGCAAGGCAGCAAGGTAATGGGCAGGCGGTAGGCGTGTCCTCCCAGTGTTTTCTCTGCAACATTCAGACTATATTCTGTACTTCTGTGGCATTATTAGAATATAACAATTTGTTAGCCAGATTGAAAAGGATTAATTCTGTGGTCAAGACCAAATCTTTAATGTTAAAACCGGTTTAAGCTTTAATAATCTTTAAATTTGGTATTTAAATGAGAGATAACTTGGTGACATCTCCAGGGCCCTGAGGTGACATGAAGATCTACTTTCTCTCCTTAAAAAGAAAAATTTTTGAACTACATTATACCAACACAATATACTTGACATTACATAAGGAAGTAAGCTATGCAGGCTGGGTTGGGCAACAAGGTTAATGCTTCCATGATAATAGGCAGTTCTTGAATGAAGATGGACCACATTCCAAGGATGATTCCCAGGTCCTGGGGACATTCAACTCCCAGGCAGATTAGTATGTTCTTTCCTTGAACAGAAAGGGCAATCATGATTAACAGCATAATTAATATTTCCCATAACTATAACTAGTCCCCAGTGTTCTGTTTTTCCCTCATAACACTGGGAGGAACAGATCTGTAGAAGTACCCTCTAGCTGTGAAGCAGGGGCACTCCTGTTTTTATAAAGGAAAATAAAATAAAATGGTACTTTCACATTGAGTTATCCCTTTTATAAAATTGGTCAAGAAAATGCTTTAGGTAATAACTGGCTTTAAAATCTCAAACTTGTTAAGACATAATAAATAGATGTAACTAAAATGAAGGATTTGTGGTAAAGCTTTTCAGTAATAATTATAAATATGTTAATAATAAAAGTCCAGTCACTCAAGAGGAGATTAACTGTGCTCTCTGTTGGAAGACAGGGGCAGTCGTCCTTCTCCCTGTAAAAGTAGAGAAGCCTAAAAGAGAACAAAGGCAGACAAGAAATGAGATCCTTGTCCTGCCTTCCCCTCCCTGTGCAACCAGGGGACAATCTGAAGGAACAGCCAAGATGGTTATCTACAATCCCAGCCTCCCCTCATCCAACTGGCTCTGGGGCCTCTGCACCACCAGAAACCAGCTTTTCTAAGCTGTGAAAGGAGTTGGAGCAGTAATAAAAAAAAAAAAGAGTTAAAACCTCTGCTGGGAGACCCACATGGCTTAGCTGACCAGCTAGACCCAATATGGGGCCCACAAGTGTATACATAGACCTGAGTTAATGTCTATCTTGGGAATACTATTCTCAGGAAAAGAAGGGGGAATGATTTGAAGGTTGGCTATGACTATCTGGAAAAGGGAGCACCTGGCTGGCCCTGGCATGCTTCCAGCCGATGTAAAATTTCCAAACCCAGGAGCCCCAGTGGGACCTTAACAACAAGACCCGTAGGGGACACATGGGAGATCTCCCAGAGAACTACTAATTAATGGTATTAGGGAAGTAGTTCCCCGGTCTCAGAACCTAAATAAAGCCTTCAATATTCAGCAAGGCAAAGAAGAAGGGCCTTCCAAATTTTACTAAGACTAAAATATCAAATGAGAAAGTACTCTGGGCCAGACCCAGGGGACTTGTTGGGCCAAGAAATATTTAAAAATTACATTTTGTCACCAATAGTTGGCCTGACATCTCAAGAAAACTGCAAAGTTGGAGAACCATAGGGACAGAAGTACAGAAGGGCTGTTAAAAAGGCTCAGAAGGTCTATGTACTTAAAGATAAGAAAGGCAGAAACTGAAAGCTAACATAATGTTCACAACTGTAGAACAAGTGGCTCAGGGAAGGCCTGGCCCAGAGGGCCAGGAACAGAAGCCACAGCAGTATCGCCCAAACCTTCGCATGTTATCGCTAAGGAAAAATGTGGCAGTTTTGAATCCAAGCAGCTAGAGGTCTGGGAACAGGTTGCAGGGCCTCCTCCCCCCACCCTTTCCTCCAGCCTCCTAGGCCTATACATAATTTTCCCAAAGTCTTTGATAACTTAAAGGCTTTAGCGCATTGCTGGGTTAAATGATAGATAGATAAATATTTTGAAATAACAGGATACTGAAACATTAATTAATCTGAGTTTGACTCCTCTAGAGCATCTCGAGGATGAAGTTGAATCTGTTAATGAATAAGTCTTGTATTTTATTTGAAATCTCTCTTAAAATATAAATGTATTGCTAATTTGAGGAATATTAATTGTTTACATGTCACCTAAAAATTAAGGTTAAGAATTCTAACTAATTGGAAGGAAAAGTGTGGCTTTGGTGCAATAGAGAAGGCATAAGGTTTGGAAATGCATTTTGAAGGAGAAAGAAGGTGTTTTCTGAAGTTGGTTATTTCTGAAAGCTGTAAGAATGTCTGTGAAAGTTATAGAAAGTTTGTAGAAAAAAAAAAAACTTAAAAGGAAATTGATTAAATGACACAGACAGGTAAGCCAGGTCAAGCAGAACAGGGAAACTGAGATAGTAAAACAGCAGTTTGCAGCCATCTAGAAATCCTATCTTCCCTAAATCAAGGACACTTAAGAGTAAATGATTTGAATTTTGCTGCCCTAAACACAGGGTAAATAGCTAAGTCAATGTACTCAGAGAGACTGATAGCAGAAATCCAATTAGTGTCATTTGCTGTCCATGCCCAAGGACAAAAGAAGTTAGAAAATAAGACTTATTTTAGTTAGTTCTTTTCTAGTAAAATAATTATTTTATATTAATCAGGTATTTAACTTAAAAAAAAAAGCCCTAACCGGTTTGACTCAGTGGATTGAGCATCAGCCTGCAGACTGAAGGGTCCCAGGTTCGATTCCAGTCAAGGGCATGTACCTTGGTTGCGGGCATATTCCCGGTAGGGGGTATGCAGGAAGCAGCTGACCGATGTTTCTCTATCATCAATGTTTCTAACTCTCTATCCCTCTCCCTTCCTCTCTGTAAAAAATCAATAAAAAAATATTTTAAAGAAAAGAAAGACCATCCTTCTTGAATTTTAAGAAACTTTCTCTTGATCTAGAATTGGCTTTAGATCCTCCCAATAGCATCTGAAATGCCTCAAATATTTGTTTTCTCTCTCATGAAGGAAAATTTTATACTGCAGGTACCTAGGAACCTTTGTCAAATACAGCTATAACTAATGGTTATTGGTTATAATATTATAGAATACTAGCGGTCTGGTGCACAAAAATTTGTGCACTCGGGGGGGTCCCTCGGCCCAGCCTGTGCCCTCTCGCAGTCTGGGAACCCTAAGGGGATGACCACCTATGGGCTTAGGCCTGCTTCCCTGGGGGAGTGGGTCTAAGCTGGCAGTCAGACATCCCTCTGACAGCCCAGGAGCCCTTGGGGGATGTCCACTTGCCAGTGGGGAGCAGGCCTAAGCTGCAGTTGGACATCCTTAGCGCTGCTGAGGAGGTGGGAGACGCTCCCACCACCACCGCTGTACTGGCAGCCGTCAGCCGGGCTTGTGGCTGAGCAGAGCTCCCCCTGTGGGAGCCCACTGATCACCAGTGGGCAGCTCCTGCATTGAGTGTCTGCCCCCTGGTGGTCAGTGTGTATCATAGTGATCAGTCATTCCCAGTCATTCTGTTGGTAGGGTCAATTTTCATATTACCCTTTTATTATATAGGACTAGAGGCCTGGGGCACAAAAATTTGTGCACTCAGGGGGAAAGGGGGTCCCTCAGCCCGGCCTGTGCCCTCTCGCAGTCTGGGACCCCTCGGGAGATAACGCCCTGCTGGCTTAGGCCTGCTCCTGGGTGGCAGAGGGCAGGCCCAATCCCTAGGTGCAGACCCTGATCGGGCTCAGAGCAGGGCCAATTGGGGAGTTGGGGCACCGCCCCTGTCATGCACAGAGCAGGGCGGATCAGGAGGTTGCAATGCCACCCTCAGTCATGCTCAGGGTAGGGCCGATTGGGGGGTTGGGGCACCGCCCCCTGTCACACTCAAGGCAGGGTCAATGGGGAGGTTGCGGCACCACCCCCTGTCATGCACAGAGCAGGGCCAATCAGGGGGTTGGGGCGCTGCCCCCTGTCATGCACAGAGCAAGGCCTATCATGGGGGTTGGGGCTCCGTACCCTGTCACGCACAGAGCAGGGTCGATCAGGGGGTTGGGGAGCTCCCCCCTATCAGGCACAGAGCAGGGCCAATCAGGGGATTGGGGAGCTCCCCCCTATCAGGCACAGAGCAGGGCTGATCAGGGGGTTGGGGCGCCTTCCCCTGTCATGAACAGAGAAGGGCGGATAGGGAGGTTGTGGCCCCACCCCCTGTCACACACAGAGCCTCAGGGTGATCAGGGAGTTTGGGCGCTGCCCCCTGTCATGCTGATCCCGGTGCCGGGAGGCCTCGTGGCTCCGCTGATCCCGGTAGTGGGAGGCATATTACCCTTTTACTATCTAGGATAGAGGCCTGGTGCACCTGTGGGGGCCGGCTGGTTTGCCCTGAAGGGTGTCCTGGATCAGGGTGGGGGTCCCCACTGGGGTGCCTGGCCAGTCTGGGTGAGGGGCTGAGGGCTGTTTTCAGGCTGGCGGGTGACGGAAGCTCCCAACTGCTCCTTTTTTTCTTTTTTTTTTTTTATTTTGGGCCAGCTTTAGCTCTGAGGCTCCAGCTCTTAGGCCTCCGCTCCTGAAAGCAGGTATCTGGTTTGTTTCAGTCTATAATCGAAACAATGTATAACTCCAGCTCTGAGATCCCGGCTCACTGAAAGCAGGTTTCTGGGGTTTTGTTTAGCTTCTATATTTGTTACAATGTTCCAAACTGCAGGCTCAGAGGCCGGCAAGGCAGGCGGGGAACATTGGTTTCCTTCGTCCCTGAAGCAAGCAAGCCTCATGTTAGTTTCAAGCTGCCTGGCTGCCGGCCACCATCTTGGCTGGCAGTTAATTTGCATATCTCGCTGATTAGCCAATGGGATGGGTAGCGGTCATATGCCAATTACCATGTTTCTCTTTTATTAGATAGGATAGAAGCCTAGTGCATAGGTGGGGGCCGACTGGTTTGCCCTGAAGGGTGTCCTGGATCAGGGTGGGGGTCCCGCTGGGGTGCTTGGCCAGCTTGGGTGAGGGGCTGAGGGCCGTTTTCAGGTTGGTCACACCCCCTTCAAGGAGGGGTGTCCTGCTGGCATGCCTGGCCAGCCTGGGTGAGGGGCTGATGGCTGTTTGCAGGCTGGCCACACCCCTTTCAGGGTAGGGGTCCCCGCTGGGGTGCCTGGCCAGCCTGGGTGAGGGGCTGATGGCTGTAAGCTGGCCACAGCTCCTTCAGTGTGGCGGTCCCCACTGGGATGCCTGGCCAGCCTGGGTGAGGGGCTGAGGGCCGTTTTCAGGTTGGCCACACCCCCTTCAGTGTGGGGGTCCTGCTGAGGTGCCTGGCCAGTCTGGGTGAGGGGCTGGTGGCTGTTTGCAGGCTGGCCAAGCCCCCCAGCAGGGACCTTCACCCCATGAGGGTGTGGCCATCCTGGGTGAGGTGATGATGGCTGTTTGCAGGCTGGCCACAGCCCCCAGCCACCCAAGCTCCCAGTGGAGGCTGGCTGGAAGCAGGTATCTGGGATTTATTTATCTTCTATAATTGAAACTTTGTTGCCTTGCGTGGAGGCCACAGCCAGCCAGGGCAGCCGGGAAGCTTGCCTTCCTCCATCGCCGGGGCAACCAAACCTCCTGCTTGCTCCAGCTCCATGGCTACCAGCTGCCATCTTGGTTGGGTTAATTTGCATATAGTCGCTCTGATTGGCTGGTAAGCGTGGCTTGGGGCATAGCAGAGGTGCTGTCAATTTGCATGTTTCTCTTTTATTAGATTAGATTGGGTTTTACAGAAAGTACAACATTCCATGTCATCTGCATTATAATGAAATCCATAATGGTGTCATTTTAAATTTCTTCTTATCATTTGGAGACAGTTACTGTTTTTTTATAATGCATTTGAAAAAATATTACATCTTCTGAAGAGTCCATAGAAACAACTGGCAGAGAAAATCAGATCTTAAAGCAAGTTAGTGTATTTTTCTCCCTGTGTGATCCCTCCAAAATTTGGCAACTCTTAATGAATGAATCACAGCAATTCATTTCTTTGCATAAATTCAATAAGACCGGTTTCCAATGTTGGTTTTATTGACCAAAAACTTTGACTGGAGTGTCATGTTTTAAAGAGTCATGTCTGGACTCTAAAGACTTGAAGCCAATAAGAGTGCCATGGAGAAAGCCTGGTATCTTGCTTGGTAGCCCTGAAAATGGATGGCGCTGGAGCATCAGGCGCATACCCTGCCATCACTGGTGGTTGGTCAGAGTGGAAGGGGAGCAGCGAGGGTGCCTCTGTGTCCCTGCCAAACCCCCATGCACTCTAGGCCACAAGGAGTAGGAGGACTGCTGAGATGAGCCTTGAAGCCTAGGGCACAGTCCTGGACGTAGCCCCTGCAGGTACAGATCTTGGTGAGAAATTCACCTAACCCAGCGTATATTGCAGGCAGGCCTGATGGCAGCTGGATGACTTAGCTTCTCTGCCCTAAGGGGCACATGAGACTCACTCATGAAATTCCAGCAAAGTGGTCAGTTACCATTCTTTTTGTGTTGATGCAAACAATCAGGCCAAATTGAATGCAATAGATAAATTGATCTTAATTTGGCTCTTTAATAAAAATTAGGGTGATTTTAAGGAGAAAAATTCTATTTCAATAGGAAATTATTAGAACTGAAATGTTTTCTTTTTCCTTCCACCAGACCATTTGTTGTAATTCTTGATGTTCTAATTGCTCAATAATACTAAACTTTATAATACAGTTTGTCTCCACCAGGTCACAAGCCCACCGCCTTCCATGCCCAGGCCTCATCGTCCCTCTGACAGAGAGCAAGGATCTCTTGGCTCTGAGAGAAAACTTCGTCCCTCCTCAGCACTGGAGCAGTTAAGCAGAGCCCACCAACACCCACTTTCCCTGAAAGAATTCAGAGCCAAGATCCTTGAGGGGATGTGTTAGGCAGTTAGACAGACATGAGCAGAGCAAGGACAATGGGCCAACTGGAGGAGAAAGAGATGGGACCCTGAGACATGCTTCTCACCACTCCAACTGCTCTGAAGCCAGAAATGAAGACACCTGTGTAGATTCCCTCTCCCTTTCTCTAAGAAAGCCAACAGGTTTTAGAACAGCTAATAGAGATAGAATCAGTAATCCCTGAAGCCCCAGATATTACTCCAGACCAGATCTCTGGACTTCCATTACAATCCCTTGGGTGATGAAGATGAAAAAGACTCAACATGCTGAATACCCTACTCCCTAGCTTTGAGTCTTCTATTGAATCCTCAAGGCTGAAAATCAGCTTGAGGATCAAGAGGGGGGTATGAGGGGAATATAGGGGGCAACCTGGGGGGGATAGCAACCTGAATCTGTGCCAGTAACCAGTATCCTAATGCACATTCTTGTTTGCCTATAATTAACTCCCCGCACCTTCCTTAGGTAATAGTCTGTTTTCCAAAATACTCCCAGTTTACAAGGGGCATAAACCAAGAATTTAACAGCTTAGCCAGAGGGGAGGTCACTGGCACCACCCAGGCAGGCCTTTGGGTGTAATCTCACTTCCCCCTTCCCAACCCACAGAGGGACTGCGAAATCCGCAAAAAGTCTGGAAACCTTGTCCGTATTTGGGGAGACAAAGAAACCAAGGGGATAAATGGGAGAGACCCCCCACATTCAATACTCAAGCTTTGGAAACAGACTCCCTTAAGTCACTGGACTAGTACATCTACAAATAAAGGGTTTTTCCTGAATCTTCTGAGTACCTGTTGTGTGTTTTTCATTTGCCTGGTAAATTCTGCCAGAGGCTGATACATCAGATCTTCTGTTTAAAGTCAGGCTTTTTTGAAGATGGCGGCATAGGTAAACACCTGAACTTGCTGCCACGCACAACCACATTAAAACTACAACTAAAAGACAAAATGAATATCATCCAGAACCACGGGAAGGCTGGATGAGTGGAAATTCTACAACTAGAAGGAAAAAGAAAAGCGCATTGAGGCCGGTAGGAGGTGCAGAGGTGTGGAAGTGTGGAGATAGGGAGGCACGGGTGAAAGGGGCTGGCAGCTGGGTACACTGTTGTCTTTTTCAATTGGGAGGGAGATACAAGCTCCCGACTGCTCTGAACTCCAGTTCCCGGATGAGAATCTGGGGACCCAGACTCATATGGAGAGAAACTGGACTGTCTGGCATTGGGGCGGAACATGAGGGAGGCTTTCTCACAGAGGTGCTTACAGTGATCATTGTTCCTACATGGGGCCATGGAACACAGAGACCCAGGGACCTAACTGGGGCAGGGCGGATGGGCAGCCATTGCTGTTTGCTCTGCCCTGGTGATTCCCTGAGACCCCACCCCACCCAATTTACAACTCCACCCAAGCTGTGCGTAGAGGCTTTTGCATACAAGTGGCCTGGCCTTTCTCTGCCTAAAAACCTGTCAAACTGCAGCTGGGTCAGAGAACCCCAGAGCTTCCAAAAGAAGGCCTAAGGCTTGTCAGCGGCCTGCATTGCTTCACAGCTGTGCCTCATCTGGGCACCTCCAAACCCCAAACAAAGAGGAGGAATCTGCAGATCTCTCTGTAGCTCCTGCTATGTGGCCTTAGGCAGTGGCTGACTTTGCACCTCCTTGAAGATCTAAGAGCCAGTGCACCCTGTGGTCAGATTGAGACCATCCAGATTACAGCTCTTCACATCCACAAGAGACACACTCAGGGGGCAGACTAAGAACTCCAAAGCCCCACTGAAGCAAGTCCTGCCCCATAAGGGTGTCTCCAGCACAGAAGTTCTCCCATTGTAGACACAATTGGTCCTCACAGCCAATTGGCCTGGAGGTCAATTCCTCCAAGTGATATCAACAGCAACCTAGGCTTAACTACAACAAGACTGTGCACACAGCCCACAAATTGGTACACCAAGAGGTACACCTCAGGTAATTAGGGAGGCTGAGACACTGGGCCCTATAGGACACCTAGCACACAAAGCCACTCTATCGACACAGCGAAGCAACCAAAATGCAGAGACAAAGAAACAGATCACAAATGAAAGAAATGGAGGAAAGCAAACTACTGGATATAGAATTCAAAACCACGGTTATAAGATTACTCAAGAATCTTCTAGAAACCTCCAAGAAATATAGTGAGACCATCGAGGTTATGGAAAAGAATCAATTAGAAATTAAGCATACACTGACTGAAATAAAGAATACTACACAGAGATCCAACAGCAAACTAGAGGATCCCAAGAATCATGTCAAAGATTTGAAATACAAAGAAGAAAAACACACCCAACTGGAAAAGCAAAAGGAAAAAAGAACACAAAAATATGAAGATAGTGCAAGGAGCCTCTGGGACAACTTCAAGCGTACCAACATCCAAATTATAGGGGTGCCAGAAGAAGAGAGAGAGCAAAATATTGAAAACCTACTTAAAGAAATAATGACAGAAAACTTCCCCTACCTGGTGAAAGAAATAGACTTATAAGTCCAGGAAGCGCAGAGAACCCCAAACAAAAGGAATCCAAACAGGACCACACACATCATAATTAAAATGCCAAGAGCAAAAGACAAAGAGAGAATCTTTTTTTTTTCTTTTCTTTTCTTTTTTTATTGCTTAAAGTATTACAAAGGGTATTACATATGTGTCCATTTTATCCCCCCGCCCTAGACAGTCCCCTAAAAGAGAGAATCTTAAAAGCAGCAAGAGAAAGAAACTCAGTTACCTACAAGGGAGTACCCATACGACTGTCAGCTGATTTCTCAACAGAAACTATGCAGGTCAGAAGGGAGTGGCAAGAAATATTCAAAGTGATGAATAGCAAAAACCTACAACCAAGATTACTCTACCCAGCAAAGCTATCATTTAGAATTGAAGGTCAGATAAAGAGCTCCACAGATAAGAAAAAGCTAAAGGAGTTCATCACCACCAAACCAGGATTATATGAAATGCTGAAGGGTATTCTTTAAGAAGAGGAAGAAGAAGAAAAAGGTAAAGATAAAAATTATGAACAATGAAGTGACAACAAATACATATCTATCAACAAGTGACTCTAAAAATCAAGTGAATAAAAAATCTGACGAACAGAATAAATTGGTGAATAGAATAGAATCAGGGGCATAGAAAGGGAGTGAACTGACAATTCTTGGGGGGAAGGGGACGTGGGGGGTGCGGTAAGAGACTGGACAAAAATCGTACACCTATGGATGAGGACAGTAAGGGGGTTAAGGGCATGGGGTGGGGTGGGAGCAGGGTGGAGGGGAGCTTTGGGGGGGGGCAGGGAGAAGAGGAACAACTGTAATAATCTGAACAATAAAGATTTATTTTAAAAAATAATAAAGTCAGGCTTTTTCTTTCTTGTTGTTTCTACCACCCATATAGTATTACACTTTCCCTTTAAAAACATAAACTGGTAGTTGCACATAGCACTTCCTTTCACATCCCAGGGAAGGACTTTGATCATATAGCTACAGCTAACTGCAAGGGAGCTGCCAAACAGTCTTTATTCTACATAACCATGGCCCAACTAAACTTGTGAGAGTAGGTAGCTATTCTGCCATAAGAAGTGAATAATATAAAAGCTCACAAATTTATAAAATTACTTTATATTTAAAATTTTCATTTTTCAGTTATATAAATAAGAAGTTAGGGCCTGTGTGTTAAGTGGTCATAACCAAATTCCAAGAAAGAAGTAATAAAGAGGGAACGCTTGATTTTCTTTCAATATGACTTTGAATATTTACAAAATAATGCTAGTCCATTGGAGTCAACTTTACTAAAACATGCCATCCACAAAAATTATAATTAAAATATAGTTATAGGGTTGTATATTTTTTTGCATTGCTTCTATGTGTTGGATGCTGATGATCACCCAGCATTCTTATTCTTTCTTCCTTGCTCCTCTCCTCCTTCCCAAATAATCCCAATTTAATCCAAGTATTCACATAGAAAATTCTCTCTCTCTCTCTCTCTCTCTCTCTCTCTCTCTCTCTCTCTCACTCACACACACACACACACACACACACACACACACACACACACATGCACACACACATGCACACACACAACAATCACAAATAACCTTATAGCGGTCACAGCTCAATTATAAAGGGAACCACCAGCCTGTGTGAAGCCGACGTTGCTGACAGCAGGGTAGAAAGGCTGAAAGAATTTGGATCTTTGATGACAAGGGTGAGCTGCTGAATCGATCCTCCTTGATTGCCATCCCTTGAAGGTAATAACTTTTCTTTTTTTTTTTTTTTTTAAATATATTTTATTGATTTTTTACAGAGAGGAAGGGAGAGGGATAGAGAGTTAGAAACACAGATGAGAGAGAAACATCGATCAGCTGCCTCCCGCACACCCCCCACTGGGGATGTGCCCGCAACCAAGGCACATGCCCCTGACCGGACTCGAACCCGGGACCCTTCAGTCCACAGGCCGACGCTCTATCCACCGAGCCACGGTGGCCAGGGCGGTAATAACTTTTCTTATTTTTAAACTGGATTGTTTATTTTTTGATCATTCGTTTCATAAAGCATCCTAACTGATATATATTCTTAAATGCTTATAAAAACATTGAGCAATGTGATTTCTAGAGTTCCGAAAAGCTATTTACAACTCTGTAAAGTAAAATTTTAACCAAAAATTGTCAAATTTTCATAAAATAATTTCATATCTATTCTGAGTAAGTTTAGATAGGACTAAAATGATACAATTTAAGTTTCAGATTGATCAAATCAAAACATTTTCATTTTTTTAAAGCATCGATTTCCATAAGAAGTCCCTGGAATCTGTATAATTTCTCATCTAACATTGTATCAATGTGACCCTCTGAGGGTCGGTTGTTTTTTAAATCAAGGACAGATGCCTGTTTGTCTAGCACTAGGAAACTGTTTTCCTGCTAAGGTGTGTCCACTGATGTACACACTTAACTTTTTTTTTGCTTTAGGCTCATTTTTCCCATAAGAAGAATCCAGTAAGTTTATCTATTTTCACAGGCAAGCAGTGAGTTCTGCATTATTCAAATGGAACTTCAAATGTTCTCACTTTGTAATAGAAATTGTCTTAAAGGGTCTTAAAATAAATTCTATTGCAAATGCATTTAAAATGAATGTGTTCTAAATGACTGAAAGAAGAAACTTGTACATTTTTTTACTGTTTTTTCCTAAGCCTTTTTTCTTTTATTTCATTACTATTCATGACTTATTTACAATTTATTACTCTTTGTATCTCAAGACACATCATTATAATTGTCAGTCCCATTAAAGGTTTTGAAAGATTGTGAAAGAGATAGATTTTTGAGACCTCTGAATAAGAACTGAAGTAATATTAACATGTGATTGAATGGCAGCTGCTTGTGTAAAACAGATGATTCAATGATTTCTAAGTGGAACACATTCTAGACTGAGATAATGCTAACAGAACTAAATAATACCTCCTGAAACAATGAAAAGAGGCACATACAGACTACTTATAACTTCATAAAGAAAATAATACTAAGCTTATAGCAATTCATTATAAATAGATTCCCTACATATCAAAAGCAAAAGATAGATAGCATTGGTATATTCTAGAAAATCATATACCACAGGCTAGAAAATCATAGAACTGAAGTGTAGTCTCAGATTGAAGCAAAAGAAAAAGTTGATATTACAGTATTTTAGTTTTATAAAGGATAAACAAGAGAAATTGCAGATATTGAAATAGAAAATTATAAATTTAAACACATGGAAAGGTTATTTTTCTCTTGAGTAAAAGTGTAAATAAATTATGTAATATCTTAATCAGTAAAAAATATATTTAAAAAAAAGTGTAAATAAATTAGGACACATTAATACATTTCACATCATTTAGAGTGCTTTCAGAAATCATCGTGATAAAATGCCAGTATTACAGTTGGTTAAGAACATAAAACCAGAATGCTGGATTTTAAGTCTTGGCTCTACCATTTAATGACTGGGTGCCTATAGACAAATAAATGAACTTCTCTGGTCTTCAATGTCACCTGTAAGATGGGAATGATGATAATAGTAAAGAGATAATAAGATTGTTACAAGGATTAAAGAGTAATATAGGAAGGTATTTAAAACAGCACATAGACTCACAAAATGTAAACTATTATTAGTAACTTTATATACATGAAAATTGTCAATTCACTCTATATGTGTAAGAAATGTCAATTAAAAGCATACCAGCTATGCTTTTCTGTTTCAACTATTTTTTAATTTCCTTATTTTTAATCTTTATTGTTGAAAGTATTACAGGGGTCCCCTTTTCCCCCCCCATTGAACCCATTTGGCCTGCACCTGCCCCTTGAGAATTCTATTAGATAGATTTATTGAGAGCAAAACTCAAACCTGCATCTGTTTTCTTACCAAAGATTTCACTCACTATAGATTTTTAAAATAATAGTTACACTGGTTATATTCACAAAATATAAATAGCTCAACTAGCTAAAAAGTTTTTTTAACTACATTTATTATACTTAATATATTCAAACCACTTATTTGGAACTTTATCAAAGATAAAAATAATAATGTTTACTACATGTTTTCAACTAGTATATGAGTATTTTGTTTTTACTTAGATTGTTTTGAAACAACTATTTCTCTTTGACTTAAGTAAATAAGGAATCTATTGAGTTTGTGATTTAAACATTTGATTCTGCTCCCCAAATCACAAGTGTTGAGATACTGCGATATTTCCATAAAACCTACTACTTCTTTAAAACTGAAGAGCCTCAGAAAATGTTGGACAACCCCCTTTTTTCATATGTGAAGAAACTGATGCTTTCAAAATGATTCATGAGCAGAGAGAAGCCAAAGGCGATGGCTTTAGCCAAACTGAAAATTCAGATTTCTGTCCACCGCATCCCACTGCCTAGTATTTGCAGAGTCCCTGTCCTTAAGTTATGGC
Organism: Myotis myotis; assembly: GCF_014108235.1. NCBI lineage: Eukaryota > Metazoa > Chordata > Mammalia > Chiroptera > Vespertilionidae > Myotis > Myotis myotis. The sequence continues at coordinate 142,887,911 of NW_023416313.1, read as the reverse complement.
CGGCTGACTAGAAAACTTGCTTCTCTGTACAACAGAAATGGATTTAATTCTAAAGGCATTGTTATAGGTTTTTATAAAGTTCTATTGAGTCCTAAAGAAGGTCATGTCCTCAATTCCACTAAAGATATGGTGCTATTAATATACCCTCCTCACCCCCAAAAGAAAGGTGATCTCCATAGCCCTTTTTAAGTTTGTGATGAAATCATTATGTTACCCTGATTAAAGAAATTGCTCTACTTTGGTCAGTCTGCCCCAGCTATTATCTGAGAACATCTCATCAAAAAGTGCTGGATGACATGTTCTAACAAGAAAAGATGCAGTTGTGAGCTATTAGAAGATGTCGGTTGAGCCTTTATTTACAGTAGAAAAAACAAACTGCAATAAGATATTCTTGAATGCTGACATATTTCTTAGAAGACTCACAATTTTAAGCTTTTAATCAGAATATTTGTATAATCTACCTTCATTTTGCTTTACACACAGTGACAATTAGATAATAATCTTTTCATAACAGTCAAGAAGAGAAGTAAGCATCTACCTAATAAATCTTATCTGTGTAGATACCAAACCCTAGAATTCTGTAGGAAATTTCACTTATTTTTTAATTGCTATTTTTAAGCTGAACTTTGTGATTAATTGCCTTAATCTCCAATTCTCTTTGTTGATATAAATTCAACCACAGAAAAGCCAGTGATTAAGAAGCCCTTAAAATGAAAATTTTTATACCTCCTTGACTGCAATTTTAAAAGTACATTTTTTGCTACTTCTACAGATCCATTTGTATTACTCTAATTATTGAAAATAATACACACACACTTAAATAAAAATTGGCAGAATATGAATGTTCAAAGAATCTTAATATGGACACTTAACTCTTGTCACTCCCCTTTCTTTGCCATACTGGACAGGTGGTATACAATTCCTTTTCTCATGGAATGTTTTAAAGATTATATCCTCTAGTTCAAGAAAAGGTAAATAATCTACTTATTTATTGGTAATGATTCAGATTCAAGTTTTAATAAATGTCAAATGTGAAACATAGAGACAAAGTAGAGCTTAAGAGAACATGTGAAGAGGAGATTCCTCTAAACATAAAGTAAGAAAGATATGAGTCCAGAGCCATGAAGACATTCACCCATTACCTCTGGAAGAATTCCTGAGAGGAAGCCCATGAGACCTAAGACAGAAATAGCTTTGTGATCCATCTAACAAGCTTGGACCAAAGGTACAAATTGGCCTTTGAGCTGATTGTTGAGATAATCAACAATAATCAGTACTGACTGATGATTAATGGCTTGTAATTCTCTTCCCACCTCCAAACCAAAGCACAATCCTCAGTGAGGCTTGGGAAGGAGAAGCTTTGTTTCATTGTTCAGTGAGTGGTCAGACTGTACCAGAGGATAGAATATAATCTGGTCAAGTTTAAACGGCAGATAAGTGACACCCAGCGAAGAGACTAGTAAAATATTCAAGATTGCCAAGAACAGATAATATACACACCAGACTCAAGTGGTACAGAATTTAGTTAAAGCAAGGCTGGAGACAGTGTACACAAGATCCAATCCCTCACAATTCATGGGTCCACCATGGTCAGCCGATCCATTCTGTATCCTTCACAAGCAGTATGACTGCACGCACCCCACTTCTAGCTATAATATAAGGACCTCAACCCCTCTCCAGTGGGGTCTGAAATACAGAAACATGGAGACATGTCTTAGAACCATTTACACATGCCCTTAAGCAGAAAAGTTTTCGTCTGAAACAGGAAAAGATGCCCCCACTGCACCCCTACAACTTCTTAACGTCCTTACCACTTCTCACAACTTCTACTTGTCACTTCTAGATTTACTTCTAGTCACTTTTATTTCTCACTACTTTTCACTAAATTCTCCCTACTTCTCCTTGACATTTTTTGTTAGCAAGTATGTGATGGTGAAAACTATAACTCAAAAAGATATTTGTGTTTGTGCAAAAAAGCCACTAATTATGAATGACCACATAGTCTAATAATATTTTACATAGTATCAGTGACTCTTTTGTACTATATCCTTTTTGTATTCTTTCTTCCTCATTCTATTTCTTTTAACCTACTGACTTTCCCAAATGTACCCACATGCACAGAGCTATGTACCTACTACACACACAAATGTGCACGCGCACACGCACACACACACACACACAAACACATACACACACACAGAACCAGTTTGTCCGTTTTGACATAGTAATTTACAGTGACTATTTTTTTTAAATTAAATCTTTATTGTTCAGATTATTACATTTGTTCCTCTTTTTTCCCCCCATAGCTCCCCTCCTCCCAGTTCCCACCCCACCCTCCTCCCTCACTCCCCACCCACTGTCCTCATCCATAGGTGCACGAGTTTTGTCCAGTCTCTTCCCACATCTCCCACACCCCTTTCCCCCCCCCAAGAATAGTCAGTCCATTCCCTTTCTATGTCCCTGATTCTATTATAATCACCAGTTTATTCTGTTCATCAGATTATTTATTCACTTGTTAATAGATGCATATTTGTTGTTCATAATTTGTATCTTTACCTTTCTCTTCTTCTTCCTCTTCTTAAAGGATACCTTTCAGCATTTCATATAATATTGGTTTGGTGGTGATGAACTTTAGCTTTTCCTTATCTGTGAAGCTCTTTATCTGACCTTCAATTCTGAATGATAGCTTTGCTGGATAAAGTAATCTTGGTTGTAGGTTCTTGGTATTAATCACTTTGAATATTTCTTGCCACTCCCTTCTGGCCTGCAAAGTTTCTGTTGAGAAATCGGCTGACAGTCGTATGGGTATTCCCTTGTAGGTAACTGAGTTTCTTTCTCTTGCTGCTTTTAAGATTCTCTCTTTGTCTTTTGCTCTTGGCATTTTAATTATGATGTGTCTTGGTGTGGTCCTGTTTGGATTCCTTTTGTTTTGGGTTCTCTGCACTTCTTGGACCTGTAAGTCTATTTCTTTCACCAGGTAAGGGAAGTGTTCTGTCATTATTTCTTCAAATAGGTTTTCAATGTCTTGCTCTCTCTCATCTTCTGGCACCCCTATAATTCTGATGTTGGTACGCTTGAAGCTGTCCCAGAGGCTCCTTACACTATCTTCGTATTTTTGTGTTCTTTTTTCATTTTCTTTTTCCGGTTGGGTGTTTTTTGCTTCTTCGCATTTCAAATCTTTGACTTGATTCTTGCACTCCTCTGGTCTGCTGTTGGGAGTCTGTATAATATTCATTTCAGTCAGTGTATGCTTAATTTCTAGTTGGTTCTTTATCACAACATCGAGGGTCTCATTAGATTTCTTGAGGATCTCACTACATTTATCGGCAGTTTTTAGAAAATTATTGAAAGACCTTAAAAGTGTGGTTTTGAGTTCTATATCTTCCATTTCTGACATTTGCATCCTGTTTCTTTGTCTCCGCATTTTGTTATGTTTTCTTGGTGCACCCCCTAGTGGTCTTTGTGCACAGTCTTGTTGTAGTTAAGCCTTGATTGTTGTAGTTAATACTAGAGGGGATTTGAGCTCCAGGCCAAGTGGCTGTGAGAATCAGCTGTGTCTGCAGTGAGAGAACTTCTGTCCTCTAGGGAGGTGCTAATCTAGCCTTTGCCTGAGGCTATCCAGCAAATGGCTCTGTGCAGGGCTTGGGCAGGGCATGTCCCAGGGGATCAACAGGGCAGGCGAAGCAAGCAGTTATGGCTGCTCTCAGTCCCGTCCCAGGGGCTCTGCCTCTCAGAGTCCCAGCAACCACTGCAAACCTCGGAGAGAAAGCTGCCTTCGAGTTCCAACCGAAGCCAGACAGTCCCACTTCTCCTGTTTGAGTCTGGGTCCCTAGAGACTCGCCCGGATCTGGAGCTCAGAATCTGAGACTCCCTCCTGATTGGAAAAGACAACCGTGCCCTCCGCCACCAGCCCGCTCTGCGCACCTCCGCACCTTTGTATTTTCCACACTGCGCCTCCTCTGAGTCGGTATGTTATTCTCTTTCCTCCTAGTTGTAGAACTTCCACTCAGCCAGCCTTCCTGTGGTTCTGGATGATGTCCGTTCTGTCTTTTTACAGTGACTATTTTTATGGAGAAAAATATTTTAGATCAATCCTATATAATAAAAGGGTAATATGCAAATTGACCCTAACAGCAGAGCAACTGGGAATCACTGGTCACTATGACACACATTGACCACCAGGGGGCAGACACTCAATGCAGGAGCTGCCCCCTGGTGGTCAGTGTGCTCCCACAGGGGGAGCTCTGCTCAGCAGCCACAAGCCAGGCTGATGGCTGCCAGTACAGCGGTGGTGGTGGGAGCCTCTCCCGTCTCCTCAGTAGCGCTAAGGATGTCTGACTGCAGCTAGGCCTGCTCCTGCTGGCAAGTGGACATCCCCCAAGGGCTCCCGGGCTGCCAGAGGGATGTCTGACCACCAGCTTAGGCCCAATGCCCCGGGGAACAGGCCTAAGGCAGCAGGTGGTCATTCCCCGAGGGGTCCCAGGCTGCGAGAGGGCACAGGCCAGGCTGAAGGACCCTCCCAAGTGCACAATTTTTGTGCACCGGGCCTCTAGTTATAAATAATAACACTGTCTCTAAATACATGATATAGGTTCACAATTTCACACAATTACATACCCAGTCTTCACAGATTGCTCGGTTGATTGAATTCAGAAAATAAATGGTTAACATACTGATAGTTTAAAAATAGTTGGGTGTTGTTGTTTTTTTTACTACATTGTAGGCTATAATGATTATTTGGAGAGACTACTCATACTGGTGGCAGTCACTAGTCATCAATAATTAATCCCCTTTGGCCTATAAGGGATTAACCTGTTCTTAACTTCCTCTTAATCATTTATCTTAAACTCTTTTGTTCTACATTTCCTTCAGAAAAAGAAAAAGTCCTCTTTCTATCAAAGACCAATATTAATCACACAAGAATAGAAAATCTTCTCATTAAATCCCTGAAGCTCATTAGGGGAGTTTAAGTTATTCTAACACTTCCCTAATATTGCATCCATGCAGCGAAGAGCGCTGACTCTCCTGCCAGTTAATTGTCTGATATGAGCTGACCTAAAGCCTGAAGTGCATTTTCTATGCTGAGTAGAAGATAGAGTTGTAGCTGTTTTTACTAAAGCAACTAATTAAAAATTTCTCTGCCAAAACACAATTTTTCCCTTGGTGATATTACATTAGCACATGCTTATAAGCATGTTACAGATATGCTTCATTTTATGCACTTGGTGTGATTCCTGGAAGGCTCAGTACGCTTGGAACCCATCTGAGGTGCAGAGAAGATTTCAGCCTAATAGGAACCTATGCAAAATAATTTGTTAAATGAAACATCAAAGGTATACAGCTATCCTTTAATGAATAAATTGTCTTATAACTAAAAAATTCAATGTGTCAATATGGGAGAATAAAAACATTCTATATAGTCAAAAACAAATTGGCAAGACAAAGGCTGCAAAATAAAACAGGAAAGGAAGAAGGCAAAGAGCCTAAGGAAACAGGACCACAGATTGGCAATGTAAGAATGGGATCGGTGAAAGGAGAAAATCACCTGCAAAAAGCAAGCTCACCTAAAGACTGATTATCAATAAGCTTTGGAAATTAACCGAAGCAACAGCGAACAAGTAGGGAAGCTGTTTAAGAAAGAGGAAAAAGCCCTAGCCGACTTGGCTCAGTGGATAGAGCGTCGACCTGCGGACTGAAGGGTCGTGGGTTCGATTCCGGTCAAGGGCATGTGCCTGGGTTGTGGGCTCGATCCCCAGTAGGGGGCATTCAGGAGGCAGCCGATCAATGATTCTCTCTAATCACTGATGTTTCTATCTCTCCCTCTCCCTCTCCCTCTCCCTTCCTCCCTGAAATCAATAAAAATATATTTAAAAAAAGAAAAAAGAAAGAAAAAGGAAAAAGACTCTTATGTAGTCTTCTTAAGCGGAAAGTATATATATGAAAGATTTCCTCTCTCACTTAGTCCATGCAGTAGAAAAGGCACTCATGAAGTTAACTAAACTATCAGTTTTAGAGTTCTGAGTCTTCCAAACTAAAGAGTAAATAGCATGACAAGTGTTATGAATGTTTTAGTTCCTTGGTAACCACTGGATTATACAAGCTCAACAAGTATAATTTTCCTGCAAGCCTTTATTTTTCAGAGTTTAAATATGTTAACATACATGGTGTGGGAACCACACCAATGACAGCACAGAGGCCTTGTTATTTGTACACTGGGATGTTCAAGGATGTCTTGGCATGAGCCTAAATAGGATGTTCAAGGACTCTGAGCCTGAGAATCATAATCAGGCCAAGGTACCATGTGCGGGTGCAAGGACACATGGTGCACTGTGCCCTTCTGTAACCCAAATGACTGATGTCACTGTTGGCAACTAGCCTTCTTTGTCTCTGGAGTAATATACAGGTTACTCCAGAGAGAGGCTAGAGAGCTTAGGGAGAGAGAGCAGCTGGGCAGAGCTAGTGAGAAGAGAGAAGCAGAGACACTACACAGAGAATGTAGCTCCTACTAGTATGTGTGTGGGAGAGGCTAGGGAGCTCGATGGAGCTGAGACTGCCATGATGTAAGGCTCATAGAGAGCTCAGAGAGAGCTACCATGTTAACCAGCCAGTGTGCTGGGCAGGGGAGACAGGAGAAGCTGCTGAGCTGAGAGCTCGGGCACTGCTCTGATGTGAGGCGGTGAGTCTGGTCAGCATGTGGCTGCTCAGATACTAACTGTGGGTACAGAGATCAGTGCTACTGTGTGAGAAAGATATGTAATCACCAGCCATGTCCAGCTGCTTGTCAATACTGGGATTGCTGTACAGGGCAGTTTTGCCTGTATAGGACTGTTGTGCCACTGGCTTCTGCAGTAAAGACTCATTCTTATACACCCACAACTTCTCATGGCTCCTCCGTCGAAAGACCTGGCATCCTAGGAGATCCAGTCCCAGGCTGGGGGTCTCAGATCTGACACCTGTAACTAGTGAGCAGAGGATAAAGGAGGAACTTGGACTAAGTTCCCAACAGTTCGTACAGTGAGCAGGGTTCGTGAATGAATCAGCCCTGGAGTAGTCGGGAAAAATTTAGAAGAATTCTAAATATGGACTCAGAGCAGCAGTGCTGAGCAGTGCTCCTTGTGTCTCTGATATTCGGTAAATCTTAAACAGAAATATATAATGGTTCCCAAATTTAAGCCACAGAAATATTTGCTAAAATTATTTCTAGAGATTAAAGATCAGAGCACGATAAAATACCAAAAAATATACTAAAACACAAATAAAAACAATATGAAAAAGTGGCATTAGAAGATAGTAAATGAAATTAAGTACAAGCATTTGATTAAATTTTATTTAAAATATCAAGATTTTGAGTTCTGGACACATGGTTAGTGTAGAATTGATAGGGAAGGGTACACAATAAGAATAGAACCACAGCCCAGTGTGGCTCAGTGGCTGAGCATCGATCTATGCACCAAGAGGTTGCCATTTCTATTCCTGGTCAGGGCACATGCACGGGTTTCTGGCTGGATCCCCAGCAGAGGGCATGCAGTAGGCAGCTGACTAATTTCTCTCTCGTTAATGTTTCTCTCTCATTGATGTTTCTCTCTCTCTCTCTCTCTCTCTCTCTCTCTCTCTCTCTCTCTCTCTCTTTTACTTTCTCTCTCTGAAGTCAATAAAAATATATTTTAAAAAAAGAATAGATAAGAGATTTTTTCTTACAGACCTTGGGGAGCTGTGGATGTGTTGTAAGAAGAAAAGCAGAGTCCTAAAGGTAATCGACCTTGAAGTTCAGGTGGCTCTGTCACTCAGAAAGAAGATATCTCTTGAGAGCAGATCAAGGACAGGACATGCCTGGAAGCAGACCAAGTTGGGGGCCAATCTTTACAAGGACAACTATAGAAAACAGACCCGAGGAACTTATATAGTTTCAGGTTCTTTCCCACCCTCTAACCCTTCATAACAGCTGGCTTCAGAGGAGATGTTAAAGTGGTTTTTCAGGGTGCTGTACCTGCCCCTCTCTAGGATTGCCGGCCTCTGAATAAAAGTACCTCACAGATTCAACCTTGTCTCTACTTATTGTCTCTGATAGCGACGGGCAGCACAGACATCGTTTGTTCCAGTTTCAGAATAATGTCTGTTCTTGACAAGGCTATGGAAAGAAGGCATAGTGTGCCAACTAGAAAAAGTATTGGGCTTTACTGCTGTTAAAGGTGCCAAAGCACTAAGACACATGTAGGCAAATGAAGGCCACATGGCTCCTTGACATCCTTCAGATTAAAATCTGGATTATGAGTCCCAAGCTTCAGTAGACTAGACCTGGAAAAACAAACAAAAGATAGAAAAGGTCTCAATTCCAAAACTTGCCAAAAGATTGTAATTTTCATATCCCCAAGTCAGATACTTTATAAAATGTTCTCCACTATGTTTAGGCATTGCTGCTTTGTACAACATAGATGTTTCAGTATCATAGTGCAAAAGCTAAGTTATGAAGGCCTCAAACTTTTCAATTATCATCTAGAGACAGGATCTTATTTTAATGAGCATATAACCAATGTGATTTGTGGTTATAGGTCAGATATGTCAGATATTTTTACCTTAAACCCAGGTTTTTACCCCAGCATCTTAGTGGATGGTGAACAGGGAAATTTGAGGGGAAAGGATGAAGAGTTGATGAGTTCAGTTTTGCCATGTGGGACATTTAGGTGGAAGTTTTTACTAAGCAGTTGCACATTTACATCTGAAGTTCAAAAATAAGTTGGGCTAAAGATAAATATTTGGGATTCATTAACAAATAATGGGAACTGAAGCCAAAGAAGTAGTGAAGATCATTCAGATGGGCTATTCAGAAGGACAATAAAGAATGATATAAACTTTCAGAGTCAAATTATGAGAAAGGGTGAAATATTTGGCTGCTATTTCATGTGAAATCACAAGTGATAGCAGTCTCACCAAAATAAACATAAAAGGGTGGAGAGTGATGTAAGTAAAAAAGTGAAGGAAATAGTAGAGGTGACAATACCATTTCTTAATAATGTAGCAGGGTATTAGTTATTATCACAAAAGTAACCTATAGATGTAATAAAATGATAAATAACTCTAAAACACACCTAGGATTTATAATCATATAATTTAGTATTATGTATGAACCACCAAAAAAACTGCAAGCAAAAATATTTAAGAGCTTGCCTCTAGGAAGTCAAAGGTCTGTTGAACGGAAATGCTGTTACTTGGACCACAAAATTTTCTAAATTGTCTTATTATTGTTACATGTCCATGCCCCCCATTTATAATTTCTTTTAAGTTTTTGGTGAGAGCGCTTAGGTGGCATCTCTTCCAGAAAGCCTTTCCTACACCTGAAGACCCACGTGACTTTTCTCTGTGCTACTGTAGTACCCAATGCATACCTCCTAGGTGGCACTAATTTTATTGTACACATACACCCATGTATTCATCTCCTCCACCAGACATGGGTTTTCTTGGAGGGGAAACTAAAATTTTTTAAACTAATTTTTCATTGATTTCAGAGAGGAAGGGAGAGGGAGAGAGAGATAGAAACATCAATGATGAGAGAGAATTATTGATTGGCTGCCTCCTGCACATCCCCCACTGTGGATGAGCCCACAACCCGGGCATGTGCCCTGACTGGGAATCAAACTGTGGCCTCCTGGTTCATAGGTTGATGCTCAACCACTGAGCCACACCGGTCAGGCAGGAACTAAATTTTATTCATTACTTACCCTCATCATTTGGTACACTATCTGGTGCAGAGTAGGTAATAGTTATATGTTCACTTAATTAATAAACAATCAATAATATTGTGTAATATATATTAAAGTCAATATATCAGTCCATTTATGGGAATTAATATAGCCATTCATAAGATATTTAATTCCTCCATAACCTCATTGCATCTTTTACCCTTCTATGACAGTAGAATGGGATATAGATAATATAAAGCTACATATTTCAAAACCACCATTATTTAGCAGATACTGCAAGGAAATTTTAACTATAAAGTAATATTCAAAATTCTTCACAGCTAGAATTTAAACATAAATCAAAAGTTGGTTCTAAGTCTATCTGGTTTTAAATCAAGTTCAAAAATGTTAATATTCCCCACTATCTCACAGCATGCCACTATCAGCCTTAATTTGGTATTATTTCATAGAAATGTTGCAATTACAATTTAGTCCACATTGATCGGCAAAAGTTAAAGGGCAAAATTAATTAATGGAAGTAGTAAAGGGCAAAAAATTAATATGATGACACATCTAAAATGCTGGGAGAGTAGAGAGGCACTGTTATTTTGAGATTATCCACATTGATTTTCAAAAGAACAGAAGGAGAAATCTGTGTATAAAGCTGAATTTCAATATGCTAAATTGTATGTCAGCATTTTAAAAAATAATTACTAAAAATGACAACCACTTTATAGATTTGAAACTCGACTAATAGACCTAACAATAACTAATGACATTATAAATAAGCTATGAAAAAAATGTACAGTAGCCGCATTAAAACTATACCTTCCAAGTTTATGTGTGGATTTATACCAAACACAAATATAAAAAAAAAGTTGCCGAAACCGGTTTGGCTCAGTGGATAGAGCGTCGGCCTGCGGATTGAAGGGTCCCGGGTTCGATTCCGGTCAAGGGCATGTACCTGGGTTGCGGGCATATCCCCAGTAGGAGATGTGCAGGAGGCAGCTGATCGATGTTTCTCTCTCATCGATGTTTCTAACTCTCTATTTCTCTCCCTTCCTCTCTGTAAAAAATCAATAAAATATATTTAAAAAAAAAAAACAACAAAAAAGTATGACCTGTTTGTTATCAAAATGCATAAAAAGTTTTTGATACCATATTAAGTATATACATTTTTTTAATTGCAAAGATTTTTCTGGTAATATTTATTTTAAATACTTCAGAAACAGTATACTATTCAAACAATTTAACACACTTATAGAATATATGAGGACTTCAATAGTTGGTGACAATGAATAGTCTTATCTTTTGGAGGGTTTGTGTGACTTTTGGAGTCTCAACATAAACCAAATCCAGACATGAAATCAGAATATTACATTTTCTCTATAAACCTCCCTCACATCTCACTTGCTTGTAAGAATAAATTTCAGAGTTAGCCCTGGCCAGGCATTTTGAACTCCATTTTAAATAGAAAGAAGATGAAAGATTAGAATGAGAAGCCCTACATCACAGTTATTAAGTAGTAGAATGGAGTCTAGGATTTGAGTCTTCCGATGTTCAATGGTCTTTCTTCTAACTAAGGACTGGTTTCTAGCCTTTTTCAGCTACTAAAACACACATATCCTATCAGGTCTCACTTATGAGTTATTTTGTAAAATATTGAAGCCTGTAATGAGCCATTTCCAAACTAAGTAATTTTTAAAGCCTCTCGCACTCCCCTGTCCCAAGAAACAACTCGCCACAAGTAAATGGGAGAAATGATAAAAGATTCATATAAAACTTACAGCAGCATTCCACATTTGCCCAATAGGGCAGTTAGGAGTGAGTTAGTTCTAATAGATGGGGAAAGAAGTTTAAGAAACACTTTAATAAACTAAATATTTTAATAAGCTTCAATATTTTATAAGCTACATTTAGAAGGCTGCCTACTATATTCTTATGTATAAAATAATATTTTGAACAATTTGGGAAAACTCAAATGTAACTCTGTGTTACTGTAAAATTTAATGAGCTTTTTTTTAATTGTTTTATTGCTTAAAGTATTACAAAGGGTATTACATATTAATGAGCTTTTCTACATACATTTATCTTTTGGTCAGGGCACATGCCCAGGTTGTGGGTTCGATCCTCAGTGTGGGGGTGCAGAAGGCAGCCAATCAGTGATTCTCCCTCATCATTGGTATTTCTGTCTCTCTCCCCCCTTCCTTTCCTCCTGAAATCAACAAAAATATATTTAAAAAAACAAAACAACATCTCTTGGCTTCAATTCCCTCTAGCTAATGCCTGTTCTACCACTTCTTTTTAGCAAAACTGCTTAATAAATTGTTTATACTATCTCAAATTCTCCTTTTTCTATTAATTATCATCCAAGAGACTTCCATCTCCAGCATTCTAATGAAACTGTTCATCAATGACCTCCATATGGCTAAATCCAATCAATATTCTGTCTTGGTCCTAGTTGGCTCATCAGCAGCTTTTTACATAATTGATTACCAACACTCCTTTCCTTGGCTTCCAGGTCACCACTTACTCCTGATTTTCCTCTACTCTCAGTTGTTCCTTGTTTATTCCTCCTCTTCTCTCTAATTTCTTTTTAATTTAAAAATTTTATTAAATTTATTGGGCTTACATTGGTTAATAAGATCATGTAAGATTCAAGTGTACATTTCTATGATACATGATCTGTATATTGCATTGTGTGCCCAATGCCCAAAGCCAAATCATCTTCCAACACCTTGTATTTGGCCCCTTTAACCTTAATTAACCCCATCTCCAATTGTCCACTTGACATTTCCACTTGGATGTCAGCTAGATATTTTAAACTTAACCTAATCAAAACCAGTGTTCTGATGTTTTGTCTAAACCTGGTCCACCTGAAGTCTCTCACTTCTCAGTAAACCAAAAGTCTGATTTCCCATTGTTCAGACCAAAGGTTTATTAATCAATGCTGACTACTTTCTTTCTTTCTTTCCCCATAAAATCTTATGTTTAGCCGAAACCGGTTTGGCTCAGTGGATAGAGCGTCAGCCTGCGGACTGAGAGGTCCCGGGTTCGATTCCGGTCAAGGGCATATACCTGGGAGGCAGCTGATCGATGTTCCTCTCTCGTCGATGTTTCTAACTCTCTCTATCTCTCTCCCTTCCTCTCTGTAAAAAATCAATAAAATATATTTTAAAAAAAAATCTTATGTTTAGTCCATCAGGCAAATCTATAAGCTCTACCTTCTAAATGCCTATAAAACACAACCTGTTCTTACTACCTCCATTGTTAATGATCTAATCCAAGATCCCCATAATCTTTCACTGGAATTTTATGTGAAATAGGCCTTCTAACTGGTCTATTGGCTTCTGACTCTGATCTCCAACAGTTTATTCTCAGTAGGATAGCAATGTTAGATTATATTCTTCATCCACTCAAAATCATCAACAATGGCCCCATCCATGCACCAATCTCACTCATATTTAAGTCAGTCTTTACAATGACCTACAAGCCTACATAATGTCCTGCTTTCCATTATATCTGATTTTGTCTTCTAATCTCCTTAATGTTTCTGTTTAGCTATACAGTTCCCTCCCAATTCTTGCTGTTGTTTAAACATGCCAAATACTTTAATTTTATGATCTTGCAAGGGCTGTTCCTCTGCCTGGAATGCTCTTCCCCAAGATACCAACATGGCTCCTTCTCTTAATTCCTTGATGTCGGCTCAAATACTACTTTCTCTGTTATTGGCAAGATTCTAAAAAGACCCCAAGATTTCTGACCCCTGGTGTACACACTCCCTTGAATGTGGGTGAACTTGTGAATATAATCAAATATCACTTGTGTTTAAGTTACTAAGTAGTTGACTGTCAGTTAATCAGAAGGATGATTATTCAGATTATGATTAGGGGAGGTGATGGAGGTTGTCTTAAACAGAGAAGCTTTTTAAATAAGGTGAAGTGTCAGAGAAATACTCTACCTTGCCTCAAAGACACAAGCCACTATGCTGTGAATGGCTATAGGGAGGTGGGGGCACATGCCAATGAAATGCAGGTGGCCTCTAGGAGCTGAGGGTGACCTCAGCCATAAGCTAGCAAGAAACAGGGACCTCACTTTGACAACCACAAGGAGCTGAATTCTACCAACAACTTGAATGACCTTAGAAGATGATCCTAAGCTCCAGATGATAACCGTGAGAACCAGAACACCTTGACTGCAGTCTTGTGAAGCTGTGAGCAGAGAACCCAGGTAGCCTGTGCCTGGACTCTTGACTTGATCCACAGAAAAAGTAAAATAATAAACTTGTGTTATTTTAAGCCTCTAAATTTATAGTAATATTTTGACAGCAATATAAAACATATAATCAGTAGTCTCTACTGGTTAACCTCTTGGAAATTAGAACCACTCTACTTTGCACTCCTTGTCCCCTTAAATCTCCTCCATGATATTTTTCATGTTGCTAATATATTTTGTTTATTGTTTTTCACCAAATGGAATATAAGTTTCACAAGAGCAAAGATTTTTTTCTTTATTGGTTAAGGTATTACAAATGTGTCCTCATTTCCCATTAACCCCCAACCTCCCCGCCCCCCCCACCCACTCATGCTCTCATCCCCCTGTTGTCTGTGTCCATTGGTTTGGCTTATATGCATGCAAGAGCAAAGATTTTTATCTGCTTTGTTCAATTTGTTCAACTACAGTTCCTAGCATACATATAGTAGTAATCCCATAAATATTTGTTGAGTGAATAAAATTATTAGATATATGATTTTTAAAAATGAATAACCAAATTAATCATTGATTTAACTTATAAGACTATGTATACAAAACCTTGGCTAAATTTAAAGTTTAGTTAATATAGCATGTTAGTATTTCATTTATCTCTAGGTATTTAAAGTATTTTTTTTTCTTGCCCAGCTTGCGTGGCTCAGTGGTTGAGTGTTGACTTATGAACTAGGAAATATGGTTCAATTCCTGGTCTGGGTACATGCCCTTGTTGAGGGCTCATCATGATTTTGGGGGCTTACTATTTGCTATTACTCTTCTAAGTATCTTCCTTGCAAGTGTAAATCATTTTATCCTCATAAAAACATTATTATCCCCATTTTAAACTTAGTGAACCTAAAACACAAGAGTTTTAACAATTTACACAAGGTGGTTACATAGCCAGAAAGTGACAGACTCAGATTCAAAGGCAGGCAATGTAACTCTAGAGCAGTGGTTCTCAACCTGTGGGTCGCGACCCCTTTGGGGGTCGAACGACCCTTTCACAGGGGTCACCTAAGACCATCAGAAAACACATATATAATTACCTATTGTTTTGTGATTAATCACTATGCTTTAATTATGTTCAATTTGTAACAATGAAATTGGGGGTCACCACAACATGAGGAACTGTATTAAAGGGTCGTGGCATTAGGAAGGTTGAGAACCACTGCTCTAGAGCTTGAGTTTTATAGCCACCATTCCTTAAACTTTGAGGTTTGACCTCATTATGTTTTGAACATCTGAACATACATAACATTTGTATGTTTCCATAACCAAAACATAAATAAATTGAAAAGACCAATAAAAAACTGTCAATGATATTTAACAGATGATAAATGGTCAATGTTATTACATAGAAAGCCCTTAGAAATTAATAAGAAAAGCACAATATTTAATTAAAAAATGGACAAAACACACAACAAATGGATTATAGAAGAAGAAATTTAAAATGTGACTAACACTTGAAAAATATATTCAATATGTTAAGTAGATAAAGAAATATACATTGAAGCAAGTTTTAGATATTTTTTTCTCTATTACATTTAATGTTTAGTAAGGGTTCAATAAGACAGGTCTTTTATAGCTTACCAGCATAAGCATATATTAGTATAATTTTAATGAAATAGAATTCAACAATATGTGGCAACTTATGAGGGGACCAAATAATTCTTCCCCTAAAAATAATCTATTAAAAAGAAATAATTAGAGGTGGACAAATATATCTATGTGTAAAGATGTACATCTTAAGTCATTTTAATGATTAAAAAATTAGAAATAATGTAAATGTGAAGCAATGATTAATGGGCAATATTTTCAGTTAATTCATAAATTTTTATATATATATATATAGCATGTTAGTATTTGTAATAGCAATTTTTACTTGTAATAGCAATTTTCAAAAAACAAAATAGTGATGGAGAAATGCTCATGGTAGAATACTGAATGAGAAAAGGTGTACACATAATCACAAGATGATCCAAATTATTTTAAATATACTAATAGTATTTGTATATTCATGCATAGGAAAAGGCCTGATTTTTAAAAAATTATGCAAAATGTTAACTAATGTTACCTCTGGGTTTTTGTTTAATAGGTGACTTATTTTCTTCTTTATAATATACTGGAAAAATTTTTACAGCAAATCTGCACTTAGCTGAAATCAGAAATAAAAATTTAAGATATTTTATAATTTATTAATAAAATATACACTCTGACTCTTACCTGCTGCCCTGCGGTAAGACGGTGGCTGCCTGCCTAGTAGAAGACCACACCATAATACTACAGCATAAAAGCAAGACTAGAAAGTTCCACTCAGAAAAAAAACCTCCAAAGCAGGGGTGGGGAACTTCCGGCCCACGGGCCATATAAGGCCCGCGAAATCATTTAGTCTGGCCCTGCCAAGGCATTAGGTGTGAGTTAGTTAAATGTTTGACCAAATATAGCAGGCTAATTTTTAAGTTGATAATTTTGTATGCGCCCTGAATAATGTTATAAATATCTAAATGGCCCTTGGTAGAAAAAAGGTTCCCCCATCCTGCTCCAAAGGTTGAAGCTTCCTATCCAACAACCCAGAATCAGTTTTATATTATGGAGCTTTTTCCAAAATACGGACTATTTTTTCTTTAATACTTTAATACATATTACTTAGAAACCCTTAGATTTCTCTCAATTCCTATTAAGAATTAAATATTTTCCAGCAATTATTCTTAAAACCTCTGAGAGCACATTAAAATATGTAATAGTTGTATTATTAAGATTTTTTGTGGTTGTAGTCAAGATACATTTATTACTAGGTGTGTTTTCCCAAGAAGCTGTGTTACTATTTCCCCTGAATCCAACTTAAAGCAGGAAAATAAATACTAGATGTCATGGGAGTGTGAGATGCACATTTAACATCTCTGAAGTGTGGATGCATCTCAACTTCTGTCATGTCACAAACAAATTCACAGCATGTTGTTTTCTTTCTTCGTGGCCTATAAAATATTGATGCACACCCTACAGTGGACAATGCATTCAATTCAATTAAACATTCTGACCCCTTCGCCTCTTTAATTTGATCACTTCAAATCAATAATGTTAAACTGTGATGATCTAAACACCAACTGCCAAATTCTAAAACTTAAGAAAATCCTTGAAGCCCTACCTGGGTTGGCTCAGTGGAAAGAGCGTTGGCCTGCAGACTGAAGCATCCCGGGTTCGATTCCGGTCAAGAGCCCATGCCTGGGTTGTGGGCTTGGTCCCCAGTCGGGGGCGTGCAAGAGGCGGCCGAGCAATGATTCTCTCTCATCATTGATGTTTCTAACTCTCTCCTTTTCCCTTCCTCTCTGAAATCAATAAAAAATATATTTTAAAAAAAGAAAGAAAGAAAATCCTTGAAGTTTAGAGCTCTTCTCTCAAAAATGGCAAACCACTTATCTTGACAAATAAGAATTGGTTTCTGGTGCAAAAGACAGGCAGGACACATACAGATGTGTTGTTTCATAAAGTCTGTGCAAGGAAAAGTACCCATGCAGCTGTATAAACATGTTACATGATCTTTTCCAGTTTGCCATGAATGATATGTAAATAAACTAGTGACACCTCTGCCAAAAGACATTGCATATGTGTCAAGGCTACCTCTGGCTGGGAGTCTGAAGATGGACAGGGAGCTCACTCAAAAATAAGGGTGTAAAATGATCTAAGCTCCATACTCAACTGGGAGAGTTACAGACAGCTTTCCTGACAAGTCGTTTAAGCACCTCTGGCATTTGGCTCAGAAGCTGGGGGAGGGCTGTTGCCTTATTCCTGAGAAGGACAGCCAGCCTGCTGTGCCTCTGGGTCCCTGATAATCACACTTGAAAGAACTCTTCAACCGATAGAGCATCGTTTTAAAAAATTGTATCTGTAATTAATGCCAATACTACTTCATTGTTTTGCTTTTCTCCAAACCAATTATGTTTCTACTGGGACAAACACTGATTTCAATCAGACCTGTTAGAGAAGAGCAGGCGATTATACCTGCTTAGTTGTGATTAGTGGTTCTGTCACATAGGAAAGGAAAATTTGTTTCATTTGGCTAGTGATATCTATCAGAGATTATCTGTGGGGGAGAAAAAAAACACAGACAGAGAAACATAAAAATAAAGAGAAAAGGAAATACAGTAACAAAGCCCATCAACAAGGGCAGCAGGAGCGGGGCTTCCATGATAGCAATTACAGGGGTGACCAGGCAGCAATCACCAGGTGAAACATCTTTGCCATTGCCAGGTGGTTCCGCTGGAATGTCATCCTATGCACCAAAAGTTTGAGGGTTCGATTCCAGGCCAGGGCACATACCCAAGTTGTGGGTTCAATCTCCAGTTGGGGCGTGTGTGGGAGGCAACAGATCCATGTTTCTCTCTTCCTCCCTCTTTCTAAAATCAATAAAAATATATCCTCGGATGAGGATTTAAAAAATAGATAAAACATCTATACAGCTGAGAGATTCATACATTCACCTGCATCAATAATTTTCATAGGCCCATACTATATTCACAATAAATCACAGTAAATATTTGTATCATACATCACCCCATCTAATCTCTGGTTATACCACTCTTAATCTTAATACTAACATTCTTAAAAACATGGAATCGCCCGGCCAGTGTGGCTCAGTGGTTGACATAGTTCAATTCCCAGTCAGGGCACATGCCCGGGTTGCAGGCTCAATCCCCAGTAGGGGGTGTGAAGGAGGCAGCTGATAAATGATTCTCTCTCATCATTGATGTTTCTATCTCTCCCTCTCCCTTCTTTTCTGAAATCAATAAAAATATATTTTAAAAATTTTAAAACATGGAATCATTATGGTGTATTTGTGGTAGAAAATAGATATGTTAATGCCATGTTCCCTTAGAGAGCATTTTGCTTATTAGTTTACTTAATGTTCATTTTCCTCAACTAGGTAGTAAACTCAGTAAAGGCAGAGGGGTTTTGCTTGTTTGTTTTGTCTCCTTTATCCAATGCTGCATTCTCAGTGCCAAGAATAGTCTCTGGCATATTACATCTTCCTGATACATATCTGTTGAATAAATGAAAAAGTGCTCATATCATTTAGGGACTTCATATAACTCACTATATTTTTATAACATTAATGATAAAACATATAATATTCCTTAAGACTGAGTAAGTACAGCAAATTTAGAAATTTGTGGCCCAGTATCATGTCAGCTGAAGTGTATTTCAACTTGATAATTAAATAGAAGTATTTATTCCAAATATTCTAGCACTAATACTTGAAAATAGTGAAAGTCAGATACACTCCTTCATGGCCCGTCAGCCAACTCGTAGGAAGTAAATGAGAACATAAGGTATAGGTAGGCATAAGGGAATCTGATTTCTACTTTTCTGTGCTATAAAAACAATATATAATATGCTTACTACTGCTCTCATATTTCATTTGTAGCCAGGGATGCAGAAGGCTAGCCAGGTTTGGTGGCTGGATACCAGTAGAGGGCAGCAGAGAGCCACTTGAGAGAAAATGCATAGAAGAGGAAGCTTTAGCTCCCAGCTGAGAGCAGGGTCCTTAGCCAGATCTACAGTGTTGACAATGAAGACGCAGCCCATTTGGAAAACCAGTCCACAGGGTAGCCGGCAAGCATTGCGTTCCCAAATGCATTGATGTATGAGGCCAAGAAGCAAGGCAGATGGCAGTAAACAACACCAGAATAGTCAGAATAATCCAGACTCTGACTCAGCACAGCTCCCAGGAGCCATTGATTCAGACAGTGATCACTGGTCAGAGCTGCTGAGTCAGATGAAGTCTTACATTCATTCCAACTCCAAGATTTTGGACCCCAAGATCACGAACAAATACGTTTTGGAGTACAATCCTTTTGCAAATATTATCAACCAAAAACTCCGAAAGAATATAAAATTGTTAGCATTGAGGAGAAAATCAGCCCTAGCTGGTTTGGCTCAGTGGATGAAGCGTCGGCCTGCAGACTGAAAGGTCCCAGGTTTGATTCCGGTCAAGGGCATGTACCTGGGTTGCGGGCACATACCCAATAGGAGGTGTGCAGGAGGCGGCTGATCAATGTTTCTCTCTCATCGATGTTTCTAACTCTCTATTCCTCTCCCTTCC
The DNA here is from genome assembly GCF_014108235.1 of Myotis myotis. Taxonomy (NCBI): domain Eukaryota; kingdom Metazoa; phylum Chordata; class Mammalia; order Chiroptera; family Vespertilionidae; genus Myotis; species Myotis myotis. The sequence continues at coordinate 142,867,886 of NW_023416313.1, read as the reverse complement.
TCTCTGTAAAAAAATCAATAAAAAATATATTTTAAAGAGGAGAAAATCATATCTGAGTGAAGAGTAGCAAACATGGACTCTACCATGTTGCAAGCGGTCCCTAGAATTCTCTAAAAGTTGAAACTTCTCAAAGGGAATATTGGTGCGAAGCCTAGTGAACAGCAGCAGGGTCAGTCAGTAACCTCGGGTCCCAGTGTGAGGACCCAACCCTGACGACAACCAGGATGAAAAGCGGCCAGTCCAAGAACAGGATCCGCACTCCTTTCCTGTGTCTTCCTGGTGGTGTGAGCTCAGGTGAGCCATTTAGCCTCTCCAGGTCAGTTTCCTCGCTTCTAAAATAAAATAATGCCTGTCTCTATTGGGTCAGAGAGGAATTCACAAGAGAAAGCATGCCTTGTTAACTTTATACAAATATAGGGTTGTTGTTTTTTTCATTACCAGTTTGAGTAGTAGGAAGAGCAGGAAGGTATCTAGGGAACAACAACCAAAAAGAGCATATAGAAAATAAACCTTTGACAGGTTCAGAATTTTCTTTGTAATGAATCCACTTCTTCTACCAGTCCAGGCCAGTGCAGGTCTGATTCTCCTTGTATAAGTCCTCAGTCTTACGGGAGCCCGTATTAAATGCTGAGCATGTTCACATCAGGGAGTAGTATTTGCCTCCTAGGAACAGTTTTCTCCTTGCTAAATGTGTGTAACGATGTTCCAAGCCAGACAGAAGTAGAAGACACTTTACTGCCACCTCCTAAAGGAACGTATTCCCAGGGCCACAGAAACGAAGAAGAAATGTGAGCTGTTTGCAGCCAGAACACTTTGGCTCTGGTTCCTAATAATAATAATCATAAACAATCATTACCATGAAGAGATGGAACATGTTAGAAAAACTCAAATACAGCTGCCTCAGCTTTGTGTTCAGTTTAGTCCCATTCCCACATTGTGATTTTTCTGGATGGACAGCAAGAGAGAACTGGGTGCATGCCAATGAGTTAGCAAATGTTGACTGAAAAGTTAAGATTTTTGTCATTCTTTAAATCAGACCAAGGGGGAGATGGTTGGTACATAAAGAAGAAGGATTTGTTAATTCTTTCCATTCTTATTTAGGATGAGATGCCTAACTGGAGAATTCAGAAGGGACACTGAAGAGTCACAAATGACAACAGAGGCACCAGAACAGGGTCTTCCCAAATGAATTGATGATTTATAGAATCTTTTGAGCTGTAAGAGAAAGTGGAGAGTTTAACCTCCTCATTTACTATATAAGGAAACTAAGGCCAAGAGAAGTGGTGTGACTTGCTCAAATTCTCCCAGGTGTTCACCAGGCCAGATATCTTATTAATCTAGAATACCAACTGCCTAATGGCTAGTGTCCCGATCAGTAGCCAATTCCATAGTAAAAGCACAGAAAGTGTTGATGAAAAATAAAACAGAATGGGCAAAATGAGCTTCCTTTAAAGTTACAAAACATGGGCCCTTATATTCCAATAGTCATCCTCTGCTTTGCTAATAGGAAATGATACACACTTATACCTCAGTAAGTGCGTGAACAAACTATGCCCATGCACGTGGCCAGCTCGTAGTCACAGAGAATGAGATGAATTCTTCCTGACTTCTGTCTAATGTGTTAAATGCCAAGAAAATGCTAAATTGTTATTCTGAAAAGTCTTGCACTGTATGTCTCTCTGCCATTGCTAAGACTTCACCTGCGTCCAGATATTCCATTTAAATATATATATGAATGAGAGGGAGTTCATCCAGAAATAGGAATCCCATTTCTTTGAATTTCAAAATATTTTGAGAAAAAGTGATACAGACAGAGCATATATGTGGTGACTTAAAACATGTTTTTATTATGTTCTGTAATATTGATTACACGGCTATCTCAAATCAAATAAATGGTTGATGCAGACAAAAGGAAATCTTGGAAAATTCTACCTTTTCCAATTTTGTTAAGATTTTGTGCAGTTATACATTTGGTTTTAATTTGGAAAAATTACTTAAGTAAAGCACAACCCACAAAATGAAAGAGTCTCTTTACATGAAATTTAAAACATTAGAAGAATATTCTTACAAATTTCAACTGCCCTCTGCACACTTGAGCTAGTAAAATCTATTTCCTTTATCTCACATATATAAATTCAATAAAATGCCCTTTTATATCAAAAGAGTGCTCATTGCCAGACAGACACTCGAAATTTATTAGAAAAACCAAGATGTCTCTCTACTCTGAAAACCTGGGTAAGCAATCCCACACCTTCATCACTATTATTGAGCATTTTTGTCACTAGATGTCGCTGCTGCCGTTTGAATGAGATTTTTCCCCCGTATCCATAAAAAAAAAAGAAGGTTCTTATGATCTGAGGAACTGTTTTTTATTGTTGTTGGGGTTTTGGTGAGTGGATGACATTTTACATAGCAATGCATGCAGATCATTTAAAGATGAAGAAGGAACTGGAAAGGTGACGTCACTTGCCTAAGGAGCCATAGGAAGAAAGCCAGAATTGGAAAACTGTTTCATGTTTACACTTTCTAGGCTTTTAAAAAGCAAAAGTGTTCCAGGTGGAAGCAATGAAGGCAATTATCTTTTTATACCCAAACCCATTGAGTAGTGCCTATTATACATTAAGTTACTCTTATTTTGCTTTCTCCCTGATGGTCTTCTTGGAAACTGGATACATATGAAGCATGACTCTCCCAGGCCACACTTGAAAGACGGAGAGAAAATGACAAAAGGCCGTCGCGTAAGCCCAGGTGATTCCTTTCCTGGGAGTCTCCTCCATGGCGAAGGGTGGGCAGCAAGTCCAGGAGCGTCTCCCCCATAAAGTTACTAACACCAGACAAACGCACACAACACACAGTCTTATACAGAAAGCATCTCCAGCCCAGTGTTCCTGCCAGCAGACCAGACAGGGTTGCCTTCTGAAGGCCGCGGCTAAGCAGGACGCAGAGGTGGCGGTTGAGAGCAACCCTGAACCGCTTTCACAGGCTGAGCTGAGAACGGAAAGGGGTGGCTGAGGGAAACGTGAAGGCAAATTCCCTGAGAGGCAACCGAGTGCCGCGGATGAAGCATCCAGCTATTCCTGCTCCCAAGGGAAAACCCAAAATTCACCACTTCTTGGGTGGATTGGCAGGCGGGAGATAGAGTGAGCTCTCTCTCTCACACTCACTCAAAGTTGCCCGACCCTTTTTTCAGCCCCGCCTTAAGAAGAAAAAGGACGGGGCCTGGAGGAAGGGACTGCCTTGAAAAGAATGGGAAAAGGAGCCAGCATCGCGGCCAGCCTTGGGAAAAGCGCCACAGATGAGCATTTTTTGCTGCGTTTAGTGGCCCTCATTAGCAGCCTGAACACGTAGGGGAAGGCTAACATCGCCTGCTAATATAATGCGGGCGAGTAATGATAGACTTGGGAGCGGAGTGGAAGCGCTAGCTTTACATAAAACAACACGAAACATTTCAGAGGACTTAAGTTCTTAGGCGGGAGGGTGGAGTTAGTTTGGGGCGGGCCCTCACTTGAGCGGGGGCGGGGGGTGCATGTGCTGGACATCGGTTTTAGAGGTGTTTTTTGTCTTGGTTTGGTTTTTGTATATACATTTATTTCGACCATCTCAAAAATTAATTTCCACAACATGACAAGAACTTCTTAGGCCAGGGTTCTGAGGTCACGGCAGGGAGGGAGGACGGAAGAGGCATCTTTGGGGTGTCTTCTTTAAGCTCCAGCACCAGGACTGAGAACTGACAAGTAAGGAGGCTCTGAAATTCAATGTAAAAATGGTCACCTCCACAGCCCTCCTGCTGCGTCCTTTCTCTTCCCCTTAGAACAGTGGTTCTCAACCGTCTGGCCCTTTAAATACAGTTCCTCATGTTGTGACCCAACCATAAAATTATTTTCGTTGCTACTTCATAACTGTAATGTTGCTACTGTTATGATTCGTAATGTAAAGATCTGATATGCAGGACGGTCTTAGGCGACCCCTGTGAAAGGGTCGTTCCACCGCCAAAGGGGTCGCGACCCACAGGTTGAGAACCGCTGACTTAGAAGGAGACAGAGACAGGGGAAAGGATAAAGACAGAGATAAAGGTGCGAGAAAGCAGACAAGGGAAGAGGGCTGGAGGAAGTGAGAAATTGAGGACGGTAAGGAAGAGAAGGAGGGAAAATAGCAGGAATAAAATTGGGTACTTGATGCCCAATTATTTATCAGGGTTGGTTTTTTTCCCCAAAACATTCAACTTGCTTGTCCCCTCCTCGGCTTTCTAGCCAACTTGCGGCTTGAACAGTGTTCTGGGTACATTAGAGCAAGGACAGGGGGGTGTGGAGACGGGCCTGGACGGCGGGCGCGCAGCTGTGGAAGGTCTGCTACTCCGGGATCAACCAGACCCTGAGCACACGGAGTAGCTCGGTACCTCTCTTGCCACGGCCCCTGAACCCTCGCTGAGCATCTCCTGTCCCCAAGATTTGCGTGAGAATGGTCGGGCAGGATCTGGGCGTGAGGGTGGCTCTTTCTGCCAGAGGAGCCTATGGGTGACATCAGACAAAAATGCTAAAAGACCAGTAGGCCCTTGGGCCCGATCCCCAATCCAGCCTCCCTGCCCCGCACACTGTTAGTTTTTTAGAAACTCGGCGACTCTGTGTAGAGACCTGAGATCTCACCTTCCCCTTAATGCCTTCACCTCAGTACGTCAAGCAGTTCATTTGGGAAAAATCAAAAGACCAGCTGGGCTTGAAGAACTGATTAGAGAGAGCTGGGAATCGCAGGCCTTCGAGTTGCAGGGGTGGTTGGTTGCAGGAGGAGGGGGCGACGGAGGGAAGCGTGGACTGGGGGGAAGTCCGGGGCGGGGGAAGCCCCCCATAAGCAACTAGCCTCAGAGGAACCCCGGGTTTGTTTTCTGCAAGAAAGCCCTAAAAAGCACTGGAATATGGTGGTTCCGGCATCAGCCATTGCTTCACAAGACCCCAATTCAGCCTCCGCTAGATGAGTTTTGGCTGAGAGTGGATTATCTCCTCAGACCCAAATGATTCCTGACCTGCTTCCTAACTCGCTCTGGATCTTTGCTGGGAGAGCACCGCGCTGCCAGAGACTTGGCGCTTCTGTCAGTTGTGTAGAGCAATTACTAAGAAAATATTGTGACGAGGTTGTAGGGCGTCTGGGGCGGTGAGGGGGTGCGGAGGAGGGAGTTAGTTGGGAGAGCAATTTGCAAAGGAATATTAACTTTGATTCCCGAGATCACCGCCGAAGCCCCGCGGGCGTTGGGTGAGCTGCAGAGTTCATCCTCTAGGTGGCGGGCGTTGGTCCCACAACCGTCAGGCGGCTGCTGACTCCCAAACACAAGATTAAGCTTCTTGCTGGTTAAAAATAATAACAGTGATAATACAGAGGTATGGGGCTTTTTCCCCCTTTGGATATTTATTTGTTGCAGGGAAGTCATTGATTTTTCCTAAGCAAACTGTGTTTCTCCTTCACTTGGTGGAAAATAAAAACTGTTTGAATAAATAAGTTATTTCTGAACATTTTGTTGTCAAAGTGTTAAATGTTCCCGTCATTTTTATTCAAACACTAACATGATTACAGCCAATTATATATTCACCAGTGTTCTTTATTTTAGAGTAATTGTACTTGTCACTAATAAAACAGAAGCATAATGGATCGCTACTGTTCTGGATTTTCAAGCAATTTTGTGTAATTTGATTGAATTATACATCTTATCTGCTACTTTTTTATTTTTATATTTGGGGATCCTATTTTCTTGAAAATTGCAGCTCTATGCTTGTTTTGTTGTTTCTCCAGTAACGTACACTTCGGTAACACTGATAAATAGAAAGAGTCCCTTAGACATGTCGAAAATCAGCCGCTTCTTTCCCCACCCCTATCCTCACCCTTCCCTGTTCTTCAGCGGGGAAGACCTGAACTCGGGGTGACAGGCAGTCTGAGCCACTGGGTGAGCTCACCCAAAAAGCCCAAAGCCAAGACACATTCTCCATTCACTCCAAAGACAGCCCCCTCACTGCCTGGAGTCTTTGGGGTTTTGTCTCTTTCCTGTAATGATACTGTTGGGTGTCTGGGGCTTCAAACATGCCAAGACAAGCCAACCATGGGTTCAGTTCATATGCAATATGTATCAAGGGAAAGAGAATACACAGAGCAGTCAAAAGATAAACTGTATATATTACTCCAATTACACAACCCCCAAACGTCCTACCTACTCAACCACCCACTCCCCAAAATAACAATTATTTGTTACTCTCTTGTTCTTCTTGGTTTCAGATAGACATAGAAAACTGGGATCAATAGTTTCTCCCTTAAAAAAAAAAAGATAATTTCAATGAAAAGATACCCGGGGAAAAAGACACACATCTACCTAGTGTTCACATATCTGAGCAAATTAAGAAATAAACATGACAGTAAACAGACAGGACATAAGATTTTAAGGAACCATCTCCACAGCTGAAGGGACGAGGTTGAGCAATTCTTTTCCCGATAAAGCAATCCCTCCAGTTCCTAAGACAGGACTCAAAGGCCCCGCTAGGAGCTGCAGCTGCGAGATGGAGCCAAAGGCTCTGACTAGTGGCTTGTGTATGACCCAATATTTACCAATAACAACAACAACAAAATCAAGTGAAACCAAGGCTGGGGATTTTGAACTGCTTCTAAAGCCCTGGCGTGGATACGCACGTGGGCGGGGGGGGGGGGGGGGGGGGGGACGCTGGGGATGAGTTGGCTCCATTTGCCTGCCCTGGGGAGCAATCCTGGGGCAAAATCCAGTACTAATTGATCCCAACCAGCCACACTATCAGCTGAAAATGTTCGGTTCGAGGGGACAAAGAATGAGGAATGTGTGCTAAGCATTTTTTTTCCCCAAGTAAAACGCGGTATGTCATCAATAGCGCGTATATACATATAATTAAGGAAAGAGTATTACTTCAAATTAACGAGGAAAATAATGTCCCCTGTGCGATTTCAGACTTCTTTAAAATCTAGTGTCTCACACCCTCTGTTTTGTGTTTCGAACTTCTTCCAGGAAAACCTGCGGCCCAGCTTAGGGTGTTCCCAGCCGGAGAGAAGAAACTCATTATAATTAGGGGCCATTCTCTCGTCGTCTGGGGTGTTCACTCTCCGGCCGAAAGGTAAGGTAGGTCTGCGCGGCGCGGTGGGAGCGGCGTGGGCCTGCTGGCGGCCGCGGAGGCAGGAGCGGGGAAGCCCCCAGCGAGCTCGGCGCCCTCCGCTCCGAGAGGGCGCGCAGCAGCCGCCTGCCAGCCTCGCAGGCCCTCTCCAAGGAGCGGGCTTTTCAGCGCTTCCATTTCCTCGGGGCCTCATCTATCTTATCTAACAAGTTCACGCTCCAGGAGAAGAGAAAAGGGTGAGAATAAAAGGAAACCCCTTCACTGTAGTGATTCATCGTTCACAGGCACGGAAGCCCTACTCGCCGACCGGGCTTTCTTCTCCAAGGTTACTTTCTCTCCTGCGCGCCCTAGTACAAAGCCAGAAGGGAGATACTCACACTGGTAAACAAGAATCTATCTAGGATTGCTTTTTAAATAAGAGGGACCCCCCCCCCCCCACCACCACCACCACTACTTTTGTTGTCGATTCTGAAATGGAGGGTTCGGATAGTTTTGTTTTCACATAATAACGGTAACTGGTTCCTGACGCCAGCCCAATCTAGCTTATCCCGGCCGCTCCTCTCCTCCCGGCCTGCCACTCCTTCCAACGGGCAGGAGAGAAATGGGGGTATAACTGCTCTCCCCTACTGGGTTCAAAGCCCCTTATGTGTAATTGAATATTCGAATTGACTTCACCTGCGCGCACCCCAGTCTATTGACTCTGATGTGTGCTTTATACAAATAATAAGCTTAAAACCTTCAACTGGTCTCTAATTTTTTTTTCTCGTGTTCGCCGTGGCAGATGACCTCTTAGCCCCAAATTATTGATCTGTGTGCATGCTTCCGGTGTGATGTGCCAACACGAGACATCTCGGCTGAAAAGGTAACTTTAACGGTGAAAAATCCGGAAATGAAATCTAAGAGCAAGCCCTCCAGCTTGATTGCGCTCGGCAGGCGCCGGCGACAAAGGAGCGCGGGCTGGCGCGCACTGGTGTGCGCGGGGAGGAGCGAGGACCCCTGGACACTGCTTGCCGGAACCGTTGCGGTTTCAGCCTCCAGGGGTGAACTCGGGAGAGAGGAGATCACGACCTTTTGGCAAAGGATGCTCTCAGGGATATTCTACTGCTTCGATTTGGAGGGGGAAGGGGAAGACCTCCAGGAAAGGCATTTCAAGAGTTAGGAGGCAGGTGGGTGCGAGACAGGCACAAGTAAAACTGGTTCGTCGGTTTGTTCCCCCAGGATTTTAGAAAGGAAGCAAATGTATTTGGTTAATAGTTTACTTTCTCTCATATGACTTTCCCCAGGCAAAGGGAGACGTTGGGATAAATGGTTCTCTGCGTGCCTGCTGGTCTGCTCACCCCATGCAGTTTTCTTTCTTCTCATTCCTTCACAGACCATCAGAGGGTGAGAGCATTTTCTAAAATTCACTCATGGATCCGCTATATGGGCCGGTCAGATGGACTTATAAGAATTGAGAAGGTTGCTGGTTCAGAACTGACTGCCTAATGGCCACGAGTCACACTGGTCCATCTTCCCTCACTACACAGGAGTTTGGGGACTTTTTGGAAGGGTGTTTAAAAACAGGGGAGCCTCAATGCCCCACCATCTCTGAACAGTGCAACAACACTTCCCAAAGTAGATTATTCAGGCTCCTATGGGTGATCAAATTGTAGCTCCAACTAATTATGGAGAACAGTGATGGGACAGTTAGAAGCTCAGCATTTTGAAGCCTGTAAGCTTTTCTTTCAACCTGACATATATTTAAAAGTAACTTTTCCCTTCTTTTGGTGTGTCGCTGATGGAAAATCCAAGGTAGCATTGTCTTGTGTGCTGACTTTTGCCAAGTCTCACTTTCTCCCTTTCAGATACACTGGAGGATTAAAACTAAGGACCTGAGCCCTAACCTCCTTCATTCTCATTTACCATCACCCCTCCAAATCTTTGTCTTTCGCATTTCCTGACCATTGTGAAGAAGCTGCGCCCTTTCCTTGGGCAACCAGAGGGGTGGAAAGGAATTGGCCTTTAGTGCGTGATTGTCCTAAAGGTGTGGAACCCTTTCTCCAAATTGAATGGGGTAGAGAAATGGAACAGGCTTGCCCTCACATAATCAGGGTCTCAACTTTTTCCACAAATTGCCCATCCTTGAAGGTCCTGAGTATACTGGCAAATAACCAAATAACCGGAAACAAGTAAAAGGGTAGTGGGCATTTTATATTTACAAAAAATGTGCAGAGCAGTCTGACTGAGAGACTTCTAAAGTCCTTTGGCCCTGGGGTAGTCATAGTCCATCGTGGATCTCTGCACCTGTCTCTTTGTGGAGAAATATTGGGAAGAAGTTTCTCCCCACTGTGTTTTGTTGCAGGTCTCAGGACCACTCATTTCCGTGATTATATACTTGCCTTGAGAGAGCCTGGGACCTCTGGCCGAGTCAAAGACACCTGCCTGCGAGTCCTAGTCTCAGGGGGTCTCTATCTATCTAGTTCGTCTTTCTTTCTTTCTTTCTTTCTTTCTTTCTTTCTTTCTTTCTTTCTTTCTTTCTTTCTTCCATTTCTTTCTTTCTTTCTGAGACCTTGGGCTTACTTGCTTCCAAAGTGGTTCCCTAGCTAATATAAGTTAAACATTTCAACTCTCAAATAGGAGGCTCTCCCTTAGATTTTTTTTCTTGAGGTTCTCAAGGAAAATTGCCATTGCCACAATGTTATGATGGAAGGATGCTGAAATGACAGGCCTAGTAGACGCTTGTCTTAATCATCGGCTTCTTAATTTAGTTTTAGTGCTGTGTGTGTGAGAGAGCACAGAATATATATATATATATATATATATATATATATATATATATATATATATATATGCGCGCCCCCGGGGATGTTGAGGGTGCGCGCGTGCAGAGTGCAGCCGCCTGACAACCTGCAGCTCCCTAATGAGTGATGAGGCAGGGCTGCTGCAGAAAAGTAACACTTCCCTGGTGTGAAGACCTCTTACTGAGAAGTTTAGTTCACTACTGTTCTCGCAAACCTAATCTTATAACCTGTAACCAAAACCCACAGAACAAGGATACAACACGCTAAAGAGTAATTTATGATCACTAAATGTTAGCACCATTACCTGCTGTTAGGAAGGGATTACAGAGACCTTGGCTCAAATGGGGGCGACCTTTCTTGTTACAGGATCTCTGGAAATACCTGGGTGCCTCTGCATGGGTTCCACTCGCTCCCACACATCACCGGGTCAGGGACTCCCTGAGCATCTGCAGGAAGAGAGCTTTAGCTAGAGCTGGACGCTGGGCTCCCCTTCAGGGATACCCTATCCAGGGAGCTGAGTGCAGGGTGGATTTTAGGTAGGAATGACTTGCCCTCCTTTAACAAGCAGGTAACAAGGAAAAAAGAAGGGAAGCACGGAAAGCTGGAAATAGGCCCCAAGGAAGACAATGCATCACCGCCAAATAGAAAAAGTATCGCGCTGCTCCCTACTGGGATGCAATAGGCTGTGGAGCCTTGGTTATTCATTACAACTAGAAACGGAATAATCTAACTCATTTCCCAAGCAATTCTTCCGTTAGAACTGCTCACTGAGTCTGTCCTTCCTTTTGGTGGGGTGGGGGCAGGCGGTAGCCAGAGAAGGAAAAGTTCACCACTATATATACCAGAAAATTACATTTGCTCTGACTTATGCTTTGATTCGTTAACAAGGTGCATTTGTAGATGTATGTGTGTGTGCTCAAAATTAAGCTGCTGATGAAAAAATATTAGAATGATATAGAATTTGTTTCAGATCTGAGACCACTAGGTGCCCTTTGTCTTTTGACAACAATCACCCTGACTGAGTGAGGTGGAAATACAAAGTCAGGGCTTCGCGTGTTTAGGAAAGAAGCCCGAAGTGGACATGGGCAGTCCTTCAAATCCAGTTTGCACCCAAATTGTTCAGTAAGATAGACAAAGCTTCATCCAGGGACTTTCAACTTGCAAAATACTCTGTCCAAGAACCCCCTCCCCCTCCATTTCATCTAGTAGCAGTTCTAAAAAGAAGCCATTGCTGAGACAAATGTGGGCTGCTGGGTAAACAGTGCATGTTTTGTTCAACAAGCCTACCCCCTTACCTATATATGGCACTCTATCTCACTACAAAGTCCAATTAAAATTATTAACAGGAACTCAAGCTCACTTCACCCAAAACTGCAAATGACCTTTTTCATTAGGGAGCCCAGGTCTTTAATATGATCATAGTAAACTATAATCTATGTATTCCTACACAAATATCCTATTTTGGGAGACTTGCATTCATGCAATCCTTAAAATAATATAACACATTCTTAATATGCATGCAAAACATTTTTTCCAGTCAATATAAGCTCCTGGCACATAAAATCAGATTATTACAGCTCTCATTAGCAGACTGCAGTTTTTGCTGTTTGAAAGTAAACAGAAGAAAAACTTATTTCCACCTGCTAAAATTTCATGCAGGATTACAAAAACAATGCACACTCAGCTTTGACCTAAGAAACACCTTCAAACATTAAAAATTCATCAGTCAGGGCTGGTGGTTGTATTCAAGGAATGCTCCTCCACTTTGCTGCTGAGCTTGGATTTGAATAAAATGCCCAATGTTAACAAACAATACCCACGTTTGGCACTTTGTGTATTAAATTGATCAAACAGATTTTAGGAAGCACAATGCACAATTTGTACAGACCTGATTGAGTTAATATAATATCAGCAAATTTTACATCGAAATGATTCTGTTTCTTTTCTTTGTGTTTAAAACCAGCACAGATTACAAATTTTAATGATCTGAAAATGTTTGGTATACAAAATCATGCTTATTTCAGTATTAGCAAAAACACAAGAAATTTTTCAACACAAACACCCAGCTGTGTCTATTTTAAAAGCAGTTCAATGACAGCTTGCACTTATGAGCATGCAATCAGCTAATTTCGCTTTTTTTTTTCTTCTGTGTTAATCAACACTTTCCTTCCTGCATATCAGAGTACAAATAGTATAGTTACTCCACATCAGTAAATGTTTACGTAACCTGTCCTTTCCCAAGAATCCGGTTACACCGAATCATTTCACGCTAGACCGACTACGAAAACGTACCGGGCGTCCACCTCAGAGGGAGCCCTTGTGTGCCATTATAAGTGGCGCTGGGAAGGGGGGCTGTGGGAGGGGGAGAGGAACGGGGAGTGAGTAGGTGGAGGAATGGAGAGAGGGAGAGAAACGGAGGAGAAGGGGTGGGGGAGTGAGGAGGGAGGTGGCAGAGGGGCGGAGGGAGGAAAGCCAGTTGAGGAAAAGTAGGAATAACAAGCCTGAGGAGGGGAGAAGAGTGGGAGGAGGAAAAGTGAGCAGGAAGACCAAGGCCCAGAGATCTCGCCAGCCTGGTCCAAAAAGCCCACTAGCTCACCGGGCTCCTGTACGGCATTTGAGCTTAGAAGTCAATGTTGGGGGCCCTGTCACTATCAACGTTGATAGCTGAAACCTCACGTGTAAATATAGTTTGTTTTAAAGTAAGAAAATATGTAGAAATCGGGGTTGGGGGAAAATACATACATACATACAGTGGAAGGATAGTTAAGGTTAGTCCAATGCCCAAAGCTCCTTTATGGCATTCCTAATAGAAACATATTTAGAAATCACTACCAATTTTGTAACTGTCTATTTTTCCCTTCAGAGTTGATTCTCTCAGAATTTCAAGGTGAGGGTGGGGTGCCAAGAGTGGAGACTCCCTATGACCCTGAGCGTTCATTAATTGCATTCTTTACATTAGAACTGAAATTTCACACCACATCGTTTTATTCTTCCTTCGTTTTCTTAAAGACCACATCTGCCAGATTATCTGAGAGCTCCTCGAAGTGTTTACACTTTATGGTTCTTTCCCTTACAGAGGAGGGGGGGGGGGGGAAAGGTGCCTTTTCATTTATACTTCGCCTCCACCTCCCTCTTCTCTCAGCCTACATCCTCCGTAGAAGGGGTATGTTTCGTGCCCATGTGGGATGAAACAGCCTTTGATCAGTGTGCTCCGAACCAAATTCCAATCCCTGGGAAATGCCGGGCCTTAGCCCTGCCCCTGGCCACGGGATCCTTTTAAAGCCCCCGAATCACCATCTCCCCTCTCACTTCAGCCCTCAGCCGCACCTCCCAGCCCCAGTGCCCAAGAGGCTGGGATGGTGGGGTGCACACTCCCGAAGCTCCTCGGCGCCTTCCAGCAGCATGAAGAGGGGGAAAGGGCTGCTTCAGCACGCGGTTATTTCGGGGTGAAGGCTCGCCCCAATGAAAAGCATGTCAGAAAAGGAAAGAGAAGAGTGAAAATAGGAAGGCTTCAAAAAACCGGAAAGAAATAGACGCCCATCCTTATTTTCCCTCCAATGTCAACAAGCGAAATGAAAACATTTCCAGGGTGATCGCCAGCGCCTACTCGCTTCCCAGCCGGATCAGAAGCGGAGGAGACGCTGGAGCGGCGAGGAGACGGCGACGAGTCACCCGGCGCGTGAGCGACGGCCCGGAGCCGGACGGAAGGGGAAGGAAGAGACGCACCGGCAGAGCGTGTGTTACCTGGTTTATTTCGAGATGGGCATTGCCTTCTCCCTGCACATCCCGCACTGCGGAAGGCCATCCTAGGCGCCCGCCACTGCGCCGCCCCCGCCCGCCGCCCGCCGCCGCGCCGCGAGCCCCCGGCCCGGCTTCCCGGCGGCGCGCGACCCCAGCCCCGAGCTCGCCGCCGCCCAGGCCGCAGGAACCAAGTAAGTAACCCCGGCTTCGCCCCGCGCGCCGGCCCCCTTCCCCCGCCTCATCCCACCGCTTCCAAGCCTCGCCAGGCCCTCCTCCCGCGAAGGTGCGGGGCACCCCTCCCCGCGCCAGGGGAGGACCTTCCCTCCGCCGCCCGCCAGCGCCTCGCCGGGCGGTCCCCCCGGGGGCACCCAGTCCTAAGGGCTCGGGGAGGCCTGGCCGGCCTGCAGCCCGACGGGGGAAGTAGTGCCCAGCCGCGCCTCTCCTCCTGCGCCTCCATTTCCTGCCCTTTCCATCCACCCTCTCCCCGCTCTCCCACGCTTCCCTCCGCCGCCGCCGCCCCCGCTATTAAAAATAAAACCGGATACAAACTTTAATCAATAAGGACAAATACTGACGCTCAAACGAAAAGGACCCAATGCGGTGCGGAGGGAGGCGGCATGTGAGATACGGGCCCTACGAGGGGGACTTCGGTGGAGCAGTCCCGCGGGGCGGAGGGGCGCGGGGGGCGCGCAGAGGGGCCGCGGCGCGGCGTGCTCCCGCCGGCGTATCCCTGCGCGGCGGCTCGGCGAGGTCGGGGCCCCGGGCGCGGGGGAGGCGGGCCCCGGAGGGGGCGGGCGCCGGTGGGCGGGGCGTGGGTGGGTGGGCCGGGGCCCGCTGATTGGTCGGCGGCGGGAGAGACGCTCCCGCACGCCGCCGGCTCTGATTGGCCCAGCGGTAGGAAAGGTTAAACCAAAAATTTTTTTACAGCCCGAGTGTGCGCCTGTAGCTCGGAAAATTAATTGTGGCTATAGCCGCCTCGATCGCTGTCTCCCCAGCTCGCCGCGGCCGCTCCGGGACGCGCCCGCCCGCCGCCCGGCTCTCCCCCCCTTTGGGCTGCTGCTGCTGCTGTGACTGCTGCTGGGCGAGGAGGAGGAGGAGGAGGAAGCAGCAGGGGGGGGGGAGCGGGGGGTGGGGGGGAGACCTAGAAGTAGAGTTGGGAGCGAGGGAGCTTCACCCCCGGGGCGGTGGTGGTTTCTTTTTTTCTCTTTCTTTTTTCCTTTTCCTTTTTTTTTTTTTTTTTCCCCTTCTAATTCCTGAGGGGTGGTTGCTGCTGGTGCTACATGACTTGCCAGCGCCGGAGCCTGCGGTCCAACTGCGCTGCTGCCGGAGCGCTCAGTGCCGCCGCCGCCGCCCGCGCCGCCCGCGCCCCGCTCGACACCCACCGGTCGCCGCCGCCCGCCGCGCCGCTGCCCCGCACCCGCGCCGCCGCCGCCGCCGCCGCTGCCGCTGCCCCTCGACGCCTGGGTGATGCTGGACATGGGAGATAGGAAAGAGGTGAAAATGATCCCCAAGTCCTCGTTCAGCATCAACAGCCTGGTGCCGGAGGCCGTCCAGAACGACAACCACCACGCGAGCCACGGCCACCACAACAGCCACCACCCGCAGCACCACCACCACCACCACCACCATCACCACCACCCGCCGCCGCCGGCGCCGCAACCGCCGCCGCAGCAGCAGCCGCCGCCACCGCCGCCGCCGCCGCCCCAGGCCCCGCAGCCCCCCCAGGCGCGGGGCGCCCCGGGACCCGACGACGACAAGGGCCCCCAGTCGCTGCTGCTGCCGCCGCCGCCGCCGCCACCCTCGGCCGCCGCCCTGGACGGGGCCAAAGCGGACGGCCTGGGCGGCAAGGGCGAGCCGGGCGGCGGCGGCTCTGGGGAGCTGGCGCCCGTCGGGCCGGACGAGAAGGAGAAGGGCGCGGGCGCCGGGGGGGAGGAGAAGAAGGGGGCGGGCGAGGGCGGCAAGGACGGGGAGGGGGGCAAGGAGGGCGAGAAGAAGAACGGCAAGTACGAGAAGCCGCCCTTCAGCTACAACGCGCTCATCATGATGGCCATCCGGCAGAGCCCCGAGAAGCGGCTCACGCTCAACGGCATCTACGAGTTCATCATGAAGAACTTCCCCTACTACCGGGAGAACAAGCAGGGCTGGCAGAACTCCATCCGCCACAACCTGTCGCTCAACAAGTGCTTCGTGAAGGTGCCGCGCCACTACGACGACCCGGGCAAGGGCAACTACTGGATGCTGGACCCGTCGAGCGACGACGTGTTCATCGGCGGCACCACGGGCAAGCTGCGCCGCCGCTCCACCACGTCGCGGGCCAAGCTGGCCTTCAAGCGCGGGGCGCGCCTCACCTCCACCGGCCTCACCTTCATGGACCGCGCCGGCTCCCTCTACTGGCCCATGTCGCCCTTCCTGTCCCTGCACCACCCCCGCGCCAGCAGCACTTTGAGCTACAACGGCACCGCGTCGGCCTACCCGAGCCACCCGATGCCCTACAGCTCCGTGTTGACGCAGAACTCGCTGGGCAACAACCACTCCTTCTCCACGGCCAACGGGCTGAGCGTGGACCGGCTGGTCAACGGGGAGATCCCGTACGCCACGCACCACCTGACGGCCGCCGCGCTCGCCGCCTCGGTGCCCTGCGGGCTGTCGGTGCCCTGCTCCGGGACCTACTCCCTCAACCCCTGCTCGGTCAACCTGCTCGCGGGCCAGACCAGTTACTTTTTCCCCCACGTCCCGCACCCGTCCATGACCTCGCAGAGCAGCACGTCCATGGGCGCCCGGGCCGCGTCCTCGTCCACGTCGCCGCAGGCGCCCTCCACCCTGCCCTGCGAGTCCCTAAGACCCTCGCTGCCGAGCTTCACGACGGGACTGTCCGGGGGACTGTCCGATTATTTCACACATCAGAACCAGGGGTCTTCCTCCAACCCTTTAATACATTAACGTCCCCGGGACCAGACTGTAAGTGAACGTTTTACACACATTTGCATTGTAAATGATAATTAAAAGAAAAAATAAGTCCAGGTATTTTTTATTAAGCGACCCCTTCCCCTCCAACCCCCTCCCCCCCTCCTCCCCCCTCCCCAGCCATTTCTGTACGTTTGTTCAGTCTTTAGGGTTGTTGATTATTCTAACAAGGTGTGGAGTGTCAGCGAGGTGCAATGTGGGGAGCATACATTGTAGAATATGAAGTTTGGAAGTCAAAATTATAGTAGAACGTGTATCTAAATAGTGACTGCTTTGCCATTTCATTCAAACCTGACAAGTCTCAGAGCCGCCAGATGTCCATGTGTGCAGTATTATAAGTTATCATGGACCTACATGGTGGACGCAGACCTTGAGAACAACCTAAATTATGGGGAGAGTTTTTAAATGTTAAACTGTAATTTGTATTTAAGAAGCATTCGTAGTAAAGGTGCCCAAGAAATTATTTTGGCCGTTTATTGTTTTGTCCTTTTCTTTTTAAAAACTGTTTTTTTTTCCTTTTGTTTATTTTTAGACCAAAGATTGGGTTCTAGAAAATGCACTTGGTATACTAAGTATTAAAAAAAAAAAAAAAGAAAGTTGTTTCAGTTGGCAGCACTGCCCATTCAAATGAATTGGAAGGGGACAAAATTAATGATTGCCTTCAGTTTGTGTTGTGTATATTTTGATGTATGTGGTCACTAACAGGTCACTTTTATTTTTTCTAAATGTAGTGAAATGTTAATACCTATTGTACTTATAGGTAAACCTTGCAAATATGTAACCTGTGTTGCGCAAATGCCGCATAAATTTGAGTGATTGTTAATGTTGTCTTAAAATTTGATTGTGATACTGTGGTCATATGCCCGTGTTTGTCACTTACAAAAATGTTTACTATGAACACACAGAAATAAAAAATAGGCTAAATTCATATATAACTTGATACTTTTGTCTCTTTTATTAAGTAGAGCTAAGTTCTAGAGAATTCAAAGGCTTTTTCAGCCAAATAAAATTTAAAAGCTCCTTTCATTTGAACTGAGACTTTAAATGAAAAGAGTATTTTTTTCCATTATGGAATCAAATCTTACAAAGGAGCAGGCTATTTAATAAACACTAGCTTTAAACAAAGTATAGGCTTTTCAGCTGATATTTTTAAGTTTCTGTAGATATACTCAAAAAGAGATAATTTAATGTGCATAGTTATTCACCCTGTGTTTATTTTCAAATCAGTCAATAGAATGCTTACTTTTTATATATTTTGTTTCAGGTATCTTGTTTATACCACTTGGCAAACTATAAATAAATGTATGTGGTTAGATCTAAGTGAATATAATGCACACAATATGTAATATATATAGACACACAGAGCCCTTCAGTTCAGGTAAAATTTGCGCTATGAATGCTGCAAATATTTTTGTTTAAATATTTGTATTTATACTAAGTCAGCATTTATTTTGGTCGTTGTTTACTCACAATGAAAGAGTTCTAATAAAGATGTGCTGAAGTTGCAATATAGATTTTGCTGAAGTGCTCACCTGTTGTAATGACTTGCAGACCAATGTTTACATTTTATTTTTAAATTATAACAATTTAAAATTCTAGAAGTTCAGAAGCAGTAAAATCCCTCTTTCTCATTTTCTTTCATTTTTGCAATGTAGAGGTATTTATTTGATTCCCTTTTAGATAAGTCTGTATAATCTAGAGATTTGTTTCTTTTGTTTACAGTCATAATTTTAACTTGTAACACACATATGCATGCATACATATGCATATACATATAAATCTGAAACAACATGAAATGATTTTTGAATTGTTTCAGCAGTCCAATTGCAATGAGTCCAGAAAATAATTATAAAACCTAAGTAAAAGGTTTAGTAACTAATTGGATCCTGTGGTGAGTCCATGGAGGACAAGTTGTTCATTTGTTACAATTGTATAGTCTGAAATGTGTTCTGCAGTAATGCAATAAGCTGGCTACTTCTTACAATGGGCCCAATGAAAAATAATCTGTCCCCAAGATGTTATCGGCAAACACTTAGAGAGTTGCTCAGGGGGGAAAAAATAAAGCCTAGGAGAGAAGCAAGAGTGACTCAAATAGATTTGAAATAGAAATACAGCACAGTTAATATTGGAATATGGGGATGGATGGGTTGCCAATGGGGAGGTAGAAGAAGGAAGTGAGAGAGAAGGGAGGAAAGGGGAAAAAAAAAGGATCTTTAAAGAAAAAAAAATCCCCACTACCAAAGGAAAGAATGAGTAAGAAAGGGAGGTGTCTACGAAAGACAGAAAGATAAGGGCCAGGATAATTAAAAGAGTTGGAACCAAGTATGTGCAAATAGGAAATGGACCTAATAGACTAAGACGGCTAGTTTAATTATCTCCTTTAAGCAGACTGGGCATGATTTTATTTTTTTTCATATGACAGCAATTTTACCAAAGGTCCAAGTTGCTTTAAATTTATCCGTTCTTCAGAATGAAGCATGAAAGAAAATCCCACAAATAAATTGTTTTAGAAGCCAAATTTATGGCTGGTATTAAAAATAGTGATAGAGTCCAAGTGAATGAGGTTAGGCAGAGGAGATCCCCACTGATGCATTTGTGAACAAAAACAGCTGAAGGAAAAGCATGTGTTTAGACTGAAAAAGGTGATGATGTGTTTGCTTTTATTGGGGGTTTTATTTGTGGAATGATAATGTACTGGTACCGAAGAAATATAGTCTTTTGCCGATCAAAAGTTGGAGAGTTGGACTCTTATATTGAGTTAAAAATCTGGAAGAAAGATTCCCTCCTTGAGTATTTTTTTAGCCATATTAAATATCTATATTTTTTGTGATAAGGGTTTATTTGCATGATGGAGAAATAGAATTTCAATGGCAAACATTATAGTTTGAAGTCAAGATTAAAACTGACTTGTTTGAATTCATAGGAACTAAGGCCGGAGTGGAAATTCTACTTGGATACATGTCCAAGTTACATATATAATGGGGGATAGAGAAATTTGTGAAGTCCTCCTGCTGCCCAATATGAACATTTCATTTATCTCAGTCTATCCTATCATCCTTCAAGTTATCTTCTTCAAAAATACATGACAATGTAGCGTGGCATTTAGATTTTTTTTTGCAACAAATTGATTATAACAAGGTGTTAATATTTATTTTCACCAATCTTTGCCAGTTAAAATCACCTTATACTAGGAGAAAAATTTCAGAACTTTTGAACTGTTTCCTCTTTCCTAGTTACAACTGTTTTCAATGAGATGAAATTGTTCTTTTTGAGATTTTGGAGCTAAAAATGATCACAACTTATAACTTGAAATTCTAAATTACGTTTTATTCCTAGGTTTAAAGTATTTTACTTGAATTTATCTGGTATAAAGTTACTATAAGTTACTAATATATAAAACATTAAGAACATGGCTTAGTTAGAGCGGAAAAGGCTTCTTCCAAATATGTTTCAACATTTAATACAAATATCTTTATTGTTTCATGTGATTTCTATGACTTGCATAAAATCAACGGTAGATAGGCAAAAAGTGAATCTTGTTGTGTGTTGATTATATATGTTTAAGTTGCATACTTCACCCACATAGGTGGATAAATTGAATATATTCAGAATTCTAAATATACAAATGTAATTTTTAAAAAGTGTATTTTCTACAGCATTGCTGAGGAGCTGAGATATTAATGTTATGACTAGCTAAAGTGTCTGGTTGTGTTTGGGGACAAAATGCCTGCTGGAGAAATAGGCTAGTAAGAGGTGAAGGTGAAGATCATTAGAGGTTTCAGAGCTGGCTGGGATGGGATGCTGGGGTTGTGTAACTGTGCCTAGAGGGCGGGGTTCCTGTACATTCCTACTTCACCAGATAACCTGCCCCCAGCACCACTCCAGCTTCTGCCAGACAGATGGAACTCTCCAACATGATAATCTGCGCAGCCACTCCAACAAGCAGGGTAGGTGAAACTCGCATTAACATTCTACCCTCTTTTTTTTTTTTTTTTTTTTTTTTCCTACGTGAAGCCAGATCCTGAAGATATGGAGAGAATAAGGGTCATCTAGATTCTCCTTTAAGTCATACTCGCCTGTCTGCATTCTCTCTAAAAGCTACCTACCTGTAAGAGTTCAAAGACACTGTCTTTCACAGTACTTCATTTTCGGGTTTTTTTGTTTTGTTTTGGTGTGCTTTTTTTTTTCTTTTTCTTTTTTTCTTTCTTTTAAGGCTTTTTCTCATCCCAACCATTCCCTATCCCTTCTCCAGGGCCTCCCCTCCCCCAACCACCAGCAGTTAAAATAATCCACCTCTTAGTTTTGGCCCCTAAACCGACCTTTTCCCCACTGTAGCGATCAGTTCGCCAGGACTTAGTCCTGAGGATGTAGCTCCGAGGAATATGTGATGTATTGTTATGGTTTGAGTCTATTTTCTTCGTTCCGATTTCTGTCTGTTTTTTCCCTCCACCCAAGACTGCCTGAAGTTGTCTGAGGATGCGGAAGAAAAGATTTGCGGCCTGGGAGCGCTCCTAACCCCCCAGATCGGTAAGTAAAAGTGATTTTCAGAAGGGTGGAGGGCTACCCCTGACCACTTTTGATTGAGGCTTAAACCAGGACTTTGAGGTCCCTGGCGAAAGTGCTCCTGTTTTGTTTTGTTTTTATTTCCTTAGAGGAGTGCGCTATCAAGGAATTAGCTGAGGAAATGCATGTTTTTTCCATGTCTGCAGAAAGTCACTTTGCGTCCCTAAGTAAAGAGGGTGGAGACATGGCAAAGAGGGACGAAGAGAAACCAGGCGAATTTATATGGAGAAGGGTTAGTAGGAGACTGAAATAGGTCCCAAAGTGCAAAGTCATTCATTTCGTGGAAATAGGATTGCTGAGTCTAACCGCAACTGCGAGAATATCCTAACTGGACTTTCTTAACGTTTAAACCCGTAGGTATTTGCTCTCCTGTTTGAGACAAAGCTCTATATTGCTCTAGAGCCAAAGACTTACCTCATTCGAAAGTTCTGTTTTCTTTTCTTTTGGGGGGAGAGGGGGACGCTTTTCCTCCCCATTTTCACACTAACATTGCCAACCTCCCCTAGAGCTGGCCATCCACCCTCAGCTTTGCGGCCTGGGTCAGTCAAGCGCCCCCCGCCCCGCACACACACATCGCGGATTTAGCAGAGCTGCTCCAGGTAGAGTGCCGCGCACCGGGTGGGAGCCTGCCCTTCTGCCGGTTCGAAGGACGAGGGAAATGAGCACCGTCTGGGCTTGACTGTGTCCCTGCTGGGAATAGCTCCGTTCCCGGCTTTGGGAATCTCAGGCAGATAATTGATTCCTAATGCACACTCAGGGCACAGAGGTGTAAGCTCCAGGGCCTGGCTGCCCCGGGAGTGGCTCTGAGCGCCCCAGACACAGGTCGGTTCCGCCAGAAGCGGATTCGGGGGCTTCGCCGCGATTTCCTATTCGCCTTCTCGGAGCCTCCTGGGGATGAAGTGGGAGAGAGAGGCACGATGGTGGGAACTGAAGTCCTAACAGCAGGGACCCAGCGCTTTTTGTTTTGTTTTGTTTTTCTCCCCTCGGGTTGTGGAATCTGTTAAAAAGACTAGAAGCGCTGGGTCCGGCGGCGTTGGCCGGCCGCGCGCACCCGGGGAGGAGAGGCGCTCTGGGACCCGCGGCGGATCCCGGCCTCGGGAAGACGAGCGCTGCGCGGGAGCGGCAAGGTGAGGGCGCTCTTGCCCAGGACAAGCAGAGCTCTGCGTTCCCTAGCTCACGCTGGCGGAGCCCGGGAAAATGACTCCAGAACCGGCTGGTGCGCTTCCCCACCTTTTCCCTCCCCCCCCCACCTCCCCCCGTGTTCTCCCCTTCCTTCCCCTACCCCATAAAAGTTGATTCTTTTGTTTACCTGGTGCTGTTTCAGGTCTCAGCACTTATTTGCTAGTTGCTAACACTGTTTTCTCTGTAATAGACATTTTTTCTCCTTTACTCTCCCTGCTCTTCTATTTCGCTTTCGACCTCTTATTCCTTTTCTACCCGAGCGTGTAGGCCAAGGTGAAGGCTTTTTGTTTTTGTCTTTTTAAACAGGAAAAGAGGTAGCCTTGGGGTGGGAACTCCCTTAAGTACTAAGGGAGGCCCTGGGTTGGGGAGAGGGAGGCAGGAGGTTGGGTGGGCAGAGCATCCCTGAGTGTGCGGGAGAGCATCAGGCTGTGGTCTCCAGCCATGGAAGTACTAGGGGAAGGGAAGGACAATGCAGAATAGAGCTCGTTCACTTCTGCCTGTCCCTCCATCCCCCGTAAGACCCAATTTCCATGCCTCAGCATCATCCTCACCTGGCCTTCTGTCAAACTTGAGGTAGGCAGAAATTTTGAAATTGTAATCATAAAAGGTTTTCAAAATAATAACAAATAACTCTCAATATTATTTTTGTGGGCGTGAGAGGGGAGATAAAAATGCCCCAAGTCCTTTCCGAGGTCCGGTGCCTGACATGTATAATCCTCTTTCATGGTCTTTGGCCTTTCCGAAGAGCTTCCCGGGAGGAAAGCACATTGCATATTGCTGAGATTTGGAGGTTCGTGTCCAAGTGAAAAGCGTGTTCAGTTGCCAGACATGTTTGGATATTCATTTTTGCCTGAGTTTAATTTGCCTGCTCAGGTAGCACTTCCAGAATCAGGTCGTAGTCTTCAGTTTTATTCCCTCTTTTCTTGTCTCATTCTTTAAATCAGAATGCGGGTGTAAAATGCAAACATATTCATTGTTGGTTCCGTTGATCAGGAAGACTAAAGGCTGTGGTGGGGTTAGTTAGGGAGAGTTGTTCTCAGGTCCTCATTTTTTCACTGCTCTGAAATAGTGACCTGATCATTGTTTTTTAAAGCTAAATTATCTGTTAAATTATCCCTAAACAATAACTTGGTATTTTCCCTTTGGGTCCGGTTGCCCTGAATTCTTTTCCCTAGATGGGAAGGAGAGGAATCAAAGAGATTGCTTGGCCACATAAAAATGTAAAGATAATAAAAATCAATATTTATGTGCTGGTGATGTTATGTAAGAGAAATCACTTTCACCAAAGAAGATGAATTTTATAAATAAATTATTTTAGAGGCCTGTGCTTAAGAAGGACCACACTAATTCAAGGATGGCTGTAAATAAGCATCGTTGTTGATTAAGAAAAAAATATGAACACAGTGTTTTCATTACTCTACAAAACCTAAATGCTCAGACTCATCATATACCGGTGCTTGCTAATCTAAATTAATTCTGTCATCCAGGGGTATTCTCAAAAAGGAAATTTAACTTTAAGCAAGATCTGAAATGTTTTAGATGTGAATTTCTAGAAATCCAAAGTATATTTATTTCTTTGAGTCAGACACTTGTTTGTTTTGCAATCATTATATGAAACAATTTTGGAATAGCGCAGATGCTCCCCGCCCCCCTCCCCTTGTTTCAGATTGCTTGCATATGCAGGCACAGGCATGAGAGCTTCCAGGATATATTAAGGAAATGACTTTTTTCTCATTTGTTTTAACAAAAGCCCAAAGAATCTTTAAAACCAAAGGTAGTAGGATCGTTCAAAAATCTTTTAAAATAATGAGCACTATTGTGTGTTTTTCCTATTAAAATGTGCTGAATGAATGAATAATTAGAGGCTATGATGCAGGTTGAAAAATTCAGAACAAGAATAAGGTGGTAATTTTGTTATTTAATACTTTTATAATTTTTATAATTAGTAATGTAGTTTTAAAGTTGGCAAAGCTTTCTTAGAAAATGGTAGGTACTCCTCCCAACCCATCAAAAGTACTTCAGACTGAACGAAAGCATCAGGTAGAACTGGCATCAGGGCTTGTTACTTATTTTTTTTATTTATTCCAGTAGTAGTATTAATGGGGTTGAAAATATACTTTTAATTATACATTTTGAGCTTATTGTAGGTTGGAAGACTAAAATTGATCATTCATACATCGATAGTGTTGCCTGTTGCATTGATTTGTGTTTATTTATATAGAGGCTCTTGGTTATTTACTTACGTATTTCAGCATCTGCCTCTTGATCATCATCACAGGTTGGTTTTAATGAAAGCGTATATATAGGAAACACGCTTGATATATCAGTTTTAAGTAAACCTAATAGTGAATTATGCCAACCCAAAGAGTTTATAAAATTACTTACTCATACTTGCTTTTTTAGTAATTAACTGTTTCTGATTAAAACCTCGAGCTACTTGAAAACTTCCATTCTTCTCTTCACATATTGTATTGATATGTTTCAATAAAATAGAAACACAGGTAATTTTATGGTGTCAGATATGCTAGAATGAAACTGATGAATGTCTTGTCCTTTTCTGTTGGCACAACTAAGCTACCCTCATAACAATAAGGTGGCCTCTGTGTTCACTAATGCCCTAAATGAAAAAGCAAGGAGCAGCAGGATTTGAATATAGAAATGGCCTTGTTTTAAAAATATCTATTGACTTTAAGTTATGCCAGGGATACTTATACTACGCAGGATATTTCAGAGTTCTCCAGTACATATTAAATGCATACACTCATTTATTCTATTATTTAGTGTATGTGTACCATTCTGTCTTATAAAGATCGGCATTTCTTGGACTAATATATCACATGTAAATGTTATGTAGCAGGGTTCATTTGAACAAATACAACGCTAAAGACCATGGGGTGTTCTTTACATGTGCAATGTAATAGGGGGAGATTGTGATGCATTTGCCTGCTTCTCTTATTGTCATTACAAAATGTGGAAAGATGACTTGGAAATTGGAAAATAAAAGTAGCTTAATTTATTGAGGGCTATTTACTCCTCATTTTATAGGGGTTTTTTGTTGTTGTTGTTGTTTGGAGGATGAATCTTTCCTTGCTAAAATTTTGGGATACATCTACCAAATATGGTTTATAGTCCAATTCTTCATCTATTGAGCTCCCCCATCCCCTCCAGTATTTGTGAGATATATTGGGGAGAAAATTAACTGAATTATTTCTTGAGGATGAAAGGGTCTTGGGAGATGGAAAAGGTATCTCCTCAACCTGTCGAGTTTTCCTGGAATTGCTTAACCTCAGCATCTGCACTGGGAGGTGGAGCCTCACAGTCCCAGGGCTGCAGGCAGGAGGTGGCTGAGCTGGGACCTGAAGCTTTTGCGGAAGGTTGAAAGGAGAAGTGGAGGGAGAGCTTTGAGTTTGTTTATTTGGTTTATTTTTCTGTCCTGTGCCAAGCCCTTGAAATTAACACAGGAACATGGCTCTTTAGGACCAAGCACTCTTGGCATTCTTTCGAAACTGAGATTCCAGAGCATCAGATGAACAGGACGTATAGCTAGGGTGTGCTCACCCAGCCCTCCCTCTGTCTTTTTATGGACGCACCAGCTCTTCCTCACGTGCATGGGGTAGTGGACAGTGTTGACTTGAATTGCGCTCGCTTGCTCCAAGCCTCTCCTGTGAATGAACCCGAAAACACTCGACAGGTCGTGAATAATCGTTTTAATGAGTGTGCAAAGCGTGCGATGGGGTGCACCGAGCTGTCGGGTTAAACAAACAACTTGTACCCTGACCAAATCTGATTGTTAAAGTGCAAAGTGATGTCAGTACCATTTCCATTGCCCTTCGGAAAACCACAGATCTGACACTCAGGAGTCCAATTTTTTTCATTAAAAATATTTTCCAACCGTATATGTGATCTTCTTTAATATTAATCTGAGCCAAACAGAACCTCATTTGGAAACCAGAGAAATTATCATGTTACTACTTCAAAAACAAATCAAAACAAGAAATCAGAACAGATACTAAAAGTCTGAGAATTTCTCTTTGATAGCTCACATGTCATTGCTGATCAATATTGTAAAAATCTTACCTTTATGTTTATATTTATTTTATATAACTCACTAGAGGCAAATACCAAGTTAACTGAATCTAATCAACTGGGATTGATCATTTGGTCCTGTACTAATACAATCTCTGAACCTGTAAGGACTTTTTATATTGAAAATGTAACTAAAATATTTGCTGTTTATGTTAGCTTGTGAAAAGATGAATGAATAAGTAGTTCCCACATTTATGCTTTCAAGGAAAACAATTTGGAGGAAAGCAGTGGGAAAGGAACCCTGATGGGCCATCCTCTAAAACAATAACAAAAGGCACAAGCACAAGTGAGTTCTTCAGAAATCACAGTCTCCCTCACTTTTTCTGCACAATTGCACTGGAGAAATATTTCTTTTCCATCCAGTTAAAAGATCTACTTGGATTCAGCCACTGCTGCTCCTTATATTGTTCATTAAAAAAACAAAACAAAAAATGTTCACAATTACAAACATCAAAAACCACATAAAAGAAAAAAATAAAACCTCAAAAGATTTTTTTAAAAAAATATCCCTTTTACAATCCCCGCCCCTAAAAAACTGTGGAGAAATGTGTAAAATGTTTCCTCCACTAGCACCTTCTATAAATTCACAAATCAAACAGAACAGCCAAATAAAAAGATGGTTGGAAATCAGTGTATTAGTTCCAAATAACTAGTTTCTTTAGCCAAAAAACAATATAGGAAAGTTAAGGGTTAATATTTTTATTGGATTAAGTTTTATGGATTTTGTGTTTTACTTTAGTAAAAACTGAAAACATATCATATCCTACAGTCTGAAGGTTGTCCTCTAATAATTATAATCAGCTTTAAAAATGAAATATTAGGATATGCTACACTTCAATATGGAAACTCAGCAGCATTTGATCACTCAGCTCTTACTGGCCATCTTGCTATATACATCTGTCACTCTTTTTAACCAACTATTTTACATATGATTGTCAATATACAACCAATGGAAATTAAATGAATGAATCCATATAAAACATAACCAAGATATTTGATGGAGTAAGCAATTTCTTATGGAAGTCATAGTTTTGTTATTATGGTTGCTAGTTTTTATACATCTGTGTCAGTTTAGCCACTATTGGATAACATAGAAAGTATTGAAATTCAGTTTCCATCATCAAAACTTGGAAAAGACAACCAGCAGTTTAGTATAGTGATTTTTGTGTATTTTAACTGTTATCTAGTGAATGTCTGTATCAGAATATCAATTCAGAATAGCCTTTATTTTCTAGGAGATTTGACAAAAAATGACTATCAAAAAACAGGGGCTTGAACTTTTTATTGCTTTAAATATTTTGGGGCATACAACAAACCATGCAGTTATTCCTTAAACAGATTTCTTCTCTGTGGGATGACTGAGTTGAGGAATTTTAGGAGCCAGTGAAAGAGCCACATCCATTTCTGTTTTAGTTGCACAAATAGCAAAGCTAGAGGGTGCATCTGTTTTGTTGTTGTTGTTGTTGTGTGTGTGTATGTGTGTGTGTAAAGAACTATACCATTAAAACATTAATTATATTTGAAAGAGAGCAGAGAGCTTGTTGTGGAATTGCATTATTGAATTTATATTCCATAGAACCTGTCTGTGGAGAGGGCTGAAATTGTATATCTGTCTTAAATATGCACCCTCTTCAGTGAGGTGCATAACAACAGCAAAGAGATGAAGGCAGCAACCTGGAGGGGAATAATAGATATTTGGATGGGCCTAAGCAGAGGGAATCCACGTGCAAATGCAAGTCACATGAAGAACAAGAATGGGGTCTTTGTTCTATGTCAACAAAAACAAATATAATTTTTTTCTCTACAAAGCAAATCACAGAATGATCTTAGCTGAATTTGGTGGATGGGAAATGATCTTAGCTGAATTTGAGTAACTAATGATATTTCAATTATCATATTTCTGATCCCTAAGTCTTGCTTTATTTCACAGCTGCCAAATTTTATATCCAAAGTTTAGATTCTTTTCCTCCCAAATCCTACATTGGTATGAATCACCCCTGATCATTTTTAGTTTTGGGCTTAATTACTAGTTTTCAGCTTTAAATTACCGATAAACTAATTAATTTGACTAATGTTCCTAAACTTCCGTTGAATAGTATAATAGATGCAATAACAACACAAATAAAATCTGCAGCAATGACAAAAATAAAATGTTAATAATAATAATGCAAACAATAATAGCAGAAACAATTTTAAAATAATTTCTCTGGCTGAATAGAATGAAGAGGAAATTTGTGTTTCACAGCTACAGTTAGGTATTTCTCTCATTTCTTGTTTCACTGGTTAGATGGATGACCCGTTCTGGCCCAACACAAGTGTTCTGAGACTCCCTTGGTTTAATATGGTTGGTCTTTTTAATCGCACAGAGTACATTTGTTCCACTTCTCTTCATTGATATGGGTAAGTTCCCCCCAAACATCATTCAGAAGCAAATCAACTCGCGGAGGAGTCTGGGAGCAGAGGCAGACATGTGGCTGAAGTTCTGCTGGTGAATGGGCAAGCTGTCATATTTGGGATCCTGTAATCAGAGCTGAGGAGTTTGAAATGGGCAAAGTGCTTTAGTTATGAGATGTCTGTGAGCCTAAGAGAAGAGTAGCCCTGAGGAACTCAGCCATAGGACAGGACACAAAAATTAAGAATTAGGTTCCCCTGAATTCTTTTGGTTCCTTTAAGGATGGAGGGTTGGAAAGGGGACAATGAAGTGGAGAAGTGGAGGGAGGAGTCCAGGTTGAAGATGTAATTGGTAGTGATCTAGCTAGTAAAAATAAGCCCATCTCCTTAGGAGGAGGGAGAGCTGCTTTTGTCAATTGTAAACCTGACAAGGTTTATTGGTCCAGGTGTGAGAGCAGCCACCAGTTCCTGAGGCTAAGCTGGAAAGAAGCTGCCAGTGAATCTGTGTCTGCAGGAATCTATCTATACTCTCAGCCCCATGTTCTGAGCTCCCAGTGTCATCTACCCCCGCCCCCACAAAGGGGAAAAAAAAAAAAGCAGTTGGGAGGGAATTAGACTCAATGTTTGTCAGGCAGATGTTGCGGGTTGTTCCATAACTGCTTTCATTTGTGGAGGGGAAAGAAAGCTGGTTAGGAGAGGAAGGGTAGTGATAGGAGAGCAGAGAAATTCCTTGGCAACCCAGCTACTAGGGCCAAATGGATAAGGACCTTAGCTATAGAAGGGTAATTTGGGAGCAAGGAAGGGTAACCATTCAATATTTTTGTGTTGTTTTGTCTTATTGTAAATTAATGTAGCCCTAAAGATGTATGAAAAAAAGAGACCTGCATGTCTTGTTAAAAATCAAATTAAAAAAAGTAAGGCCTAACTATCAATGCCCTGTTCTGTCCTCTAGAAAACTTTTTTCTTTAGATATTGTCTATACACACACACAATCCATAACTAAAACAGTAGTTGAAGAAAGAAAGGGAGGGAAAAAAGAAGGACACAGCTTCCTGCTGGTTGTTCCTACATCCACCTTTTCACCCCTAACAGCAGGGAAGCTGAACAATTTCTGTCTAGTCTTTTCACTTAAAAAGGTATGAAATATTCCAGTTCATGAGAATAGTATTTTACTGAAGATTAGCAAAGAACAAGGAACTTTCATTTCTAGAGATAAATTCACTGAATATAGTCTGCAATGGGAGAAAGGCAGCTTTGGCTGCAACTGTATATTGCTTTGCTCTTCAGTGGTACCCCAGGTTTTCTCCCTGCACCAATAACAGTAAAGTTCATTTCAACTCTTCTGGAAGTCAGCTCTGCAACTTGAACTCAAACTGGAGCTTTCTATATAAAATCCAAATCTAATACAAATAATACCGTAAGAAGAAGTTTGTTATTGTGATTTTTTTGTTTGCATTGTTCCTTTGATTAATAGAAAAGTATCATTTGTTTCACTAAGATAATTAAAAGAAATCAACACTGCCAGTAAAAGTACAATCTTGTTATATACAGCCCCCCCCCCCCGAATATGGCTTTTAAGAATTGATTTTCAAATACTTTGGCTTTAATTGTATATAACTGAGAACCCTTGGGTCACTGGAGACATGCCTAACTAAAAGAAACCAAGTTAGTACTTTTGTAATGGGAATACAGGACAGAAAGAAACAATAAAAGTAGTTATTTCACAAAGTCATGCAGACATCACGTGCCCAGTTTATGCGCCTATTTAAGAAAATTAATAGACTTCTATATTCCAATATCTTAAAAATCATTTAGCCAACACAAACCAGATATTTAAATGTTTATGCATATATGCACCATGCTTCATATAGTTCAAATATGTATGCCAGTTTATTTTATAGAAACTAAGACTAAACAAATATTAGCATTTCTAAGTTAACTACCAATAACTGGGGTTTATCTGTGATCTGTAAACACTAAAGGAAAACAGAACCATTACATTTTGTTTAGATTTTATAATGAAGCAAACACAGATTTCTATCTTGGGATGTGCAACAGTAAGGAATTTAGGGGTGAGTGAAATTAAGACCTACACACATTTTTAGTAAACAAAGATGTAGTAATTTCATTTTTTAAACGCTAACATCTTACTATTAAATAAAAGAAATATACAGTTTCAAAGACAGGAGAGTTAAGCAATGACGTTTCAGAGAGGGAATGGCTGCAAATGATGCTAACATCCCCCCCCCCCCCCCAACAAAGAATTTTCAAGGCAGATACAGCCAGATCTGTTGCACAAGTGGCAAAGCAAATATTTTAGAAGTGGGGTTGGGGAGATTTAATGGGCTGACCCTGAATATTTATGAAGACGAAGACTCCTTTGAATAGGTTTGGGTGATGGTCAACCCTGCTCCTTAATAATTGGGGGGAGGAAGGCGCGGAGGTGTGCATGTCCAAGCGTCCTAAGTGTTGCTGATGGAGAGAGAGGGCTTGTGTAGAACAGGAGGGGTTCCATGCCACGAGGAGAACTGCAAAAGGCTATTGGTCCTATCAGGTCTACTCTCTCTTAAGTACACATTTCAAACGCGTATCCTTCCCGCTAGGCTCTCATTTGCAGTTACGACTTCACAGCCAGCGGCCAGCTTGTATTATAGTTCAACACATGCGTGTTGCAAAGAAAACAATGGACAGGGGAAATAAAGTTAGTCTTTATCAATAACATTCTCATTGGCAGTTGGAGGACAGGGAGGAGGGAGGCTTCAAAACAGGACAGTGGGGAAGGAGCAGCACAGTGCTCCCTGAGTGGGATTTGGGAAGATGCTAAGTAAAAAGCTGTTCAGAAATTGGGATTAATAGAGCAGTTTCCATACAAAGCTGCCGGAAATCGCGCTCCGTTTGAATGAAAATGAAGGAATTTATGCATATTCTAATTTTTCTCGGGTTGGCTGCTATTTTGGAGGAAGAGACTTCTTTTGCTGATGGTGGAACTTTTTTTGTTCTGCACAGGAAACGTGTGTATGTGAACACAAATATTTTTCTCCCCCTCTCCGTGGCTCTCCTCCACCCCGCCACCCCTCTGTGTCATCAGAGGTTGTTGGGGTCCGCGGTTCTGTGGCCACAGGTCCCAAGGTCCCTCCCCAGTCCCAGGATAACGGGGGGCACGCGGTGCAGGGAGAGAAAACGAGGGCTTCTCTGAGTCACGAGACTTGGGGGTGAACAAGTTTCCATTCCATGTTTGGACATTCACAGAGTCGAGCGCGAGGAGTCAGACGGTGACTGTGATGAACACTGATTTCAAAAGCTACTGCCTCTCGCCACCAAATTCCCGGGGCGACCAGGCAGAGGAGCCCGCAAAGGGAGCTTACAAACACGCGCAGACCTGTGGCCCCTCGGCGCCGGCCCCCCCACGTCCCGGCTCCCATCCTGGGGCACCACCGGGGCGGGCGCTGGGCCGCCGTGAAGCCGGCCGGGGCCTCGCGAGCCCCGGGTCCCGACGTGAGCGAGCTCCCGCCGAGAGCCACGGGGCAGCGGCGTCCGCCTGGTGGTGCGGAAACGCCGGGGGCTCCGAGAGGGTCCGGGGAGCGGGGCGCAGGCGATGGCCGGCGACTGTCCACGGGAGAGGGGGGCGGGGAGAGAGAGGCCGGGGGAGGCACGGCGAGGGGCTCCCCTCCGCGTCGCCCTTGCAGGCCGCGCCGGGGCTCCCGGTTCAATGCGGGGCGGGGAGCGGGGCGGGGGGGGGGGGGGACGGAGACACCTCCGAGCGTCTACACCGGGATAAAACCCTGGAGGCAGCCTGATTCCTGGCAATTTAATTCCCAAAGAGCCGGGGATGACCTCGCCCTCCGCCCCCAAAGCCGCGCACACAGCGCCGCCCGAGCGCGGGCTCCGCCGCCCCTCGGCCTCGCCGCCGGGGACGGAGGGAAAGGCGCGGAGACCCCCGCCCCGCGGCGCCGCCCCACGCGCCCGGCCGCGCCCCGTCGGGCCGGTGCCCGGGTGCCCGCTCGCTAACCGCCCGTCCGCCGGGACGTCCCGCGTCGCCGTCCGCAAACGCGCAGTCGGCGCCCCACAGCCGCGGGGCTCGGGCCTGGGGGTCCCCCCTCCCGGCACCGGGGAAACGCTGGGGACTGGAGCGCAGACTGCCCCTGGAGAACCCCGTCAGGCCACCGCCACACTCGTGAACGCTCCGAAACCCTACTCCGCAGAAAGCTGCGGGGAAGTGACAGGGCCTCGCGGGCGCGGAAACCCCCGACAGGCTCCCGTGGCCTCGGGTCTCTCCCGCGCACCCCGGGGCCTGACTTCCGGTCCCCCGGGGGCCCTGGGCCACACCCACACACAGCACTTCCGCCCCGTGGGCGCCGGCACTTCCGCCAGTCGCGTGGCTGAGGGCTACCTGGGGAGCTGGTGTCTGTATCTCCCCGGAGGCTGATGGGCCCTTTACCTGTTCCCTTTATTTCTCTTTATTTTGAATTTCCTTTCCTGTCTTCGCTTTCTTAAACATGGGAGGGAGGCAGGGGGGAAGGGCGTGGGGGGCTAGGAGTTGAGAGTTAAGGCGCACCGAAGACAAATCTTTTTTTTTTCTTCTTTCTATTTTTCAGATCACCTGCCTCTCTTTGAATTCCTTGCACAAATTCACGTCAACAGCTTAGTCCTTTCTTAAGGCTCGGCCAGTGTCTGAACTTAGTAGGCGTGCAATAAATGTTAAAAGAACGACTGAGTAGATGTTTGCCTCTGTGGGCACATGGTGCATAGAGCTAGTGGGTAACCTTAAAAATTAGCTGACTTCTGACTTCTGGTGTTTTGTTGAAGTTAGTTGAGAGGTTAATAACCAAATGGGTTTTACAGGCATTTTGATGTGTGTTTTTTTTTTGGGGGGGGGGATGCCCCAAAACTGGGAGGAAGTCAGAATTGCTGGAAATGTTTTCTTGAGTGTTTTTCTTAGGTATTGGGTAAAATGTTGTGATTTTTAGAATTTGGGAGTTTATCGGTTCCTCTGTGGCTTTTCTTTTCCATTTGCTTTCTTTTTAAAGTTTTACTTTCTGAGGCAAGAGGTCAAGGCCTTGTGAAGTTAACCTAGGCAGAAACTAAGATATCTCTTTTGCTTTCAAGCTATATTATAGTTTAACCCTTGCCAATCCTAATTCCCTTGTATCACCTGCATCATTCGACTGTTCTTATTCGTTGCAATAGCATTTTTTTAAAGTGCCATAAGAACTTT
The DNA here is from genome assembly GCF_014108235.1 of Myotis myotis. Classification (NCBI taxonomy): domain Eukaryota; kingdom Metazoa; phylum Chordata; class Mammalia; order Chiroptera; family Vespertilionidae; genus Myotis; species Myotis myotis. The sequence goes on along the minus strand of NW_023416313.1, from coordinate 142,833,852 downwards.
TTTTAACAAGGAGAGAAATTTTATAGGTGTGAAGTTGTGAGACTAGATTCAGTCAACATCTATAAATGCATATTCTACTGAGCACTAGTTGTATAACTCATAGCCTAGTCCCTAGAGCATTTACTATCCCACTTACGTGGATTGTAGCAGTGAAAATATACAATCAATAAGGTAACAATCATGAAAATAATTTGAAAGGCTATAATTGCAAATCAAAGTTAAACTGTATTTATTAGCATCATTATGAAGAGACATTAGAGGGATATAAATAAGATTCGTTCTTATCCTCTGGGAACTTACAATCTACTTGGGCATAAATAATGTAAATGTAAATTGATAGAAACAGCTACTAAGTAATATTCAGTGTCTGGCATATGGAAAACATTCAGCAAATAATTGTCTCACATATTAATTTGCAGCCATGCCATTCTTTTAACAGAAATATGATACTGATAAGAAATAAAGGGAGGATTAATTAGGAAAACTTTCATGGAGGAAATTAATTTGTCCTTAATGTGCCCCATAAGAAGACTACAATATGCAAGCTGTTTGTATTTGGGGGCTGGTTAAAGGTGGCATACATAGAGAATGAGAAAGATGTTTGATGAGATGGAGTTTGGTGGTAATTTGTAGTAAACCTTAAAGACCAGAGGGGATTGTATTTGATAGCAGAGACCGATCTTCTGTGCAGAGTTTGGCATGATTAAAATTGAGATTTATGTTTTAAAAAATTCTAGCCAGCAACTGAATATAATGAAAACTGAGGGAGAAAGAGTAGGAAAAAAAGATTTTGGTGCAGTTCTGGAATGGGACATTACTAGAGAGTGGCTATAGACAGAGCCATCATTAGGACTTTTCTCCCCAATTATCATACAATGGAAATTACATTGAGATGACAAAGTCAGTAATGGGACTTGAATAGAACAAAGCCACAGGACCAGTGAAATCAGTACTACCTCAATTCTTCATTCTGGTGGTGTTAGGGAATATTGTGTTGACTGATGGTGAGTAGAGGTTAGTCATTTACCCATTATTTATATTGACCCATTATTCAGTAGTTCTGAACTGGGTATGATTTTGACACCTCTCCCCGGGCCCCCCGCGCCCCCCAAGGGACACAATTGGCCATGTTTGGTGACATGTTTAATTGTTAACAACTTTGGGGTCACTACTGGCACCTAGTAAGTAGAAGCCAGGGATAGATATTGCTAAACATCTTACAATGCACAGGAGAGCCCTGCCACCTCTCTCCTCCCTCCCCTCAACAATAAATCTTCTGGCCCCAAAAATGTCAGTAGTGCCCAGGTGGAGAAACCTTCAGTTATGGATATGAAGCATGAGCTCTAACTCTGGAGAGCTAGACAATGAGACCCAGAACCTAACTTCCATATAGTAACAATTTCAACTGAAGAAATATTTTGTTTGTTTAGTGAGTCAAATGTAACTCTGAAAAATGCTGAGCCTTTAGAAACAGGACAATCAGAAGGATACCTGCTTGGATTTTCTACTTTTAATAAAATGGAGTTAGAAATTTTCCTTAAGGATTTGTCATCTAAATATTATTTATTGTTAGTAAAATGTGCCTTTGGAGTTGCTTAGCAACTTATGGAAAGCTTGTTTTTTAGAAGTGCATTTGTTTGTTTAAAGCTAGGGTAGGTTGCATATTATTAGCTACATTACATAAATCAACAAAGAAATGTACACTGAAAATGGAATAAGATGTTACAACACATTTTCTGCTCTCTGTGTCTGGCAATTAAAACACTCTAATTGGTAGAATTGCATCAAGTATTCGACAAACATTATGTATGAAGTTTCAACATAATATTGAGTATGTAAAAGAACCAAAGGAGAAAAATGAAGCAGGTTTGTCATAAAGTATGTGTTTATCTTAACCTTTCTTCTTCAAAAAAATCTTATCTACTAAGTACTTTTATCAGACACTAATTATCCTCTTTCTGAAAAGAATTTCTCCAACACCCTTCAGTGCTTGCACCCTTTAATCATATCTCATTACATCTACCTAATCCATATCTTTTTCACATTGCCAGGGCTCATTAACAGTTTTAAAAGCCAGTCTTGGACATTATTATTCTTTGTAACTGAGATGAAAATAATGCCAATAATATTTTATTTCTAAAATGTAATGGATCATTTAAAATTTGTTCTGAAGCCACTTCTTCTTTAAATATTAATGAGAAATTAACTTTTAAACATGCATTAAGCTAGCAGGAATGCTGAGATGTGTCTGAAAACCCTGAAGCACCTTTTCAGAGGAGAAGTTATTTTTATAAGCTGTTTTAACAGTGGATCATGAGTCACTTTGAAGGGAACTGATCCTTGATTAACAGTTGGCTGATATTGTGCTTCTACAGATGTGTGGAAGCAATACAGGAGCTACCTATGAACCAGGACAGATCTAAGCATTTTTTTTCTGATGGTAAAGGGTAAGCTCTTGAATGGGACTTTATCTTTGTGTATTACCCTGTTTAATTGTAGATAAGACAAACCAAAATTCCCCACTCAAATAATGAACTATAGGCCCCATGTTTCCCATACACTTAGAGAAAAGATTATAAATATGGCTAGTACATTATTCCTGTTTATTTCTCATTTTTAGAAAAAGAAACCCAGATCCAATTTGCAGTTACCTGACTAAAGTAGAGCCTCATGATAATGACATTTTAGGACTTGAAAGTCAAATTCTATCTCTGAAAATATAACTACATAAGACTAACATGTTATTTTCAATAAATGGAAGCTCCCTCCAACATTATAACTGAAATAGACTTTTTTTTAAATGCTCATTAGAGGATATGTTTTTATTGATTCTAGAGAGAGGAAGGGAGAAAGAAAGAAACATCATTCACACCCCAACCTGGGATTGAACTCACAACCCAGGTTTGCTCCCTGACTGGGAATCAAACCCACAACCTTTTGGTGTACAGGATGATGTGCCAACCAACTGAGCCACTTGGCCAAGGCAAGATTCTTTCTTGAAAGTAATCTTTAAGAGACTTAGGTAAAGTTTAAAGGCCCTTACTTATTTACTATGCACATACTATTAAGCTATATTTTAATAAACCACAAGTAATTGTCAAAAAACCCCAGCTTTTAGACAAGTACCTCCAGCTATTTATTCAACAGTAGTGGAAATGTAATAAAAGCTTTCATTCAACTTCAATTTTCCCCCCATTCATTCATCCTGCCAAAAAAGCAATTCTCTCTTATTTGTTTTACTAAGTATTTATTTATTTTTTTCTTTGGAATATATATATCTTAGAATTTTATGTTTGGTCTGATTTCTCTCCATCAATAAGGTTCAGCTTGTTATTGACTATAGGAGATTGTTATTAAGCAGAATCAAATGAAACCATATGAGTTGGTGAGTTTGGTGTTCTGTGTCTTTTACCGATGTTAAGAATTGAATAGAGTAAGTTAATTAGTTTTTTTAGGATCTGTAATTTTTCTTTCCAAAAATCACTCTGTTGACATTTTTTCTTTTAAATTCTCTTAATTTATTTACTCATTTTTGCGGAGGTTAACTTTGTATATACTCGATTATACATGAGTATTCACATCTGTTCTTTTTTGCTTTACTGAAATAGCTTAAGTAGTCAAGTTCTACTAAATTTCTACAACACCAAAGTCAATGCTTACTTTCATGAATTTTTCCTAATTTTATTATCATTTAAATTATTTCTACTAATAAAAATAAAATTTGACAACTTAGCAATATAACACCACAACAATTTAGCGAGTTACAAATACAGTGCTAATATAATTTAAAACTTTTTGTCTTTATAACAATTCTTATCTTTTTCGTATTAAAATGCTTTGCTTTTTCTGTACTGATCATGTATTTTCTTTACATTATTTTCAGAAGTTTTTCACTGGTCAGTACAATGAAGGTTGATGGCATGATCATCCAACTTGCCTCAAAGGATTCATTGGTGTGCTGTTGTCAAGCAGAAGTTTCCAAATATGAGCTCTCTAACTCAGAGGAAGTTATTGGATCCAGGCAGAAAGGCGCCTAGGAACTCCCTAAGTGTGCATAATTTGTCTTCTGAGAAAGTTGCTTCAGCATTTTTTGTTTGTTTTTGGAATACTTCTCTCTACAGTATCCTCCAGACTCTAAACTACTAGACAGTTCCCTAAGTTCCATCAGATCTGTCCTATTTCAGGGGGGTAAGAGATCAATCGAAGGACTTATATGCATGCATATAAGCATAACCAATGGACACAAGACACTGGGTGGGGGGGGGTAAGGGCATGTGCTGGGGTGTAGGGAAGGCTGGGGAAAGGTCAATGGGGGGAAAAAAAGGAGACATATGTACTACTATTTGTACTACTTTAAACAAGAAAATAAATAAATAAATAAATAAATAAATAAATAAATAAATAAATAAATAAATAAATAAAGTAACAACAATCATTTGTTTCTGTTTGACTGAACCATTCTTGTCTTGAAGCACCCTGATGGGTTAATTAGCCTTAATATTGCATTTACTATCTCCCACACACTTGTTGGTGGGAAAGTGCTCCTCTGGGAATTTGCCTGGTTGGGAAAAGGAACACTAGGTCTGTGGCATTTGATGTTGCTCCTGAAGTGCATGGCACTCCGGCAGCATAAAACTTGAACAAGCTTAGTTTTTTGGGATACAACTGGCCCACCACCTTTTCCCCTGACATTGTATGCAGGCTTTCATTTATTCTGGAAGGGCCACACCTCCTTCCAGAGCAACCGCTCTAGCTTCGTATGGTGTTTGGTACCAATAGAAAGAGAAACGTGGTGCTTCCTGTAGGGGCAGTTTTGAGAGCTTTACAAGCAAGATGTGTGTTAAGATGATTAATTGCATCCTGTGAATATACTGCTTCTACCCTAAGTGAAAGAAAACAGCTGCTATTATTTATCCTCACTCATTTCTCATAAATAGCCAGTATTTTAGTAAGTATTATCCTGGAATTAATTTTTCCAATTCTTGTCATTATTTTTGCTCTTAGAAATTATAATGAGGGAGGTATTGGCAATAAATTTGAAATAAAGGACTCAAATGAGATTGTTAAACTTCAAAATCAGCACAAAATAAATCAGCACAGGGATGTGGGAAGTTATCTCAAAGAACATATAAATTCCTGTGTAGCAGGGTTTTGACATAATCCATTGAAGGTATTGACATATCCACAGAAAAAAACTTATCCATGAAAGCAGATAAAGGAAAGTCAGAAGCAATGTAGGCTAAGTCTATCTAAATATGGTTCAGAGATGAGGGGGTGGACTTAATTCCATTGGACTTTAATCCCAATGACAAGGCCATTCCTTCTGTGGGTGAATATTAGGCTATTTAAAACTGATGCTATTAAACATTCTATCCATAAAAATATTTTTATTTGGAATTGATGTTTTTAAAGCAATATTCTGATTATTATTTGGCTTCCCAAGTATCCCTGTTCCTAGAATATATACTAATCAAATGAATTTCAAATATATAATTTATAATGGTAGTTATCTTTAGGTGAATAATTATTATATTCTAGGCCTTCAATGAAGTTCTTTTTTTTTTTTCATTTAAGTTATTCATCACAACTGATTACTGGTTCAAAACATTAGTGATTACCTTGCATCTATCATTGATAGATCAATTTTTGGCACGTTGATAAAGCCAGAGTGTAAGGTTTCCACTATGAGGGACAGATCAGGATTATAATAAATTTGCTAAGGTCAACCCTTCCTGTGACCTACAGAATGAACACAGAACTGTATAATTCTAGTACAGAGTAGTTGAAGTAAATTACCATTGTTCAAACAAGAACTTAGGTTCTGGATTCAGCACTTACTAGCTGTGAGATCATCTTAACTTTTGTAGACATCAGTTTCCTCTGTAAGGTGCATATATTGTCAAAAATCCCTCTTATGATTATTTTGAAATCAAAAGAAATAATTCAAAAAAAGTGCTTAATAGCTCTATGCCCAGAGTATGGTAAGAAGTGAATGGTAGCTGATGTATTGTGCATTTATCACTAAGATTAATAATAATCTCTCTATATAAAAGGCTAAGTGTCCCTCCAACCATCTGATCTGTAGCTGTGATGCACACTGACCACCAATTGCAGGAGTTGCGATGACGCTCACTGGCCAGCACCACAGCCCTGGTGCTGACTAACCAACACTCAGCTTCCCCCAAGAGGGACACAGGCCCCACCACCACCCTGGAGTGACCCCACCAAATTGCTGCCAATGCTGCTGAGACCCCATGGTGAAAAATGTGGCCCACAGCTCAGCCCAGCCCAGAAATGGTCACTGTGGGTGCTGGGTAATGACGTCACATAGCAACGCCCGGCTTCCTCTTCCTAGTGCCTAGCCTCCTTAGAGTTTCTTCAGCCCAGGAACACGACTTGCTTTATAGCCAGGTGCAAACATTTTACACCTTAACCAAAAATGTCTTTAATTGTTTTCACATGCTTCATCTCATTTATCCTCACAGAAGTCCTGGAGTAGGTAGATAGGAGACTCAGTAGAATCCTATTTTCTTTTAATTAGCCAGAAAATGGAGATTTAGAAAGTTTAGAAACTTGACCCAACTGAAAAGAAGTAAGAAATGGTGGAACTTGAAAATGACTTCCAGTTTTCTCACTGCACAGAATATAGTCAAACACTGCTACAGTTAAATATTTCACCCTTTGTTCTCCCTGCATGATCTACAATAATAATTTGCTTCATGTTGATATTTACTGCTGCGTTGCTGACAATTACCAAAATGAGAAGTTGGGGTGCTTCACTGGGCTGGAAAAAGTTTAACTAAATCAGAAAGCAGGTCTAATTAAGCAAGTTTATCTATATATATATATAGCTCTCGCTGGCGCCAATTGCAAGTGTGTGTTTCCATCTGTCATTGTTGATCATGAATTTGGTTGACACTTCTATTATAGAGAAAGGGTGAGTAGTGATATTAAAGTATTTCTTCTAATTAATTTCCTCTCAATGTGCACAAATCCATGCACCAGACCTCTAGTATTATAATAATAAGATGACATAGCTTCAGCATGTGATTAGGAAAGTAAGATTTTAATGGAACCAATTGCAGAATGTTTGAGATCATATAGTTTCTAAAAACCATTCCTAGTATATTATTTAGATCCAGTGCAATTACTGCCTCTGCCTTCCTCTGAAGTACCAAATTTTATTTTTGCCCCCTATAATTCTTTATTATTCATAATATTTGAGGAATAAATTGATAAATGAATAATCTAGTTTTTCTCAAGTCTCAGTAGCTTAATACTATCATGATTTATTACTCCTTTATGTCACATTACAATGTGGAGCAGGTAGAGAGTGGGGGTGAGTCTTTTTTCCATTTAGTTCCACTCAGTCATTCCAGGACCCAAGGGTGGCTCTGGCATTTTCTAGTGTCCTGGAGTCCACCATTGGATACTCTGCAATAGGGTTGGGAGGGAAGAAAACTTGTTGAAGGTTCTGAAAGACATCTTATTTCATTGTTCAGAAGTCACATGGCCCAAGCTAGTTGCAGGTGAGGTTTTGGAATGTTTTCGTGTTTGGAAGGAAAAATAATGTATTGCCGAACACAGCATTATCTCTGTCTTACCAGTTATCCAAACACTTCCACCAACAAACTAAGGCAATCAGCTAAAGATTAGCTGAGGAATTCCAACCTACAAAATTTATTTGCACATAATTTTGTAGGGGTATATATCTTATATTACAAAGACTCTGTCAACAGGGATTGGAGTCTAGGAAGGCTTTACACCACCTTTTCGCATGTTTATGTTCTATAAGAATTCTCTGGGTTACTTTTTGTGGAGCATTTTCCCTATTTCATTTCTACTTAAAGCTCGTATATGTGAAAGAGATTATATTGTCAAATGAGCATTTTTCTTGCTTTTTTCATCTTGTGTCATTATCTTAACATTCTTTTATTGTAGTTGTTATTGAGAACATACTTTCAGATTTAGCATGGAGATTAACTGTAAAATAAGTAAATAATGAATTCTTTTGTTAGAATGAAGTCTAAAAGTCAATGCTTTTAAGAGTTTTTTTTTTCTTATTGTTAACTGCTATTTCTAAATGACTACAATACTAAAAAAGACAGCAGATTGATAACTTTAGATTTAAGAAATTTTTCTATAAAAAACTGCTGTGATGGTACATTTTATACACAGTGCATACTTTGCTATAATACTCCAAAACATGACTTTTTCTGAAGTTCCACTTTACTGATGAGAGAGTTGCTTATATTAAAATCCATTTAGTACATGAATTCCCAGCCACTCTCTAAAAGACAGATTTTTAATGTTTTCATGATCATGTTTATTCATCATGTTTAAGGAAAGAGATTCAAACGTCCTGCATATTTTACACTTTACCAACAAATTGCAAATGATAGCAACTAATACTCAATACTCACATTAATACCAATAATCTGTTGGAGACTGGCTGTGTGTAAAAACACTGAGTGTTTTTAATTCCATGCATAGGGCTGCTGTGGAGGTGGGAGAAGCTCCCGCCACCACTGCTATGCTGACCAGCCATGAGCCGGCTTCTTGGCTGAGCGACACTCCAGTGTTGAACATCTGTCCCCTGGTGGTCAGTGTGCGTCATAGCGACCAGCCGTTCCACTGTTTGGTTGATTTGCATATTAGCCTTTTATTACATAGGATATACACTGAGTGGCCAGATTATTATGACCACCCCATCAGTACTTCCTTGGTCCACCTTTTGCCTTCAATACTGCAGCAATTCTTCTTGGCATTGACTCCATGAGATGTTGAAAGGTGATGTGAGGAATCTGACACCATGCCTGATGAATAGCACTGTCCAGTTCTGTGAGATTTGATGGTTGTGGAACCAGCTGCCTGATGGCTCTTTTTACTTTGCCCCACAAATGCTCAATTGGATTGAGACCTGGTGATTGTGGGGGCCACCTAAGCAAGGTAAAGTCTCCCTCATGTTCTTGAAACCACTCCTGCACAATACGAGTACCGTGGCATGGCGCATTGTCTTGTTGGAAGAAGCCATCTCCATTGGGATATGCCATCAACATGATAGGATGAAGCTGATCAGCAACGATACTTAGGTATGTTGTGCTATTCAGACGTTGTTCCACACGAATTAAAGGGCCCAAATCATACCAGGAAAACATGCCCCAAACCATAGCACTGCCCCCACCAGCTTGAAGGGTTGTACTCATGCATGTGGGGTGCATGCTTTCCTGCTGTTTCCACCAAATTCTCACTCTGCCATCTGCATGATGCAACTGGAAACATGATTCGTCATGACTTTTTTACAATGCTCGACTGTCCAATCCTTGTGTTCCTGTGTGAATTGGAGACGTTTTATCTTGGTAACTGCAGACAGCAAAGGTGTTTGAACAGGCCTTCGGCTGTTTTGCTGATACTCACTCCATGGCTCTGAGCGCCAACAATCATCCCACATTCAAAGGCTGTTAAATTGCGTTGTTTACCCATATCTTCAGAAAAAAAATCACTTCTACTGTCGTGGTAAACAACCTGCTTCCCTATTTATAATGGCCTGGCCTTCTAGCAACTTCAGCACGAAATTATAGCTAATTTGCCTACAAATGTCACGTGGTCATAATCTGGCCACTCAGTGTGTATATATATATATATATATATATATATATATATATTGACTTCAGAGAGCAAGGGAGAGGGATAGAGAGATAGAAATATCAATGATGAGAGAGAGTCATTGATCAGCTGCCTCCTTCATGACCCCCACTGGGGATTGAGCCTGCAACCCAGGCATGTGCCCTTGTCTGGAATCGAACCTGGGACCCTCAGTCCGTAGGCCAACACTCTATCCACTGAGTCAAACTGGCTAGGGCTCTCTCTCTTTTTTTAAAAAAATATAATTTTATTGATTTCAGAGAGGAAGGAAGAGGGAGAGAGAGAAACATCAGTGATGAGAGAGAATCATTGATTGGCTGCCTCCCACATGCTCCACAACCTGGGCACATGCCCCAACCTAGAAGTGAACCATGACCTCCTGGTTCATAGCTCCACACTCAACCACTGAGCCATGCTGGCTGGGCAAGACCAACATTTTTTAGATGATTATATATTTATGTGCATACTACTATTTTTAGTAATTATAACACTATTTAATAATTTTCACATAAAATATTTGTTTATTCCAAGTGCTTTTTTAGTTCATTCTATAATTTTTCATATAATTACCTGTTTGCAAATTAAAAGAGGTTATAGAATTTAAAATAACATCATAAATTTTGTTTCCATGCTAACCTAACCAACTCTAGCCTTTATTAAATAAATAAATGTAGAAAAATGCATATCCATAAATACATTAATTTTTAATTGCAAATGCATATTATTTAATTGAACAATTCTGTGAGACAAAATGTTTGCAAATATGCATTTTTAAAGTGGAAAATGGCATTTTTACTATTTCATTAAGTAGAAATAAATTATGTGTGTAGTCATATAAAAATATTAAATATTTTAGGTGTTTTCTATCATAAGCTCAGTTATATTGCATTATTTATCTTTGTATATAGCTTTTCATTAATTATATTATTCAAGTTATACAAATAATTTTCTTTATATTTTAAAATAATTATTGATGAAGATTAGGAAGCATTTAATGAGAAAATAATTTGAGTTACACAAGCATTCTAAAACCTTCATTTCATTTACTCTAGTGAATGTGATCTTCTAGAAATATTTCTAAGTTTTCAGTTTACTTAGACATACAAGTTAATATATTCATATTAGAAATTAGTACCTTTAAATTATTTTGTTTCCTTTGTTTAATAACTTAAATTGGTATTACAAATTCTACATTTTAACTTAAGGTTTTACACATATTTGACAAAAAATAATTTTAGTCTTATAATAGTTAAGCAGAAATTGTTTAGCCTTTGCAGTTGTAACATAAATGCTACTTATAATTCATTGGTAAATCATTTAACATTTTATGTAAGTTGACTTCAAGACATTTTCTTCCAAAACATTTCCCCATGTTTCCTGCATGGTGGATTTTGAGTTTAGCATCTGACATGTTTTCTCAACTACTGGTTTATAATGAAAACATGTAGGTACTCGAGGGAATGTGTTAAAAGCAAAATTTCTATGATCATTGAAAGGTAAATGACAGTGCTGAGATTGTCACATCTGGATCAGAAATGTTTCATCTGTTTATCCATCTGAACAAACACAAATAAGATAATTAGGATCCTAACAATGCATATTTTCAAAAACAACCTATGGCTTTGATTAGGTCAGAACCCATTTTTTAAAAAATTTTCTTTGTTCCCACAAATGAGTAAAAATGAATTAGTCAAATACCTTTGAGTGATTGCAGCAAATTTATTATTTTATATTTTGAAATTTGAAGATAAAATTTATTCTTGGCTTTCAAACAATCATATATATTATGTACTTAAATGTATTTATATACATAAACACGCATGCATGTACATGTATATATTCATGCAATTTTGTATGCCTAATTATTCAGTAAAATTTACCTCATTATATTTTATTCTTATTAGAATAGCGGTGATATATTTGAGAATTGTTATCCTATCACTGTGAAAAATCAGTCACAACCAAAATGAAATGAATCCCTTGATCTTTCACACTTCTTTATATTTAAAACTAGAGGCCCAGTGCATGAAATTCATGCACAGGTAGGGTCCCTAGGCCTGGCCAGTGATCAGGGCAGATCTGTGGGGCAACCTACGGGGTGATCGGGGCCCCTGCTTGCACCTGCCTTGGCTGGCCTGGCACTGCCCACTCACGGGCCCCACCTCCTGCCACCGCCACTGGTCACCTCCCTCTGTGGGGCCCCTGATTGCACCAGCTCTAGCTGGCCTGGTGCCACCTGCTTGCTGGCCCTGCCCCCCGCCACCCCAGCAGGTTTGGGCCTGCAGGCTGGGGGCAGTTCCTGCATTGATCGTCTGCCCCCTGGTGGTCAGTGTGTATCATAGCCACTGGTCATTCCGCCCGTCATTCTGCCCTTTGGTAGATTTGCATATTAGGGTTTTATTACATAAATAAGTTTCAACATCATAGTAAACTGTTAATTGACTTGTAAATTTAGCTTTGCATGTAGATGAGTAAAATTACAGAAGAAAATGTAATGTAAACTAGTATTTTATAGTAGTTTTAACTCTTAAAACTATTTTAATATCCTGAAGACAGGAGCTTTAGTATAATCATACTTTCTTGCTAAGTTGAAAACATCTTTAATTTCTAGTCACATAGCTTACTATTAAATTAATATAATCATACTCTCTTGTTCAGTTAGTATTAAAGTAGTTGTTTAATTAAACATGCACCTTTTTTACAATGTAGTGTTTCAGAAATGCTAGTTCAAAAGATAGGATAAAGGTTTACATCAAACATTTCAATCTGACAAGTAAATTACATTTCTCCCACCATAAAGAGGTAAGCAGAAAACTGTAGCAGTGATGAAAAGACATATTCTTATTACTCAGAGATATAATATTTATCAGTCTACAAAATACAAGCTTTTCCCCTTCCAAGATTAAGACAGTCTCTAAAACCACTAAAATAAGGATTTGTTTTGACTTTTAGTATTTTAAATACTATATTAAAATTGTTATCCCTCTTATTAGTCAACTCAGAGGGTAAAAAAATAACATTATGGGCTTAATATGAAAATCTGGATAAAATAAAATCTATAGGCCATTGTACACAAATGAAAAATTATATCTCAGTAAATGCCATTTCAAGAGTAAAACATATAAAATGTCTCCCATTTGCCAAAGCAAAATTAAGATTGTATACACTTTTATTGTTTATAGTTTGTTAAGTAAGAGTTGTTGTAATTTCTCCTTTTCTTATTAGAGCAACGACTATTGCATTTACTATAGTAAAAGTCCTTCTCTTAACTTTTTAAACTTATGAAGTAAAAAACACACAATAAAATTATATATGTAAAGTAAAACATGTATTTGATTTTTAATTTGCAAGGAAGTTTGTATAATTTTCTACAGTTCTGTGGAACTAGAAGACAGGTTTTATATTTTGGCTATTTTTGGTATAACTAAAGTACTATAATATTTGTTTTTGAGAAAACATTTCTGGTTTTGATTTTCCCATTGCAGTTAAAACATGAAAAAACTAAAAGATTACTAATTGTTATGCATGAACTTGTATTCCATCAGAACAAGACAAATTGATTGTAGTACGTCATAAAACATAAACAATCTAATTTTCTGTTATTTACTCGAAGTTCAGCTATCGTGAGCTTGTTAAATGCTTTCAAAATTACTGAAAAAGTCTCCTTATTTTATGAATTTCAAGGTAACTATGGATGTCCTCCCAAAATGTATGCACACGAGTTGAATAATTATAAAGGCAGTGTTTATTAAAATACATTTCATTTTTAAAATTGAAAATTTTATCAGCTGCTAAAGTGTGTATACATTTTTTAGGGGACACCCTGTTTAAACATCTATTTCCTTAGTTCCTAATTGAGTGTCTATACATCTTTCTGTTAGTTTTAAAAAATTATTATGATAGGAAGATTGATATTATCTAATATTTATTGAGTGATTATTATACACAAGACACTATATATGTTTACTATTTGGATTAATTTTGTCACCTCTTTATATACTCACACACATTGTTATGCTCGTAATATACTTACATTATTGAGTAGATTAAAATTATGTACGAAAGATACATATATTATGTACGAGTCTTTTTATAATTAAGTTAATGAAAAGGGATGGTAAAGTGTGGTTAAACCAGTGTGGTCTTATCTTATTTTGGCAGGTATATTTTTTTCTCTCCTCAGTGAACCACAAAGAAAGAAGATGGGTATAATTTTTTACAGGGTGAAATAGGTTGTCTGTCAGTTGGTTCAGGCGACAGTCTGTCTGCAAGCCGTAAGATGATACGCTGAGCAGCGGAGGAAAACAGGCAGGATTCCTGGCTTGCAAGAATAGATATTGATCTACCTTAGCCACCTGAACAATGCCTCACCTGTTAGCCTTGTCCATACCTTATTTTACGCAGTCTAATGCTTGTTTTGTTTGACTTTTCTTTTATTTCTCTGGATCTGAGCTTTGATACACTTTGGGGAGTACATAAACACAGTGTTGTACTTGAACATCACCATACTTTGAGTCCTCTGGCGGTTTAGGACCACCCCTCCCTCCTGAATAGCTCTGTTATTGAAAATTATGAACCAGAGCGAAATTACCAGGCTTCATAGAGAAGCAGTTGATCCAGCCTAGTGTCCAATAACACTGAATGTGAGATGCTACTAATTACTGCCCTATGGACCTCGTTTAACATTTCTTAAATTTCAACTTGTAAAAGGCTTTATTATTATTAATTTTTTTTTATCCCCCAGCAGATAGCTGAAAGATAAGTTACTACAGCCTTTAGAATTCTATCCACTTATCTTGGAGCACAACTATGTAACCTATATACTGCCTCAGGCACTAATGAAATACTGAAGTACATTCAGCTTCCCAGTAAACTATAATATAAATATTTACCAGCACTTATTATTAGTTTGCCATTTCCTGCTGACAGCTATTCCAACTTTGCCAGCAGGCACTGGGTTTCAAAATTGTATTATGTTTTGAACAAATAGCAACAAACAAAAATTCTCATAAAATAAATGAACAAGAGTTCCTGGGAGAAAAAAAAACCTCTTCCAATGTTAAATGAATATTTCTTTCAAATTCTGACACGTAATATTATTTAATTTGCATATTGCACATTTCACTTTTACTAGAAAACAATTAAGTTAATGAGGAACTAAATAATGTGCACTCAGGGATAATTTAACATTACTGTTTTGTTTATTTTGAGTTTAACTTTTTGCTGTTCCCAAACAGCCTGATGCTAATATTTATATTGATAATGGAGGGCTCTGATTTTCAAATGAGACAGTTTAAAGACTAGCAGAGCCCTTGCTGGTTTGGCTCAGTGGATAGAGCGTCTGCCTGCAGACTGAAGGGTCCCAGGTTTGATTCTGGTCAAGGGATATGCCCGGGGTTGCAGGCTAAATCCCCAGTAGGGTGCGTGCGGAAGGCAGCTCATCAATGATTCTCTCTCATCATTGACGTTTCTCCCTCTCTCTTCATCTCTGAAATTAATTAATTAATTAAAAAAAACACTAGCAGAGAGCAAAAGCAACATTTTTAGAACCACAAAATGAAAATGTTCACATAAAACTTCGTGTGTTTTCTGTGCTATCAAGAAATAAAAAATTCATCAGGAATAAAAAAAGACCCTAGTGATCCTGAGAAAGAACAAAGTAGGAGGGATCTCAATACCAGATATCAAGCTGTATTACAAAGCCACTGTTCTCAAAACTGCCTGGTACTGGCACAAGAACAGACATATAGACCAATGGAATAGAATAGAGAACCCGGGAATCGACCCAAACCACTATGCTCAATTAATATTTGACAAAGGAGGCAAGAATATACAATGGAGTCAAGACAGTCTCTTCAATAAATGGTGTTGGGAAAATTGGACAGATACATGCCAAAAAAAAAAAAAAATGAAACTAGGCCACCAACTTACACCATACACAAAAATAAACTCAAAATGGATAAAGGACTTAAACGTAAGACGGGAAACCATAAAAATATTAGAGAAATCCACAGGCAGCAAAATCTCAGACATATGCTGAGGCAATATCTTCACTGATACAGTTCCTAGGACAATGGAAACTAAAGAGAAAAAAAAATATGGGACTACATCAAAATAAGAAGCTTCTGCACAGCAAAAGAAACCATCAACATCTTGTTAGAAAGCCCACTGCATGGGAGAACATATTTGCCAATGCTATCACTGATAAGGGTTTAATCTCCAACATTTATAGGGAACTCATACAACTTAACAAAAGGAAGATAAACAACCCAATCAAAAAATGGGCAACAGACTTAAATAGATACTTTTCAAAAGAGGACATAAGGAAGGCCAAGAGACATATGAAAACATGCTCAAAGTCACTAATCATCCGAGAGATGCAAATCACAACGACAATGCGGTACCATCTCACACCTGTCAGAATGGCTATCATCAACAAACCAACAAAGGACAAGTGCTGGCAAGGATGCGGAGAAAAAGGAATCCTCGTGCACTGCTGGTGGGAATGCAGACCGGTGCAGCCACTGTAGAAGACAGTATGGAGTTTCCTCAAAAAACTAAAAATGGAACTCCCATTTGACCCAGTGATTCCACTTCTAGGAACCTTTACTCTTATTTCTTTCTCCAACGTTTTTCATGGTGTGAGTCTAGAAATTCTCTTTCCTGCACCACATATATATTTTTCCTTCCATTCTAGATGCTTCATATCAGCACACACATGCTGCTATTTCTTGCATTTCTAAAAAACTCGCTTTTACTAGACTTCCTCTTCTGGCTCATTCCCTTTACAACCTTTCCTTTTCTCTCATTTCTTTTATTATTTTTTTAAAATCCTCACCTGAGGATATTTTTTCTATTGATTTTACAGAGAGGGTGGAAGGGAGGGAGAAGGGCTGGGAGAGAGAGAGACATCGACATGAGAGAGACACATCAAATGATTGCCTCCTGCACACACCCCAACTGGGTCCAGGGCTCTCATTCCTTTTAAAAGAAAACTTCTTGAAAAATGAGTTTCTACATATTTCTCCCTCCTATTGTTTAATCCATTCCAAATAGACTTAACACTAGAACTCCACTTGCACGACTGTTACCAAGTCATCCATGAACACCATGTTGCTAAATATAATGGTCAATTCTCAGGCTTTATCTTCCTTGAACTGTCATTCACATTTGACAAGATTGATTACTATATCCTTAAAACACTTTTTTATTTGGCTACCAGTACAACAATCTTAGTGTTGCTGTGTGCTATGTTTGCTTTTTTCCCTACCTTTGGATTTTCCATCTCAGATTCTTTATTTCCTTTCAATTCCCCTGACTTCTAAAGGTTGCAGTGCCACTGGGCTTAGTACTCATATTAATTCTCTTTTCTATATTTAATAATTACTTTGTTGAACTCATCCACTCTCAAGGCTTTAGCTGCCATTGATATACTGATATAAAATACATATGCAAATATGTTATATAAAATATACAATATATAAAATCCTATCTAATAAAAGTAAAACATGGTAATTAGCGTACAACCGCTACCCTTCCTATTGGCTAATCAGCGAGATATGCAAATTAACTGCCAGCCAGGCATCTTAAAACTAACATGAGGCTTGCTTGCTTCAGTGATGGAGGAAACCAACGTTCTCTGCCTGCCTTGCCGGCCTCTGAGCCTGCAGTTTAAGAAACATTGTAACAAATATAGAAGCTAAACAAAACCCCAGAAACCTGCTTTCAGCTAGCCGGGATCTCAGAGCTGGAGTTATACATTGTTTCGATTATAGAACCGAAACAAACCAGATACCTGCTTTCAGCAGCAGAAGCCTCAGAGCTGGAGCCTCAGAGCAAAAGCTGGCCCAGAATAAAAAATGAAAAAGAAAAAAAGGAGCAGTTGGGAGCTTCCGTCACCCGCCAGCTGGAAAACAGCCCTCAGCCCCTCACCCAGACTGGCCAGGCACCCCAGTGGGGACCCCCACCCTGAAGGGTGTGTGACCAGCTGCAAACAGCCATCATCCCCTCACCCAGGCTGGCCAGGCACCCCAGTGGGGACCCCAACCCTGATCCAGGACACCCTTCAGGGCAAACCAGCCAGCCCCACCCATGCACCAGGCTTCTATCCTATATAGTAAAAGGGTAATATGCCTCCCAGCACCGGGATCAGCATGACAGGGGACAGCGCCCAAACCCCCTGATTGCCCAGCGGCTCTGTGTGTGACAGGGGGCAGGGCCACAACCTCCCAATCCGCCCTGCTCTGTTCGTGACAGGGGAAGGTGCCCCAACCTCCTGATCAGCCCTGCTCTGTGCCTGATAGGGTGGAGCTCCCTAACCCCCTGATCGGCCCTGCTCTGTGTGTGACAGGGTGTGGCGCCCCAACCTCTCCCCCACAGGCCCTGCTCTGTGTGTGACAGGGTAGAGCCATAACCTCCCCATCGGCCCTGCCCTGAGTGTGAGAGTGGTAGCACCCCAACTCCCTGATGGACCCTGCTCTGTGTGTGACAGGAGGCGGTGCCCCAACTCCCCAATCGGCCCTGCTCTGAGCCTGACCAGGGGCTGCACCTAGGGATTGGGCCTGCCCTCTGGCACCCGGGAGCAGGCCTAAGCCAGCAGAGCGTTATCTCCCAAGGGGTCCCAGACTGCAAGAGGGCACAGGCCAGGCTGAGGGACCCCCCCTTTCCTCCCCGAGTGCACAAATTTTTGTGCACTGGGCCTCTAGTATAATATATAAACCCATATACATATGATAAAAATAAATCACATATATAATAAGGAATATATAAAAAACTTGGAACTCAATAATAAAAAGTAACTCAATTTAAAAATTAACAAAATATTTGAGTAAATTTTTCTCTAAAGAAGATATTCAAATGGCCAATGATCATATGATAAGATGTGTAGTAACATTGATCATTAGGAAAATGCAAATCAAAATCACAAGGAGATACCACTTCACACTCAAATAGAAAGATGGACAATAACTAGTATTAACAGGATGGGGAAAAACTAGTATTGCAGCCACTTTGTAAAACAGTTTGGCAATTATACAAAATTTTAAACATAAATTTACCAGGTGACCCAGCAATTCTACTCCTAAGTATATACCCCCAAAGAAATAAAAACATATGTTTATTTGAAAATTTGTATACAAATAATCATAGCAGCATTACTTATACTAGCCAAAATGTGGAAACAACCCAAATTTCCATCTACTGAGAGACAAATATTTGACATTCATATGAAAATAAAATACTTTTTCATTTAAATATTCATGTAAATTTTTATATGGCAATAAAAATAAATAAAATCCCACTACATTTTATAGTATGGATGAATATTGAAAGCATTGTTCTAAGTTAAAGAAGCCGGTCACAAAAGACCACAAATTGTATGATTCCATTTCTAAGAACTATCTAGAATAGATAACCCTATAGAGAGATACTAAGTAGGTTATTGGCTGCCAGGGGTTGGGGAAGAAAGGACTAGAGAGTGACTGCTAATGGGTATGGAGTTTCTATCTAAAATAAGATAGTAGTGATAGTTGCATAATTCTGTGATTATGCTGTAAATCCTGAATTGTACTCTTTGGGAGAATGAACTTTATGGTTTGTAAATATCTCAATAAAGCTGTTTTTAAAAAACAATGTAAATATTGTCCACAGCTTAGGTGTTTCTTTCCTTTGATTACATTAACTTTAAAAAAAACGTTTTTATTGATTTCAAAGAGGAAGGGAAGGGGAGAGAGAGACAGAAACATCAATGATGAGAGAGAATCATTGACCGGCTGCCTCCTGCACATCCCACACTGGGGATTGAGCCCTCAACCTGGGCATGTGCCCTGACCGGGAACCGAACCATGAACTACTGGTTCATAGGTCGAGGCTCAACCACTGAGGCACATTGGCCGGGCTGATTACATTAACTTTTTAATACAACATGCCTTCTTTCCTAGAGTTTGGTTCATAGTTACATTACACTTGTTATTTTTTTATGTTACCATTATTATTTCAGAGCCGATTTTCCACCAAAAGTGTAAAACTTGTTTCTGTATGCATTTTCCTTCCATTCGTTTTATTTCTTGGATATATCTGTTCTTCTGATATAGACTGCATACCAGCAGTTTGGGCCTCCTGCATAGCTGTTTTCCTTAAAGATTTTCTCATCATCTTGGTACTGAGTTGCCTTTGTCTCTCTCTTGAGTTGGCACACAGAATTTATTCTTGTATTATTATTATTTATTAATTATTGTATTATTTCCCATATGAACTGTAAGCCCACTTTTGTCCCACACTATATTCTACTCTCACACTTGATTAAAAGCCTGATTAAAAATAATTTCCCCCTAGAAGTTTCTCATTGTTTCCCACTTTCTATTGAGTGATGGTATTGGATTGTTGAACATCATTTGTAATCTTGACTCTTTTTTTTGTTTACTTGTTTATAATACAAAATGCAGTTAATGCTCCTAATTTTCCTAAGGCAAGTCTATTCATTCAATCCAAAGTGGAACATTTCTGCCATGATTGGGAATAGAAGCTAGTTTAGAATCCAATTTAATAGTCGACAATGCATACTCCTCAAATAATTTATCCAATAAAACTAATCTGATTTTTTAAAAAAAATTGTTTTCAATCAGGCGGAAGGGTGGCAAGGTATTCTCTATCTTCTTGCTCTGAGAGTGTATCAGAATCTCAGCAGTGTGAGTTTGTGGGGACAGGATTGTGCTGGTTAGGGGAGAAGGGACATGCATATTTATGCAAGAGTTCCCCAGGGGATTCAGGAAGACCTCCACCCTGGCTTAACCAATGTAGACTTGTATTTTCACTTCACAGCAACCGCTTGACTCCGTCTCTCAATTACCTTTTATCTGCTTACTGCTGCTACTCCCTCCTCCTCTCCATTTTTGGAAGGATAACCAATTGTGATAAAGTGAGACATTCTGTGGTAAAAAGGATGTGGTTTTAATACTTTTAAAACATTTCGAAAAGCAATACAATTACCTAAGCACTTATGTTTTATTAGTAATAGCAAGCAAGATTAATAAGTAAATTCAACTAAAAATGATTTTGTGTCAGAGTGTATAGTTTTTACATTGACATTTCACATAATCTGACTTTGCTTAGAAGAGAAATCACTCGGCTGTTAAAATTACTTTTAAAGAGCTGTCAAAATTGGAAAATATGCTGTCAAAAATATGATGAGAAAAGTTTAAAAATGGTAAAGTATGTTGACTTAGGCAAAAAATATTACCTTCATGGAGGAAAACTTGAATATTTATCATTATCTTTAAAAGGGATAATCCCTTCTCCCCCGATATTGGACATCTCTGTTTCAAAATGTGTATCTTGACACATGTACTTTCACTTAATAGCAACATGAATGAAATCATTTATACTCATACCACAATGAGCACATCTCTAGGTGCTAGAAAATGCTAAAATATAAATGTCATCTATGCTCCTTCATACTATTTGTTCAATTTTTAATTGACGATGAATTTTTAATCCTTATCCTTATTTTTAGCTTCTCTGACATTTATACATGTATTTATTAAGTAAATATATTTTAAGTAATAGAAGAATGCAAATCTGTATTATCTGGAAAGTTTGATGAGATTTTTTATATTTTTGTTCTGTCTATTCAAATAAGAACATATTATCTCCCGCATATCAGGTGCTCCTTGATTGGCTATTGAGCGTTTCAATTCAAAATGGTTTAATTTAGAGACTTCACACTAATCTTCACTTAAAAATTGATCCTTCTGTCCCTATTATAATATAATTGAAAAGACAAATATTTGAGAGGTTTTGAATCAAGGACAAATAGATTGGTAAAACTAAAACCTCTTTTACAGTCTTTTTATTTTACAATGAGCAAAATCTGTTAATGATTTAAACCTTGAAAAAGTTCAATTTCTCCAGAATATTCTAAACATTTGATCATTGATTCTTAATAAAAATGAATAAGGATTTATATCTAGATGTGAATAAATTATGTGGATATGAAATAAAACTCAAGATTTCCCCTAGTTTTTCCCCACCAATATAAGTAATGTAGGACTTAAAGTTGATATGCCAAGTATTGTATTGTCAGCTTGTTACTGTTGTGTCCCCTTGGTGCTTGCCTCTTTCCCCATACAGTAAAATACAAGTCACTGCCATTGTCACACACCTGGACTATTCACACAATTTTATGAGGATTGTAAAGCACTGTGTAGATGTAAGTATTTAAACAGCCTTGTGCTGCTATGTACTATTTTAAAAAAACAAACACAGAATAAATAGTATATAGTAAGTTGAAAACAATAAACAGCTCTGTTTTATTTTTGAAGAAAAACAAAACAGCTATAATGGAGTGATTTCTTTGAGCTAAAATTATAGAAGAAAAATAATTTCTTGTAACAAGAGTACCTCAATACAACTATCCATCCAAGCAAAGTCTATCATTTTTTGTTGTCTACTATTTTATGGCTATGTGGAATAATGTAGGGCTGGCTGTTAGATGTCTCCATATTTATATAGCCTTATATATATATATTTTAAAATATATTTTATTGATTTTTTACAGAGAGGAAGGGAGAGGGATAGAGAGTTAGAAACATGGATGAGAGAGAAACATCGATCAGCTGCCTCCTGCACACCCCCTACTGGGGATGTGCCTGCAACCAAGGTACATGCCCTTGACCGGAATCGAACCTGGGACCCTTCAGTCCGCAGGCCGACGCTCTATCCACTGAGCCAAATCGGTTAGGGCATAGCCTTATATTTTAACACCACTAGATTTAATCATCAAAGTTTTAAAAACTGAATTTCACAAACCACATAATATATGCATATTAAAACAAACAAGCTTAAACAATAAAGGTAATTACAAACATTGCCACAAATAAGATAAATGTAATTTCATAGACCTGAAATTTGAGCATAACTTTAGGGGGTGTTAAAATATAGAAAATTAAGCAAGAAGTTTGCAAATTTAGACATCTGAATCTGAAAATAAAAATTTTATTGTTCTCAGAGGTTTTAGTTTTACCAATCTATCTATCCATGTTGACATATCATTACTACACACATGGATAAGAAACTCTAACTGGTAATCCAAAATACAGTATATGTATATTGGAGAAAAATTTGTGTTGTCATGGGAACTTTGGCTTTTGCTTACATTATATTGAAAACTATATTATGTGTCTTGGTTCACCTTAATAACTACCTTCATATATTGCTAATTATGCTATTTTCCCTCATTCACTTTGATGATTAACTCCTTAAGGTTAATATTGCTCATCTTTATTGAGTTAGTTCATATTTTTCTTGAATATAGAAATACGAACTTACATTTACTTTCATTTGTGAAAATTGCATTATGCATGTCACCATCACCTGTTCATTACATTGAGTAAAAGAAGGTTTAGCTGTTATGAGATTTGCAAAATTACATTTATGAAAATTATAAGCTTGACCTTGTTTGCTTTCAGGAACAACATATTCTAAATGGTAGAAAATAAAATTTGTGAACATTTATTTTTCTGGTCATAAAATTGTATAATTTTTTATTCAAAATTTCCTGCAGCATTTTAAAAGAGAAAATTTTAGCTATTAAAAAATTTTTCACACTTTCAACATATAGGAAAAGACATGATAAAATATTCATTATGTATATGCAGAATTCCTTCTGTATGTAGAACTCCACAGAGCTAGTTAGTAAGAGAATACATTATATAATAAATATGCCTATAGAACAGATATTGAATTAAATCTCAAGG
Source organism: Myotis myotis (assembly GCF_014108235.1). Classification (NCBI taxonomy): domain Eukaryota; kingdom Metazoa; phylum Chordata; class Mammalia; order Chiroptera; family Vespertilionidae; genus Myotis; species Myotis myotis. Next base: position 142,810,456 of record NW_023416313.1, on the reverse strand, counting down.
TCTTAGTCACCTTTCCACATTCTCCAATTAAAAAAATTGAAAATCAGAAAAATTTCAGAATGAAAACTATGTATGGGTTATTTCAATTAAGATAAACTGGAACTGATATTTTTATTCAGAAATGATCACTGGGTTCCTATTATGTACTAGATATGTGCTAGGCATGGGTCTTCGTAGTAAGATAAGAAAGCTCTCATGAGGTTATAAATACGTAAATACTCAATGACAATATAGTTTTTCAGATTCTGTATTTTATAAAGCTGTTGTAAAAACCCTTAGGATTTTGTCTTGCCTTCAAGAGTGTATTTACTGTGTTTGAGATGACATGTCAGGTAATCTCTGAGTGACGAAGGGTGAAAGGAAATCTCATCACAAATTGACAAAAGTAAAAGGTAAACTGTTTTCCACAACAGCATGAACCACATACTCAGAAAGAGGCATGGGTTTATTACAAATGAACTAATTCCTAGTTGTCTCTGGCAACTTTTATAAAAAACTAGCATTTAAAAATAATAAGTATTTTTTTTGTGAAGGAAGCTACCACTTATTGTCTTACATTGTATTTTTAGTATATTATAATCATTATCATAGTTTTATTTTCTACATTAGTTGTTATATCATTTGCTACATACTCGTAAATAGCATATTTTACAAATATTTAATTTTTTTCATCTTGAAATAACTGTAAACTTACAGAAATGTTGCAAAAATAGTACATACAGGAAACTCCTAGATTTTTCTAGATTTTCTGTTCCCTATCTCTCTCTCTTTCTCTCTCTCTCTCTCTCTCTCTCTCTCTCTCTCTCTCTCTCTCTCTATATATATATATATATATATATATATATATCTGTATACATATAATCACTTTTTCTTTATATATATTCTATCATATATATATATATATATATACTAGAGGCCTGGTGCACAAAAATTTGTGCACTGGTGGGGGGGGGGGTCCCTCAGCCTGGCCTGTGCCCTCTCGAAGTCTGGAACCCCTGGGGAGATAACGACCTGCTGGCTTAGGCTTGCTCCTGGGTGGCAGAGGGCAGGCCCAATCCATAGGTGCAGCCCCTGGTCGAGCTCAGAGCAGGGCCGATTGGGTAGTTGGGGTGCCGCCCCCTGTCATGCACAGAGCAGGGCAGATTGGGAGGTTGCGATGCCACCCTCAGTCACGCTCAGGGTAGGGCCAATTGGGGGGTGGGGCACCGCCCCCTGTCACACTCAAGGCAGGGTCGATGGGGAGGTTGCGGCGCCACCCCCTGTCACGCACAGAGCAGGGCCAATCAGGGGGTTGGGACGCTGCCCCTTGTCACGTACAGAGCAGGGCCCATCAGGGGGTTAAGGAGCTCCCCCTGTCACTCACAGAGTAGGACCGATAGGGGAGTTGGCGCACTGCCCCCTGTCACACACAGAGCAGGGCGGATCAGGGGGTTGGGGCACTGCCCTCTATCACCCACAGAGCAGGGCCGATCAGGGGGTTGGGGCGCCTTCCCCTGTCAGGAACAGAGCAGGGCCGATAGGGAGGTTGTGGCCCCGCCCCCTGTCACACACAAAGCCGCAGGGCGATCAGGGGGTTTGGGCGCTGCCCCCTGTCACGCTGATCCCGGTGCCGGGGGGCCTCTCAGCTCTGCTGATCCTGGTGCTGGGAGGCATATTACCCTTTTACTATATAGGATAGAGGCCTGGTGCATGGGTGGGGCTGGCTGGTTTGCCCTGAAGTGTGTCCTGGATCAGGGTGGGGGTCCCCAATGGGGCACCTGGCCAGCCTGGATGAGGGGATGATGGCTGTTTGCAGCTGGTCACACACCCTTCAGGGTGGGGGTCCCCACTGGGGTGCCTGGCCAGTCTGGGTGAGGGGCTGAGGGCTGTTTTCAGGCTGGGACTGAAGCTCCCAACTGCTCCTTTTTTTCTTTTTCTTTTTTTTTATTCTGGGCCAGCTTTAGCTCTGAGGCTTGGCTCCAGCTCTGAGGCCTCAGCTGCTGAAAGTAGGTATCTGGTTTGTTTAGGTTCTATAATCGAAACTCTGTATCAACTCCAGCTCTGAGATCCCAGCTCTCTGAAAGCTGGTTTCTGGGGTTTTGTTTAGCTTCTATATTCATTACAGTGTTTCTTAAACTGCAAGCTCAGAGGCCTGCAGTGGCAGGCGGGGAATGTTGGAGTCCTCTGTCACTGAAGCAAGCAAGCCTCATGTTAGTTTCAAGCTGCCTGGCTGCCGGCTGCCATCTTGGCTGGCAGTTAATTTGCATATCTTGCTGATTAGCCAATGGGAAGGGTAGCGGTTGTACGCCAATTACCATGTTTCTCTTTTATTAGATAGGATATATATATATATATATTTTTTTTTTTTCTAACATACTTGAGTATTGGTTGAATATATGAAGCCCTTTCCTCCTTTAAAACTTGAGTAAGATTTTTCAAAATTCAAGGGAACAATAACTTCATGTCAATGTATATAAGATCCTGGAAGATATGTGTGCTTAATTTAGGGGACCAAGACTTAAAAGAATGAAATAAAACACTGTGGCTTGAAGTTTAAAAGATTCAGGAAGAAAGTCTATAATTGTATTGTGATTTTCTACTAATAGTATTCTTTTAAATTTATTTTTATTGAATTTATTGGGGTGACATTGTTTCACAAAACCATACATGCTTCAAGTGTGCAATTCAACAAAACATCATATGCATACCTAATACAAGTATTTTAGAGGACAAGTTTCGAGCTACCTTTAGACAATGTGAAAGAAGATCACAAGTAACCTTCCAAGAGATGACAGTGAATGGAGTGGGATATCCAGATATGATCATTTTAGTGAGCTTAAGTGTTATATCTATTTATGCTTAAGGTATTCATTTCTTTAAAATAATGTGATTAAAAATATAGCATAATAGAAACAATGTCCTATGTTAAAAGTATAGCAAAGCAGGCTGTCCAATGCAAAGTTGTGAGATAATTTGAAGCTGAATAAAAATAGATGTAGTATGAACCCACATACCATGAAAAGTTAACAAATAGAGAAAGGAAGCCGCAGGGAAACCCCAGCACATGTAATCTTTTTTTTTATGGTGGCATTAATGTACTGAAAAGTGAAAGAACAGCCCCCAAACTTCCAGAAACGAGTCAGTTTCGTGTCTCAAGCTGCGTATAAACCATTCAAAGGTGTCAGCTTCCCACAGCTGACTTTATCTGTGATTAAAATAGAGGATGGTCACTAGTTTGGGCTTACCATATGCATTCTGAAGACTCAGCCTGGTCATCAGGTACATTCAGAATTCCTTTAGGACCAAAAAATTGGCTTACAAATAATTTTTCATTTATATATTCTAAACAATACAGCTCATCAACAGGCCATTCACATATGTTTAAACCATGCTCCATACCTTTGGGCACACTAGACTGACTTTACAAGTTTAGAACTCCATCTTGCTTGAAAATCCTTTCAATATTCCATTCCTATTTCCATTACAAAGAAAAGTGCTCCATCTGATGAACACAGGTCACACTGTTTTGAATAAATCCCTGTTCTTTTTTGAGAATCAGAATTTTTATCAAATCAGAATTTTTATCCAGTATGGATCCAGGGGACTTTTGAGCTAGAAGGGGAAAAGTTTTTCTAGTTAATTTCATGATAAAACTGGGGTAGAGATGCTTTTAAAAACATTTTTTTTGGTATATTTTCCCAAACCTATTGGGATTTTGTATTTAGAGATTTCCTTGCAATCCTTTCTTCTGAACAGAAGTTTATTTAGAATACACACCATAAAAGATTTAAAATAGTCTGCTTTCCAGAGTGGCAGAGCTTCTACATTTTTCCTTGACTATACACAGAAGTTCTGAAAGTTGCTTAGTGTTCACATTTCTGCTACACATTTTTAAGTGCTAAGACCCAGTAATGGAACTGCCTTTCTTTGTTGTTGTTACATGACAAACTTTGATTAAAATAATTGTGGTAGTATCAGAGCTATAAGATAATAAGTATGTTCTCCATCATCTGGCAGACAAAACATATTAGGTATTTTATATGTGTTATATTCCAGTTTATAGAACAGGTTAATAAAATCATATAAAATAGATTTGAAACATTACAGGCAGCAATTAAAAAAATTACTTATTTTCCACAAAATGTAAAAATATTTTCCAGTAGAATTAATGGCCATTTTACATCAAACATTAAATATTATTATTTGTGTGAAAATTCATTGAAAGCATGTCATGTTGATTTAAGAGAAATAGAAGTTAAGATTTTAATTATCATCTTTCTGAGCCAAATTTAACCTGTTAAATCTGGTTTAGAATCTGAAACAGTTGTAGTGAAAGATTTGGAAAGAAAAATCCTTTCCCCCCCTACACTTATAGAAGTGCAAGCCAAATTAAAAGAGCATACAACCCGAAGTTGCAGAGTGATATTCAAAAGGAAATTTCAAAATTTGGAGATGTGTAACATAATATAGGAGTTATATGTGCTGTTTTTTTGAAATATCACTTTAGTTTTGATCTCAGATGAATATATATATATATATATATATATATATATATATATATATATATATGAATATACATATATATTAAGTTAAATTATTAAGGCTTTGGGAGTTTTAAAACCCAACTATCCCACCCACACCCCACTAACTTGACAAGAATAGGCATAGTAAAATCTACTCAAACAAAAATTCACGTTTAATTTTTCTTAGGAGGAGGTTTATGGCAAAATTAAAATTTAACTTATTTTCCTTATAAAGTAAGGGTGGTCACTATATCTCTTGATATTCCTCCCAAAGAAAAATAAATAAAGCACATAATTAATCCAGGACAAGTAATCCAGGATTTACACAAGTGGCACTACACATTTCTGAAATCTCCAAACTAAAGGTTTATAATGAGTGAGAGAAGAAATTGTAATTCACTCTATCAAAAATCTGAAGAGGGAGGGAATATTTTTGCTATGCACAAGCTGAATCAAGTTAATGAGGCATCTAACATTGCAAAAAGACCGTTGTCTATAAATAAATTCAGTCTGATTGGAATGTATTAGTTGTCTGATAATATTCTGTAGCCTACAGATGCTTTGGGTAGAATGTAGATTTCTTGAAAAAGAAAGGCCAGTGGAATTGCTTCTGTACAGCTCCGGGCCATTTCTATTAAATGGCATTAAAATAACATTTCTCGTTAAAACAAGGCTTTCCATTCAGGATATTTCCAAAGCAATATGTTCTGCATAAGACAAATTATGTTCTTCATCTGAAATTCACTTGAACATGGGAATTTGGGAAAAAACATGGTCCTTTTCACTCATATTTTTTCCTATTGAAATTTGTCTGTTAAGGTGCTACTCATAAGCTATGTACCTAAACTCTGGAGGCCATGAAGAGAATATATTAGTAATTAGAATCTTAGCTATTGCTCAGCTTCCCCCTGCAACTTTGTACATGTACTTATGCTTATTGTTGACGGGAGGACTGGACTTTTATTACTGAGTAGATGTTATTTCTGATTAGCTGCCAGATGTTTCCACAGAGCGGTGTGAACCTAAGTCTTCCAATCAAATGAAAAGTTCAGGTTTCATGGAACTTAAAAAAAAATAGAATTGTAGAATCTACAAATAGAATACATTATATATTTGTTATCCCTTTGCTTTCTCCATCAGGGAACACTTAATTTAATCATGTACTCAGATTTATAAGTCTAAAGGGATATTTATATTATAATCTGAGGAATATTGTTTGATTTGCTTGTTTATCATCTCCTCTAACAGAAGGACATGAGAGCAGAAGCTTTGTCTTGCCCAGTGTGTTATCTCCAGCCTGAAAAGAGTACCTGAGACATGATAAGTGCTCAATAAAATTGGCCCAATAAAAGAATGAATAAATGGACTGGAAAATGGCTACATAAGAGATGTACCTGATAGCAATTTATTGCCTCCCAGCTCCACATTCAGCCTTCAGTATCAGCCCTGCAGCTGTGTCTCCTGCAAGGAAATATGAATCATTCTTGTGGAAGAAGTGCCCAATCCAAGTTCTTCCTTCTTATGTATTCCCTCATAACTTAAAGCAGTGGTTCTCAACCCTCTGTCCCTTTAAATACAGTTCCTCATGTTGTGACCCAACCATAAAATTTTTTTAGTTGCTACTTCATAACTGTAATGTTGCTACTGTTATGAGTCGTAATGTAAATATCTGATATGCAGGATGGTCTTAGGGGACCCCTGTGAAAGGGTCATTCGACCGCCAAAGGGGTCGCAACCCACAGGTTGAAAACTGCTGACTTAGAGACTTAGAGGATCCTGTTATATCTTATAGTTACTCTTTCATTATAACATAGTAATCTATAATAATAAAAACATAATATGCTAATTAGACTGGACATCCTTCCGAACAACCTTCTGGACAAAGCCAGGGCTGTGAGGGAAGCCCGGGTTCCTGGTGCCGGCAGCTGGAGGGAAGCCCAGTCCTGAGTGCCAGAGGGAAGCCAGGGTCTCAGGTGTCAGAGAGATACCAGTGCCAGCAGCCGGGGAAGGAAGGCCTACTCTTGCATGAATTTTGTACATTGGGCCTCTAGTTCTTTATTAATCTTCTACTATTTAGATCACTATGTTGTTTCTAGTTCCTCATTGGACCCAGACTGATTCAGAATTGGCACCAGAAGTGGGATGGGTCTCAGGCAGTAGCCATTTAAAGAAGGGATTTTGAGACTGTTTAGCCATGCCCTTGAGCCTTAGCAAAGTGCTGAGCTCCTCCTTAATGGGAAATGGATGCTAGTAACCCATGGCTTGTAGTGGCATCAAAATTAACTAAGCTACCAACTGTGGTTGATTGTGATAAAGTGCCAACTGAAGCACATTTCCTGGGAACTCAAATGACTGTTACACTTAACCAGATGGAAGTAGTGAATTCTATAATGACTGCAATGTGAGAAGAAATATTTTTGTGTGCATTTGAGCACTTATAGAGAGAAAAATAACAATCCTAACTCCATTATTTCTAAACGTAACTTACAATTTCATAACCAACGAGTTTCTACAACATTCCTAAAAGTATTTTATTTCTTGTAGCCACAGAACTGATATTGGTGAAAAGCAAATACAAAATGTAATTGTGTGAGTTGTTGAACTACAATGACAGGTCAATCCAACTCTTGCTAAGTTTCTCATGTGAAAGTGGAAAATAATGGAATTCTGTACCCTGCAATGGGGAGAACTGCTTGGATCTAAACCAACTTCCTTATCAGTGAAAGTAGCTTTCTCTCCAGTGTCCAAAGAGGCTAGCCTTTTTTTTTTTTTTGCTTGAAAAATCTTATGATAATCATACTTGAACAGATGCCTTGGAAAGGGGTGTTTATTCTCCCCAAAATTTACCTCTACTACCCATTGTTGCCAATGAACCCCCAAATATTGTCAAATTCAGCATTTTCCAAGGTGGGTTTCCTCATCCTCAGCATGCTGATACTTTGAACTGGATAATTCTTGAGGTAACTGTCTTGTGAATTGTAGATTATTTAGCAGCATCCCTGCTCTATACCCACTATATACCAGGAGATCTCTCCTCCCCCACTTGAATAATCACAAATGTTTCCAGCAATTACCAAATGTCTCTAGAGGGAAATCATTTCCAGTAGAGAATCACCACTCCAGGGCAAAGAGTAACAGTATGAGCTAGGGGGACGTAGCTTACATATTAGAGAATTTCAAGGCTTTGTTAATATATATCCATAAAAGCTGATATGGGAAACATATATGAGAAGGGATTTAAGTTGTTAGACCAAGGAAGACAGAATGTAACACCAAGTTTATTGATATTATTTACAATAGATTTACATTTTAATGTGTTGGCTCATGAAGGTGGAGGTGGCTCTAACAGCTAATTTGGGTTGACTGAAACTTGGACTCAGTAGTGGCCTACATTTAATGAGATTAAGATTCCAGGGCCTCTCTGGCATCATGTATAGGAGGGAGCCCTAATATTTATAGAGACAGGAAAGTTGGACTGTATCATGTGCAATCTATCTACCATCCTCTTAATACATTTCATGAGAAATCTCAGAGGACACTTATCTCACTAGGACATTAATATTAGTGAGAAGAGTACCTGCATCCTTGAAAAACTCTATTTGGTGTCCTTTGTAGTCCAGATATGACTATAGGGGATGCCAATATTGAGATGGGTTCCCTAATTTCAGCAGGGATGATGTGACCCCAGAATAGCAGAGTTTAAGTGGCCATACTTAACTGTCCAATACAAGGTGGTCATATCAGTTAGTGAAGACTTACCAGATATGGGAATGCATTTTCTCATAGATACCTCTGGGTGTGGCTAATTGATCACAGAGTATCTAGGAATGAAATAGATAGGCAGTCTAATAGAGTATCTCTTGATCTATACAATGGGAAAAATTCTAATTCTGGTATCCAAAAACCTGACATGAGTCACCACAGTCTCTCACCCAGTTTTTTTTTAAAAAATATGTTTCTTTATTAATTTCAGAGAGGAAGGGAGAAGGAGAGAGACATAGAAACATCTATCAGGAGAGAGAATCATGGATAAGCTGCACGCCCCCACTGGGGATGGAGCCTGCAACCGGGGTATGTGCCCTTGGCCGGAATCGAACCTGGGACCCTTCTATCCACAGGCTGACGCTCTATCCACTGAGCCAAGCCGGCCAGGGCATCTCACCCAGTTTTAAGATATAGGATAGTTCACAGATACAAGGCCCTTGACAGGGAAGCCAGGTGCCCTTGAGGAAGGACTTTGCACCATTGCTGTAAGTGTATCCTTTAAGCATCTTCCAATAGTACCAACAGTCAAACATTCCTTTAGCAAACTTACAAGCCTACATGTTTAAGTAACTGGAGGACAGAGTTCAGGGCAACCAAAGCTACTGCAAAGTAAAGAGAGAATATACTGGGAAAAAAGACATGCAGAGAAGATATCTCCAAATTTTGTGTGTAAAATTTACCTAAAATTTTGACTGATCTGTACACAGGACAGACTCCAGCCAAAACTGACAGCATTAAAAGGAGAAAAAGACAATTCCATAACCACAGAGATTTTAACAACCCTCTCCCAGCAATTGATAGAGCAATTAGAAAACAACAATAACACACTAGTAAAGAGCTAGAAGATATGGAACCCTGGGTTGGGAGTCTGGTGTGGGCTTGGACATCTTGCTCCTCACGGGAGGCTGAGGCAGCCAGGATCTCCCTCCTGATTAAAAAAATGCCACATGTAGGTGCCGGACCAGCCTGTTCTGTGCCTCCACCCCTCCTACCAGTCTCAATGTGCTTTCTTCTTTAATTCTATAATTGTAGGGCTTCCGTTCAGCCAGACTTCAGGCTGTTCTGAATGATGGTTGTTCTGTATGTTAGTTGTAATTTTGATGTGGTCAAGGGCCATCCACCTTCAGAACACCCTATCGGATTGGCCAAGGTCTTCAATTAGTCCACAGTAGAGCTCAGTTTCTCCCACTGCCCAATCCCTCTTCCTTCTCTTCCCTTCTGCAGAGCGGATCCACTAAGAACGCTCTTTATAAACTTTCTGAGCACTCAAAAACGAGCGACAAGCCGTTAGACAGAGAAGTGCTAGTTGACAGAGTTAGCATATATCCCTGTGAACTGCATTTCATTTTCCTGGATGTTGAATCTTCTTTTTTTTGTTGTAAATTATTTGCTGCTGCTCTCAATTCTTGAAGTTTCCAGAAAATCTTCTGATGAAGGCTTGGTGTATTAGTTTTAGACTGTTGCCATAACAAATTACCACACATATAGTGGTTAAAACAATATGCATTTATTATATCACTAGAGGCTGTGCACCAGTGGTCCTGGCCTGCGGGAATCAGGCCAAAACCAGGTCTCTGACATCCCCCCTCAGGGGTTCCAGGTTGTGAAAGAGCACAGGCCAGGCCAAGGGACCCCACCGGTGCACGATCAGGGCTGGGGAGGGGCCATGGGAGGACTCTAGGGTGTGTCCAGGCTGACTCACCCAGTCCTGATCTGCTGGACCCCAGCAGCAAGCTAACCTACTGGTTGGAGCATATGCCCCCTGCTGGTCAGTGCACGTCATAGCAACTGGTCAACCTGTGGAATGAATGGTCGTACACTTAGCATATTAGGCTTTTATTATATAGGATAGTTCTATATGTCAGAGGCCTGGTTTGGCTCAACCATTTGCTTTGCTTCAGATCCAACAAGATCAAAATCAAGGTGTCAGCAGGCCTGGGCTTTTATCTGGAGGCTCTGGGGAGAGAGGGAGAAAGAGATACACATTGATTGGTTGCCTCTCCCAGGTGCCCAGACCAGGGCCAGGGATCATGGAATCTGCAATCCAGGTAGGTGCCCTTGAATGGGAGCCAAACCCTTGATCCTTCTGTGTGATCGGGCCAGTGCTCTAACTACGTAGCAACACCAGCCAGGGCGAAATGTAAATTCTTTGAAGTTTCTTTGTATAACATTAGATAACTCCAAAAACTTTTGATTTTTTAAGTGTTTAGCATTTAAAGTGTTAAAAAAAGGATTAAAAGTGGAAGTTACTCAAATTATAGGAGGTCTTTTACAAACTGTGTTTATTCTCCAGACAGCACATCTGAACATATTTCTCCCTTTAAAACACACACGTGTGCAGAGACAGCTTTCCACCAAAAATGAAAAGGGTGTGAATTTTTCTTCGTTTTCAACATAACCAACTATATTATCCCAACTACATAGGATGGTGTTTCGAGAGTCATGTGGGTACTACGGGGAGTGGTAGTGCACGTGGCGGGAAGCCTTCAGAATCTCCAGCGGGAGGCATGTCTGTGGGGAGGTCTCTGCCTGGTGCTGTTGGTCTGAAAGTGGTCTGATTCTCCTTCCTCCCTTCTTGTTGCCTAATATTCTTTGGGCCTGTTTTAAAGTTCCGACATGCCCCTGGCCAACTTTTTATTGCTCAGGAAGGTTTTTCGTTTCTCTGTTCTACTTGGCTGTTTGATCTTATCCTATAAGTATCAGAAAGACTGCATTCATCTGTTGTTTTCTTGGTGCTTCTGGGAGCCTTGATTGCTGAGATGTGAGATGACTTCCTGAGAACATTTCTGCTTCTTCTGCCTCAGCACAGAAACAGATTTTCTGATCTTGTGTTGTGCAGTTTGGATGGTAAAGAAATGCTCAATAATCAGGACCACCATTTCCTCCTCCTCATTTGGGATTGATCCCAAGGCATAATGACTTCTGCACTGTTTAAACTTTACAGTTTAATCATGGTTTTGCTGCCTTTGCTGGTTCACAGGGACATTCTGATATGGGTTTTGAGGTTTATCTTTTCTTGGGTTAAAAACTTTTATTTTCTTTGAATTTCTTAAAGATATGCACTTGGCCCTTGAATAGATTGGTGATGATGACTAACTTTCTCCCTGACATTAGGACTTTCTGTTGGGGAAATCCTGATACAAACCCCAGCAAATCTCATACATTTTTATGTGTTAACCCATTTCCTCTATCATGTCTCCCACAGCCCAGGTGATGTGGAGAGATTAAAATATCCTGCTCTAGACAATAGCGATGATGAAAAAATGGGCTGACATCATGAGGGAATGGAATGGAAAAGTTTTGGGAGCCGACAGCAAAGTAGAGGTAGGGGTATGGGTGAGGATCCACCAGCCACAGATTTTGGAGGCAGTATGGACATTCCCTTGAAAAGATAGAGTACATGAGGTTTCATCCTGAGATCAGATTGGTTTGTTGATTAACAGCCAGCATATAATTTCAAAGGTTTTATACAGCTTCTTAATCTCTGCCTTATCATTGTTGTAGGCTTCAACTATGCTATTTTTTTTTCAGGGTTTTATTTATTTATTTTTTAATCCTCACCTGAGGATATGCTTTTTATTGACTTTAGAGCAGCGGTTCTCAACCTGTGGGTCGCGACCTCTTTGGGGGTCGAACGACCCTTTCATAGGGGTTGCCTAAGACCATCGGAAAACACATATATAATTACATACTGTTTTTGTGATTAATCACTATGCTTTAATTATGTTCAATTTGTAACAATGAAAATACATCCTGCATATCAGATATTTACATTACGATTCATAACAGTAGCAAAATTACAGTTATGAAGTAGCAACGAAAATAATTTTAGGGTTGGGGGTCACCACAACATGAGGAACTATATTAAAGGGTTGCGGCATTAGGAAGGTTGAGAACCACTGCTTTAGAGAAGGTGGAAGAGAAAAGGAGAGAGAGAAAGATCAATGTAATTCTCTCTCACATCGATCGGTTGCCTCCCGTACGTGTCCTCACCAGGGATGGAACCTGAAGCCTGGGTATGTGCCTTGACCAGGAATTGAACCTGAGACCCTCTGGAGCACAGGACAACGCTCCAACCAACTGAACCACCCAGGCCAGGGCTTTTTCAGAGTTTAAAATGTCCATTCAAATTCTGAAACAGTGAGGTATCTTGGTCCTCCCATTATGTTTAATTTATTTTAACTATCTTTTTTGATGTCTTTGGCCCAAGAAACTGTAGGCTAATAGTTATAGAGAAATTTCCCCAGCTAGTTTGCCCTCATTGGCTTTTTCCTGCATGATTTCAAGAATTCTAAGGCATGCTACAGAGGTTCTGTCCCAGGTGATGGTTCCATCGTAACCATGGATAGTGACAGACTTCCCTGAATCCTAGAATTGTCTTTTCTATGGATGCCCATACAAGAGAAGGTTTTTGTTTTTTGATACTTTATTTTTTTATTTATTTTTAGCATTTAGGTTTTTATTTATTTATTTTTTGGCATTATTTTACTAGAATAGTATGAATTTACTTATCCTGACCAGTCCTGGTTTGTAATGGTTGGAAAAACTACTCATTGAGCTTCAGGATATTCAGAGAAAAAGCAATCTGGAATAAGATCCTCCATTGGTTAAGTTCTTGTTCCCTTGAAAAGTGGTCTTCACACTGGATGTACTGATGGGAGAGACAGAACGTGATATTTTATATAGGATGTAGGAAGTATCAAACTGGTAAATACTTACCTACTAAATGTCCTTTTGTCTGTTGCATATGTTAAAATAACAACTGCAATTTCTGTTTACATACTGTATCAAGTATAGACTTGATCTACATTGTTTATTATTTGACTAGAGGCCTGGTGCACAAAATTCATGCACTCGAGGGCAGGGGTTGTGGTCCCCTCAGTCCAGCCTGTGCCCTCTCACAGTCCGGGAGCACTTGGGGGATGTCCGACTGACAGGTTAGGCCTAAGCCGTCAGTCGGATGTCCTTAGCACTGCTGTGAAGGTGGGAGAGGCTCCTGCCACCGCAGCTGTACTCACCAGCTGTGAGCCCAGCTCAGGGCTTCTGGCTGAGTGGCACTTCTCCTATGGGAGTACATTGACCACCAGGGGGCAACTCCTGCATTGAGCGTCTGTCCCCTAGTGGTCAGTGCGCATTGTTCCACCATTCGGTCAATTTGCATATTAGCCTTTTATTATATAGGACTAGTGGCCTGGTGCACGAAATTTATGCATGGGGAGGGTGTGTTCCTCAGCCTGGCCTGCACCTTCTCCAATTTGGGACCCCTCGAAGGATGTTCTACTGCCAGTTTACAGGGATCGGGCCTAAACCAGCAGTTGGACATCCCTCTCGCATCCGGGACTGCTGGCTCCTAACTGCTCACCTGCCTGCCTGCCTGCCTGATTGCCTCTAACCACTCTGCCTGCCGGCCTGCACACCCCCAACTGCCCCCCCACCGCTGCTGGCCTGCTTGCCCCCAAATGCCCCCCCTGCCAGCCTGATCACCCCAAAATGGCCCCCCTGCTGGTCTGCTCACCCCTACCTTCCCTCCCCACTGGCCTGCTCATCCCCAACTATCCCCCTGCTGGCCTGCTCACTCCAAACTGCCTCCCCCCCCTCAGTGTCCTGATCACCTCCAGCTGGCCCCCACTGATGGCCTGCTTGCCCCCAACTGGCCCCCCTGCTGGTCTGCTTACCCCCAACGGCCCTGCCCAGCCTGATCACCCACAACTGCCCTCCCCTCTTGGCCTCTAACCACCTCTACCTCAGCCCTGCCACTATGGCTTTGTCTAGAAGAACATCTGGAAGGTCTCCTGGAAGGTCTCCCAGTCTAATTAGCATATTACCCTTTTTTAGTATAGATATATTTGTCTGTAAATATGGTTATGATTGCAGATATGAGTAGGACCAAATAAAAGTTTATAGAATGGGCCTTTTATTACAGATGGTTTGCCATGTATGTATTTTTTTCTAAAGAAGTAAAAATTACTTTAAAAAATGTTTCAGGAAGACTTTGAGAAATTTACAGTATCTGCTTTTCTTCCAAGAAAGTTGTCACTTTTATGCCAGAGTGAGAATTATTTGTATGCTTTGTATGTCAGCATTGGGCCACTGTGACTAGGGGGCACTTAGCTTGACTTGAGTGTAATTATCTTGCTCACTGGCTGGGAGGGAAGGTGTGTGGCAGAGGAGATAAATACTCGGTTTTGGATTACTCATAGATTGCTGACTTTCTGGATTGATTGTGCAAGCCTCTCCTTTTATTGATGTCCACCTTCTATTGACAGACATCTACCCTGGGAGAGAAATGAGATGAAACTCTCTTTCTTTTCATTGTAAAAAGCATTTGAATTCCTAAGGTGTGATAAGGCCACCCAGCCATCCACAGTCAAGGTACACATTTTCATGGAGGATGCTCCCACTCTTGAATAAATTAAAACAATTTTTTTCTTTTAATTTAAACTTTCTTCTATAACTGTTTTCTTGTTACTTAAAAGCTAGTTTTTTTTGAAACTACTTCCAAAGCTTTTCAAGCTGTATATGTCCTTGGAATGAATTTATAAATAAGAATTGAGCCCGGCCAGTGTGACTTAGTGGTTTAGCATCGACCTATGAACCAGGAAGTCACAGTTTGATTCCAGGCCAGGCCACATGCCCGGGTTGTGGGCTTGATCCCCAATACAGGGCGTGTAGGCGGCAAACGATCAATGATTCTCTCTCATCATTGATGTTTCTATCTCTCTCCCTCTCCCTTCCTCTCTGAATCAGTAAGAATATATTTTAAAGAGAGAGAGACAGACAGAGAGAGAGAGAGAGAGAGAAGAGTATATATGTTTGTAAATAAGAAAACATGTATTTGATGCTCTTAGAAAGTCTTATTTTCTTTCATTAAAACTTGTGCAGTATAGGGAACTCCATAGATTCTCTTAATTTCAAGAAAGTTAGAGGGAAAGGTACTAATTGGGAAAATGTGTCACATATATATTTTTATGTTTATTTTTTTTAATCAAAAACTGAAATATTTTCTATTCAGAAGATATATTTGGATCTAAATATCTTCTATAATTTTAACCCTAAAATATCAATTTAAATATTTTTAAAATGGTTTGGATGTTTGTTTTTTAAAATAAGTTAGGTTACTGGAGTTCTACATGTTACTGGATCACCTGGAGTAATTTTCTGATTGGAAAATTAAGAATTATAGTCAGAGGGGAGGACATGAGAATTTTTAAAGAACATATTCAATTTACTTTAGAAGCCGAACCTCTCTTATCATGTGACTTGCTTTGTATGTTTGTTAAACTATATTATCACATAAGCATTGCTGCTATTGGGACAAACAGTGACAGTTGATTCAGGTCATTTGAATGTCCACTGTCTGTTTTAATTTGTATGTTCGTTTTGACTCTGTCATATGCTCAATCTTTAGTGGAAGTCATGAGAACCTATTATTTTTGCCTGCTCCCTCCTTTACCTTGGAAATACTCTTTTTTACTCAGAGGGACCTTAACTTTGATGTAAGGGATTGATTCCATTGCAAACTGTTTTCTTCCTTGCCAAGTAAGACAGTTGTTGTGAACTCTTCAGTGATGCCTTCCCCAGGATATTTGCAGATGTGGTTGGGAAAAGTCATTTCATCCCCGACCTTTGCATGTCAGGTGCTGGGGTGCCGGGGTGCCTCCTCGCCTGCGCCCCAGCTCTCCAGTCCTGATTTGGCTCTCTCTCCCTCCGATCGCCATGGTGGCCACAGCACTCAGGCCAGGGGGCACCCCCGGGCCTGGGGGTGCCGCCTTGCCTGCAGCCTGCTTTCTGATGGCGATCACTGGCTGGGGGGTAGGGCAAAGGCGGCCCTGGCTCTTGCCTGCTGCCTGGGTTTACGATCACTGTTCTTACATCCTTCCTCTTTCACCTCCAATCATGTGCCTACAGATGCAAATTAACCGCCATCTTTGTTGGCAGTTAATTTGCATATCACCCTAATTAGCCAATTGGAAGCATAGAGGAGGTATGGTTAATTAGGCTTTTTGTCTTTTATTAGATAGGACTAGAGGCCCGGTGCACAGAAATTTGTGCACTCGGTGGGGAGGGGGGTCCCTCAGCCCGGCCTGTGCCCTCTTGCAGTCTGGGACCCCTCAGGAGATAATGACCTGCTGGCTTAGGCCTGCTCCCGGGTGGCAGAGGGCAGGCCCAATCCATAGGTGCAGCCCCTGGTCAGGCTCAAAGCAGGGCCAATTGGGGGGTTGGGGCACCGCCCCCTGTCACACTCAAGGTAGGGTCGATGGGGAGGTTGTGGTGCCACCCCCTGTCACACACAGAGGAGGGCCCATCAGGGGGGTTGGGGCTCCATACCCTGTCACGCACAGAGCAGGGCCCATCAGGGGGTTGGGCAGCTCCTCCCAGTCACCCACAGAGCAGGGCGGATCAGGGGGTTGGGGCACTGCACTCTATCACCCACAGAACAGGGCCGATCAGGGGGTTGGGGCGCTGCCACTGTCACACTCAGGGCAGGGCCGATGGGGAGGTTATGGCTGTACCCTGTCACACACAGAGCAGGGCCTGTGGAGGGGGGGTTGGGGCGCCACCTTCTATCACACACAGAGCAGGGCCGATCAGGGGTTTGGGGAGCTCCCCCCTATCAGGCACAGAGCAGGGCTGATCAGGGGGTTGGGGCGCCTTCCCCTGTCATGAACAGAGCAGGGCGGATAGGGAGGTTGTGGCCCCGCCCCCTGTCACACGCAGAGCCGCAGGGCGATCAGGGGGTTTGGGCACTGCCCCCTGTCACACTGATCCCGGTGCCGGGAGGCCTCACGGCTCTGCTGATCCCCTTGGTGGTAGGCATATTACCCTTTTACTGTATAGGATAGAGGCCTGGTGCACGGGTGGGGGCCGGCTGGTTTGCCCTGAAGGGTGTCCTGGATCAGGGTGGGTGTCCCCACTGGGGTGCCTGGCCAGCCTGGGTGAGGGGATGATGGCTGTTTGCAGCTGGTCACACACCCTTCATGGTGGGGGTCCCCACTGGGGTGCCTGGCCAGTCTGGGTGAGGGGCTGAGGGCTGTTTTCAGGCTGGCGGGTGACGAAAGCTCCCAACCGCTCCTTTTTTCCTTTTTTTAAAATTTATTCTGTGCCAGCTTTAGCTCTGGTTCCAGCTCTGAGGCCTCTGCTGCTGAAAGCAGGTATCTGGTTTGTTTGGGTTCTATAATCGAAACACTGTATCAACTCCAGCTCTGAGATCCCAGCGGGCTGAAAGCAGGTTTCTGGGGTTTTGTTTAGCTTCTATATTTGTAACAATGTTTCAAACTGCAAGCTCAGAGGCCGGCAAGGCAGGCGGGGAATGTTGGTTTCCTCCGTCACTGAAGCAAGCAAGCCTCATGTTAGCTTCAAGCTGCCTGGCTGCCGGCCGCCATCTTGGCTAGGAGTTAATTTGCATATCTCGTTGATTAGCCAATGGGAAGGGTAGTGGATGTACACTAATTACCATGTTTCTCTTTTATTAGATAGGATACTCTGCCCAAAGTCCTTGCAACACCTTTGAGTGCAGGTAAGAAGATTTGTGTGTTATTTTTGTGTGTTGTTGATTTTTAAATTTATCTTTATTGTTGAAAGTATTACAAATGTCTCCTTTGTTTGTGTGTTTTCTCCCCCTCCACCCTGTACCCATCCCTCCTGGCCTTCATCACTCTATTGTCTGTGTCCATGATTTATACATATCCTTTATATAAAAAGGTAATATGCAAATTGACCGTAATGGCCTGGGAACGACCAGTCGCTATGACATGCAATGACCACCAGGAGGCAGATGCTCAATGCAGAAACTGCCCCGTGGTGGTCAGTGTGCTTCCACAGGGGGAGCGCTTCTCAGCCAGAAACTGGCTCATGGCTGGCCAGCGCAGCAGCAGTGGCGGGCGCCTTTTCCCCCTTGTGGCAGTGGTAAGGATGTCCAACTAATGGTTTAGGCCTGCTCCCCATGGGCCTAAGTCGTTAGTCAGACATCCCCTGAGGGTTTCCCGGCTGCCAGAGGGATGTCTGACTGTCAGCTTAGGCCCGATCTCCTGGGGAGCGGGCCTAAGCCGGCAGGTGGACATCCCCCGAGGTGTCCCTGACTGCAAGAGGGTGCAGGCCAGGCTGAGGGACCATGCTTGTGAGCGCACAAATTTTCATGCACTAGGCCTCTAGTATGCATTTAAGTTCCCAGTTAATCCTCCCCTACTACCCCCCTCCCCTCCTTCCTTCTGAAATTCTTCAGTCTGTGCCATGTTTCTATGTCTCTGGTTCTATTTTGTTCATCAGTTTATTTTGTTCACTAGATTCCATATATGCGTGAGATCATGTGGTACTTATCTTTCTCTGCCTGGCTTATTTCGTCTAGCATAATACTCTCCAGGTATACCCATGCTTTTAGAAATGGTAAGAGTTCTTTCTTTCTTTCTTTCTTTTTTATTTTAAAAACAGCTTTATTGAGTTATAATTGATATACAATAAACTGAACACATTTAATGTGACTGAATTAGTAAGATTTAACATAGGTATGCACTTATGAAACCTTCACTATCAAAATAATGAACATATCTATTGCCTCCAAAGGTTTGTTTTGTGCCATTTTTGAATAAAAAATTTTTTGCCTTTTAGCTTTTTCGAGACTGAGAAATCATTTCATAATTTTCCATGCAATTCCATATTATCCAAGAGAGACTTAATAGAACAAATGGCACAATTCTGATGGAGGTTGCTAGATTTGAGCAGGACTCATTCTTCCAAATGCAATTTCCTCTGCTGTGTCTTGAACTCCTCAACATCTTTCTTCTTTTTTATGTCTTATTGTTCTTGCTCTTTTGTTGTTGTTGTTTTCCTTCTCCCCTATCTCTTCCATTTTATCTTCCATCTCTTCTGCCTCATCCTGAACTTTTTCCTCCTCCATCTTCTCTGCCCACTTCTCATCCTCACTTCTGTTGCCCACTCTCCATCCATCCACATTCAGCCTCGCTTTCCCCAGAGCAGCAGGACAAACCTTTTCCTATATTTTATACTATAAGAATAATAGATGCTCAAATCTCTTTGAAAAAGGGAAATTTCAAGTACCATACTTCCTAGAAACAAAGATTCCTAACATTATTTTGAACAAATGGCATCATTCTCTGTATACAGTTCTGCAATGAACTTTACTTGCTTCACGATATCTCCTACACTTATCACTATGCACAGAGCTATCTAATTCCAAATAGCTAATTTTTAAAATAGCTGCATAAGTTCTATCAATTTTCTGTTTTATAACTTTTAAAATTAAACAATGCTGCTACTAACATCCTTAAACATATATATTTGTATACATTTATTTACTATATCCAGTGGAACCCACTGTTGCATTGAAGTAAAAGTGTTGTAAAATTATTTTTGTTAAACATAGCAGAATTTCTCCAAAAAATGTTGCACAAGTTTATACTGTAGCAAGTGTTTGAGAATAATATGCAATATTTTATGATTAAAAAAATAAAAATATTGAACTACATATGGTGGGTACACATAATAATTGCAGTTAATATAAAATATTTTGAACACTAGTAAATGTTTCTAACATTTACAAAAGCAAGCTAGCTAGCAACTTGACTTTAATAATGATTACATTTTTAGAAAGACAGATGAGACCTGAGCAAATGTTTCTACTTGCACCCAATGCTGGAATTTGTTGGAGTGTTTTGATTAAACAAATTTGTTTTTTTGTTAAAATGTACCCAATGTTGGAATTTGTTAGTGTTTTGATGAAACAAAATTAAAAAAAAATTTAGAAAAAAGATATTGTATAGGCAAATTTTATAGAAGAATTTTAGTGGATAGAAGAGATTTGAGCTTATGGAGAAGTGGTTTTGGTTGGTAGCAGTAGCTGAGCCAAAAGTCAACCAAGAGAGTGAGACACACATACCCTGGGAGTTAGTCACTTGATAGATGGAAAATTTGACTGCAAGTCATCAGCCAAAGAAAACAATAGCCTTGTTAGGTGGGTTTCAATTTTTCCAAACCTTGTAGCAAATATTTAGTCGTTTATATTTGGAACAAAAAGAAGTTGAAAGCCACTGTCGCTTTCTAAGAGCGGGAATGATGTTATCCAAACAACATTTATGGAGATTATTCCAGCAGCTGTGTTGGACTTCTTTAGTTGCCTTCAGTTTATTGCCTGATTGCAAGTAGCATTTCAAAATATGGCAGAAGGAACATTAGAGAAGTTGGTCTAAAATGTCTCATCCGTAAAAAGCCACAACATGTTGGTATATTGTATATACATTTTATTTTAATAAATGAGTTAATATTAAACATTTTTATAATGGGATTATAATCCATGTCCCTCAGAGAGAGAAGTAACTCATGCAGTATTTCTGCAAGAGTTTTGTGAAGTTACACATATAATAAATAAATTCTATCCTCAGATATACTCTAAACAGCGAGGTGTTGTCTGACACAGGCCTCTTCTCCTTTTCGAAGCAGTGGAATTTTGTGCAATTGCTGTGCGTGTATTCACTTAAAGGAAATACTATAGGAGTCACTTTGCTTTACTTGAGCCCTCCCCCCACTTTTGGAAATGCCTGTTCCGAGTCTGGGTAGGAATACAATTTATGGAGGGTATTTGATTAAACATATTCACACCTTTAAAAATGTCTATAGCAATTTGTTATGGGCTGAATAGTACACCCTTAAAGATTCACATGTTTAAGTCCTAACCTCCAGTATCCCAGGATGTGACCATATTTGATAAGGAGGCCATTAAGGTGGGTCCTAATTCAACGGAACTGATGTCCTTGGATGAAAAGGAATTTTGAACAGTCACATACAGAGAGAAGATGATGCGAAGACCCAGGGAAAAGACAGTCTCCTATCTACAAGCCAAGGAGAGAATTCTAGGACAGAACTTTCCCTCTCAGCCCTCAGAAGGAAACAACCATGCCAACACTTTGATCTCTGACTTCCAGCCTCCCCAGCTATGAGACAATATTTCTGTTGGTAAGCCATCTAGTGTGGTATTTTATGTCACTCCAAGCAAACTAATAAAATACTATAGCTACCCCAATTCTAAGTTTTCTAAATAAGTAGAAACTCAGACAGAAATTCATGTGCAAAAACAAAACTTAATACAGTGCTACTTAGAATACAGAAAAATAAAATTAACCCATATATTCAACAATAGAAGAATGGTTATATAATTTCTGATATGGACATATAAAGTCATTAAAAGTAATATTTTAAAAGGATGCTTAATGACATAGGAAAATGATGACCAAAATGTTAAATGAAAAAGCAGTTGAAAACATTGTGAATGTATCTTCTATTTCCTTAAACGTTTCATTTGTGGAGATTTTATATTTTTATCTTTAGAATGTCAATATCTGAAATCCTTGGGAATAAATCTGTTGTTTATTGTTTCTACTGATTCACACATGATGGCTTATTTCCCTGCATGCTTGGGGATCTTTGATTAGTGCTCATGTTTGTTTGATTCTCATTTGTGAGAATCTTGGATACCTCTAGGCAGCTATCACATGTGAGCATTAAGCTTCTCCTATTAAAGCAGGAGAAGCTACTGTTGAAGCCTTAGTTTCTCGACAGTACCCACTCTGTATTTTTTCTTGCATTGAAGAGCATTTACTTATGTAGGAAGGTAGTACCAATCCAAGATCACTTCAGGTTTTTTCTAGACTTCCTTTCTAATATGAGTCCAAGTTTTAGGTCCCCTTCCTTTAAATTAGCTCCTGATGGCAAGGAGGCTATTAACCTCAAACTACTTAAACTTCTCTCTAGAGCCACTAGCTAACACAAAAGCCTGGGAGTCCAGCTCTCCTTCCTTGAGGCTTGCTCACGTCTTTCCTGATGCAGTGCCAATATTGGCATTTACCTTCAGGGGAGCTTCTTAGTTCTCATTTGCTTGCTGCTTGCTGATTCCACTCCAGGTTCGGCAAACAGACATTTTTCCCTGATAGGGGTCGCCCTTAGTAATTTCCTATTTACCATGACCTCAGCAATGCAGAGAAAATTAAGTTTTATGAAATATGTGGTGGTTTTGTAGCAGGAAATGCCTTTGGATTATTTTGCCTCATAATGAAGTATGCGGACTTGGAATGTGCATTTTTAATAAGCTCTTCCCTATACGTATGCACACCAAAGTATGAGAATTGCTGTCATGGATCAGACATGTGGAAAATGGTGTGTGTTAGCAATGGTGAGTGTTCTTGTCTGGCTGAACCCAAGACTGTAAGAGACCATTAAACTGAAAATGTTAATTAGATTCAGAAGCTTGAAAGACTTTAAGTGCAATTCTAAAGGGTTTGGAATTTTTTTGGCTATGGAAAGTAATAAAAGTGTTTTTTGAAAGATTTTTATTGATTTTAGAAAGAGAGGAAGGGAGAGGGAGAGAGAGAGAAACCTATCTGCACCCCTGTTGGGGATTGAACCAACAACCTTTCAATGCAAGGGACTATATTCAACCAACTGAGCCACACCAGCCAAGGCAATAAAAGTGTTTTAAACAGAACAATTATATTTAAAAATTTGTGTGCCATAAAGACAAGTCTTGTGAAAGAAGCCTTAACAATGATGGAGACCAGAGGCAGGGAGTTCAATTAGAACAATGTTTCTCAAATTTGGATGTGCGTAAGAGTGACCTTGGGAACTTTAAAAAATACTGATTTGTGGGCACATCACTGAGTCAATGGTTTAAGCCACTGAGCTAAGTGGCTTTAGTCTATGTGAGATTTGATGAGGAAAGTTGCTGTGACTGACCGGCAGACCCTGAACGATGGATGAATGATTACTCTGATTACATGTTTCTGTGAAAGAGAAGCTAAGGGACTACTTGGCTATCACTACCAAGTAGTTCTGTTCACCTGCCTCCTTTTATTTGTAACAACAGTTTGAAATAAAATTAACTATTAGATACTGTCAGCAGGGTAAGCATCCTTGCTTCCCCACAGAAGGTGGCAGTGAGAATCAAGAAGAGAGGCAAGTTGAGTTTGAATTGACAGAACTTGGTGACTCATGAGAATTGCAGAAGTTAAAAATGATTCCAAGGTCATACACAAAAGCTATTATCGAGGTAGTTTTATGCTTGGCCTGTTTAATATTTCATATGTCATGATTTCATTGTCTTCAGGATAATTTTGTAATCCTCTTCTTCTCTCTTTTTGCTTTGTCTCTCTATATATATCAATATCCCTATCTCTATCTAAATTAATATACATAGAGTTGTTCAAGTTCAAGGCACCTGGCAAATTCTGAAATAGGATTATTTTTTATATTCATTATCTCAACCACCATATAAATTCTTAGAAACATACACAGTCAGATCCATATCTACTTTAAAAAATTAGTTTTATTGATGAGAGGGGGGAGAGAGAGAGAGAGAGAGAGAGATTTGTTGTTCCACTTCTTTATGCATTCATTGATTGATTCTCGTATGTGCCCTGACTGCCGGGAGCCGGTCCATGCTTGCTGTTTCAAGGGACCTGGCATATATGGCATACTGTTCTTAATATGTTTGCTCACCTTCTTGGCACTATGTGTTTTAACCAAGGTCTCTGAGAAAGGTTGTTTCCCCAGGTAGGGATTTTCCCCTGAAGTTAAGGAGGGAATAAAACCTCTTAACTAAGTACTAGGCGGGCAATTAATCACTTTAACTACGAACAATCATGCTTAAGCTACATAATCTTTACTCCCAGGAATGGAGATAAGAAATGCCCTAACCTTTGGAATAGAGATTGATAGGATTGGAATCAACTGGTATAAATAGAGATGTAAGAACACAGAACTTAGAATACAGAGCTTAGAACACAGAACTAAGAAGACAGAACTTAGATGAAGATCCTAGAGACAGAACTTAGAAGACAGAACCTAGACACAGAACCTAGAGACAGAACCTAGTGAGAGAACATGGCAAAGGATCCTGGACTGAACCTGACTACAGAAATTGGTAAGAGAACCTGACTAGAACCTGGTGACTGAACCTGGCTGGAGAACCTAGCGAGGGAACATGGCTACAGAACCTGGCTGGAGAACCTGGAGAACCTAGCAAGAGAACATGGACACAAAACCTGGCTGGAGATCCTAGGCAGCACCTCTCTGGAGATCCAGACCAGAACTTGGCTGGAGATCCTGGCTGGAGATCCTGGCTAGGCTGCTGATCAACTGAACACTGTCTCCGTGTCATTCCTTCTTCGCGTAGAGGGAGATAGCTAATTTCTTTATGTTGCTGAATAATTTTCCATTATATGAATAGATCATAGTTCATCCATTTATCTACTGAAGGACATATTGGTTGCTTCCAATTTTTGGCAATTATGAATAAATTTGATATCTATATATGCTGATTTTTGTGTGGATGTAAGTTTTTTAAAAATATATTTTTATTGATTTCAGAGCAGAAGGGAGAGTGAGAGAGAGAGATAGAAACATAAGTGATGGGAGAGAATCATTGATCGGCTGCCTCCAGCATGCCCCACATTGAGGTTCGAGCCCACAACCCAGGCACGTGCTCTGATGGGGAATCGAACTGTGACCTCCTGGTTCACAAGTCTACGCTCAACCATAGAGCCATGCCAGCTGGGCTGAATAAAAATTTCAAATAATCTGTGTAAATACCGAGAAGCATGATTGCTGGGTCATATGATAATCCTAAATTTAATTTTTTAAGAAACTACAAAACTGTCTTTCAAAATGACTGTATCATTATGCACTTCTACCAGCAATGAATAAGAATTCTGATTCAGCATTTGGTTTTGTCAGTCTTTTGGATTTTAGTTATTCTAATAGGTGTGTGGTAGTATTTCAATCATTTCTCAATAACATATGATGTTGAGCATCTTTTATATGCTTATTTATTCTCTGCATGTCTTTACTGGAGAGCTGTCTGCTCTATTTAGTAGTTTATTTTCTTACTAGAGGCCCGGTGCACAAACATTTGTGCACTCGGGGGGAAGGAGGGGTCCCTCAGCCCGGCCTGTGCCCTCTCACAGTCTGGGACCCCTTGGGAGAAAACGACCTGCTGGCTTAGGCCTGCTCCCCGGTGGCAGAGGGCAGGCCCAATCCCTAGGTACAGCCCCTGGTCGGGCTCAGAGCAGGGCTGATTGGGGAGTTAGGGCGCCGCCCCTGTCATGCACATTGCAGGGCAGATCAGGAGGTTGTGATGCCACCCTCAGTCACGCTCAGGGTAGGGCCAATTGGGGGGTTGGGGCACCGCCCCCTGTCACAATCAAGGCAGGGTCGATGGGCAGGTTGCGGCGCCACTTCCTTTCATGCACAGAGCAGGGCCGATCAGGGGGTTGGGGAGCTCCCCACTGTCACTCACAGAGCAGGGCCCATCAGGGGGGTTGGGGCTCCGTACCCTGTCATGCACAGAGCAGGGTTGATCAGGAGGTTGGGGAGCTCCCCCCATCACACACAGAGCAGGGCCCATGTGGGGGGGATCCTGGTGCCGGGAGGCATATTACCCTTTTACTATATAGGATAGAGGCCTGATGCATGGGTGGGGGCTGGCTGGTTTGCCCTGAAGGGTGTCTCTGATCAGGGTGGGGGTCCCCACTGGGGTGCCTGGCCAGCCTGGGTGAGGGGATGATGGCTGTTTGCAGCTGGTCACACACCCTTCATGGTGGGGGTCCCCACTGGGGTGCCTGGCCAGTCTGGGTGAGGGCTGAGGGCTGTTTTCAGGCTGGCGGGTGACTGAAGCTCCCAACCGCTCCTTTTTTTCTTTATTCTGGGCCAGCTTTAGCCCTGAGGCTTGGCTCCAGCTCTTAGGCCTCTGCTGCTGAAAGCAGGTTTCTGGCCTTTGTTTACCTTCTGTATTTGTAACAATGTTGCGATCCTGCTGGCTGAAGCCCGGCGGACTAAAGCAGGTTTCTGGGGTTTTGTTTAGCTTCTATATTTGTAACATAATTGCTTAGAGTTGCAGCTCAGAGGCTGGCAGTGGCAGGGGGGAATGTTGGAGTCTTCCATCACTGAAGCAAGCAAGCCTCATGTTCGCTTTAAGCTGCCTGGCTGCTGGCCGCCATCTTGGCTGGCAGTTAATTTGCATATCTTGCTGATTAGCCAATGGGAAGGGTAGCAGTTGTACGCTAATTACCATGTTTCTCTTTTATTATATAGGATTGTTAAGTTTTAAGCATTTTTCTAATATTTTGGATATAAATTACCTATCAGATTTAAGTTTTGCAAAGAATTTTTCTCTGTGGCTTCACTTTTCTTTATTTTTTTAAAAAAATATTTTTAAAATTTATTTTGGAGAGGGAGAGAGAGAGAGAGAGAGAGAGAGAGAGAGAGAGAGAGAGAGAGAAACACCAATGTGAGAAAGAAATGCTCCCTGACCAGACATTAAACCTGCAAACCTGGTATGTGCCTTGACCAGGAATCAAACTGGCAACCTTTTGGTGCACTGGATGAGGCTCAACCAACTGAGCCATACAGCCAACTGAGCCATACTGGCCAGGACTTTGGCTTCACTTTTCATTATATTAGCAGGGTCTTTTGCAGAACAGAAGATTTTTTTTAAAAAAATGTGTTTTATTGATTTTTTTACAGAGAGGAAAGGAGAGAGATAGAGAGTTAGAAACATCAATCAGCTGCCTCTTGCACACCCCCTACTGGGGATGTTCCCTTGACCAGAATCGAACCTGGGACCCTTCAGTCCGCAGGCCGATGCTCTATCCACTGAGCCAAACCGGTTAGGGCCAGAACAGAAGATTTTTAAAAAAATATATTTTATTGCCCTGGCTGGGTTGGCTCAGTGGATAGAGCATAAGCCTTCGGATTGAAGGGTCAGCCTGTGGATTGAAGGGTCCCAAGTTTGATTCTGGCCAAGGGCACATGCCTGGGTTGTGGGCTTGATCCCCAGTGGGTGGTGTGCCGGAGGCAGCCGCTCAATGATTCTCTCTCATCATTGATGTTTCTATCTCTCTCTCATTCTCCCTTTCTCTCTGTAATCAATAAAGAAATATATTTAAATATATATATATATATATATATATATATATATATATATTATTGATTTTTTACAGAGAGGAAGGGAGAGGGATAGAGAGTTAGAAACATCGATGAGAGAGAAACATCGATCAGCTGCTTCCTGCACACCCCCTACTGGGGATATGCCCTCAACCAAGGTACATGCCCTTGACTGGAATTGAACCTGGGACCCTTCAGTCCACAGGCTGACCCTTCAATCAGTGGATGCTCTATCCACTGAGTCAAACTGGTCAGGGCAGAACAGAAGATTTTTTTCTTCATGGTCATGCTCTTAGTGTTATATCTAACAAGTCATCACATATCCAAGGTCACCTATATTTTCTTCTGTGTTTTCTTTTAGGAGTTTTATAATTTTGCATTATACATTTGAGTCTATGGTCCATTTTGAGTTAATTTTTGTAAAAGGTGCACGGTCTGAGGCTGATTCATTGTTTATTAAAAATATATGATTATCTAATTATTCTAGCATAATTTATGGAAAACAACATCCTTTATCTTTAATCTTTAAATTATTCAGTTATAGTTGACATACAATATTATATCAGTTTCAACTGTAAAACATCAACATAGTGATTAGGCATGTGTATGATTTACAAAGTAAGCACCCAACAGCATCCTGTCTTGATTAAATGGCCTTTGTTCCTTTGTCAAATAATTAATGTTTATATTTGTGTAGGTCTATTTCTGTGCTCTCTATTATATTACTTTTATATTTTTTTCAATTTATTTAGATCTTTTATTTCTTTTAATAGCATTTGTAGTGTTCCTCATATAGATCTTACACCTTTTTAAAAGTTTTATACCTATGGGGTATTTTGATGTTGATAAAAATGATGTGTGTTTTTAATTTTAAGTTCCAATTGGTCACTGCTGATATATGAAAAAGCAACTAACTTTTGTATATTAACTTTGTATCCTGCAACTTTGCTATAAAGTCTTATTAGTACCAGTAGTGTTTCTGTTGATTCTTTTGAAAACTTGTAGACAATGATGTTACATGTGAACAAAGACAGTTTATTTTTTCCTTTCCAATGTGTATAACTCCTGTTTCCTTTTCTTGTCTTATTGCATTATCTTGGACTTCAAGTATGATGGTGAGTAGGAAGAAATGATGTCATGTTCCCCATCTTTGGAAGAAAGAAGCTTTTTTTTATGATTAAGAAAACAATTTTATTAGCTGTAGCTTTTAAAAATTATTTATCAAGCAGAGGAAGTTATACCTTATTCATATTTTTTCAAGGAACCAGTCTTTTACTGATTTTCTGTATTAATTTCCTGTTTATTTTATTGATTTATACTCTAATTTTTATACCTACTTGCTTTAGATTTATTTTGCTTTTCAAAAAATTCTAGTTTTCTTAGGTATAAGCTTAGGTTATTGATTTTTTAAAATTTTTCTTCTCTTCTAATGCATACACTCAGCACTATAAATTTTCCTCTAAGCAATGCTTTGGTTGTATTCCACAAATCCACAAATTTTTCCATTGTATTTTCAATTTCAATTTGAATTTCATTTTACTACATTTACTGAGAAGTGTAGAGTCTTTAAATTTTTTCTCTTATTAGAGTTGACCTGATTTTTCTATGTCCTCCTGTCTTTGCTAAATGTTGAACAAAAAATAAAAAAATAATTTAATTAGTTTCTTTAAGTGTATGCTTTATGTCTGATTTGTTGTTTAAGATAAATGCTCATTTTTTACTGATATCTTAGGGACAAACTTTTCTCCTGATGATGGAGCCTAGGATTATTAGAACTGGTATAGGCAGGACCTTCTGAATTGGAATTCTCTGAGTCTTCTCTGAATCATCCAGGAATGGTTAGTCTAAGCTTCTTTCTGGACTAAGGCCTGCTGAGTCCAAATGGGACCATTCCTGGGTATTCCTTCAACCTATGTCACCAGTCCTACTACTGGTATAACTCACAATCTCCTCTCCTGGCTTGTCCAGGACCTACTATTTCTTCCTGGGCGAACCAAGTCCCACCTTAGCTTTGCTAGTGTTATAGACCTCTCCAAATCTGTGTCACATGCTCCAGGCAGCCCCTGGACTATGATGGCCACACCATAGCCTATGTTGTGGGATTATTTTGAATCTCACCACATAGATCCACTTGTAGGTATCTAAATGTAAATGCAACAATTTTCTTTTTCACCATCAAAAAATTATGGGATATCCTGAATACTTTGCATGTTATGTAGCAGCTGAGAATGACTTTGGGGCTTCTGCTCTATTTCCATGCAGTTCTACCAAATTTTCTTTGTTGTGGATATCTCCATCGGAATGAGGAAAGCCTTTAATTCCATTTCTTCTAAGATGGAATTTTGTATACAAACTCCAGAGAGGTTTGGGTGGCTGATAACATCCATACAACCTATATTTCAGTATTGTGTATGATGATAGTATAGAGGGCTTATATTGTTTAAAAATTTAACATGCTTTTCTCAGTTCATTTAATACTTGAACTCTTGCCCAAAGAGGAAAGAGAAGACACATATCTGATTACCTTCTCTATTCTGCTTTATCTTCCTTCTTCATGTCACAATCCACTTTTTCCAGAAGGGACAGAATTATTTATAGTTTCCTAGTCTCTTATATTAAACTCTGTGGCCAAACTGGCAGGTCTGTCCTTTGAAAAGTCAAGAGATTGAATATAAAAAAAAAAAACAACCCACAAAACTCTCTATTTCTCTTAAAGTCAAGGTTTCAATACTACTTTAAAACTTGAAAATAGTTTTCAAAGATGTCTTAGAATTTTATTTTATATTTTATAGCTAAAACTTTTTCATTATGCATTTCTGTTATTATAATTCTGAACAGCAAAGTACACTGATTTAGTATAGGTTTTGTTGTTTGTAGCCCTAGGTTTGAATCCCACTATTTAGGTCATTTTGGGTAAGTTGCTTAACCTCATTAGCATCTATGTTTTTCATCTATAAAACAGAATATAATAGAATTTACTTCCTAGAGTATTTATAGGGGCTAATTAATATACATAAAGAACCAATTACACTAATTCTGCTATGAAGAAAAATGTAAAATATAGTCACAGCAGATGGTTTGATATTGGGTGGTGGGCACATAGTGCAATATGCAGATTTTGTATCATAAAAAGGTACCCTTAAAAGCTATATGATTCCTATTAACCAATGTCATGCCAATAAATTTATTTAAAAATTGTAACTGTTTATTAGAGAAAACTTGTGAATTCTATTTTTTAAAATTTCCCTTTAAAGTCAGGGATGGAAGTAATGGAATGAAAATTATTAGACTGGGGGTATTCCAAGATGGCAGCTGGCAGGACGGCAGTGAGGAAGAGAGTGTAAGTGAGGGAGTGAAAGGGGAGTGTGTGTGTGTGTGTGTGTGTGTGTGTGTGTGACAGCTAGATCTCGCAGGACTTTTGGGGGGCTGGACTGGGCTCACATAGCCGGGCAACCTCTGCTACTGCTCTAATCTCTCCTGGAGCACCAGCTCTGCCACAGAGGCTGTGCCACCTTGAAGGGGAGAGCTGCTGTGACTGGGAGCCCAGCCTACCTCCACCAAGGGTGCTTTCAGACACCACCCGGAACCCTACAGCCACTCCAGCCAGGAATCTGCTGCCTTGGCTGCTGACCCATGGACACTGGGACTCTAGCCTCCCCAGCTGAGGGCTCCTGTGAATTCCAGAGGGCACTCCTCTCCCTCCAGCCAGATGCCTTAGCCCCGAGCACTGCAACCGTGTGCACATGCACGAATAGCTAAGCCTTACGCAGCAGCCTTGGGCACTGTGACTGCTCCAGCAGCCACGTTAGCAGATGCCACCTGCGACCACCAGAGGAGCAGCCCCTGCCCAGGAATGCATGAGGAGCAGCCACTGCATGTGGCCACCTGAGGAGCAGCTGCTCCGTGAGCAGCTTTCCCGCAACCCCACAAGGAGCAGACACTGCCAGGACTGTGCAAGGAGCAGCCGCCCCACTATTGCCTGAGGAGCAGCCACTGCCTGTGACCACACAACCTGTTACCAAGCCCACTGCTGCAGCCACAGGGCCTGCAAACTCGAAACCTAGATCCTTTAGTGATAGCAAAAATGGGGAGACAGAACAACCCCCAATAGGAAGAAAAGGAGGAATCACCAGAAAAGGAACCAAATGAAATGGAGACATGCAATATGTCAGAAAAAGAATTCAGAGTAAGGGTCATGTAGTTCATAAACCAGATGGATGAGAAAATCAACAACCTATGTAAGGATCAGGAGGAAATAAAGAGTGATAAAGCTACAAAAAAATCAATATGGAAGCTTTAAAGAGTATACTAGGAGAAGCAGAGGACCAAATTAACAAATTTGAAGACAGGGAAGCAAAACACACCTAATCTGAACTGCAATTGGAGAAAAAAATCAAAAGACAGGAGGAGAGCCTGAGGGAACTTTGAGACAACATTAAATGAAGCAAAATACATACAATAGGGGTACCAGAATGACATGAAGAGGAGCAAGGATTAGAAAACCTATTTGAAGAAATAATGTCAGAACACCTCCCCAGTTTGGGAAGAAAATGTCACACAAGCACAGAGAGTGCCAAACAATATGAAACCCAAAAGACCAACACCAAGATACGTCATAATTACAATGGCAAACATTAACAACAAAGAGAGAATCGTAAAGGCTGCAAGCGAGAAACAGAGTTACCTACAAGGGAGCTCCCATTGCACCCCTTAGATTACCAAATTATTTCTCAACAGAAACATATCAGGCCAGAAAGGAATCGAAGGAAGTATACAAAGTGATGCAAAGCAAGGGACTGAATCCAAGACTACTCTATCCATCAAGGCTATCATTCAAAATTGAAGGGGAAATCAGGAGCTTCACAGACAAAAAAAAGCTAACGGAGTTTATCACTACCAAGCCAGCATAGCAAGAAATACTAAAGGGAATACTGTAAAAAGAAGGAAAAAAGGGGGAAGAAGGAACATTGGCACAAAAAGTAAAAATGACTACAAACAAGTACCTATCAATAATAACTTCAAAGGTAAATGACCTAAATGCTCGAATCAAAAGAGACTGAGTGGCTGAATGGATAATAAAACCTGGCCCATATATATGCTGTTTACAAGAGACTCACCTCAGAACAAGAGACTCACACAGACTGAAAGTGAAGGGACAAAAAAAATATCTTTTAAGCAAATGGATATGAAAAAAAAAGCTGGGCTAGCAATACTTATATCTGACAAAATAGACCTCAGAGTGAAGGCATTAACAAGAGAAAAGGAAGGCTACTTCATAATACCAAAGGGATCAATACAACAAGAGGACATAACTCTGGTAAACATTTATGCAACCAATACAGGAGCACCCAAATACATAAAAAATCTTCTGGAAGATATCAAGGGAGAGATTGACAGCAATACGATCATAGCAGGGGACTTTAATTCCCCACTGACATCACTTGATAAACCTCTACACAAAAAATCAGCAAAGAAACATCAATCCTAAATGACCCACTAGATCAGATGGACTTAATTGACATCTTCAGAATTTCACCCCAAAGCTACAGAGTATACATTCTTCTCAAGTGCACATGGGACATTTTCAAAGATAGATCACATATTGGGTCACAGGCAAAGTATCTCCAAATTCAAGAAGGTTGAAATCATATCAAGCATCTTCTCAGACCACAATGGCATAATATTAGAAATAAACTACAATAAAAACAATCCAAAAAATTCAAACACGTGGAGGTTGAATAGCATGCTATTAAACAATGATTGGGTTACCAAAGAGATCAAAGAAGAAATTAAAAACATCCTGGAAACAAATTACAATGAGAACACAACAATCCAAAACCTATGGGACACAGTGAAAGCAATCCTGAGAGGGAAGTTTATAGCATTACAGGCCCACCTCAAAAAACAAGAAAAAATGGTAATAAATTATCTAACTCTACAACTTAAAGAATTAGAAATAGAGCAACAAGAAAAGCCCAGAGTGAGCAGAAGGAAGGAGATAATAAAAATCATAGTAGAAATAAATAATATAGAGACAAAAAAAAATTACAAAAGATCAATGAAACCAAGAGCTGGTTCTTTGAAAGGATATACAAGATTGATGAACCTCTAGCCAGGCTCACCAAGAAGCAAAGAGAGAGGACCCAAATAAACAAAATCAGAAATGAGAGGCACAATAACAACAGACCCTACCAAAATACAAAAGATTGTAAAAAAGTATTATGAACAACTCTACTCCAACAAACTAAACAACCTGGAGGAAATGGACATATTCTTAGAAAAATAGAACCTTCCAAAACTCAATCAAGAAGAATAAAAAAAAAATAAGGCTTTTATTATGTTGAGGTATGATTCCCCTATTCCCACTTTGCTGAGTGTTTTTATCAGGAAAGGGTGTTGGATTTTGTCAAATGCCTTTTCTGCATCAATTGATATGATTATGTGATTTTTGTCTGTCAATTTATTTATGTGATGATCATGTTTATTAATTTGCAGATATTGTACCAACCTTGCATCCCTGGAATAAATCCCCTTGGTCATTGTGTATGATCTTTCTAATATGATGAACATAGATGCTAAATCCTAAACAAAATTCTAGCAAATCAGATCCAGCATTATATTAGAAAGATCATACACCATGACCAAGTGGGATTTATTCCGGGGATGCAAGGATAGTACAATATCTGCAAATAATTAATAAACATGATACACCACATAAATGAACTGAGAGAGAAAAACCATATAATTATATCCATTGATGCACAAAAAGCATTTGACAAAATCCAACACCCTTTCTTGATAAAAACTCTCAGCAAGGTAGGAATAGGAAGATCATACCTCAACATAATAAAAGCCTTATATGACAAACCTACAGTCAACATCATACTCAATGGGAAAAAAATAAAACCATTTCCCCTAAAAACAGGAACAAGACAGGGATGCCCACTTTCACCACTCCTGTTTGACATAATACTGAAAGTGCTAGCCATAGTGATCAGACATAAAGAAGAAATAAAAGGCATCCAAATTAGAAGAGAAGAAGTAAAATTGACATTATTCGCAGATGTACATAGGAAACCCTAAAGACTCCATCAAAAGAACTACTAGAATTAATAAATGAATTCGACAATGTAGCAGGATACAAAATTAGCACCCGGAAATCTGTGACTTTTTTATACACCAATAATGAACTCACAGAAAGAGAGACTAAAAAAAAAAAAAAATCCCATTTACCATTGCAACAAAAAAATTAAGATACCTAGGAATAAATTTAACCAAGGAGGTAAAGGACCTGTACTCAGAAAATTATATGATGCTAAAAAAGAGATAGAGGAAAACATAAACAAATGGAAGAATATACCATGTTCATGGATTAGAAGAATCAACATAATTAAAATGTCCATCTACCCAAGATAATCTACAGATTCAATGCAATCCCCATTAAAATACCAACGGCATTCTTCAAAGACCTAGAACAAACTCTCCAAAAATTCATCTGGAATAAAAAAAGACCCCAAATAGCTGCAGCAATCTTGAGAAAGAAGAACAATGTTGGAGGGATCACAATACCAGATATCAAGCAATATTACAAAGCCACTGATCTCAAAACTTCCTCGTATTGGCACAAGAACAGACATATAGACCAGTGGAACAGATCAGAGAACCCAGAGATCAACACAAGCCACTATGCTCAATTAATATTTGACAAAGGAGGCAAGAGCATACAATGGATACAAGACAGTTTCTTTAATAAATGGTTTTGGGAAAACTGGACAGATACTAGCAAAAAGATGAAACTAGACCACCAACTTACACCATACACAAAAATAAACTCAAAATGGATAAAGGACTTAAACATAAGATGGGAAACCATAAAAATCTTAGAAGAAGCCATAGGCAGCAAAATAGCAGACATTTGTCGTAGCAATGTATTTAATGATACAGCTCCTAGGGCAATGGAAACTAAGGAGAAAATAAACAAATGGGACTACATCAAAATAAAAAGCTTCTGCACAGGAAAGGAAACCATCAGCAAAACAACAAGAGAGCCCACTGCATGGGAGAACATATTTGCCAATGTTATCACTGTTAAGGGTTTAATCTCCAAAATTTATAGGGAACTCATACAACTTAACAGAAAGAAGATAAACAATCCAATCACAAAATGGGTAAAGGACCTAAATAGACACTTTTGAAAGAAGACATACAGAAGGCCATGAGACAGATGAAAACATGCTCAGTCACTAATCATCTGAGAGATGCAAATCAAAACAACAATGAGGTACCATCTCACACCTGTCAGAATGGCTATCACCAACAAATCAACAAACGACAAGTGCTGGAGAGGATTTGGAGAAAAAGGAACCCTCTTGTACTGCTGGTGGGAATGCAGCCTGGTGCAGCCACCATGGAAAATAGTATGGCGTTTCTTCATAAAATTAAAAATGGAACTTTCATTTCACCCATTAATCCCACTTCTAGGAATATATCCCAAGAAATCAGAAACACCAATCAGAAAGGATATATGTACCCCTATGTTCATAGCAGCACAATTTACAATAGCTAAGATTTGGAAACAGCCTAAGTGCCTATCAGCAGATGAGTGGATTAGAAAACTGTGCTACATCTACACAATGGAATACTATGCTGCTGTAAAAAAGAAGGAGTTCTTACCATTTGCAACAGCATGGCTGGAACTGGAGAACATTATACTAAGCAAAATAAGCCAGTCAGAGAAAGATAAATATCACATGATCTCACTCATTTGCGGAATATAATCAACAACATAAACTGATGAACAAAAATAGAACCAGAGTTATAGAAGCATTGAACAGACTGTCCAACCTATGAGGGAAGGTTAGGAGTGAGGCGGTAAGAGATCAACCAAAGGACTTGTCTGCATGCATATGAGCATAACCAATGGACACAGACAGAAATGGGAGGTGAGGGCATGTGTTGGGGTGTGGGGGGAGGCTGAGGAGTGGTCAAATGGGGGAAAAGGAGACTTATGTAATACTTTAAACAATAAAGATTTTAAATTAAAAAGAAAAAGAAAAAGAAAAATTATTAGTCCAATATCTATAAATCTAGTGGAAGAGATGCCATACAGTTATGAGGTTTGTCGTGTCACGTAGCCTTCATGTGGGCCATTTTACCTGTATGTTGAAGAAATGCCCTTAGAGACCAGATCAAGTTCTCCTATTTAGTTTCCTAAAGCAGGAACCGAGCTCAGCTGGCATTCTGGGACTCCTTCCGTCTTTGGTTTGACTTGATGATTCAGTGAAGTACTTGCTGTTCTCGCATCAGAAGTAGCAGTGTTAATTCCTTCATGACAAATACTTTCACAAGGGTGCAGGCTGAGTTCTCTGGAGGATTGCTTATTGCAGAGTCACTGAAGCCGCTGGTGGAAAAATCCATGTCAATCCTTTTGAGACCCGTGCCTTTGGAAAACATTCCTTTTTGTTCTGCATTTCAGAGGAGCAAGTAACATGGTATAAAACTACTAGGGCCTCTCCATGTATTTTGTTTTTTTCTTTTTAAATTTTTTTTTCTTTATTGATTGAGGTATTACATATGTGTCCTTATCTCCCCATTATCCCTCCACCCCCCCTACTCATACCCTCACCCCCCTGTTGTCTGTGTCCATTGGTTAGGCTTATATGCATGCATACAAGTCTTTTGGTTGATCTCTCCCCTTACCCCCACCCTCCCCTGCCTTTCCTCTGAGGTTTGCTGGTCTGATCGATGCTTCTCTGTCTCTGGATCTGTTTTGTTCATCAGTTTATGTTGTTCATTATATTCCATAAATGAGTGAGATCATGTGATATTTATCTTCATCTGACTGGCTTATTCTTCACTGGCTTGTATAGGAACTCCATGGACAGCTCTTAAGCATCCTAGAATTAGGATGATTTTGTAAATTTTTTCAACCCAAGGAACACTTTTGAGAGTGAAAGGGGACATAGTTAACAATTAAGTTGAGATAGCAGATGTAAAATGACACTGTCCTGAGTAAATTTGGTTTTATAGTCTGTCACTTTACTACACATCAGTCTCTGATCTGTTTATTTTTTTTAGAATTCCAAACCTGAATAGTCCTGTTCCTCTGTGTGTTGTGTATCATAGAAGAATGTCCCAGAACAGCCTATAACTATTGTTTTTTAAAAATCTTCACCCAAGGATATTTTCCCATTGATTTTTAGAGAGAGTGGAAGAATGAGGAAAAGACAGATAGAAATATTAATGTGAGAGAAATACATCAGTTGGTTGCCTCCTGCACTCGCCTTGACCAGGGCCTGGGCCACGGAGGAGCTTGCAACCCAGCCGAGGTATGTGCCCTTACTGGAATCGAATGTGGGACCGGTAAGCCTGTAGGCTCTATCCACTGAGCCAAACACACTAGGGCTATAACTAATTTTTTGTTTTTATACTACAGCATTACTTTTTCTACTGCAAGAGGGTATTAATATTCTTCCTTGGTGCTCATCAGCTAATCCCCAAAGTTGCCTCATTTCAAAGATAATGCTGTGCGCAAAGTCCAATAGTCATCCCAATAGCATATTCATTGCACAAGTATTTGCTGAGTGCTTATTTTGAAGCAAGAGCTGTTCTAAGTGCAGGGGAACAATAGTTCACATGAATGTGCCTGTCTTATGGAGCTTATGTTCTTTCTACTGAGCAGACATAATATGCAATAAAGAATAATATGCATATTTTAGATGGAGAAAGTTACAATGAAAAGAATAAAACAGGAATGGTGCCTGGATGAAAAGAGATCACTTTCGATAACTTGGACTCTAAAAACCTCTGAGACCTGAAAGATAAGGAGTCAGATATGTGTTTGTAATCATTGAGAGGGAAGTGTTGCAGGAGCGAAACAGTTAAGTGGAAACACGCTACTAGGAATGATCTTAATGTACTACAGTAAAATATGTGTCACTGTGGAGAGAATGAGTGGAAAGCACTAAGGGGTCAGCTTATACATGGCTGTGAAGGTAGACCCTGATACTGAATCTGAGGGTTTTAATTATAATTGCAGTAAAAAGCTATTCAACCTTTTTTAGCATCTAAGTGGCATAGTCTGATATTTTTTTTTTACGG
Source organism: Myotis myotis (assembly GCF_014108235.1). Taxonomy (NCBI): domain Eukaryota; kingdom Metazoa; phylum Chordata; class Mammalia; order Chiroptera; family Vespertilionidae; genus Myotis; species Myotis myotis. Next base: position 142,772,144 of record NW_023416313.1, on the reverse strand, counting down.
CTTACAAATTGATTTATTATTTTTATTTATTTATTTGTTTTAAATATATTTTATTGATTTTTTACAGAGAGGAAGGGAGAGGGATAGAGAGTTAGAAACATTGATGAGAGAGAAGCATCGATCAGCTGCCTCCTGCACACCCACTACTGGGGATGTGCCTGCAACCAAGGTACATGCCCTTGACCAGAATCGAACCTGGGACCCTTCAGTCCCCAAGCTGATGCTCTATCCAGTGAGCCAAACCAGATAGGGCAAAACTTTTTATTTTTATTTTTTTTATTTCTTTATTGGTTAAGGTATTACAAATGTGTCCTCATCCCCCCATTAACCCCCAACCTCCTCCAAAAAACTTTTTATTTTTTATTGAATTTATTGGGGTGACGTTGGTTAATAACATCATATAGGTTGCAAGTGTACAATTCTATGATACCTCATCTGTATACTGCATTTGTGCCTCCCACCCAAAGACAAATATTCCTTCATTATCATATATTTGACCCCCTTTACTCTTTATTACTCTCCACCTCCCCCTTCCCTCAGGTAAACACCACACTGTTGACCGTGTCTATGAATTTTTTTGTTTGTTTTTCTTATTTGTTCATTTGTTACTTTCAGTTTTGTATCCCACAGGTGAGTGATATCATATGGCTCTGAACTTTTTCTGTCTGACTTATTTCACTTATCATAACATTCTCAAGGTTCTTCCATGTTGTTGATAATGGCATACTTTCTCTTTTCTTATGGTTGAGTGGCATTCCATTGTATATATGTACCACATCTTCTTTATCTAATCATCTCTCTCTCTTCCTCTCTCTACACACACACACACACACACACACACACACACACACACACACACACTACTTTGCCTCTTTTATATTTTTCATTAACAAATGTTGAGGATTATTTCCTCAGGTAATATTAGGTTTACCATATTCAGGGCTTATCTACAACTATTTGAATTGAATATATCTCAGCTCTTTTAAAAGTTATTATAAATTTATTGATTGATGAGAAAGAGAGAGAGAGAGAGAGAGAGAGAGAGAGAGAGAGAGAGAGAGAGAGAAATGTCAATGAGAGAGAGAAACATTTATCAGTTGCCTCCTGCATGTGCCCCGACCGGGGATCCAACCTGCCACCTTTTTGTGTATGGATGATGTTCCAACCAACTGAGCAACACCAGCCAGGGTAAAGATATCATAGCTCTTTAATTCAATAGTCTAAAATTAATCTTGCACACAATCTTTAAAGAAACTCATTTTAAATATAATCATTAACATAATTTCTGTCAATTAATTGTTTTTATAATGTTTCTTCAGCAATTTCCTGCTCATATCCAGTGCTTTCTAAGCAAGAACTTCTCAATCCTACTCTGGTAAAGACTACTGAATGTCCATTCCATATTCTTTCTCATTTTCTTACTACATAATTGATTTGTTGGGAGTGGTAATATGAGTAGTGAAAGAGTAGCCTCCCCCGTAGTTAGGGACATAATATGCAAACAGATCTAGCTGACAGCCATAGGGTGGACTTTCCAAATACAGCTCCTCAAGACGCAAAGGGAAAACGGCATGGTCACTTCTTTCGTCTTCTCTTTCTTTTAGCCTGGGATACAGTCCCAACACCCGTTGCTGAAGCACGTTGTGATTATGAATTCCAGCGCTTCACACTATGAATCACGGAGGAGAAAGAAACAGAGCACCAGGGGCATTGATATTTTGGAGTTTCTGATTCACAGCTCTCAGGACTGAAACTGTTTCTTGCTGATTCATGCCTTCATAATCATCTGCCAACTGATAACCCACTCCTGGTTTTTTAAAATAACTAATTAATTTTTATTCTTTTATATGGAACCTTTGATACAGGCAAAAACAAGTCTTTCCAGTCTCTGAACATTTTGTGTATATGTGTCTACTCCTTAGCCTTGGCACCGTGACATTGATTTTTGCTTCCATGTCTCCATCATGAGGCCAAGCAGAATGTTTGAGTTCTTTGCATATCAATCAAATTCTGAGCATAGTGTCTTGCACATAGAAGGCCTTCAATATTTGTTGAATAATTCCCTTCTGATTAGCTTATTTAGTTCCTCCCCTTTAAATTAAATAGCTATTAATTATTTCAAAACCTGGTTTAAAAGTAATTTTCTCTGGGAAGCGTTCTATGATCAACCCCACATGATAGTGATCACGCCTCCACTTGGCATTTCATGATACTTATATAACAGATTAATAACAATGACCATCTGAGACTTCCTGATATATGTCTGGTTCTCCAATATGTGCTAGAAAGCTCTGTGGGCAGGAATCACAAACCTTACCTTCCTTTTTGGAGCATTTCCATACAATATCTGCTATAATGTTTTATTACAAAGTAAGAGTCTAATAAATATTGTTAACAAAATTTAGAAAGTCACTTGGGCCGATCTCCTCCCTAATTACTCCACCCCCTAAGGAATAGCTTACTGTTAGAAGAATTAGTCAGATAGCCATATCTTAAATTTCCAAACAAATAGTTCAACAAAATTAACAATCTCTGATGCGGAAACAAAACAGTGTTTTCATTCTAAGTGACATTTATGGTATAAGTAGAGGCCCGGTGCACAAATTTGTGCACGGGTGGGGTCCAGCCGGCCACCCCGATTGGGCCAATTGGGCTGGGCCCCATTAGGGTGGAGGGGGCAATTGAGGGGTGGGGCCAGCTGGGGGGAGGGGCCACGGGCAGTTGGCCAGCCCCACCCCCATGGAGGTGATGAACTCCTTTAGCTTTTCTTGCCTGTGAAGCTCTTTATTTGGCCTTCAATTCTAAATGAGCTTTGCTGGGTAGAGAAGGGCATGGCAAGAAATATTCAAGGTGATGAAGAACAAGGACCTGCAGCCAGGGTGACCTTCCTTTTGAAAGGATGCGGCTGCTCTGGGGGCTGAGGGTTCCGTCTCCATGAAACCCGGGTTATTGGGCGAGTGGAATTACTGAGGCCTATTTGAGGGTCACCAAGGCTGGGAGCGTGACCTCAAACAGTTAGAAACACATTCATGAAGGGATGTTATGGGTTCTCTCTCATCCAAAAGCCCACAAGTGTCTGTGCTACACCCACAGGGTTGCTTTAACACTGAAGCCTCCAGGAGCGGGCCGGAGGTTGAAAGTGGCCGCGCGTAGATGAGGCCGGTACCAGGTAACCTGGCAGGTGTCAGCAGCTCGCCCTGGGCGCGGGGCGATGGGCTCTGACATCACCACCGCGTGGAGGATTTGATGGCATCAGCAGCAGCCTCAGGGTTTGTTGCTATTTTGTTTTATTTTTATCTCCTTTCCCCTTTAAACCTCTCCAGGTTGTGTGCGTTGGAGAGAGGAGCAGCCTTTGCAGTCTCCACAGCGGAGAGCACACCTTCCATCTGGGTTCACATGAAGCCGGACAGAGTCCTGTTTAGACACACGTGTGGGTCTTGCATTATTTGCGCTGTTACCGATAAAGAGGGTTTTAGATTTTGGCACATAAATATGTTTCCTGCTTATCCAAGAGGGCAGGAGGCTGAGCGCAGTTCTTCACTCACTCACAGGCCTCCATCCAAGGGCGGAGATGCAGGCGCTTTGCACTCGGAGGGGGCCGGGGAGCAGGGTGGGCAGCATATGCAGAACTCGGCCACCTGCGGCCCTGCTTTTCCCAGACCTTCTGTCTCAGTCCAAATCTTCCTGCACCGGGTCTGTAGCGCCTTCCTCTTGAGGCGGATTCAGGCGTCTGCGGGACCTGATGTTTATCACACGCTGTTTCTCCGTGTGGATGGTCAGCACCGGGTTCCTGAATCAGGCTTCCTTTGGCATTGTGGTGGTGGGGGGACAGAATAAAGGTGCGAGCACAACCCGTGCGGACTCCTCGTTGAGTGCCTTCTGTATACCTTTTGTATACCTGGTGGGTGACTCCCCTCAGAAGGGGTGCCTTCAGCTTAGTCCTGTGCTCCCTGTGTCCATGACCAGCAGGTGTGGGGGCTCCCTGGGGGTGGGGCCAGTGGGGGTGAGGGGTCTCAGGAGGTTGTGGGGGAGGGCAATCTGGGCCTGGATCAGGCTGGTTGGTTGCCTCAGTGCATGTCATACCACCTGTCATTCTGGGTTCTGCTGTAATGGTCGCTGGGCTTTTATATATATAGATTATTGACTATAATGAGATCAATATATTTGTATGGCCCTATGCAAATATTTATTATTCTTTTGTAATTTTAATTATAAAATTCCTTAGGATACATCATCTACACTGATTACACCTATATTAATTGAAATGTGTATCCTTTTATTTATTTTTTATTTTTTTTAAATTTTATCTTTTTTTTAATATATTTTATTGATTTTTCACAGAGAGGAAGGGAGAGAGATAGAAAGTTAGAAACATCGATGAGAGAGAAACATCGATCAGCTGCCTCCTGCACATCTCCCACTGGGGATGTGCCCGCAACCCAGGTACATGCCCTTGACCAGAATCGAACCTGGGACCTTTCAGTCCGCAGGCCGACGCTCTATCCACTGAGCCAAACCAGTTTCGGCAAAATGTGTATCCTTTTATAAACACTAAAGTAAATGTACCTGATATTCAGAGATAAAATAATTTACAAACTTAGTGGATGAATGAGGATAACCTAAAAGAGCACAAATTAGACATTTTGTTTTGTTCAGTGTGGACACAAATAAGTATAATCTGCAATATTCTTGACTCACATAGAATTGATCATTAACTTTTTCTAACTTTATGAAATTACTTGGACTAAAGGCAGCTACAGTTTTCAGTGCATTAGAGTGTGTGTCTAATTCACTAATTTGAACATTTTTTTTAATGAAAAGGTATAGTAAATACAGAATAAAGAAAATTGAGGGAACAAAGAATAATTTCCACTTAACAAAACACTAAAGGTTAAATAGGTGAGAACTAAAGATTTGAATTCATTTCCCAGAACAGTGTTTTATTACCAAAATAAACTTGAGACCATCACTTAACTGCAAAGAGAAGGCAACAAAGATATTAGTCATTAATCATCCTAAATAAACAGTGTCTGATTGACACTGTTGGCATAAATTTTGTCCTTATAAATATGCTTTGGATTTCTATCATATACCTACACAACTTAATTTAATGCCTACCCACTCTAGGATTTAATATCTGAGAACAGAAGTTGTAGGAGACATTTCTAAATCTAAAAAGAGACCAAAGTAGCCATGGGAATGTTTCGTGGAAGTTCTTCTAGTTTGAATATAAAAATATTTGTTTTTTGGTCAATTAAGAGGTTCTTAATAATTTAAAACATTTGATTGTTTTTAACTGACTAAAGCTACAGATAGTTGGTTTCAAAGTTTGTTTTAAAAAATTATATCTGTCTTAATTTCTAGAGTTGTTGGTAATGTGTTTATTTTCAAGCAGCATATACTAGTACTAGTAGACAAGTCAATAATTTAGTTTAACTAGAAATTATAATGTACAATATACTAAATGAAAATGCCATATTGAAATTTTGTCTAGGATTTTTTATGATTGATTTTTCTGATAGAGACACAGTGTAGGCAGCTTTTTCCTAAACTAGTCTAGTGATTAATTCTTCACACCTCATCCTGTGATAAAGACATAACATACTTCAGACAGCCTTATTGGAACTCATTTACTCAACACATTTGATTGTACACTTTATAACTAAATTGTATTCTCTCATTGAGTAGGTGGAGTCTGTTTTCAAATGGGGAAAGGGTGGAACTCCATATGTTGGCAGTGAAATGAAATGGCACCAGGTGTTAGACCTGGGTTCAGCAACCCTGATACTTGAGTTCTGGCTAGGAAAGAATTCTGAGACAAGACTCATAACAGAAAGTTTATTTAGAAAGTCACAGAGGTAGAAAAAATGAGCCATAGAAGAAATGGGCTCAGGAAATGAGTTTATAGAGTCAAAAGAAAGGCCTTTGGAACTTAGGCCAGGGTGGCATGGTGGTGGTGGTGGTGGGGGGGGGGGGTGGGCGGGGTGGGGACGTAGGGAGAGAGACTCCTTAAGAGATAAAGAGGGAGGAAAAAGATGGTGGAAAGGAAAGAGTCTTTTCCATGGTAAATATAAGACCAGGCTGCTTACTTACTCAAATCAAACAGCCACAAAATTGACTCTATAGATTTTACATGTAATTTCTAATGAATGATATGGGTTGATTAGTATTCTTATAAATCTATAGCAATCATACCTTTTATAACATTCTTTTAATTATTTACATTTTTACTAATGTTTTATAGGGTTCTATACTTTACAGACTTACCTCCCCTCCCCCCCCCCAAAAAATAAATCATGACTATTAGAGGTTTTGTTTTGTTTGTTTGTTTTTTGTGTTTGTTTTTTTCCTTTTTATCTCCTAAACCACCTAATTTTTTTATTTATAGGAGTAATGCAACATTCAAATCTGGCATGCCAGATATTGTTTTCTGTTTTTATTTTTTATTCCTATTCATCTAATTTTCCATTAGAAGGCATAAAAAATACTAGCACAGTCTGTGCAGCAATTTCTAATTGTAATGTATTGACCTAAAACTAATTAATAATCTTTGCCATAAGTTATGAGAATTGGTATAATCGATTAAGATACTGTATATTGGCAAGTTGTGTCTTGAAAGCCTTGGCTTATTCAATTTAATAAGTATTTACTGAATGTCAAATACATGTTTACTGTTGATTAAAAGTTAAATGACATCTATCCCATCTTCAGGATCCTACAACCTAGCCAATAAAACATAGATATCCACATATGTGTTCAATAGCTTTAGAAATCATAAATCTTTGACATGAAATATTAAGATGTGACATAAAGTCTAAAGATTATTAATTGCTTGTTTGGGCTTAACCATGATATTTTTTTTGTCTATGGAGTAATAATCAATTGTCTTCTATGTGATAAAAATATTATTTGTTTCCAACAACCTTAAAGTTAATCAAGATGTACGAATTCTTTTGGTAACCTATCTAATAAAAGAGAAACATGGTAATTAGCGTACGACCGCTACCCTTCCCATTGGCTAATCAGGGTGATATGCAAATTAACTGCCAGCCAAGATGGCGGCCGGCAGCCAGGCAGCTGGAAGCTAACATGAGGCTTGCTTGCTTCAGTGATGGAGGAAACCAACGTTCCCCACCTGCCTTGCCAGCCTCTGAGCCTGCAGTTTCAAACATTGTAACAAATATAGAAGCTAAACAAAACCCCAGAAACCTGCTTTCAGCGAGCCTGGATCTCAGAGCTGGAGTTATACATTGTTTCGATTATAGAACCCAAACAAACCAGATACCTGCTTTCAGCAGCAGAGGCCTAAGAGCTGGAGCCTCAGAGCTAAAGCTGGCCCAGAATAAAAAAGAAAAAGAAAAAAAGGAGCGGTTGGGAGCTTCTGTTACCCGCCAGCCTGAAAACAGCCCTTAGCCCCTCACCCAGACTGGCCAGGCACCCCAGTGGGGACCCCCACCCTGAAGAGTGTGTGACCGGATGCAAACAGCCATCATCCCCTCACCCAGGCTGGCCAGGCACCCCAGTGGGGACCCGCACCCTGATCCCAGGACACCCTTCAGGGAAAACCAGCCAGCCCCCACACGTGCACCAGGCCTCTATCCTATATAGTAAAAGGGTAATATGCCTCCAAGCACTGGGATCAGCGGAGCCGCGAGGCCTCCCGACACCGGGATCAGCGTGACAGGGGGCAGCGCCCAAACCCCCTGATCGCCCTGCGGCTCTGTGTGTGACAGGGGGTGGGGCCACAAACTCCCTATCGGCCCTGCTCTGTTTGTGACAGGGGAAGGCAACCCAACCCCCTGATCAGCCCCGCTCTGTGCCTGATAGGGGGGAGCTCCCCAACCCCCTGATTGCCCTGCGGCTCTGTGTGTGACAGGATGCAGCACCCCAACCCCCCCCCCCCCCACGGGCCCTGCTCTGTGTGTGACGGGGTAGAGCCATAACCTCCCCATCGGCCCTGCCCTGAGTGTGACAGTGGCGGCGCCCCAACCCCATGATCGGCCCTGCTTTGTGGGTGATAGAGGGTGACGCTCCAACCGTGCCCCACGGGCCCTGCTCTGTGTGTGATGGGGTAGAGCCATAACCACCCCATCGGCCCTGCCCTGAGTGTGACAGGGTACGGCACCCCAACCCCCTGATGGGCCCTGCTCTGTGTGTGACAGGGGGCGGTGCCCCAACTCCCCTATTGGCCCTACTCTGTGAGTGACAGGGCGGAGCTCCCCAACCCCCTGATGGGCCCTGCTCTGTGCGTGACAGGGGGTAGCTCCCCAACCCCCTGATCGACCCTGCTCTGCGCATGACAGGGTATGGAGCCCCAACCCCCCTGATGGGCCCTGCTCTGTGAGTGACAGGGGGCAGTGCCCCTACCCCCTGATTGGCCCTGCTCTGTGCATGACAGGGGGTGGCGCCGCAACCTCCCCATCGACCCTGCCTTGAGTGTGACAGGGGGCGGTGCCCCAACCCCCCAATCATTCCTACCCTGAGCGTGACTGAGGGTGGCATTGCAACCTCCCAATCCACCCTGCTCTGTGCATGACAGGGGCGGTGCCCCAACTCCCCAATCGGCCCTGCTCTGAGCCCGACCAGGGGCTGCACCTAGGGATTGGGCCTGCCCTCTGCCACCCGGGAGCAGGCCTAAGCCAGCAGGGCGTTATCTCCCAAGGGGTCCCAGACTGCGAGAGGGCACAGGCCTGGCTGAGGGACCTCCCCTTCCCCCTGAGGGCACAAATTTTTGTGCACCGGGCCTCTAGTTTAATATATTAAATGTTGAAGGATAGAGTTAAAAATCATCCTAAAACTTATAAGGAACCAGAAAGACCCCCAAAGAGTCAAAGCAATCTTAAGGAAGATGAACAAAGTAGGAGGTATTATACTGTCTGATATAAAATTGTACTATAAAGCTACAGTAACCAAAACAGCATGATATTGACATAAAAATAGACACATAGCCCAGCTGGCATGGCTCAGTGGTTGAGCATTGACCTATGAACCAGGACGTCATCGTTCGATTCGTGATCAGGGCACATGCCTGGGTTGCGGGCTTGAACCTCAATGTGGGGTATGCTGGAGGCAGCCGATCAATGATTGTCTGTCATTGATGTTTCCATCTCTCTCTCTCGCTCCCTTACTCTCTGAAATCAATAAAAATATATTTAAAAAATAAAGTAAAAACAGACACATAGATCAATGGAACAGAATGAAGAGCCCAGAAATAAACCCACACCTATATGGTCAATTAATCTATGATAAATGAGGCAAGAATATACAATGGGGGAAAGTCTCTTCAATAAATGGCACTGGGAAAACTGGACAGATACATGCAAAAAAATAAAACTGACCATTTTCTTACACAATATTTGAGTAACCTCAAAATGGATTAATGACTTAAATATAAGATCTGAAACCATAAAACTCCTAGAAGAAAACCTAAGCAGTGAACACTTTGACATTGCTCTTAGTAATGTTCTTTTTGGATATATCTCCTTGGGTAAGGGAAACAAAAGAAAAAAATAAGCAAATGGGACTATATCAAGCTAAAAAGTCTTTGCATAGCAAAGGAAACAATCAACAAAATAAAAAGACACCCTACTGAATTGGAGAAAATATTTGCCAATGATACATCTGATAAGGGATTATTATCTAAAATATATAAGAAACTCATACAACTGAACATCAAACAAAAAGCAAAAAGAATTCAATTAAATAATGGGCAGAGGTGCTGAATAGACACTTCTCTGAAAAGAACATACAGGTGGCCAATAGATATGTAAAAATATTCTTAATGTCACTAGTCATCAGAGAAATGCAAATTAAAACCACAATGAGATATCACCTCACACCTGTCAGATGGCTATCATTAAAAAAATCAACAAACAACAAGTGTTAGTGAGGATGTAGAAAAAAGGAAACCCTCATGCACTGTTGGTGGGAATGTAAATCGGTGCAGCCGTTATGGAAAACAGTGTGGAGGCTCCTCAAAAAATTGAAAATTGAACTCCCGTATAATTCAGCAAGTTGACTTCTGGGTACTTATCCAAAGAAATCCAAACCACTGTTTTGAAAAGAAATATGCAGCCCTATGTTCATGGCAGCATTATTTACAATAGCCAAGATATGGAAACAATCTAAGTGCCCATGAGTAAATGATGAGATAAAGAAGATGTAGCTCATATGTACAATGGAATATTACTCAGCCATAAGAAAAATGAAATCTTGCCATTTCCAATGCCATCAGTGTATCTAGATGGTATTAGGCTAACTGAAATAAGTCGGACAAAGGCAAATATCATATGATTTCACTTATATGTAGAACCTAAAAAAAAGAAAAAATAAACAAGACAGAAACAAACTCATAGATAGAGAACAAATTGATGGTTGCCATTTGGTAGGGGGAAAACCTCACTTAAATGTTGACAAATTCTTTAAGCTACTACAAAATACAAACAGAAATAATTGGGCTGCCTTTTATGAGATATGATAAAAAAGCACTAGGAATGAAAAAAAGAAAAGAGAGAATGCAACTTTATTAACCTAAATATATGTTAATGATATATTCCTTTTTAATGAATCACATGGGCTTTTATGTGTGAACAAAATTGAATACAAATTTTGTAGCTATTCAGTAAAAATAAGTGGCTGCCATTCTAATACTTGCATTGTATGGCTTAGGTCTTAATTCCCAATTAGAAGTGCAATGAAGCACGCACAGTATTTGACAATGTTTTAAGGGGACACATAGTTAAAGGAGATGGCTGTTTGAACAATTATTTTGCTATTGTTATGTCATGCAAATGTCTTTTTCCTTAACTTGATTTTAAATCCCAAAGCTGAATTTGTTGATGGAAAACAAGAAGCAAAGGTTCTGTTTGTGGAAATAGAAAGGAGTGTACATGAGGGGCAGAGTGTGCTTTGCTTAGCAGTTCTTTTGCTACCATTTTATTTTTGTTTTCAGTGCTGGAGGACAGCAAATTGGCAGGTGTAAGGCTCTGGCTGTATTACAATCAGTTATTATGGGTTAAAATGTCTCTGGTGCATCAGGAATTAGGCACACAACTCCAGTTAAGAATATGGGAGCTTAATGTTTAATTTCAAACACTGCATGAATATACTGCTTCAACCTACTCTTGCAATAATTTTCACCAACTCATAAAGTTTACACAAATGGAATATTAGGGATCCTTCTGTTTGTGTCTTGTACTTTTAAATAAAGTTTGAAATTTTGATACTTGTTAAATGTGAAGTTCTAATCCTATATAATAAAAGGCTAACAAGGAAATAGATCAAATTGCGGAAAGACCGGTCGCTATGATGCACACTGACCACTAGTGGACAGATGCTCAATGCAGGAGCTGCACCCTTGTGGTCAGTGGGCTCCCACAGGGGGAGCACCACTCAGCCAGAAGCCGGACTCATGGCTGGCAAGCGCAGCAACAGTGGCAGGAGCCTCTCCTGCCTCCATAGCAGCGCTAAGGATGTCTGACTGTGGGGAACGGGCCTAAGCCAGCAGTTGGACATCCCCCAAGGGCTCCTGGACTGCAAGAGGGTGCAGGCTTGGCTGAGGGACCCCCCCACCAAGTGTATGAATTTCGTGCACCAGGACTCTAGTGTAGTATATAATTTGCCATAATAAGGTAGGTAAGGAATAAGTATTCCTCTACAAGAGACAAGAGAGAGAGAGATGGAGAGAAAGAGAGATTGCACATAGTATTTATTTCAGTTTGGACAGAACACTAGTATAAGTTGTGGTGGGCCTGAAATAATTGTTGACTTCAGTTGACATGATATTGTTTTTCTGACCATTGGAACTAACTAACTAACCTTGATGCATATTGAAGGGATTCTCCCAAAATACTTGGATTATTTTAGCTCTGGCACATTCACTAGGGTTTGAGAATTTATCACTTGAAAGGATTACTCATTTAATGGTATCCATATAGCATACTGTTACAACTTTTAATTTTTGAAAATTGTAAATAGCTCTGTGCCTATCTAATTTGGTGTAAAACAGAATCTTTTCTGTTACAGTTTGCACTTGACTAGGATTTGCATGTACCACATGTCATATCATGTCCCAGAAACAGCAACCACTAGCAGATAAAGCCTAATGCCACGTGATTACACAGAACGCAAAGGTTATCATGCTTGCGCAGCTACTGCTTTTTAATAAGGAATTTTCACTTCAAGGAAAGGAGAATCAGAATGGTTTCATCAGACGTTTTGGGTGGACCATGTTCCCACCACACACTGATCTGCAGTAACTTTTTGAAAGCTCCTGGAAAGATGAACTCCCCACGTCTCTATATTTGCTCTGCATTCAGACCAAGAGCCAAGAGAATTTTGACTTTGAGGAGGAACAGTGGAAAAAGACAACAGTAGCGAGGTATGAAATAAATAATAAATAAACAAGTGACTGTTGACTAAAACAATTAATTTCGCCCCAGGCTTCTGCAATAGCTTATAAATTCTTACCGGCATGAGTTTACAGCTGCAACTTCAGGACATAATAGAAGATTGAATCTTACACCGGCAATGAAACAGATGATCAAATTCACAAGGGATTGTGTCAAGCTTTTTCCAGTACTAAAGAAACATATTAATCCTTGTCACTGTTTGCAGAAACGCTGTGACAGAAATAAACCTGTACTGTAACTTGGCCCTTTTAATGAGCTTCTGGAGTGTGGGCTTTCCACTCAGCACCTGAAAAACACAACAAAACACCTTTTATATTAAAGATGTGAGGTTTGCTGCTGGCTAAATTTGTACACAGAAGTCTATAAACCAGTGCTCAGCCAGCTGGGAAGCAAGAAAGCAAATTCAGATTCTGCCATGAACTTCACAGACCAATTATCTACTTGGAATCATGGGAGTTTAACAAACAAATACCAGCCCCTGCTGAGCCTTTTCAGGCCAGCAGCTTATGGGTGATTCAGTTGCATCCGAGGCTTTTAGACTGATCAATTCTTAATCACAAAGCACAAAAATTATTCTCAGGCTCATGTCAGTTTCTTTGGACACGTTTGTTAACAATCTGCTGCAAATAATTTTTTTTAAAGAAACTGCAGACACTGTTTTTATTGACTCCCCACTTGTAAAATGTTTATAGCTTGTTAATTTATATTTACCCCTTTACTTTTGCCTGCAAATCAACATCACTTAGCACAGTTTGGTTACACTTTGTCCAAAGGAAATTACAGAAGCCTGCTATGGGGCTAAAATGAAGGAAAGCTGCGGAAAATCAATACACTGCTGATTAAACAGATCGTAGCAAATTCACGGCTGTATGCGACAGCGTGGAGACATCAGTGTGATGCCTATCTAGCAGTTAATGTGCTTTCACTCAGGTGAAGAGAATTTCAGAATAAGGCAAAATCACCCAGGAAAACAAGAACTACTTTACCCAAGAATGTATGTGCTTAGATGAAACCTACATTTCATGTAAAGTAGTATTTCCTGTGAGGGATAAATAGGATGCGTTTATTTTGCAAAATAAAGCAGCGTAGTATCTTTATTAGGATGTTCATCCTTTGTATTCTGAAAGAAACTGGCATTGCAAGATACCACATACTTGCTACCATGAGTCAACGTTTTCCCCTTTGATCAGGTTCATCAACATTTTCTTGTATAATTTCAAATTGGCAATAATCAAAATGTCTGAGAGGCAGATTCTATGGAGAGGATGTCCAAAAGTAATAATGACAGCACTCCCACAAATCCTAAGCACTTCAGAAAAAAAATCATTTAATTTCCAATTTCACAGTAGAAGAATAAACATGAAGTAAATCAAGTATAAAAAGGAGATACAGTTCATACATAATTAATTTTTTAAAATATAGTGGCAATGGATAATATTAATACAGTGCAGTAGTGAAGACCAACACTTATTTGTAAATCGTGGACAAAAACAGCATTTGAGTTACAGGGAAGATTGGAGGTAATCTGACTAAAGCAAAGGTACTTTGAGTTAAAGCGTAAACTCTCATTTCCATGCAACCAAGTTCCTAGGCTCTGCACACTGAGTACTTTGAAGACTGTAGAAAAATATGCACATCCTAAAGCCTGGTTAAGAGGCGGTACCTCCTTTAATCCATTAAAGAATTGCACTGCATTGCATTGCATATGAATGAAGATGCGAAATGAACTAACAAAAGTTTGAATACAATTTTTCAGGAAAAGTGTAAATAGAAGAAATTTTATTTCGAACTTTTGTTAACTTTTACTTGACACGTACATTTATCTATTTAGATGATTTTGATGCTATACTAAGGTTTATGTGTTTGTTTTTAACTTGGTACACCAGGGGAAAGCTTGTGGCTCTACTCACCATTGTTCATTCAGGATAACTGTAGCTCTGGTATGTTAGAGTATTCTGGCAGATACATTTCAGTAGTAAGTCCTTATACTAAAAAATATACTTGAAAAATTATGTTCTATACACAAAAGCCAACTTCAGTTTTAATCTCTGTTGTTTTTAATTCCCTCTCTTTCAAAATATCAGTCTTTCAAATGGTAACATGGTTAACGTCTTTGCCAAATTCCATGTGTTAAAATGAAGGTGTTTTTGAGTCATCCAAGCTTATAAAAAGACCTTTAACAAGTAAACAGCTTTTTTTTTTTTTCCCTAACTGGAAGATGTGGTATAAGAAAACACATTCATGGACACCATATGTGAATCAACTTTTATCCCAAGATTTTGAGAATTCCTAGAAAGTGAGGGATTTAAATTTATAGTCTGAAGAGGCCCGCCAGTGACACTATTTTAATACTGAGATATACGGCTATATAAAACTCAAGGTGTTATGCTTTGATTATTCTATTTAAAACATCTTTTATTATTTTATTTAGGAAAAAGAGGTCTTCTGTAGTTCAGGAATATGAAAAATAATCATTACTTCAGTATCTCTATTTTAGCATAAGTATTAATGTCTCTTTCTTATATTATGGTAAACTCTCAACTTTTTTCACATGTAATGTTCAAGAATGAGATAACTTTTACTTAGTTAAATATGATTTTTGTGATATTAGGAGAACAAAGCAATGGATATCAATGGAAAGAACAAGTATTTTAGAAAATGTAAAAAATACCTATATTTGAAATATGTATTGGTTTGCTAGGTTAATTGTGCTCTTGAATATGTATTTTAAGACCTTTCTTTGTGGCATTGAAAGAAAACGTAATTGAAGTGACAGAGTAAAATAGGAGATAATGGAAGAAGGAAAGACTGAATAACTCAAGTAAAAATATCTGAAAAAATTTATTTCTTGAGTCTCACCATTATGTAAAATTATATTTTCACATAGTTTTAATAAGTTAACAATGGTTGCTTGTAAACATGCTTTACTTTATTTAAAATCCATGCCCTGTAAAAGTCTGCGAGTTGTCAGGGGTTTGAAAACCCTTTGGTAGAAACCCACTTTTTCTTATTAATACGTAGTAATTTATCACCACTAAGCATATGATCCCTCTGGAAAAAAAACTGATGCACACTGCTCTCTAGGCTATAATTTCAGTGTTCACAATATTAATCTTTAATTAAATTATAGTTATTATAGAAATATACATCCTTAATTAAATTATAGCATGCACATAAAGAAATGACTATGGCACTATTAAAACATATTGGAAAATGTCCTACTGAATTTTGAATGCTATCTGTCACCTTCAAAGTATGACTAACTAGGTTCAGAAATGACTAGAAAGTCAACTGAAAAATTGCCCAAGTAAAACTGTTTGGCTCTTTAAAGAACTGTGCATTAAATTTT
Source organism: Myotis myotis (assembly GCF_014108235.1). NCBI lineage: Eukaryota > Metazoa > Chordata > Mammalia > Chiroptera > Vespertilionidae > Myotis > Myotis myotis. The sequence goes on along the minus strand of NW_023416313.1, from coordinate 142,756,385 downwards.
GGACAGTTTTTCTATTAAATCTAAATATACTTCTTATAGTATATACAGTATTACGTTTCTAAATTAATTGCCATACTCCCATTTGTTAAAGAATCTCACTCCATGTGAAAAGCAAAGTCTCACTGGATATGAATTTTACACTGAGCTAGATCAATCCCAATACCAGTAAATGGATATTATTAAACAGCATGGGGTAGTGCAAACTGGGAAAGAAAACTTGTAGTGTGCTGCCTTTGAGCAGACCTGGCTTGCATGCTGTGACAGGGCAATTGTCGACATGCTTTTTCATGCCAATCTGCAGCTTTTTCAACTCTAGATGCTATGGCAACCAGGGTTTAACAGACTAAGCAGCTAACAAGCTTCCCTGATGGAATTGTCTGGTTGTGTGATTGCCTTGTCTTAGGGAAAATATCAAATAGAATGAAGACGCTTGTGGACATTTGTCAAACTGATTATAATTTAAACAGTTGAATCATAATTGTCTGTTGTGCACTGTACAGAGGTGAGATATGCTATTTTCCACGTTCCTTGCAGAGCACACCACTGCATTCCCGCATAGGCTGTCTCCCTTGAGAACAATGGGTCCTGTTGCTGTAGGTTTGGTGCAACATGGCAGTCCACATCTTACACCACATCATCTGGGAAAGAAAAGAGCGTGAATAGTTCTGAGTATCTTCTATTTGAAAAGCCTTGTGTTTGATTTGAACTATATTTGTATGAAATACAATGAACACAAGTTGATGTGAAAAGATACTTCTCTTTTATAAAATGTTCCTGTTCACAGTAAGTTGTAAATCAAAATATGCAGGTGAATTAATTTGTTATTTATGATTGGGCATAATTTTAGTTCTTTGAGAATATTGATTTTTTTAAATTTGCAACCACTTAAACATGTATTTGTGTCACCAATCATATGCATAATTTAAAACACTGAGGAAATAATCAAGCTTCTCTGATGGAATGGTCTTGTTTTAACACTGCCTTGTCCTATTGAAAATAGAAGGTAGAAGATACTCAAATGATTAAAAGCTTACTAATACAATTTCAGTCTCTTTAAACAAAGGCATGTCTTTTCAAGATCATTTGATACCAAATCTTAAATCTTAAAAAAGGATACATCTTTATAAAAATTAAAATCATTAGAACACACATTTCAAATGAAATGTGCATTATCAAAAACAAAATCTAGGTTTTCAGTTTATAAGACAATCTCACTAATTATTTCATAGAACATTGTGAAATAAATTATTTTGTTCTTTAAAAAATATCAATGTTATGTCCTGAGAATAAAAATTTTATATTTTCAGTAGGTTCTGAGCCCATTGAGGTTTGTTCAGTATAAGTTGATGGTAAAAATTTTAGCACACTCATCTTGGGAATATCTCATCAACCATAGAATTCTGCGGTTTTTCTGTTTTGATTTTGTTTTAATTTAAAATTCAAAATATGTCAAATTGATACTTTTGGTTTCAGATCCCAAGACCTCCAGAAAAAGTAGGGCTCCTTCCTCCTCTTCATTTCAGTAGAATGGGGAGCAATCCAAGTTGCCTTTTAAAATACCTACAAAGTCACATATAAGACTTATGTCTAGATGATATAATTCCTAGAATGGGTCTTCTGAGAGAACTATTTATTTTTCTTAAAGAGAAAGCTCTCATAGTGAAAACACCTTTTTCTATGATGAGGAGTGCACACAAGAAGGATGAGAAATGAAATTTGGAACATTTTACTCTCTTTATAAAGAACCTTCTCTACACTAAGATGTAAAAGATATTTTTGCAGTTATAGTGTATCAAAATTAACAAGCTAAGAATTACATCACAGCTTTCTTTTATATGAGCATTAATCATTTTTCACAAAAATAACTTTTATTCACTGGTCTAGCAGGTCTTCTTATATATTTCTTTCTGAGTTTTAAAATTAGCCTCCATTACTAGTTACCTCTGTTCCTGTCACTTCCCTGTCGTCAGTTAGTGTTGCACTAGAGAGAGAACTCGGTTTTATTTCTCTGAGGAATATCACTTTTTTCCTTGAGCTCACTTGACTCACGTGCTAAATTAATATAATTTGAAATTAAGAATAATCATATATTTTCAGCAGAATGAGAATTTGACTACTCTTTTATTTTGAATATTAAGAATTCAGATTTGATAGATTTTAGCTTTGAATTCATTGAAACTCTTTTTTATTCAATAGATTCAAACTTAGAGTCCAATATATAGCACCTACTGTAGAGTTTAAAGAACTATGCCTGAAAGCACCCTCTCATTTCTGCTCTTTTATTTTAATTTTCAAAACACTTTTTTATCCTTAAAGAATAAAAGTAAAATGAATGTAATAATAATAATAGTAACAGTCATAATCATGCTAATGAAAATACTTAGCATTTATTTAGTACTTACTATATTCTGGGCTGTCATTTAATTACTTTAATGTATTAACTCTTTTAATCCTCCCAGCAATCCTAAGAATATGGTGCTATTATTTCCATTATATAGATGATGAAACTGAAGCACCGAGAAGTTACTGAGTTCCTTGATGTCACACATCTAATCAGTGTGGAATCAGTATTATAACCCAGGATATCTGAATCCAGTATCAAAACTCTTAACTCTCAGAAGTCTTCCTTTGGGAATTCAAAAGCTGTACTCCAGTCCTAGGTACTGATGAATAGATTTTATTAGTTCCATTTCCATTTGATGAAGATGGCGTTGGTTGTCTCCTGACATCATATGATTGTATGTTCTCAAAATGTATGACATTTTGCAGAGTTTTAAACAGAATGAGGGTTAGGAAATTAAATCCTAAAACTGTATTAATATAATTATATTAATGTATCATGGAGAGATATTACTATTTTTTTAAGTATCCACTATGTTTTTGTTATTGTGCTAGGTGCTTTAGTTATGCTCAAACCTAAATACTATGAAGAAGGCATGAATATTCCAATTTTCACAGAGAAAGGCTGAGGCATAAGGAAACTTTAATGCAAAACTAGTTAAGTAACTAGAAATGAGATTCCAATCAAAGTATATCTGAATATACTTCTTTCTTCCAAGGTTTTCTTATTACTAAACCTAAAGTATTTTATATTATAGAATTCAAAAAAATGAGAATTTAAATCTTTTCCAATCGTATTGTAAGGTAAAAGGTAAAAGAAGCTATGCCATCAATGACTTCAGAGAGGTAATGTAGATTTATTCTTTTAAAAAGTTATTTGAGAGTGTAAATGATCTTTTTCAGCAATTCAGCTCACATGATTTATCTTTGCCCTGTAGCAGAGATAACAATCTACACATAACATATAAAAATAGCACTTTGCTTTATTACCAACTGATCTTGTTCTGAAGCCTAGGCCTTATTGATAGAAGAAAGAAACTTTTGTTTGTTAATTATAGATAGCTCATGTCTTCCAGTTGAAAACAATTCTCATGGCTATAAATGTCCACATATTCTTTGATATTTCTCCCTTCAAAATGTAGAGCCTAGAATCTAATTAGTCAGAAACAGTGTTTGACACTGTCCTGCACTACAGATTGAGAGGTGTGGCAGATCTACCAAATACAGAGTCACAAACCCAAACAGGTAGCCAAAATGAGGAGACAAAGAAACAAACCACATACAAAAGAACAAGATAATTTTCCAGAAGTGATAAATGAAATGAAGATAAGAAATTTATCTGATACAGAGTTCAGAATAATGATGGTAGAGATGCTTAACAGCATGAGAATGACATAGCACAAATAAAGAACATGTTGGAAGGAATACACAGAAAATTAGGGGAAGCTGAGGATCTAATCAGTGGATTAGAAGACAGGATTGAAAAAAAAATCACTCAATTAGAGAAACAAAAAGAAAAAAAAAACAATTAAAAAACAGGAGGACAGTTTAAGGGAGCTGTAGGACAGCATGAAATGTAACAATATTTGAATAGCAGGTGTGCCAGAAGAGGCGGAAAGGGAGAGAGGGATAGAGAATATTATTGAAGAAATAATGGCAGAAAACTTCCCTAACCTGGTAAAGGAGAAAGTCACACAAGTTCAGGAGGCACAGAGAAACCCAAGCAAGAAGAACCCAAACAAGTCCATCCACAGACACATCAAAATTAAAATGCCAAAAATTAAAGCCCAAGAGAGAATCTTAAAGGCAGCAAGAGAAAAGCAAACTGTTACCTACAAAGGAGCTCCGATAAGGCTGACACCTAATTTCTCATTAGAAACTCTACAGGACAGAAGGAAATGGCATGAAGTACTCAAGGTAATGGAAAGCAAGGATCTGAGACCAAGATTACTATATCCAGCAAGGCTATCATTCCAAATAGATGGTCAAATAAAGAGCTTCCCAGCCAAAAAAAGGCTAAAGGAGTATATCACAAGCAAGCCAGCATTACAAGAAATGTTAAAGGACTGCTGTAATGAGAAGAAGAAATAGAAAGAGAATTCAAGGCATACAGAATTAAAATGACAATAAATAAATACCTATCAATAATAACCTTAAAATAAATGGATTAAATGCTCTCATCAAAAGGCCTACGGTAGCTGAATGGGTAAGAAAACATGACCCAATTATATGCTGTCTACAAGAGACCTTCTCAGAACAAAAGACACACACAGGATGAGAGTGAAGGGATGGAAAAAAATTTTCCATGCAAATGGAAAAGAAAAAAAACCTGGAGTTGCAATACTCATATCTAACAAAATAGACTTCAAAATGAAGGCCATCACAAAAGATAAGAAGGTCACTATATAGTACTAAAGGGATCAATTCAAAAAGAAGATATAACGCTGGTAAACATATATGCACCCAATATAGCAGTTGGAGCACCTAAATATATAAAAAATCTTCCAGAGGACTTTAAGGGATAGACAACAATACAGTCATTGTAGGGGACTTCAACACACCAATGACTTCACTGGATAGATCTTCCAGACAAAAAAATTAACAAGGAAACAGTGACTCTAAAGGACACACTGGATCAGATGGATTTAATTGACATTTATAGAACATTTCACCCCAAAGCTGCAGGATATACATTCTTCTAAATTGCACATGGATCATTCACAAAGACAGACCACACATTAGGACACAAAACAAATCTCTACAAGTTCAAGAAGATTGAAATTATGTCAAACATCTTCTCAGATCACAGTGCAATGAAATTAGAAATCAACTACAGTAAAAACACCCCAAAACATTTGAACACATGGAAGCAAAATAGCATGTTACTAAACAATGAATGGGTTACCAATGAGATCAAGAAAGAAATAACACAGCAGAAGCAATCCTGAGAGGGAAGTTCATAGCACTATAGGCCTACGTCAAAAAACAAGAAAAATTAGCAATAAACTATTTAATCCTACAACTTAAAGAACTAGAAAGAGAACAACAAGAAAAGCCCAAAGTAAGTAGAAGGAAGGAAATAATAAAGATTAGAGCAGAAATAAATGACATAGAGACAGTCAACATCATACTCAATGGGAAGAAACTAAAACCATTTCCCCTAAATACAGGAACAAGACAGGGATGCCCACTCTCACCACCCCTGTTTGACATAGTACTGGAAGTACTAGCCATTGTAATCAGACAAGAAGAAATAAAAGGCATCCAAATTGGAAAGGAGGAAGTAAAACTCTCATTATTTGCAAATGACATGATATTGTACATAGACAACCCTAATGACTCCATAAAAAAACTACTAGATTTAATAAATGAATTTGGCAATGTAGCAGGATACAAAATCAAAATCCAAGAAATGATGGCTTTTTTATACACCAATAATGAATTCTCAGAAAGCGAAGCTAAACAAATTATCCCATTTACCATTGCAACAACAACAACAAAAATTAAGATACTTAGGACTAAACTTTACCAAGGAGGCAAAAGGCCTGCACTTGGAAAACTAGAGGACATTGAAATAAAAAGACAGAAGAAGATATAAACAAGTGGAAGAATATATCATTTCCATGGATAGATAGAATCAATATCATTAAAATGTCCTTACTACTCAAGACAATCTACAGATTCAATAAAATCTCTATTAAAATACCAACAGCATATTTCACAGATCTAGAACAAATACTCCAAAAATTTGTATGGAATAAAAAAAGACCCTGAATAGCTGCAGTAATCTTGAGAAAGAACAAAGTTGGGGGACTCATAATACCAGATTTCCAGTTATACTACAAATCACCATAATCAAAACAGCCTGGTACTGGCACGAGAACTGGCATATATATCAGTGGAACAGGACAGAGACCTCAGAAATCGACCCAAGCCATTATACTTAATATTTGACAAAGGAGGCAAGAGCATACAACGGATTCTAGAGAGTCTCTTCAATAAATGTTATTGGGAAAATTGGACAGCTACATGCAAAAAAATTGAAACTAGATCACCAATTTACACCATACACAAGAATAAAGTTAAAATGGATAAAAGACTTAAATGTAAGTTGGGAAACCATATAAATCTTAGAAGAAACCATAGACAGCAAAATCTCAGACATCTCTTCTGGCAATATGTTTATGGATACATCTCCTACAGCAAAGGAAACTAAGAAGAAAATAAGCAGATGGGACTACATCAAAATAAAAAGCTTCTGCACAGCAAAATACCATCAACAAAAAATAAATAAATAAATAAATAAATAAATAAATAAATAAATAAAAAGAGGGAGCCCACTGCATGGGAGAATATATTTGGCAATGATACATCTGATGAAGGGTTAATATCCAAAATATGTAATGAGCTCATACAAAGCAACAAAAGGAAAACACACAATCCAATTAAAAAATGGGCAAAGGAACTAAATAGACACTCTTCCAAAGTGTACATATAGATGGCCAGGAGACATGAAATGCTCAAGGTCACTGATCATCGGAGAGATGCAAATTAAAATGACAATGAGGTATCACCTCACACCTGTCAGGATGGCTACCATAAAAAAATCAACAAATAACAAGTGCTGGTGAGGATGTGGAGAAAAGAAAATCCTGGTACACTTCTGGTGGGAATGCAAACTGATGCAGCCATTATGAAAAAAAGCATGACATTTCCACAAAAAATTTAAAATGGAACTGCACTTTGACCCAGTGATCCCACTTCTAGGAATATATAATAAGAAATCCAGAAGAAACACCAATCAGAAAGAATATATTTACCTCTATGTTCATAGCAGCACAATTTATTATACCTAAGATTGGGAAACAGCCTAAGTGCCCATCAGTAGATGTGTAGATAAAAACGTTGTGGTACATTTATACCATGGGCTACTATACAGAATAAAAAAAAGAAAAAAAAGAAGAAGAATCTCTTTCCCTTGCGACAGCATGGAGGGACCTGGAGAATATCATGCTAAATGAAATAAGTCAGTCAGAGAAAGACAAGTATCACAGAATCTCACTCATATGTGGAATCTATTAACAAAATAAACTGATGAATGGAGTGAATCCAGAGACATAGAAACATGGAACAGAGTTTGGAATCTTGGAGGGAAGGCCACAGAAGATGGGTGGGTGGGAGGTAATCAACCAAGGACTTTGTATACCTATATGCATAACCCATGGACACAGACAATAGGATGGTGAAGGCCTGGGAAGGGGACTGCAGGGTGGGGGGCAGGGACAGGCGGGAGGGGGTTTATGGGGGGAAAAAGTGACATATGTAATGTTTTCAACAATAAAGAAATATTTAAACAAAATGACAACTGCTGGGGCTGATTAGCAGCCCCTAAACGACGGATGAGTGGATTACTCTGACACACCGTTTGCTGTAAAAGAGAGGCTAAGGGACGGCCTGGCTGAAGGAGCCAGACAGCCTCGATTGCTTGCTTTATTAGGCTTTTATTGGAGTTTTTATCTTTAGATCCAATCAATAAGGTGAGAGAACACATGGGAGAACACATGTATTTACATTGTACTCTAGTCAAGGACATCCAGGGATTAAGTGTAAGGATTCCAGTAAACACTCAGGGGTCTGCACATGCACAGACTTGTTTGGAAAGGTCAAGGAATAATTAGGGCACTGCCTTCGATATGCCCCTAAGTCTCCCCTAAGTTGGAATTCCAATAATCAGGGAAGGTGGCCTTCCACACACTTCTCTTTTCTCAGAATGTCCTCCTTACAACTTTCCAACCAAGTCTCTTGTGCTCCCCATCTTCCCCTTTTTTGTTTTGCTGAATGTAGAAGACAGAGGGAGGTGGTGAACTTTCTGCTTTGGAATGTCAGGGTCTACGAAGCGTGTTTACTGCTGGAGTTATGATTTACAGACTATAAGAAAAACAAAAAGAGCAATGGTTAGTTATCTGGAATGCGTGAAGTGTGAGTACTCTTCAATAATTGCTCAGCCTCTGCCATCAGCTTCTTCATCATTCCCCAGGTTATTCTGGGGACTATCTGGGTCCAGAGAAGGTGTAACGTTCAGTGCTGTGGAGTACCTAGGCCCAAATTCTTCATTTCTGGAGGAGGATTGGTCCCATGCCATGCCATGGCAGGGTTTAATTCGGCGAGCTGGAATCTACAGCCACCCTGTGGGGGTAGAAACACATGTATATCCTCTCCCCGTGTTAGTAATTCATTGGGTCCCATCCAGTTATTAGTGTTCACATCTCTCCACAACACTTATGGTTTCTGAGTTGGGGTTATTGAGGACTGAAAATGATCATTCAAATTTAAAAAATTAAGGGTAAAGAGTGCTTTAGTATTATAGCAGGGTCCTTGAGTCCCATATTCCCCCTTTTTTGTTTTACTAGCATACCCTTCAGTGTAGCATGGCACATTCAATGATGGCCTGCCCTTGTGGATTGTAAGGGATTCCCATGGAATGCTGGATGGACCAAGTTCTGCAAAAGGCAACAAAGCCATGGATGCTATAAGCAGGCCCAATTTCAGTTTTTATCTTGGTTAATATAACTACAATTGGAAACAGGTCTTATTGAATTCATGTAAAGAAATGTATTGCCACTTATTAAGAATTGCCAAAATACTGGAGGGACAGGTAGAATCAGAAATATTTGCCGATGACATGGAATCTTGTCCTTTCTGCAAAACACAATATTCCAGATTAACAATTAGAGCTATAAATGAAAGCATAATATGGTTATTATTATTTGACAAAGCTTCCCCTGTACCTTAAGCAGACAATTTTCCTTCATGAGAGAGAAAACAAACACTTGAAGCATTAGAGGGCCTATTGGAGTGATCTAAAGCCAATTCTAGGTCAAGAAAAGGTTTCTTAAAATTCAAACCCTGAAAGGATTATAATTTATAAAATTTTTGCTTCCTGCGTAGAAAAACAGGAAAGATCTTTTCTCTATTAACAGACTAGGAAAAGACTACCCCAGATTAGGTTTATTTTCTAAGTTCATTTGTCCTTCGGTGTGGTCAGCAAATGACACTAATTGGATTTCTGCTATCAGTCTCCCTGAGTACATTGATATAAGTTATTTACCCTCTGGTTAGGGAGGCAAAATGCAAATCATTTACTCTTAAGTATCCTTGGTTTAGGGAAGATAGGACTTACTAGATGGCTCCAAATTGCTGTTTAACCATCTCAGTTTCCCTCCCTATTCTACTTGTCCTGGCTTACTGGCTTGTTTCACTTATATAACTTCATTTCAACATTTCTCTTCACAAAATTCTACAACTTTCACAAGCTTTCTACAACTTTCACAAATCTTTCTTTAGAAACTTACAACTTTCAGAAATAACCAGCTTTAGAATCCACTTTCTTTTTCCTTCAAAATGTATCCCCATGCCCTCATGCCTTCCATTACATCAAAACCATAATTTCTTTCTAATTAGTTAGAATTCTTAACCCTTAGGAACTTTAATTTTTAGGTGACATGTAAATAATTAACATTCCTCAAATTAGCAATACATTCACATTTTAAACAATATCCTATATAATAAAATATGCAAATTGTCCCCTTGACTGGGAGTTCGATGGGAGTTTGACCACTTGCTATGATGTGTGTTGACCACCAGGGGGTGGTGTAGAACATGGCAGGCATCAGTGATGCAGCTCTGGCAGTGGGCGGCAGTGGAGGTGCTGCTGGCCCTGATGGGCCCCAATGAGAGCAGGACCACGGCAGGATGGTGGAGCAGGTGAGCAGGTGGTGCCAGGCCAAGGCGGGTGTGAGTGGGGCCCGATCTTGCCACTGATCACCCTGCAGATGGCGACCAGCAGTGGTGGCAGGGGGCAGGGACACTGACTGGCTCCCAAGCACTGAGGGAGCCAGGCAGGGGCCTGATGACTCAGGCAGAGGGAGGCAAGTAGGGGTCCGGGGGCCTAAGTGCTTCCCAGGGCCCAGAGGTCAGCTAGGACCTACCCTTACATGCCAGAGGCTCACACTTTGATTGCCGGCCAGGCCTAGGGATCGCACCAGTGCATGAATTCTGTGCACCAGTCTTCTAGTTTCAAATAAAATACAAGACTTATTCATTGACAAATTCAAATCCATCCTCTGGATTCTCCATATGAGGCAAACTCAGATTAATTAATATTTCAGTATTCTGTTATTTCAAAATACCTAGATACTTAATAATTTTTATTATTTAATCCAGCAAGCTGTAAAATTTAAGTTATCAAACACTTTGGAAAACTAGTTTAGGCATGTATAATTACCACTGAAAAAGCTTTATCATATACCCTTCATTTTAGTTATATTTATTTTGCCTTAATAACTTTGAGATTTTAAAGCCAATTATGATTATCCAAGGCATTGTCTTGGTAAATTTTGTAGCAGAGATAACTCATTGGCCTTCAGTGGCTTTAATGTTACAACTATTTTTATTTCTATTTTAAAATTATTTATTTATTTATAAAAATGGGAGTGGCCCCCACACTGCTCTTTCTGCAGCCTGCTGGAGGACACTTCTACAGGTCTAATCATCCTAGGAAAAAGACTTGGGGGTTTAAATGATTATTTCCCATATTTTTTTCTTTCTGAATAGACTAACAACATGAAATCTTACATATAAGAAGAGATCTTAAAAACAGAAACAGAAAAACCTAAGTAAATAAATGATGGACACATTAAAGGATGGACTCGGACATTAGCCTTAGAATCTTCAAACTAAGTTCCCCAAGGATAAGAAAGCAAGCAAAGAACATCAATAACCAAGTTACATTATAGAGAGACAAGAACTTTCACTAGCTAAGAGTTTCCAGTGGCTGATGACTTGAGAAGGAGAGCAGGAAGGGTCCCCAAGATAAAGAATTCTTGGCAGCTGCTGAGAAGTTCCTGCAATCCCTGCCATGTGTTCAGCCCGCCACAAGTAGCTGGAGCCTCTAGCAAAGCGAAATATGCCCCATCCTTACATAAATTAAACCAAACAGCAAAGACACATAAAACAACGATCAAAAGGGACTCTTATGTACGATATTTACAGGTGCGCAAAACACATAGACAAGACTTAATAAATCAGAGTTCTTTTCATGGATCTTTCAGAAGATGTTTTACAGTGCCTGGGACTTACAGCCAGATGTGGTCCAGAAGGCTCCCAGGTGGGGTTGCCAGTGAACACCTACAAACAGCCTGCTGTTCATAATTTCATCATATTCTGCTCTCCATAGCAAATGTTAACTGGCATCTAAAGTCATTTTAGCTAAACTCTGCCAGTCCCAAGGCATCAAATGGTACTTTTCAGACAAAGCATTAAGGAGTCCTTCTATAAACTGACTGTTAGTCCCATTTTCTCTTGTTGATGAGCCTTCCCACACTGGAGGTGGAGGATCAGGGCCTTAGGTATTACAGGCTTTACAGACTCTACTTCAGGAGGAGGGGGCGGTGATAAATCCTCCTGGCGCTTGCTCTGTAGGCTTTTGATCCTCAATATGAAGTGGGCATAGTGCAGCTCAAACAAGAGCCCACATAGTTAAAGATGATAAAGACACTTGTTTTCCTTGAGCCTGATTTCTCTTTAAACTCCTGCCTACTTGTTCCCAGAGATCAACATCTAATGTTCCATCATTAGGGAACCAAGGATTATAAATTACTAGAGGCCCGGTGCACAAATTTCGTGCATGGGGTGTGGGTTCCTCACCCTGGCCTGTGACCTCTTGCAATTTGGGACCCCTTGAGTAGGGTCCTTAGGCCAGGCCGGTGATCAGGGCCTATTGGGCTTTCCTTCCCCTGGCTGCCGGCAGCTGGCTCTGCCTCTGCTGCTGCCCTCTAGCCATCTGTGTGGCACTGCCACACGCCCCACCACCGGTTGCCTCCTCCCTCTATGGTTGACAAGCGTGGGGTGTGATCGCTTGGCTGGCCTGGGCCTCCCTATGTGGGGCGATCAATAGCAGGGCCCCCAGATTGACTGCCCTGCAGAGGGAGACCCCACACACCTGCCACACCACCGCCAGCCAAGTGGCCTGTGCCTCCCTCTGTGTGAGATTGTAGGGCAATGGTGGGGCCTCCTGACCAATCATACTGCACCTGCCTTGCCTGGCCTGGCGCCAGTGTGTGTCATAGCATGGTCACCTGGAAGGTTGTATGGACGGTCGTTCTGCTGTTAGGTCATTGGGTCGATTTGCATATTATGCTTTTATTATTATAGATAGGCACCATTTGCTTTTTAAAAAATATATTTTTATTTATTTCAGAGAGGAAGGGGAGAGGGAGAGAGAGACAGAAACATCAGTGATGAAAGAGAATCATCGATTGGCTGCCTCTTGCATGACCCCTACTGGGGACTGAGCCCACAACCCCTGGCATGTGCCCTTGACTGGAATCGAACCTGGGACCCTTTAGTTCGCAGGCTGACATTCTATCCACTGAGCCAAACCAGCTGGGTAGCACCATTGCCTTTAACAACTTTTTAAGTAACAAAGAGATCTGTTACTCGGTGGACAGTTGCTGTCCTACTGTGAAACCTTAGCTGAAAAACAATTCCCTCTAACTTGGAAATCCCAAGCAGGCTCCAATGACTTACTGCACAGTTACTTTCATTTCCTTCCTCTTCATTTTCAAGGTTCCGCTGCGTCTCATTGTGTTCCTTGGTCCTCACACGGGGCACCACCTTGCCAGTGCTGAACGACAACCCCTGAACAACAGATGGCTGGATTACTCCGACACAACATTTGCTGTGAAAGGGAGGCTAAGGGATGGCCCGGCTGAAGGAGCCACGCAGCCTCGATTGCCTGCCTCGTTAGGCTTTTATTGGAATTTTTATCTTTAGATACAATGAGAAGGGTAAGTAATCTTGGGAGGACACATGTGTTTACATTGTCCTCTAGGCAAGGGCATCCAGGGATTAAGTGTAAGGATTCCAGTAAACACTCAGGGGTCTGCACATGCCCAGACTGGTTGGAAAGGTCAAGGAATAATCAGGGGCACTGCCTTTGACACTCCCCTAGGTCTCCCCTAAGTCGGAATTCCAATAAACAAGGCAGGCAGCCTTCCACACACTTCCCTTTTTTCAGAATATCCTCTTTCCAACTTCCCCACCAAGTCTCTTGTCTCTCCAACAAACAACAAACAAAACAAAACAAAACAAAACAAAACAAAACAAAACAAAAAAACAAAATGTGGAGCCCAATTTCCCTCCCCTTTAATGTGGACTCACCTACTGATTTGCTTCTGAAGAAAAGAATATGGTGAAATTGACAATGTGTAACTTCTGGTATTAGGATGTGAAGGCATTGTAGTTTCCTCTTTACTCTTTCTATGGTGTCACTCACCCCTGGGGAAGCCAAGTGCCATGCCACGAGGACACTCAAAGAGCCCATATAGAGATCCACGTGGCAAGGAACGTAGGCCTCCCATGAATAGCTAGTGAGGAAGTGAGGCCACCAGGCAACAGCCATGTAATTGCGCTTGGATGCAGACCCTCAAGCCCCAGTCAAGGATTCACGACAGAGGCCCCTGCTGATGTCTTGTTTGCAATGATATGTAAGAACAGAGCCAGAACCACCCAGCGAAGCCATTGCTGAATTACTGCACCATACTTTGAGGTAATACTAGTACATGTTTGTTGCTTTAAGCCGCTACGTTTTGGTGTAATTGGTTACACTGCAGCACATAATTAAATCTTAGTGTCTGTAAGGTAGCATTCAACTTTAAATTCAAACTCCCTGATAGGATCAGCCCGCCCCAAATTCCTCAGAGTCTCTCCTTCGCCACCTCCTTTCCAAGATGGACGTTTTCCAGAGGAAAGTGATGCTGGAGTTGTATTGTACCCTTCTCCAAGGCCTGCTGCCTCTGCGGAGAAGACCTTAATTCTACCTGAATATGGTGTGGCTGTTTCTTCTTTCCAGTGGAGTCCACTGAGGGACTGGTCCCATTTGAGCAGCATGCTTGCACCTGCAGTCTCTGTCCTGGCCCCAGTCCTCCTTTGCTCCAGTTGTGTTTCCAGCGGTCCAGCATGTGGGAAACTGAATGCCCCTCCTACCAGGTATGGGCTCTGGGAAGCCAGATGCTCCACCATCACAGACTGTCCTACCTGCAACTTCTGAGGTGCACCTTTTCATTGCCCTTTTTGTAGTGGAGTTTGCCTAAGATTCTTAAAGTTTTCCTAGGCTATATCCTGGTGATATAGCAATAAATTCTTTCACTGTTATTTAAAAAATTTTTTCTTTATTATACTTGTGAAAATTTAGAAATAGCCTAAATGCCCATACATAAGAAATAGCTGAACATGCTATGGTACCTTACACAATGGAGTACTGTGCATCTATACACAAGAATGTGAAAGGTCTTTTCAGGATACAGTGGGGCCTTGACTTACGAGTGTCCCGACTAACGAGTTTTTTGAGATACCAGCTGTCTCTCCCCGATTTTTTGCATTGAGTTGACAGAGTAATTTGAGTTAAGGAGCTCCTTAACGAGCTCCTTAACGAGCTCGGTCTTGGAACGAATTAAACTCATAAGTCAAGGCCCACTGTATATTGTTCTGTGAAAGAGCAAAGTTTGAAAAGTACCTATATGTAGTATGTGACCATGGAATCAAGAAGGAAGTATGAGCATATACATGGATCTGTTCATTGGTGGAAAAGACATAGGGAGATTAATACTTTTGTGAATATACATTTTTATAGCTCTTACTGTTAGAATCATGATATTGTTTTACATGCTTCCCAAATAACAAACAAACAGACAGACAAGGATGTGAGGAGAATCCAAAATGGAAATAGACAGTAACAAGTGAAATCTAATGGTATAAGTGAATAAAATAATCACACTGTTGAGGGTGAGGATAAAAAAAAACTAACAAAAAATAGCTTTAGAAAGCAGTATTTTGACTAAACCTAGTAAGTATGAAGACAAACAAAACAAACAAAAAAGCTCCCAGGATATTTCCACAAATGCTGTACGCTAGCAGCTAGAGACTCTATTTATTAAATTTGCTTCTAAGTTAGTAGGGTGTAAGTTAGTAATTCTGAACTATTTTTATGTCTGTACTAGGTTTGATCAAATAAGCAAGTATATTGTTAAGAAAGAGAGCCATATTTCTCACTGTCAGAGAAAGAGGTTATACATAAAATAGGAAAGACTAAAATTGAATTCTGCCAGGTTCAATTGCAATAAAAGGTATCAGTATAAACTAATAGTTTTTAATATCTATACAGCTGCAATGTAATGTCTTTGGAGAAGGTATGTGCTGACTTGATTAGAGGTGCAAAGGAAAAAAAAACATCTCAAAGTGAAAGGACCAGTGTGGATGCCTACAAGACTCTGAGAATCACTACAAGAAAAACTCCTTTGGGACGGGTATAGGATGAAGATCCACGAGTGATTCATTGACTTGCACAGCCCTTCTAAGATTTTTAAACAGATTACTTCCATGAGTATTGAGCCAGGAGTCAAGATTGAAGTCACCATTGAAAATGCTTAAGTCAATCTTTTTAATAAATTGAATATCAGTTGTTAAAAAAAGGATAGCCAGGCTGGTGTGGCTCAGTGGTTGAGCATTGACCTATGAACCAGGAGGTCATGGTTCGATTCCCAGTCAGGACACATGCCTGGGTTGCTGGCTGGATCGCCAGTGTGGGGCGCACAGGAGGAAGCTGATCAATGATTCTCTCTCATCATTGATGTTTCTATCTCTCCCTCTCCCTTCCTCTCTGAAATCAGTAAAAATATACTTTGAAAAAGGATAGAGAAATAAATATGTGTGTGTATTTTTGTGTTATTATACCTATATCTACTTGCCAGATCTGTTCTCTGAGAGGGCTAGAAACAATGACATCTCCATAGCAATGAGCACACTTAGCAATTGTCCAATGAGAGGAACCAGCTCAGGGCTCTTTGGAGAAATGGCTGATATGAAGAAGGACCCTGGCAGGGAAAATATGCGAAACTGGAACATATTAAGGTAACAAAAGTATAAAAGTACTCACAAAACAACAGAAGCATCTCAAAACAAACACACACACACACACACACACACACACACACACACACACACACACACACAAAACAAGTTTAAACAGCTTCCAATGGCCAAAGTTGTACCAATTAGTTCAAATAGTGCTAGATTTGAACTATAAACCTTTAAATTATAATAGTTATCCATACAGATATGAATATATAAATGGAAAACTAAATAAATAGAAGAGTATCCTCCTTTAAATCTACAAGAAATAAGGAAAATAGAAAATTACCATTAAACAAACACAATAGTAATATTTGTTGTATCTATCCATATGTATAAATATTCAAATTATCAGTGGATGCTAAAATTAATGGATAATGAGAAATAGAATATTTATATAGTTTTAAAGTATTTCCTCACAAAAATACTTATTAACTACAAATGAACAATATTAACATCCCAAAGGAGAAGCCTGGCAGACATCATTTAGCCATATGATCAAAGCTAACATTATTGCTAATAAGATATAATACCACCATATACCACGGGAAAGAACACCACTTCTCTTTTATTTTTGCCGAAAAAGTGCAACATCAATCTAATTATGAGAAAGCATCATATAAAAAATTGAAGGACTTCCTAAGAAATAACTGGCATGTGTACTTCAAAAGTGTCAAGAACATGAAATCCTGAGGAAGTGCCATAGATTGAGGGACCCAAAAAGGCATGTAACTAAATGCAACGTTGGACCTTGGATTGTATCTGAAACCAGGAAAAAGGATATTAGTGGAAAAACTAATACCCTTTTAATAATGATGGTGTCATTGTCAATTTCTTGGTTTTAATATTTGAACTATGGTCATATAAGGTGTTAGCATTCTGGGAAGCTAGGTGAAAGGTATACAAGAATTCTTTGTACTATTTGTTTAACTCCTTCACAAGTGTACTTTTATATTTTAACAAAATGTTTAATAAACTGGGCAAAAGTAAAACCCTAGTGAGTTTGCCTCAGCTAAGGTACTCTAGTGTTCTGGTCAAATTGAAATAAATACTTTGTGACTCAACTCTCTCTCTCTCTCTCTCTCTCTCTCTCTCTCTCTCTCTCTCTCTCTCTCTCTCTCTCTCTCTCCTCTTTTCCTCTCCACTCCTGGCTCCCCCATTATCTGAGGAATGGGAGAATGGCAAGAAAATATGTTCATGATTGGATTTATGCCTTTTCTTTCCTTCTTTCTTTCTTGACTTCCTTCCCTAGGAATGGAGCACCTTTTTAAAAAAAAATATTTTTATTGATTTCAGAGAGAAAGGGAGAGAGATAGAGATAGAAACAATGATGAGAGAGAATCATTGATCGGCTGCCTCCTGCACACCCCCCACTGGGGATAGAGCATACACCCTGTGCATGTGCCTTGACCAGGAATTGAACTATGACCTCCTGGTTTATAGGTAAATGCCCAATCCCTGAGCCACACCTGCCAGGCTAGAGGGTCTTTTTATTTCTCCATCTGACACAAACTGCCTTCTTCCTGACGTGCCATTTACTATATCCATTACTGAGCTAAAGTAGTGTTGCAGAGAAAGAAATTCATATGTGAGTAACTAATGGGATACACGAGAGATATTTAAAAAATGCCTCTGCCATACTTACAGGCTACTCTGTACATTTTAATACTTGATCATCCTCCAAGTCAGTTTCCTGAAGTTAAACTTTAGATACCTGGTTACATTGCAATGTCCTTGAGGGCCAAGTTGATGTCTTACATGTTATTTGTATCTTCATAGCATCAGTGCATATTTTATTGCTTTTTTGAAGTAGATTAATCACAAATCACTTTGAGTATAGTATTAAAGCAGTGAGGAGGAATGATCGATGAAGAGCAAAGTCCATGATTCTCCCTCCTGCTTGTTTTTGAAAGGTTTGTTAATCCTTGGAAAAAGTTTGCTTATAGTCCATAATAAGTTCACTGCTTTGCCTTTCTGTACCATAACTGGTCTCAGCTATAGAAAAGAATCAGACATACTCTCTACTCAAAGATCATACATATTATAAATAACTTAAGGCTCTTCTATGGGAAGATAAAATATGTTATAATTTGAGGGTATGTGGTTTAAAAAGCTATTCATGACCTGAATTTTTATGCTTCAAAAAAATTCTTAAAGGAAACACTATTTATATAAAAAAAATTCCCAGTTCCATCCTCTGAAATGTGAGCAATTAAAAAAATTTTAAATCTAAGGTGTAATTAAAAGATGAATGTAGGCAAATAGAGTAATATATATGAAGATTTAAAATACCAGATTATTAGAGTTTGTTGAGAATCAACGCTGTACAGTTAAATTTATAAGCATTTTGACTGGCACAAAAAAGAGAAAATTCAGAAAATTTTGTTTACTTTGAAAATATAACGATTTAATATTCTAATTTTTATGTGTACCTAACAATAACTTTTATATAATTTGTGTGTGTGTGTGTGTGTGTGCTGAGATGCTAAGAATAGATGCATTTTTTAAACAAGAATATACTTTTCAATCTTATTGAAAAATCTATATTCATACTAAAAATGGTAAACAGGTTAAATTCTTTGGAAAAAAGAGGATATCTCATCTCAAAGGTATCTGTTGCTTTTAAAAGCACTCTTGAGTTATTGATATTTTTTATAGAAAATTTTCTGCCCTTTTTTCAAAATGACATCAGAGTTGGGCAATAGTGATTTAAAAAATTTTCCTATTTTGGATTAGCTGATTACTGTAAAAAATAAAACATTTATCTTTTGATCCCATAATATAGTGAATAATTGCAATTTAGACATTTAATACATCTTAAAACATAAAACAATTATTAAATTATTGTGAAATTCTTTTGTCCAGTTATGGGTGGCTATGCTTGCAAAATACAACATATTTTGGCATTACTGGGTATTGTCCATGTATAAGAATAACAATGTCAAACCCAGGACCATTAGAAGTGCTCCTTTAACTGAGATACAGAGTTCCTCTATCTTTTATCTCTGGCAGCCAATTGAATGTTCTTAGAATATTTTTTTTTCTAGAAGCTGTTCTGTTTGGGTATTTTTTTCTACCTTGGTTTCTTGGTTTCTCTTCATTTCCTCTTGGTTCTTCTTCATTTCCTCTTGGTTCCTACACATATTGTTGAATTTGTCTTCCATTTTTTTCATCCACCTTATGGCCATTTCTCTGAATTCTTTCTCTGACAGGTTGCTTGCCTCCATTGCCTCCATTTCGTTTACTTACTTTTTTTTTTTTTAATTAAATCTTTATTGTTCAGATTATTACATTTGTTCCTCTTTTTTTTCCCCCCATAACTCCCCTCCTCCCAGCTCCCGCCCCACCCTCCACCCTCACTCCCCACCCACTGTCCTCTTCCATAGGTGCACGATTTTTGTCCAGTCTCTTCCCGCATCTCCCACACCCCTTTCCCCCCCAAGAATAGTCAGTCCATTCCCTTTCTATGTCCCTGATTCTATTATGATCACCAGATTATTTATTCACTTGATTCTTAGATTCACTTGTTGATAGATGCATATTTGTTGTTCATAATTTGTATCTTTACCTTTTTTTTTTCTTCTTCCTCTTCTTAAAGGATACCTTTCAGCATTTCATATAATACTGGTTTGGTGGTGATGAACTCCTTTAGCTTTTCCTTATCTGTGAAGCTCTTTATCTGACCTTCCGTTCTGAATGATAGCTTTGCTGGATAAAGTAATCTTGGTTGTAGGTTCTTGGTATTCATCACTTTGAATATTTCTTGCCACTCCCTTCTGGCCTGCAAAGTTTCTGTTGAGAAATCAGCTGACAGTCGTATGGGTATTCCCTTGTAGGTAACTGGGTTTCTTTCTCTTGCTGCTTTTAAGATTCTCTCTTTGTCTTTTGCTCTTGGCATTTTAATTATGATGTGTCTTGGTGTGGTCCTCTTTGGATTCCTTTTGTTTGGGGTTCTCTGCGCTTCCTGGACCTGTAGGTCTATTTCTTTCACCAGGTGGGGGAAGTTTTCTGTCATTATTTCTTTAAATAGGTTTTCAATATCTTGCTCTCTCTCATCCTCTGGCACCCCTATAATTCTGATGTTGGTGCGCTTGAAGCTGTCCCAGAGGCTCCTTACACTATCTTCATATTTTCGGATTCTTTTTTCATTTTGCTTTTCCAGTTGGGTGTTTTTTGCTTCTTCGCATTTTGAATCTTTGACTTGATTCTTGCGCTCCTCTGGTCTGCTGTTGGGTGTCTGTATAATATTCTTTATTTCAGTCAGTGTATGCTTAATTTCTAGTTGGTTCTTTATCACAACATCGAGGGTCTCATTAGATTTCTTGAGGATCTCACTACATTTATCGGCGGTCTCACCAGTCTTTTCGAGGGCCTTACTAAGTTTATCGGCAGCTTCTAGACAGTTCTTAAGAGACCTTAAAAGTGTGGTTCTGAACTCAATATCCTCCATTGACAGTTTTGTCCTGTTTCTTTGTCTCCGCATTTTTTATGCTTTCTTGGTGCACCCCCTAGTGGTCTTTGTCCGCAGTCTTGTTGCCTTTAAGCCTTGATTGATGTCGGCAATACCGGGGTGATTTGACCTCCAGGCTAACTGGCTATCTACTTCCTTTTCTGATGATGCCTGTTTTTCTTTCATATTTGGGTTGGTTCTTTGTTTCACCATGATTTCTCTTCTCAAGGTGTTCGGTTATGTAGTTCTCTCTCTGCTGCGCTGATTCAAAGGCATAAAATACAACACAACAAGGCACAATGTACAAGGCACCGAACTAAATGCATTCACGATATTAATAACCCCAAATAAAGGTGACCCCCCGAGCGAAGAGAATTAGGGGATAAAGAAGAAAAAAGAGAAAAAGATTAAAGAGAAAAATAAAAAACAAAAAGGAGTGCTGAAATGAGATTGGGAAAAGGGAGAGAAGAAAAAAACAAAAAGACAAAAACAAAACAAAACAAAAAACAAAAACAAAACAAAAAAACAAAACAAAACAAAACAAAACAAAAGTAAGAGAATGAAATAGAGGTGGGGAAGAGGCTATTTGTATGGGGAGGAAACTCCAAGAGAACAGCAACCAATCTCAATGAACTCCAGCAGCAGATCCCTGGAGACTAATGCAAACTACAAACAACCACCAATATCAAGCGAGGCAAGGGAAAACAGAAGCACAAAAATAACCAGATAAAGAAAAAGTAAGCAAAACAGAAAAATGAAATTAAAAAACAAAACAATTTCCCACACAAGCATAAAAAACCCCAATATACTCAAAATCAAGCAAACACTAGCAAAACGACAGAGAGAGAGAAAAAAAAATTAGATAGTGAAGAAAGATAAGAGAGAGGTGTATATGGATTTAGAGAGAGGGATTGGAAATTAGATATATAAGTAGGGTGAAATTTAGACAGTTGGTAGAAAGAAGGAATAGGGAAAATCCAAAGCAGGAATAGGGTAAGAGAAACAGGACAACAAAAGGGGAAAAGTGAGGAAGAGAGTTTTGGCTTAAGGGTAAATGTGAGATAGAGGGAAATGATGCTAAAGGAACGATGAAAATAGAGTGTAGAACACTAATCCCAAAATAAAATAAAAAAAAAATAAAAATAAAAAATAAAATGACACTTGAAAAAATGGTAAAAGGATAGCAATAATACTGGTTAAAAAATGTAGTAATTAAAAAGGTAAAATCAAGTGATGAAAAAAATAAAAATTAAAAAAATAGGTTCTTAATGAAATGGTGAAAAAAGAATTAAAAAAAATATATAAAAATATTCGGAAGTGAAGGTGCTTCAGATCTTCCACTCTTCTTTTTGGCACGCCTTAGTCCTGCCAGGCATTCAGGGGAGTGTTGAACTTCCCTGCGATACACTGTCCCTCGTGCAGTAAACCACAGACCTGATTTTAAGGCAGGTTGTATTTGTTTACCAGACTGCCTTTATTTGTGATCACAGAAGAGACAGTTCGTGGCTCTGCCTCTGGGTGGCAGTGTGTCTGGATTGACCTCCGAGGCTATAAGTCCTCTCTATCAGTAGGGTTTTTTTTTTTTTCCCTCTATGGTATTTGGAACTGATTTGGGAAAGACCACTGCCCAGAGATGGTTCCTTGCCACTGCCCGCTGTTTCCCAGGCTCCCCAAAAAGAACTTTCCCCTACAGGCTCTGCGAATGACCCCAACTGGGGAATCCCATGCACTGGGTTTAATAATCAAATGCACGGATCTAAGGGGAACTGTAACAAGAGTCTGATAGTTGTGCGAATTCGCAAGCCTCCACCTTCCAGGTCTGCGCACAGGCTCCGCGCGCAATCTCCGCGCGCCCACTCGCCCCTGGCACCAAGCAGCCAGCAGATTGGCAAAGTCCAAGGCTGCTCCTTTACATCCAGTCCAGCTATGGGCTCATTTTTAACTTTCCCTTCTGCCAGCAGCCCTGTGGGGCCCCTTCCCCACTCGCGGGTCACGCTGGTCCCAACGGCTGCGGACTCTAGGGGGGTGCAGATTCCGCCGCGCGCGAGCGCCTGAGCTCGGTCCTCCCTCCAACCCGAACTGCAAACTGCACCTTTAGGGGATGTCCAACCTTTCCGTGAGAAGAAGCAGTGCTCGTCTGAGTTCACGCAGTCACTCTGCTTGAGATCCCTTGTTTCCAGGTTAGTAGCTGGTCTCTGGATGCCGGCAACAACCACCCAAGATGGCGCAGTCTCCGCTGCTTGGCTGGCACACCACGAGAGAGGTTTCAGCCGCAGTCTCCAACCGTCCTTTTTTTCCTGGGGGTTCTCGGTCTTTCCTAGCTACAGACAGTCTCAGCTGAAAATCCTCTGCCTATTCGGGCTGCATGTTACCCGTTTCAGCTGCTCACCCTTATCTGCTCCAGGACAAGGCACCCGACATGTCCGTTTATACCTCCGCCATTTTCCCTCCCTCCTCTTAGAATATTTTTATTGTTAAATTTGAAATAGGAATATAAAGATTTTTAAATATTATTACTCATAATTAAGTCATTGTTACTCACCATGTTGACGTCAATGTGTACTAACAATGCATAGTACAGTTAAGATTAAATTGAAAGGGGAAATGTTTGCATAGGAGCAGAGTCTGAAATAGGATAAATTATTTACATATTCCTAGCACACAAAAAAGTGTACCCTGTGTCAGTTGATCAAGGAGTTTATACTTAAGATGGAAACAGATAATGAAAAGATAACATTGTTGTATAACATGAGGATGAATAATGATAGCTAACATATACTAAGGGCTTACTATGTGCCAGACACGATGTTAAGCCCATTTCATACATTTAATTATCTGATATATTTTACATAGTATTAATGTAAAATGAAAGTTGGTCTCAATGAGTTCTCTGAAAAGGATTCATGTTTCATGATTTTTTTTTACCATTAATATAAGCAGTCATGAGTATATATTTTCAATGTAATTCTTTTATATGGTGGTTTGTTTGTTTTTAGTATCCACTCAGCATTTGAAAATTAGGTTTTGATCTTCAATGAGTCTGTTCAAGATTGAATTAATCCTTGTATTCTAAAAATTATTTTTCTAAAATAATAGCATCAGCATAATCATTTATGATTGTTGGATTTACTTAGATCAAAGTTTAAAGAAAAAAGCACATGAAATCACATGTTCAATGTAAATAAGTCCCTGAAATGAGCTCTACCCAGTTTATAAAAATAATTCAACCAAAGTTTCAAGGATAAATCAGAAATAACACCATGATATCTTCATTTTCAATAATAGCAACAAAGGTTGTATGCTTTACATTCCTGAAGCTTCTTTATTTTCAAAAGTTTTAGTCATCTTGCCTCAAATTTTAAGAATTTTATGCTTCCTTTAATTATGATTTTTAAACTTTCTTTTTAAAATTAATTAATTAATTAATCTTTATTTTTCAGATTATTACAGCTGTTCCTCTTTTTTTCTCCCATAGCTCCCCTCCACCCGTTTCACACCCCACCATGCCCTTACCCCCCACATTGTCCTCTTCCATAGGTGTAAGATTTTCGTCCAATCTCTTCCCTCACTCCCACAGCCCCTTCCCCCTGAGAATTGTCAGTCAACTCCCTTTCTATACTCCTGATTCTATTCTAATCACCAGTTTATTCTGTTCTTCAGATTTTTTATTCACTTGATTTTTAGATTCACTTGTTGATAGATACGTATTTGTTGTCACTCTGTTGTTCATAATTTTTATCTTTACCATTTTCTTCCTCTTCTTAAAGAATACCCTCCAGCATTTCATATAATACTGGTTTGGTGGTGATGAACTCCTTTAGTTTTTTCTTGTCTGTGAAGCTCTTTATCTGACCTTCAATTCTGAATGATAGCTTTGCTGGGTAGAGTAATCTTGGTTGTAGGTTCTTGTTATTCATCACTTTGTATATTTCGTGCCACTCCCTTCTGGCCTGCAAAGTTTCTGTTGAGAAATCAGCTGACAGTAGTATGGGTACTCCCTTGTAGGTAACTAACTTTTTCTCTTGCTGCTTTTAATATTCTCTCTCTCTCTCTTTTGTTTTTTTTGCCCTCGGCATTTTATTATGATGTGTCTTGGTGTGGTCCTCTTTAGATTCCTTTTGTTTGGGGTTCTCTGCACTTCCTGGACTTGTAAGTCTATTTCTTTCACCAGGTAGGGGAAGTTTTCTGTCATTATTTCTTTAAATAGGTTTTAAATATCTTGCTTTCTCTCTTCTTCTGGCACCCCCATAATTCGGATGTTGGTACGCTTGAAGTTGTCCCAGAGGCTCCTTATACTATCTTCATATTTTTGGATTCTTTTTTCTTTTTGCTTTTCCGGTTGGGTGTTTTTTGCTTCTTCGTATTTCAAATATTTGACTTGATTCTTGGGATCCTCTAGTCAGCTGTTGGATCTCTGTATATTATTCTTTATTTCAATCAGTGTATGCTTGATTTCTGATTCGTCCTTTTTCATATCCTTGAGGGTCTCACTAAATTTCTCAGAGGTTTCTAGAAGATTCTTGAGTAACCTTATAACCCAAATGGTTTTGAACTCTATATCCAGTATTTTGCTTTCATTTGTGACTTGTTTCTTTGTCTCTGCATTTTGGCTGCTTCCCTGTGTTTGTTTCTATGTATTTGGTAGTTGCTGAATCTCCTTGAGTTGATAGAATGGCCTTGTGTGGTAGGTGTTCTATAGGGCCCAATGGCTCAGCCTCCCCAGTCACCTGAGGTGGATGCTCTAGGTGCACCCCTTTGTGGGCTGTGTGCACAGTCTTGTTGTTAATCCTTGATTGCTGTTAGTATCACTGGGAGGAATTGACCTCTAGGCCAATTGGCTGTGATGACCAGCTGTGTCTACAATGGAAGATTTATTCAGCAGGAGACACCCTTATGGGGCAAGACTTGATTCAGTAGGGCTTTGGTGCTCACTGAGTCTGCCACTTGAGTGTGTCTCTTATGGATCTGAGGAGTTGTAATCTGCTATGGTCTCACTCTGACCACTGGGTAGACTGGCTCTTGGATCTCCAAGGAGGTGCAAGGTCAGCCACTGTCTGGGGCCACCCAGCAGGAGCTACAGAGACATCTGCAGATTCCTCCTCTTTGTATGGGGTTTAGAAGTGCCCAGACGAGACAAGTGTGAAGCAAGGCTGCTGCTGCTGCCAGGCAGTGGGCCTTCTTTTGGGATCTCTGGGGCTCTCTGAACCAGCTGCAATTTGTTTTAGGTGAAAGGACAGCCCATTCATATGCAAAAGCCACTGTGCACTGCTTGGGAAGGGTTGTAAATTGGGTGGGGCATCACCAGGGCCGAGCAAACAGCAATGGCTGCCCTGAACTGGAGAAGTCCCAGGTTCTCCGCGTCCTGCGCCCCCATGCAGGAACAATGAGCGCTGTGAGCACCTCTAAGAGTAAGCTGCCCTCGCGTTCCTGTTTCTATGCCAGACAGTCCAATTTCACCCCATATGTGTCTGGGTCCCCTAGAGTCTTGACTGGAACTGGAGTTCAGAGCAAGTGGGAGCTTGTATCTCCAGGTTTAAAGAGCAGCACATCCAGGTGCCAGCACTTTCTGCGCCTCCGCACCTCTTACCGGTCTCAATGTGCTTTCTTCACCTCTCTAGTTGTGGGACTTCCACTCAGCCAGCTTTCTGGCGGTTGTGGGTGGTAGTTGTTCTGCTGTTTAGTTGTGGTTTTGATGTGGTTGTGAGAGGCAGCAAGTATAGGTGATTACCTATGCTGCCATCTTGGTTTTCCTCCTGGTTTTTAAACTTTCTCTTGATTGCTATTATACTATATATTTTATGTTATATACTATATAAATTTATATACCATGGTAAGAAACAATGATTGCTTTTAATTTTCAAGCTCTTCTGTGGTAAAATATGCAATTGACCAATTTATAATCTGTAGTTTTGTGATATTACAGATATCAAAATTCTCCTTTCAAATCTGATTATTTCCCTGTATCATCTACTCAACTAAATGTTTTATTTCTTAATTAGTTTGCATGTTAACAAAAATGTGATACTGAATTAAACAGATTTCTGATTTACTCTAATAATGAATACACTACTAGGTAGGAAATGAAGCCAAACATGTTAAATATGATAACAACTTGTATTTGAGTTCTTATGGCAGGCACTAGTCAAAACCTTTATGTGAATTTTATCAGTTAAATCCAATTGTCTTTAGTAGTTAATGTCATCATAATCATTCCCATTTTATAAACAAGTAAAGATGTTTAGAGAGGTCAAGCAATTTTCCCAAGGTTAAATACGTAAAAATTGCTAGAGCAGGGTTAAAATCCAAGTATTCTAGCTCAAGTGCAGGCTGAAATATTAACAACTTATTGCTTATATACAAGATTAAAGTCATTCTAGGGCTCAGAGGAGATTATGTACAGAAATTCTCAGGACAACTTAAAGCTGTGGGTAGATTCTAGCATAGTGATGGCGAACCTATAACACGTGTGTCAGAGGTGACATGCGAACTCATTTTTTTGGTTGATTTTTCTTTGTTAAATGACATTTAAATATATAAAATAAATATCAAAAATATACATCTTTGTTTTACTATGGTTGCAAATATAAAAAAATTTCTATATGTGACACAGGGTTAAGTTAAGGTTTTTCAAAATGCTGACATGCCGAGCTCAAAAGGTTCGCCATCACTAGCAGGTTAATCATTTATTTCTAACAAGTTGTAGTCATACCAAATAGAGACTCTCTTTCCATCAGTAGATGACAACGTTAAGGCGGGTATTGAAATGACAGTTTCAGTGAAAGGGGTCTGGGTTGGCTGGGCAGAGTGACAACTGGCAAAGCCCAGAGCTGCAGGATCGTGTTGCCTTTAGTGTACAGGATATCCTAGAAGTCAGAATAGTTCCCATTCTTCCTCCCAGTTGGGTCTGCCTGCTTTGGACTAGACCCTTCAAAGCAATGGGAAACCTCCGGAGGACAATTCAAATATTCTAATTGTAGACCAATTTTGTAGAAATATTATGGTATCTAGAGTTGCTTTCAGAATATATAACATCATGGTAGTCTGTCTTTTAAGTAATTTCTCTGGTCATATTTTATTCTTCTGGGTTTCTCTCTTGACACCAGTTGATGTGTATCTGAATGATACAAACAACTTCAAAATGTAATTTGTTTACCATAGTAATTGATGCAATGCAGGTGTGTGTGTGTGTGTGTGTGTGTGTGTGTGTGTGTGTGTGTGTGTGTGATGTTAGCAAAGAAAACTAAGCAACAAGT
This sequence comes from Myotis myotis, assembly GCF_014108235.1. NCBI lineage: Eukaryota > Metazoa > Chordata > Mammalia > Chiroptera > Vespertilionidae > Myotis > Myotis myotis. The sequence goes on along the minus strand of NW_023416313.1, from coordinate 142,728,374 downwards.
GTTTAGGTTTAGGGACTCAGTGACGTGATAAATATCCACTGAAGTTCTTAGTCATATTCTTAAAAATCTACAGTAGAATCCTGAAGTGAGGTAGTCTAATCTCCAGGCACTGGATCCAGGTTTAATTTAATTCATGTTGATTGCCCAGCAGACCAAATGTCTTATCTCTTTTGAGATTAGGATGAGGGTGTTTGCATTTGGGTAAATATAGAGGGTACTAATGGAGCACAGCCATTGATGTGAAGAAGAATGTGGAAACCTACTCAAGATCTAATCGAGAAAGAGATATTACAAACACACTTCAAAGATTGCATGCTGGAGTGTCTAATGTCTTTTTAAAAATATATATATTTTTATTGATTTCAGAGAGAGGAAGGGAGAGGGAGAGAGAGATTGAAACATTAATAATGAGAGAGAATCATTGCTTGGCTGCCTTCTGAATGTCCTCCACTGGGGATTGAGATGGCAACATGGGCATGTGCCCTGACTGGGAATCAAACCATGACCTCTTGGTTCATAGGCTCAACCATTAAGCTATGCCGGCCGGGCATAAATATCTTAAAGCCCAGTAATAAAAGATGATTTAAAGTCTTAGGTTGATTCCTTTTTTGTGAAAACTGGAGCTTGTCAAATTCCACCCTACCCTGTGGCACTCACCCAAAATAAGTAAGATTTTTTTTGGTTGTTGTTGTTGTTCCTACACATATAAATTCATTATCATTGTCATTAAATACATTCTTGCTAAAAATTGGGAAGGTGGGCTTGTATTTTGAGACTGAGATTAAAAGTGATTGAATTTAATGACATTTTAAGATTACAACTTTATCATGTTAATCTCTTATTACCAAAATTATTTATAATTTTTACTCAGTTATGTTGTATAAAACCTGTAATATTCAATACTTGTTAATAATAAACATGTTAGCCATGGCAACAGTAAATACATATATAATAATTTTAAAAAGATTCTTATTAGTTTGATGATATATGAAGATAAAAGGGGAGAAGTGTGTAATATTAACTTTATTTTGATATTTTCATTGTAGAGATCAGTCAGCTTCATATTATTAATATAAATTATCTAAAGACTATCATAAGTTTGGTAAATAATATATACATATATAATAAAAGTTTTTCCATAGAAAGTTTTATATTTTTCAATTTTTTTCAAGTGGCTCATTTTCTAAGTCAGAGTCAAGTGGATTATTATTATAATTTTTAAAGGATAGTTTATTGATTTTTCAGGAGAGAGTAAGGAAGGGAGAGAGAGAAACATTCACGAGAGCAACATCCATGGGCTACCTCCTGCAGGTCCCCTGCTGGGGATTGAGCCCATAACCTAGCCATGTGTCCTTGACTGGGAGTCAAACTGGCAACCTCCTGGTGCATAGGGAGATGCCCAACCAACTAAGCCACAGTAGCCAGGGCTCAAGTGGATTATTTTGAGAACTGGTCTCTGTATGAACACAGAGAAGAGCTTAAAATTTAAAATGCAAATGAGAAATGGCCAATGCAGGATTGAAATGGTTAATCTCAATTGAATCAGACCAAGTCAATCAATCAGTCAGTTAACAAACACCTGTACACTTTGTGTTCCAGGTACTGTGTATGAAGATAGGAATGGAACAATCTGTGAGAGACAGGATTCCTACCTGTGTAGCTGGCCGTATAGACTTGTCCGGCTATTTGATCTATTTTAAGACATATATTCCTTTAGTAGGGGTAAAATAAAGATTTATATGTCTTATGCAACTGTCTAATGAATAGCATTCACTGTATACTGAAACAGTATTTGAGACTTTGAATTACATTTTTCTTTAGGTCTATTGGTACCCTGGAAAGGTTTAAAAATATGCAAACTTCTCATTTTATATCTTTGAGACAATGATCCTATCTAATAATAGACAAACATGATAATTAACCGTACCTCCAACATGCTTCTCATTGGCTAATCAGGGTGATATGCAAATTAACTGCCAACCAAGATGGTGGCCGGCAGCCAGGCAGCTGAAGCAAACAGGAGGCTTGCTTGCTCCAGTGATGGAGGAAGCCAAGGTTCCCCACCTGCCGCTGCCCAGCTCTGAGCTGCACTCTAAGCAGCTATGTTGCAATTATAGAAGCTAAACAATCCCCAGAAACCTGCTTTCAGCCAGCCAGGCCTCAGAGCTGGAGCTGCAACAGTGTTTCAATTATAGAAGCTAAACAAAGCTCAGATACCTGCTTTTTGCAGCCAAGTCTCAGAGCTGGACCTGAGCCTCAGAGCTAAAGCTGGCTCTCAGCTCCAGTGACAGCCATAGAAGGTAAATAAATCCCATAATAAAAAAAAAAAGAATAAAAGGAGAGGTTGGGCTCTTCAGTCACCCTTCAGCCTGAAAACGGCCCTCAGCCCCTCACCCAGACTGGCCAGGCATCCCAGTGGGGTCCCCTACCCTGAAGGGGGTGTGACCCAAACAGCTATCATCCCCTCATCCAGGCTGGCCAGGCACCCAAGCGGGACCCCCACCCTGATCTGCGACACCCTTCAGGGCAAACCAGCCAGCCCCCACCCGTGCCCCAGGCCTCTATCCTATATAGTAACAGGGTAATATGCAAACTGACCCTAACAGCAGAAGGACTGGAAATGACTGGTCACTATGACACATGCTGACCACCAGGGGGCAGATGCTCAATGCAGGAGCTGCCCTCTGGTGGTCAGGGTGCTCTCACATGGGAGGAGCTCTGCTCAGCCACAAGCCAGGCTGATGGCTGCCAGTACAGCGGTGGTGGTGGGAGCCTCTCCTGCCTCCTCAGCAGCGCTAAGGATTTCCAACTGCAGTTTAGGCCTGCTCCCCGCTGGCAAGTGGACATCCCCTGAGGGTTGCCGGGCTGCCAGAGGGATGTCTGATTGCCATCTTAGGCCCAATCCCATGGGGAGCGGGCCTAATCCAGCAGGTGGTCATCCCCTGAGGGGTCCCAGACTACGAGAGGTCACAGGCCGGGCTGAGGGACCCTCCCCCACCCGAGTGCACAAATTTTTGTGCATCGGGCCTCTAGTCCTATATAATAAAATAGACCGAATATGCAAATAGAACAAACGGCAGAACAATAGGAACAACTGAACAACCAGTCGCTATGATGTGTGCTGACCACCAGGGGGCATGTGCGGAGCATGGCAGGTATTGGCCACGGCGGGATGGTGGAGCAGGTGAGCAGGGGCACCAGACCAAGGCAGGGCACTGGTCGCTGTCACTGGGGCGAGCCTCTGGTGGTTACTGACAATTCTTTGCTTCCTTGAGCTGTGGTCCCACCTGGCACTTGCAACTGCTGCCGGTGCCAGAGCTGCCGCTCATACCCACTGCCAGCACCGGCCCTGCTCACACCTGCTGCCGGTGCCCGGCACTGGTCCCAATCACTCAGCACCATCAGTGGGTGTGAGTGGCAGCTGCCAGCCCCAATCGCCCCTGAGGGCTTCTCCACCTCCCCTTGCTCCTGAGGGGTGATCGGGACAGCAGCCACTGCTTGCACCCACTGATGATGCCAGCCCCAATTACTCCGCGCCATCAGCGGGTGTGAGCAGGGCTGACCCCGTCAGCACATAGGAGCAGTGGCAGTGGGAACGGGGCTGCCAGCAGACAGGGGACCAGGGCCTGCAGCGGGAGGGACCAGGCAGGGGTGTGGAGGATGGGCCAAGACCTGCTACTGTTCCTACCGCAGCCTTGAGGCCCATAGTTCCTTTCAAGGTGCACGAATTTGTGCACTGGGCCCCTAGTAGTATTATAATATACATGTAACATTCTATAAGCATTATGTGTGAACATAGTTTACATCATTTGAAAACTCAACTTGTACTTGATTATCTAAAGTAGCTAGTGTACAATGAGCCCATGCAATATTGTCCTCAGTGATAGAGAAAAAAGACGGTAATTGTATACTAAATAAATTTAAGATTTATTTTGATGATGTGGTCAATTACTGGGCCTTTGTAAACATTCATGAAATAATTGGTTTTATTTAATAAGTCCATTTATGAAAATAGCTACTGTGGCACATTGGTGCTTATCAAAAGCATTTTTTTTCCCCTGAAGAAATTGCTCATGTACAGCATCAAACTACCAATTAATGTAATTTGTTTAGAGACTTTTTCTGTTTGTACCATCAATGCATTCGCTATCAAAGGTGAATGATAAAATATCCAGCCCAAAGTGGGTCGCATGGCTATCCCAACAACTTAAACAAAGAGAAGAAGAGAGAACACACATGTTATATTTACCCAGATTTCTCCTTTAACTGAAGCTTTTAAACTAAGATTGATAGAAAACAGTGTTTAGAAAGAAATAATGCATACTGATTTATATAAAATGCTATTCGCTGTATTTTTCTTTTTGTATTAGTTTTAATGAATAGATATGCCTTTTTATTTTGTGGAACCCTACCATTAAATGATACCATCATTTTTTTTCTGCCTAAATAAATTCCAATTCTTGTCACCTACTATCTGTAGAGCAAGATTTGAGACATTATTTCTAATTGAGATTTTTACTGAATATCTTTTAAAGATAAATTTGTTTTATTCTTTTACACACTATTTAAAAGGATTTTCACAGTTTTATCTTCTAAAGGAATTGTCAATGAGAAACTAAAAACTGCATAGACTATACATTAAAATCACTTTAGTTTTTAAGCTGTCATGAACTGTTTCAAAAAAGCTAAGTTGCTATTGTTTAATGTCTGTCATTTTATAATGCTTTACAAGTTATCTATCCTGTAAAATTATTAACTGATGCTAAAATTGCCTTGTAAGTATTAGGACAATAGCAATTTTGTAACAGCTGGGACACTGCCAATGTAAGATAAGTACATTTTGCTCCGTAGATTCATAAAGTGCTTTGAAATGGTTTGTAACTGATGGATGGATGCATTTTCTAAGTGTAGAAAGCAATATTTTGTAGAAGGAAATGGCTTGAAAGCTGACACACATGCATGCAAATGCCATTCCCTTCAGTAAGTAATTTGCTTTTTCTTTCAAAAGCATAAATGGCATAGTTAGACACATTATATTGTATATTGCACATAACAATACAAGATGCACAAAAACAGCAAGTACAAAACATTTCATATTGATAGAAGAACCCATGGCTGTGGTATATGATTAGCATAAATGTATACACACTGAAGTAATGCCTTCAGGATTAAAAAGTAAAACTGGAAAAAAAAAGGAAAGTTCTGCTAAACTTCAGGAAATGGCAATATTTTATTATGCTTTTTCTATTTTAACTTACTTATGCTATTTGGTTGGCATGCTGTATCATGTTAAATGGATATATTTTCCTTACACCACTCAACATTAATTACAGTGCCAGTACAGGTTACAAAGCTATCATGTTGTTCTGCATACCTGCTTAGGATGGCTAACATTTTCCAGCTCTGTAATAATAAAAGTAAATAATATATTTTCCTGAATGACAAGTTTTCATACCGGACAAATGTTTGTCAAGTTATAATTGTTCTGTGACCTGAATTGGAGGTTTACACCTTTGAAAAATATAGCTAATGTTTCATACCGAGTACCTAGGACAGACTGGCAGAGAGTAGGCAACCAGTAAATATTTGTATTATGAAGTTCTGAAAACTTTTATAAGGAAGACTACATTTAAATTGAACTGGCTTTCAAAGGCACTGGACTTAAAACCACTCTTAACAACTCTGTATTTGTTAAAGGACAGAAGCTTTGGAATCAAGTACCTTGGGGTTGAGTCTTGGTATCAACATTATTAGCGTTGTGAATTTAGGCCAGCCTTTTACCTTTGTTAAGCTTCAGTTTCATACAATATAAAATGAAGAGGATAACATCTACTTTTCAGGGTTGTTATGAGAAGTAAATCTATATAAAGTGCTTTCGCACAGTATCAGGCACTTAGCTCTTGATAAATTACAGCTTTCATGTGTGATATTATTGTCACACCTCCGTTATTATCCACATTATTTTGTTGTTGTATCAATATAAAATTGTCTCAGTGCTTTAAAAATGTCCTCAGTACCCTCTTTTATTTGGACAATTTCTGTGAAAATCACTTATATTAACTCCACTGATGAGTTGTGTACAATTAGAGGGGAAACCATACCCTCAAAACTTTAACAGGTTTTACTTTTACTTTACTGAAGCAATTAGTTTTCTTATTTGATAAATATTTCATTCAACATATTCAAACAAGATGTAGACCCACAGGCATACTCTGCTTTATTGTGCTTTTCTTTATTGTACTTCACGAATGTTTTTTTTTTTTTTTACAAATGGAAGGCAAGACAGTTGACCAGGAAAGAGATTACATTGCGATACTCACTTTATTGTGGGGGTCTGGAGATAGGCCTGTAGTTTGCTGACAGTAAGGCAAAACTTTCTGTTTGTACTTAGGAATGTTCCCCTTGTTGTCCCCCCCTGCCCCCACCCCAAGAGGTTAGATATTAGAGCGTCTGGGCATCTTGGATGCATTGGTCAGTAGAAGATGTTATATAGCCTGGATAAATTGATTAATAGGCTTGCAACTTAGTGAAATTCTTTACCTTTTCAAAAGGTTCATTCTTTACTGACCTGGAAGATTTTGTCACAAAACTATGCCAGAGGAATGCTTTTAGACCACAGGTGTGTACATCTGAGTTATTTCCACTTAAGGAGACCTCTGATGGGACTCCTTCATTGGCACAACTCTTGTGATAAGAATGGAAACAAATATTGGTCTTTACAGACAAAATTTGAAGATGTCTAATTTTATGAATTTTATGAAACGGAGCTAAACTATTCATGTTTACAAACTTTTATCTTTTATTTTATTCATGCATTTCTTATTTTACTTTGTTATGCCTTTAACTCTTGGTAGGCATCACATATAGTTTTAGTCAAAGCTGTGCCGCTTGGTGATATGGCATGGGCCATTATAATAGTTTTCCCCGAATCCATCCACCCGCTGTGTGTAAAATGGCATGAGAGCATTTCCCTAACTACCTTCATTTCAGATGGGGAGTGGCCATATGGATTTCATTACCATAAGCCCAACGGTCCTCAGGAAAGGACAAAGGTGTTATACCCTCCCTCATTATGGTCCTAGAGATCAGATCTCTTACTGGTAGGAATCCACTGAGGAATATTGTGCTTTTTTTGCTGATCATCTTCCTCTCTCCTTAGCAAATTTATTCAATGGAGAAAGGTTACATTCCCCTCAGAGTAGCTTTTAGGATTTTTCATCTCAAAAGTCTGTCACTTTACAGGGTAGGTTCCTCTGGTGTTTATATATTATAACCAGCCTCAGACAGGTTTTTGGCACAGTTATCCTCTATGGATATTTTTTCTACTCTGTAATCTTGAAGATAAATCTATTGGAACAACATAAGTTTGCTCCAACCTTTTCTTTACCTTTGAGCTTATGAACTGGAAGTGCCTTTGGGATAACCTATAACAATGGGAAACAAATCCTTAGCAATTAATGCTCATATAAACCTGTCACTAACATGGCAGTGCTGGCAAGAGGCTTAGTGGCAGATGTCCTAGTGTCATAAACTAGCATTGTGTTCTTCCATCCCTTGACTTTATGTCAGATGACTCAATTTTGGTGTGAGTTGGATAAATGACCCTCTCCTATGAAGGACAGGAAGATAAACTTTCTTCTATATGCTTTCCATAGAAATTTGCAGACCTCTGACTTTCAAATTGCTCCTGCTCTGTATTTATTAACATACACAAATACCTTTAGTGCTAGCAACCTCCTATTTTTACTCAAAAATATGCCCTGAAAATTAGTGCACATATTTCTACTTCATTCATTTTGGCTGCTGCACAGTGTTCCATACTATGGGCAGGTGATAATTTGTTTATCATACCTCCACTGGGTAGACATTTAGATTATTTGCAATCTTATGCTATAAAAAATACTGCAATGAACATCATCATACTTGAACTTTTGTGTATATGTGTGGCATTTTATGAAAGGTGAATGAAAAAATGTTTACTAATTTATTAGACTCTGCCAAATTGACTTACCAACTTATTCTTTCATATCCTATCTAATAAAAGAGAAACATGGTAATTAGCATACGACCGCTACCCTTCCCATTGGCTAATCAGGGAGATATGCAAATTAACTGCCAGCCATAATGGCGGCCGGCAACCAGGCAGCTGGAAGCTAACATGAGGCTTTCTTGCTTCAGTGAAGGAGGACTCCAACGTTCCCCGCCTACCTTGCCGGCATCTGAGGTGCAACTCTAAGCAACTATGTTACAAATATAGAAGCTAAACAAAACCCCAGAAACCTGCTTTAGTCGCCGGGCTTCAGCCAGCAGGATCGCAACATTGTTTCAAATACAGAAGGTAAACAAAGGCCAGAAACCTGCTTTCAGCAGCAGAGGCCTAAGAGTTGGAGCCTCAGAGCTAAAGCTGGCCCAGAATAAAAAAAAAAAAAGGAGCAGTTGGGAGCTTCAGTCACCCACCAGCCTGAAAACAGTCCTCAGCCCCTCACCCAGACTGGCCAGGCACCCCAGTGGGGACCCCCACCCTGAAGGGTGTGTGACCAGCTGCAAACAGCCATCATCCCCTCATCCAGGCTGGCCAGGCACCCCAGTGGGGACCCCCACCCTGATCCAGGACACCCTTCGGGGAAAACCAGCTGGTCCCCACCCATGTACCAGGCCTCTATCCTATATAGTAAAAGGGTAATATGCCTCCCACCACGGGGATCAGCAGAGCCATGAGGCCGCCAGGCACCGGGATCAGCATGACAGGGGGCAGCGCCCAAACCCCCTGATCGCCCTGTGGCTCTGTGTGTGACAGGGGGCGGGTCCACAACCTCCCAATCCTCCCTGCTCTGTTCGTGACAGGGGAAGGTGCTCCAACCCCCTGATCAGCCCTCCTCTGTGCCTGATAGGGGGGAGCTCCCCAACCCCCTGATTGGCCCTGCTCTGTGTGTGACAGGTTGTGGCGCCCCAACCCCCCACACCCCCACCCACCCTCACGGACCCTGCTCTGTGTGTGACAATGGGTGGCGCCGCAACCTGCCCATCGACCCTGCCTTGAGTGTGAAAGGGGGTGGTGCCCCAACCCCCCAATCATTCCTACCCTGAGCGTGACTGAGGGTGGCATTGCAACCTCCCGATCCCTCCTGCTCTGTGCATGACAGGGGTGGCGCCCCAACTCCCCAATCAGCCCTGCTCTGAGCCCGACCAGGGGCTGCACCTAGGGATTGGGCCTGCCCTCTGCCACCAGGGAGCAGGCCTAAGGCAGCAGGTCGTTATCTCCCAAGGGGTCCCAGACTGCGAGAGAGCACAGGCCGGGCTGAGGGACCCCCCTTTCCCCCCGAGTGCACAAATTTTTGTGCACCAGGCCTCTAGTATGGTATAACACAGTATTCATTTCCCCATTTAGTACATTTACTGGATATCATCAACTTTTTAATTCTTGCTAACCCAATAATCATCTTTCAAGTGTTTAGTAGACAGTCATGTTTATCCTTTTGTGAATTTTCCGTTTACATCACTTGCATAGTTTCTGTATTGATTAGCTTTTCCTATCCATTTGTATGGTGGTCCCATTATTCATCTTTGTTATTGGATTATGTCTTTTGAACTTTGATAAAAATGGTGTACTGTTAAACCATATAGACTGTCTTTAATTTCTAAGATAGAATTTAATTCTAAGCATTTCAAAACTTATCTAAAGCGTAGTTTTGTGATACACTGTGTTTTGTGAACATAGTGCCAACTATTTAATACTTTCCATCACTTATAGACACTTTAAAATTTACTTTTGGATTATATCAGTTCTTGAGAGAGATTTTTATGTGGATTGCAATCTTTTGGCCACTGTGATCTGAATTGGAGGTATTATTTTTTTTAAAAAAGTTCCTATAAAGGGTATTACTTTAATGTTACAATTAACATTATGGCTGTTGTTCTTTGGATCATACTCTTTCACGTGTATGATCATCAGCAGAACTATTTCTCAAATTTTGTTATCAGAAATAAATGTATATTTTCTGAATAATTGCTTTAAGAAAAGTTCCACTATATGTTTGTTTCCTTTTTTACATTAACTTCCAGAAAGCTAAGAACAAAAATTATAGCCCATCAGAAGATAGATTCAAAGCCATTATTAATACAACAAATATATTTTAACAAGTTCTGCATACTTTATTCTTTTTTAAAAAATATATATTTTATTGATTGTTTACAGAGAGGAAGGGAGAAGGTAGAGAGTTAAAAACATCAATGAGAGAGAAACATCAATCAGCTGCCTCCTGCACACCCCCTACTGGGGATGTGCCCACAACCAAGGTACATGCCTTTGACTGGAATCGAACCTGGGACCCTTCAGTCTGCAGGCTGATGCTCTATCCACTGAGCCAAACCAGTCAGGGCTGCATACTTTATTCTTATATGTATAATCCCTATGCCTTAATTTCCTTTCTTGCTTTAAAAATAAGTTACATTTATAATTGTAAATTATAAAGTTTCCAAATGAAATTTATGTAGGTAGATAGATATGATCTGCTTTTAAACAGATGTTATAGTAAAATGTATATTTTACTGTGCTAAAGCTTTAAAGCTTTGGCTCATGTTTAATGTTATATGATATAAAATAAGAAAATACTCTCAACTACTAAGTGACAACAATATAAACTAAATGATAGTTATCTTGTTCATATACCTAGTATATTTACCTTTTAATGATATCTAAGAAAGGGATTAAAAAAATGCCCAATGTTTGTGTTTTCTAATGTTATAAAACATGGTTAAAATTATTTTGTCATGGAACTATTCTTTTTTATAAGACACAATGGACTAATTATTATTTTTTAAATAATATTGTATGAGTAAAATATGAAAATCAAGTTATTAATAATTTAAAGTAAAAAGAGGGACATATGTAATACTTTTGACAATAAGGGTAAGTTTAAAAAAATAAAAGTAATGATTAGCAGTAGTAGAAAATTATTTTAGGACAAGGTGGTGTTGATTTATTTGTGTCCCCCCAAAAGATGTGTTCAAGTTCTGAACCCCAGTACTGGACCTTATTTGGAAATCGGGTAATTGTAGATGTAATCAAATCAGGATGAGGTCATAATGAGTTGGGGTGAGCCCTAATCCGTGACTGGAGTCCTTACAAAAAGAGGATGATTTGGACATAATTTCAGGAAATTTGGACATAACCACATGACTATAGAGGCAGCGATAGAAGTGATACATCCATGAGCCAAGAAATGCTAAGGATGGCAACCACTGGAAGCTGGGAAGAGGTGAGGAAAGACCCTTCTCTAGAGCCTTTGCAGAGGGCATGACCCCACCAACACCTTGATTTTGAACTTCTAAGCCTCTCTAATTGTGAGAATAAATAGCTGTTGCCTTGATCCCTCTAAGTTTGTGGTAATTTGTTATGGCATTTCTACAAAACTAGTACAGTGGTCATTATTTCTGGACAGTATTATTTTACAGTCCAATGCCCAAGAGAGAACATATAGGGGACTAGCAATATTTTGTGTTCTGCATTTTGTTTCTACACGAGGGAGATCATAAAAGATACTTGTGAATAATGAGATAAAAATGTTGAATTCTGATATACATCAACATCAATTAGATAGGAAATTTGGAAGTAAGAATGTTTGGAGAAGAAAACTTTTTTTCAGGTCAAAATGTCAAAAGATCTTCAATATTCAAACTATAAATAATATGTTAGGAAAAAATCTGTAAATTTGAGCCAGGAAAGTATCTGATCCCTAGAAATGAAGGTTGTCATTTTTTTTAGGTGGATAATGTAAGTCTTAATGCTAATAATAAGGATTTTGTCCGCAATGTGGCAAAATAATTTACCTTATTTGTCTGTTATTTGTAGCTCTTTATTGAGATTTTAAAAATCACTAAAGCTGTTCTTTACTTTCATTTGATTTTTAAAGAGATTATTATATTTTTTCACTGAATCATTAAAGTCCCCAAAGCTGCCATGGGCCATTCTTTAATTACATGCCATAAATGCAATTTTACTGTAAATTAGGTAAGAAACTACTGTATTTTTCTGTGTATAAGATGCTCCCATGTATAAGACGCCCCCCACTTTTCCAACCCCAAATTAAGAAATCAATATTTTAAACATTTTGCTGGTTTTCCTCTTTAGGCCTTCTTCTTTTTTGGCATCTTAAGGAGTTGTTCTTCCTGTTTTCTCCACTGTCTGATCATACACTCAGTGGGAGGAGGTCCAAATTGTCTCTCTGCCGCTCTATTTCCATGCTCTCTTACCTAGCTGATTTTTTGATTTTTGACATCTTTATGGGCTCAGAACACCTTGGTCCCTGTTGCACCTGTGCACTCTCCACCTCCACCTCCAATTTACGGCATCAGCTGATGCCAGTAACAATAAGGCTCGTGATTGGAAGAAACCTGTTTGACAAGGTATGGGCAGCTATGCACCGGTGTGGCTCCCTCCTCGGCTGACTTCCATGTATAAGATACCCCTCGATTTTCAGTCTAACAATTTTAGGAAAAAATAGCGTCTTATACACGGAAAAATACGGTATACTGTCTTATGAGTGACAATGTCAATATTTGAATGGCCCTAATTATTCCTAAAAGAGTGATGCTGTGGGGCTTGTAAAAAAACCCCACAATTTAAAGAAGTATCATCTCTCACTGGTTCCTGGAATATGTTAATAGCTACCAGTAAGAAACTACATGGCAGAGGATTTATTATTTCTTTTCAGAGTACTGAGAATATGAAAATCTTTTGTGATCATGCATGGCCACCTTGGATAGATGATCTTGTCACTTTGTAACTGTGGAATTTTTATGTTTCAGATTGTTTATATTTCCTTAAAAACTTATGTGAGATAGGCCACAATTGTGCTTTACCTCAGGTACTTTTAACTTTTTCTTCACAATGTATCTCAGCCATAAAACTCATTAATCAAATTAGATGGAAGAAGACAAGTTTCCCATGGCTTGGTCTTAACTTGTATTCATGATGATTAATCACTGCACCACCCGGGTGCGGTCATTGGAAACATGTCATTCTCAGAGTTCACCATTTAAGTTCAAAGACAGGAGTATCAGCAAAGTAATGGTCTAGCAAGACCTTTAAAAATGGTGCAATAGTAATATGTCCCTAAATTTTCTTTAGAATGCATAAGTGAGTAAGCGTTTTCTTTCTTCCTTGGGATTTTTAGCTATTCTTTCCTACTGTGATATTTATCACCTTTATATACTTTCATAAAACTTTTACATACATGTACCCATTTATTAACATAATTCCTGCATAATTTCACAGAAGAGTTTCCTATGAAAGTGATTCTGAAACATATTATCTTCTTTTAATAACTTACATTTGCATGGCACTTATAGATTTCAAAGTGCTAACACTCTATTCCAAAATTTGATTATTTCCTCCTATGTGTGTGTGTGTGTGTGTGTGTGTGTGTGTGTGTGTGTGTGTGTAGAGGTCTGAGAGTGAGATTCAGAGTTGAGAAATAATTTTGAATAGGCATTAAATTGACCACAGTCTAAATTACTTAACATTTCTGACACAATAAGATAAATACTAAATAGGAAGCTATAGCTAACATGCTTAACATTCATACATTTAATTATATGTATATTTAGCTTTAACAAAAAAATCTATACATGGAGATTTAACAATTCTCTATTCTTAGCAAAAATTCTATATGCAAAAATGAGGGATTAAAATTTTTAAATATTATCATTTATTGCACATTCCCATCAAAGTCTTTACAAATGATGGCCTGGTTTCCTTGCAACATTCAGTTTGAAATGATAAATTGAGACAATTGCTTGCAAAATAGCAATTACTGCAATTATTTTCATGGAGAAATCCAGGAATGTAAGGACCTTGGTGATATGGTACTTAACACCTTTCTAACTTCATTTTTTATTCTCTCTCTGCGTGCTCTCATATTACCTGACTACATTCTGACATTTATTTATGCTCTTATTCTTTCTACATTATCACATGCCTTAACATCACAAAAGAACTGCCTATGCAGTAACCTTTTCTTCAAATACTAACCTTCTAGGCCAGTGGTTCTCAACCTTCTGGCCCTTTAAATACAGTTCCTCATGTTGTGACCTAACCATAAAATTATTTTCGTTGCTACTTCATAACTGTAATGCTGCTACTGTTATGAATCATAATGTAAATATCCGATATGCAGGATGGTCTTAGGTGACCCCTGTGAAAGGGTTGTTCGACCGCCAAAGGGGTCGCGACCCACAGGTTGAGAACCGCCGTATCTAGGCATTCCCCATTCCCATTACTCCACTGAAGCCACAGTCCTACATTCTCCTGATTGCCAAATTCAAGGGGGCACTTTTCAGCCTGTGTCTTATTTTATCTCTCAGCAGAATTCAATGTGGATGACTCCTCCCTGCTTTGAAAAAAATCCACTCCTACCGAGACACTGTCCTGGCTTTCCTTTTGTCCACTTCTCATTCTTGTTTACTATTTCCTCTTTTTCATTTTTGGTGGCTTCTACTCCTCGACCATTGGATAGCTTCCACTTGGGACTCTTTTTATCTATCTATGGACTTTGGAGACAGAGATTCTGTGTTCAAATCCCAGACCACCACTTACTAGCTGTTTGTAACCTTGAGCAAGTCTCTTATCCTTTATGTGTTTCAGTTTTATCATCTGTAAAATGGTGGTAATAATAGTGCTTAGAGTTATTGCATTAAATGAGATAATAAAAACAAAGTGCTTAGAACAGTGCCTGGCACTTGGTAAAAAGTTTGTAAATGTTAGATACCTATTATCACACTTTCTCCTTAGAATATGTTCTCTAAAGCCATGGCTTTAATACTGTCTCCATGCTGATAACAACAAAAGTTTTATTTATTATAAACATTGCACATGGTTTCCAACAAATATTTTAACTTACAATTTGATATTTCCAATTGCACATCTAAAGGCATGTCAAATTTTACATGTATAAAATGGAAATAGTGATACTTTTCAAACCAATTTCGCTCCCTGTTTGACACTACCATCAATTCGATTGCTCAAGTGGAAAACCTTGGAGTAATTTTTCTTCATTCTTTAGTTTCTCTTTCTTCCACATTCATCCAATCAGAAATTCCTGTTTGTTCTATCCTAGTAAATAGTTTAAACCCACCCTTTTCTCCGAATCTCCATTGCAATCAGCCTAGTCCAGTTGAACATCACTTCTTCCCTGGCGCTACATACCACATGTCCTGCTTTCACTCTCGCCCTTCGGCAATTCATTTCTCTATATTTGCTCTAATAATCCCTCTGAAAAATACATACCATCAAGTGGTTTTGTGCTGAACACATGGTAGATGTTCAATAAATATTTTGAAATGAAAGAATTAGTGTGTTATTAATTCATAGCATAGAATCTTAATTATTAAAAAGGGCAGATATTGTCTTACGTATAAGAGCTTACTGTGAATCACAAGAACAGGGTAGTGGTCAACATACTTTAAACAAGACGGCTCAGGTGTAGCTACTCTGAGTAACTATGTTTGAAACAAACACGTGCAGATGAGAAGGAGCTACACTGGTGAAGGTGGTGTGCAAAGAATTCCAGGCAGAGGATCTCTGGGTGGGGAAACTTGCCTGTTTCACAAAAGTCAGACGGCCAGTGAAAGGGAGACAAATAAGTTTGGAAATTAAGCAGGAGGCAGATCTTGCTAGACCTTAGTCTGGTAATTGGTGAAGAAGAGAACAATAGACAGCTTTAAGAAGGGGCATTACACAATCCAATTTATGTTTGTAAAAGATAAGGACTGGCTTCTTTGCAGAAGAACAGGGAAAAATGAGTGAAAACAAGGATGCTATTGAAGTAAACCAGAAGAGAGGATAGTCACAGGGGAGACACATTTTGGAGATATAATCAGGTATGAAGTTGGCTTGCTGATGTATGGCCATAGGGAATGGGGAGAAAAACCAAGGATGATTTCCAAGTCTCTTGCTTGAGCTACTGGGTTAGATATTGATGCCAGTTAATGAACTGGTTGGTCAGAAGTTACATATTTGACCCTGGAGTTTAAAGGAAAGGTTTGTATCAGAAATATAAATTTGAAAATAATCAACAATAGAGAAAGAAAAGGGGAGGAACTCAGTTTTTAAAGCTTGATAAAAACAAAGGAATTATCAAGAATATCACCACATTTATCATGTTATTTTTATACATCTATTTTTTTTTGTTTTTGCACAGTAACACCTCCATAATCTGCTTGCCAAACTCCTATTCAACATAAGTATCCTACCACTATTTAAATAATGATCATTATTTAACCAACATTTATCAAGTACCTATTAAATGCCAAATGTACTTTAATATGTATGTTAAATGTGTTATTCATTACAATAACTCTGTGGGGTAGTTATTATTATATGATTTTACAGATGAGAAACCTAAAGTAACTTACAACTGGTTACCAATGGAACTGGGAGTTGAGCCCAGACAGTAGCGAAAGCCTAGGGGTATAAATTTCTAGACTGTGTTGTTCCATATATACCTAGTATTTTATTCACAGTGCACTATAATATATTTTGCATATACACATAAGTATAAATCTATTAAATAAAATTAAATAGGAATCTTAGCAGATTAAGTTATACTTGTTTTTTCTTTGTCTTTCTTCCTTGCTAAACTGTGAGCAAGTTGAAGGTAGAATTTATGGATTACAAAACTATGTAGCTTTCAGGCACCATGGTGTCTTATTTATAGCAGACACTCAACAAGAACTTGTTATATGATTAAATAAATATAGACCCTCGATCTTGAGAGTGAAGTTTTTAAAATTTTAAGTTCTTCTGTTTAAGTTCTTGTTTGCCTGTCTATCCGTTCACTTGTTCAATGTTAGAGGTGGAATCCAATATTCATAAATGGAATTTTGAATTTAAGTTTTAAGTAAGTTTATTAGACCTAAGCTAGCTGTGTGCATCTTCTCCCTACCAAAATTACTTTTTCTAAGATTACATCACCAAAATATCATGCTGGTTGTTTATTAAGTTATTTTATGTAATTTGTTCTAAGTTGTTATTTCATGCAATTTTCTCAATTCTATCTCTTTTTTTCTCCTGGATTCCCACCATTCTGAAGTAGTCTTCTATTACTAAGAATTTAATTTCATGCTGCTCTCAAGTATCTTGAATAGAGACCAAAATGTGTATGACTTCTGGAATGGTAAAATACTAATTTTGTATAATTCACCAAAGATAACTGTTAAATGTTCTATGCTGTAAAAATGCAATAGAAAAAAGATGAAAATATTCTTTTAAAGTCGTACTAATTCATCAAACTACCTTTTATTGTTAGAATTATGAAAAACTATAGCTTAAAATGTACTAGAATTATCATTGAATTAAAAGGCAAATTGTCTCTATTTTAACAATGTCTGGGTTCTGCTTCAGAAAAGTTGACATCATTAAGATGTTTCACTTTGTCAGGCATTTTCCAGTTTCTGTTATTAAGAAGCTTCCATTGCTTTGACACATTTTCCAAAGTGCATACTGTTTACCCACATAATTGAAATCAAAACACTCCAAAACAAAATGTTTTTATGCAATGCAATATTTCACATTCGCAAGGCTCTATTTATTATTTCAAGCATACAGGTAGCAACAACTTTTTCTATTTTATTTACTGGACAATTTTTCTTTCTCCCTTTCATCAGTTGGGATTCACAGTTAGCAGGCTATTTTGGCTACAGGGAGAAATCATTGAAGGTAATTTTATTCTCCTTTAAATGGACTTTGGTTAAGAAATAAATTTTTATTATTATTAAATTTATTGGGGTGACATTGATTGATAGTACCATACAAGTTTCAAGTGTGCATTTCTATGTACAAGATCTGTATATTGCACTGTGTGCCCACCATCTAAATTCAAGCCATCTTCTGTCACCATATATTAGGCTCCCTGAATGTAGACTTGTACAGCCACTATGGAAAAGGGTCTGGTGGTTCACCAAAAAATTAAGAATAGAGTTTTACCATATGATCCTGCAATCTCTCTCCTGGATATCTACCCAAAAAACTTGAAAACCTGTATATGCACCCCTATCTTTATTGCAGCATTATTCATGGCTGCTAAGACATGGAGACAACCAAAGTGTCCTTCCATAGAGGATTGGACAAAGAAGGCATAGGACACACATGTAATAACTTAATCAATAAAGAAATTAGAAAAAAAAGGCATAGTACATATATACAATGAAAAAAATGGGCAGAGGACCTGAATAGAAAAGAATTTTTAGTTGGACAATCTCCTTATGTTTACCTAGTCTTTATTTTGATACCTGGGGATATCTACTTGGCAGTCAAACTTCCACTTAAGCATTCACTAAAGAAATGAATCAATATATCCACCATAACTTAACCATTTTATGAGGACAAGTTGTACCTGGCAGGAGATGAGTGCTCCAGATTGTATATATTATCTAAATAACGACACCCCAGCCAGTTAATATAATTTATAACTTGTGCTTTAAGGTGATTAATTCTATCTCATCCTGTTTATCCATTGGTTACGTATAAACTAGCTCTCTGATGCACTGCACAGGACAAATGATTCCTTGCTAACGCCTTCATTTCTTTCACTTGTGTCCAACCTACCTCTCCTCATTATGAATTCAGTCTCCTCATTCACATAATCTATTTCTCTACATTTGCTTAACTGGGATCTTTAACATAATCAAGCATTCACTGAAACTCTTAGCATTATAGAATCTATTAGCTCTTTGACCTACTTAATATCTCCAGACTTATTATTAACGGCAACATTACCTCAATTATCTGCACCTTCCACGTGTTATACTCTGTGCCCAAGCTGGGCAGTTATATGCGTATTAACCATAAATAAAAGTCCACCACAAATGCATGTTAGCTAACTTCATCTTGATCCACATCAGAACAATTTTATTTTTATTTCTCACAAAACTTTTTATTCCCCACTAAATTGTTTATCACAGTGAGTTTGGAAATTTGCATAACCTTAAATACCCAGACCTATTTTAGTTCTCACCATAAATACATACATAACAAATGATCTCACCTTCTATATTTAAAATCAAAGGTATTTGAAGTATATTCTGCTCTATTGTATCCTCCATTAATTAAAACATATCTGCACATTTAACTCTGATTTCTATTTCATGTTCTTAGAAGAAAAGGCATTCCTTATCATTTACGAATGCGACTCTCTGCCTGTGCTCTTATTATATCCCCTCTTGTCTTCCCTGTGAATTATTACCTTTCCTTGCATAAATCAGTCTTACAGGACTATCTCCCTTTGTCTACAAAGTGACTAAGTCATCTTCTAGCCTAAAAAGTACTGCTATTTCTTTTATTTTACTCTCTTTGTTTCACTACTTTCCCTTGGTAGCTTTTTATTATTCACACACAGTTGCCTTTCTTTTCCACCACTCTTCAGAATCTGCTTTCTTGAAAATGACTAATGTCCTCTCTGGAGTATTTGATCCCCTGCCAACCAGTCCTTCTCCATATTGCACCTCTCCTTGGCTCCCCACTACCAGGATATACAAACACTCAGTTTTCCTTCTTAATTTGTTATTCCTACTTTATTCATTCTTTTCCCTCATGCCAATGGGAATGCTGTGAAAAATCCATCAACACCTTTGACCTTTTCCATTAAAAATATTGAGTATACATATGAAATTAATTGATTGTTATCCAGTTTTTCAAATGGAAGAAAAATCCCCAAATTAGTTATCATTGAGTGAGTTCTAGGAAGTAAGGCTGCATCTGCACTCATATGTTTTGTGAGAGAGAAACATCTGGCCAGTAAAATATCATGTGGATGGAGACACTATTCATTTTTCAGGTGAGTGCACCACCACAAGGTTAACTTAAAAATGTAAAGAGTTTTGGTAAATTATACCTTTAAATCAAGCATAGATGCTTGCGGAATGGATGAAGTTCCTACAACCTTGTAGAAGTCCCTTCCAAAGATGGCTTCTACAGATCAACTAAAGAGGAAAACGATCACAGCCATGGTGATAACTATTATCTTAAAAATTTAAAAGAATAATAGCTACCCCCCCAAAAAAAATGTGGCATTCTGAAGAACTTTGTTAAACTTGTATATTCCACAGGGTAAAAAAAAAGTGTAGGACAAAACTAATTCCGTAGAGTAAAAAAATCAGAGCACTATAATTTCAGTACCCAGAGGGTCCTAAATTACAATAAAAGAACGGATGACAACAATTTTAGACAAAATCATAGAACTAGAAAAATAATGAGAACTTTCTTAAAATATATAGGTTAGCAATTTGATAATAATAATAACAACCATAAAAAGCAAACTTTTTAAAAAAAATATATATTTTATTGATTTTTTTGCAGAGAGGAAGGGAGAGAGATAGAGAGTTAGAAACATCGATGAGAGAGAAACATCGATCAGCTGCCTCCTGCACATCTCCTACTGGGGTTGTGCCTGCAACCAAGGTACATGCCCTTGACTGGAATCGAAACCAGGACCTTTCAGTCCGCAGGCCAACGCTCTATCCACTGAGCCAAACCAGCTTTGGTGTCTAACAGGCCAGTTCTCAATAAAGTACCTGCTCATAAAAGTTTGCAGCATGAGGAATGGCAGACAAAACCATTAAAGCCAGAAGAGGTCAAAAGACTAGCCCCGTGCTGCTAGTAGCTGTCATTGGCAAAGGTTGGACTGGTCCTCAGTGAACCAGTCCTCTCAACCACTAGACCACTGGGCACATGAACCACAGAGGTGCTTGTTCAGATGCACATTTCCGGCTCCTACACCTGAGAGTCTGATTCAGTTTGTGGGGCCAATGTGCCTATTAGCCATAGTAGGCCCAGGACCTAGGACCCACACACTTTTAGGGGCCTATGAAAATATTTTTATTTTTTTAAATGTGGTTTTATTGATTTTAAAGAGAGAAGAAGGGAGATGGAAAGAGAGCGAAAGAGAAACATTGATGTGAGAGAGAAACATTGACCAGCTGCCTCCTGCATATCCCCTATTGAGGGTCAAACTCACAATCCGGGTATGTGCCTTGACCAGGAATCAAACCGGTGACCTTTTGGTGCATGGGAGGATGCTCAACCAAGACAACTGGCAAGGGTTTTTGATATTTTTAAGTATGAAAAAATACAAAAACTTGTAGGTCAAAGAAAAAATTTAAAATTTATAATATTAATATACTTGTCTTTATACTAACCTATGTGAAACGTGATTTTCGGTATTTCTTATGGAGAAAGGGGCTCATGAAGGTAAAGTTGCCTAAAGCCCACAAAATCATAAAGTGGCCCTATCAGCCCTAACTGGTTTGGCTCGGTGGATAGAGCATCAGCCTGCGGACTCAAGGGTCCCAGGTTTGATTCCGGTCAAGGGCATGTACCTTGGTTGTGGGCATATCCCCAGTTAGGGGGTGTGCAGGAGGCAGCTGATCAATGTTTCTCTCTCATCGATGTTTCTAACTGTCTATCCTTCTCCCTTCCTCTCTATAAAAAATCAATAAAATATATTAAAAAAAAATAAAGTGACCCTGTCAGTAAGTCTGAGTGGGACACTTTTAAGAACCTGCTGAAATGGCCGAAACCGGTTTGGCTCAGTGGATAGAGCATCGGACTGCGGACTGAAGGGTCCCAGGTTCGATTCTGGTCAGGGGCATGTACCTGGGTTGCGGGCACATCCCCAGTGGGAGATGTGCAAGAGGCAGCTGATTGATGTTTCTCTCATCGATGTTTCTAACTCTCTCTCTCTCTCCCTTTCTCTCTGTAAAAAAAAATCAATAAAATATATTAAAAAAAAAGAAAAAAAAGAACCTGCTGAAATGATTTTAAAGAAGGCGATCCTTAGAACAGCTTCTGAGAAACTGTACTAGATTCTTCTGCTTTAGTCTGGACTCAAATAGGTTTATTAAATAATTGCTATTTAATTTTCTAAGGAAAAGATATCCCTTTATTAAGAACATCGTTTCTGTCCTAGCTGGTTTGGCTCAGTGGATAGAGTGTTGGCCTATGGACTGAAGGGTCCCGGGTTCTATTATGGTCAAGGACACATGCCTGGGTTTCGGGCTCAATCCCCAATAAGGGGAGTGCAGGAGGCAGCCAATCAATGATTCTCTCTCATCATTGAGGTTTCTATCCCTCTCTTCCTCTCCCTCCCTCTCTGAAATCAATAAAAATATATTTTACAAAAAAAAAATAACATTGTTTCCTTGTATTGAATATGATTCTAATCCATAAAAAAGATATATAACTTATCTTTGTCACATTTTGGAATAAAATTATTAAATCACATAAGATGACCAAACCAAAGAAAGTGACTGGTAACATTTGTAAATAGAGACACTGGAATTATAAATAACATTAGCACACTTCAAAGAGTAAATAAATTAAATTAAAATATATGTTTCCATAATGACTGAGTAGGATTTAGCACAGCCAAGAATTCTGGTACATCATGGGAGAGATTGTTAATATAATTCGTCATATTATTAGGAAGGATATTAAAAAATCATATATAATCTCAATAAATGATGAGAAGAAATATCAAAATTCTATACCTATTCTTTTTTTAATATATGTATGTATATTTATTGTTGACAATATTACAGATGTCTCCCATTTCTGGATTCTTTGTTCTGTTCAATTGATCTATTTGCCTGCTCTTGTGCCAGACCCAGGTTGTTTTGATTATAATGGCTTTGTAGTATAGTTTCATATCCAGTATTGTGAACCCTCCAACTTTGTTCTTCTTTTTCAAGATTGCTGTAGATATTCAGGGTCTTTTATGATTCCATATAAATTTTTGGAGTTTTTGTTATAGTTCTGTGAAGTTTGCCATTGGTATTTTAATAGGGATTGCACTGAATCTATAAATAGCTTTCAGTAGTATGGACATTTTGATGATGTTAATGCTTCCAATCCACGAACATGGTATATGGTTCCATTTGTTTGTATCTTCCTCTATTTCTTTTTTCAATGTCCTATAGTTTTCCAAGTACAGGTCTTTTACATCCTTGGTTAAATTTATTCCTAGGTATCTTATTATTTTGTTTTGTTTTGTTTTGTTGCAATGATAAATGGGATTGTTTTTTTGTTTCTCTTTTGGAGAGTTCATTATTGGTGTATAAAAACGTCACTGATCTATACCTATTCATAATTAAAACATTAATAATTATGTTTGGAGTATTTCTTTTTTAGCAAGACAGTGTTTATTTAAGACTTGGTACTAACATCATATTTACTAACGAAACATTACAGTTATTCTTTTTAAAAACAGGAATATGGAGAAGAGAAAATGGCGGAGGTTTAGACGGACGTGTAGGTGCCTTGTCCCAGAGCAGATAAGGGCGAGCAGCTGAAACGGGTAACATACAGCCCGAATAAGCAGAAGAGATTCAGCTGAGAGACAGTCTGCAGCCAGGAAATACAGAGGACTCCTAGAAAAAGGAGACGGTTAGAGATTGAGGCTGAAACCTCTGCGGGTGCGCCGGCTCAGCTGTAGAGACCGCGCCATCTTGAGTGGCTGTTACCGGCATCCAGAGACCAGCTACTAACCCGGAAGCAACGGCTCTCAAGCAGCGAGTCTACGTGAACTCAGACGAGCCCTGCTTCTCCCCATGGAAAGCAGATCCAAGCAACAGCGGCCTCCTGATCACCACACGCTCTGTCTGAGGAACAGTTGCTGTGTGTAAAGCCTCCCCCCACCAGCCAGAAGAGCCACCACAGCTGTGAACAGCACCCACCAGAGAACCTGCTACCAACAGAGGAGCAGCTGCTACCACAACCACCCAAGGAGCAACCACAGCCTGAGGAGCCACTGCAACCCAGGGAGCAGCCACTGAATGACTCAACAACTAGATCAAACATGGGTAGACAAAGAAACCCCCAAAGGCAAGAAAAGGAGGACTCACCAGAAAAGCAGCTAAGCAATACAGAGGCATGCAACATGACAGAAAAAGAATTCAGAATAAGGGTCCTAGAGTACATAAACCGGATGGAGGAAAAAAATCAACAACTTATGCAAGAAGCAAGAAGAAACAGATGAAAAGATGAATAACTTATGTAAGACCCAAGAAGAAATGAAGAGTGATATAGCTTCAATAAAAAACAGCATTGAAAGTATCAAGAGTAGACTAGAAGTGGAGGACCGAATTAGTGAATTAGAAGACAAGGAAGCAAAACACACCCAAACTGTACTTCAATTGGAGAAAAAAAATTAAAAGACAGGAGGAGAGCCTAAGGGAGCTTTGGGACAACATGAAATGAAACAACATACAAATAATAGGGGTGCCAGAACAACAGAAAGAGGAACATGGATTAGAAAATCTATTCGAAGAAATAATATCAGAAAACTTCCCTGAGGTGGGGAAGAAAAAAGTCACACAAGCCCAGAGAGTCCCAAATAAGGTGAACCCGAAAAGACCCACACCAAGACACATCATAATTACAATGGCAAACATTAATGACAAAGAGAATCTTAAAGGCTACAAGAGAGAGACATAGAGTTACCTACAAGGGAATCTCCCATTAGATTATGAAATGGCCAGACAAAGGAGGCAAGATTGGGACCATGGGAGGTTGGCTCTAGGGCGTGTTCAGTCCACTAGTCCTACAGGCTGAGTACTGAGGAAGAGAGTGTTATGAAACAGCAGTAAAGTCAATAAGTAAAAATGTGGAGGAACAATGCTTCAAAGGAATAGAGAATGAGGTATTGGAGGTAAGATCATAATGAAGACAGTACATTTGCTATATTTGATTTGAGGGGAAGGTAAATGAAGAGGAATTCAAAGCTGCCGTGGAGGTACTAAAACAAAGCAACTCTGGTTCTTCAAGTAGTAAGGAAAATTGGATAAAGTTGTTATTCAAATGTTGAGGTTGAGGGGCAGCAGGCTATTCAAAATCAATATTATCATAAAAATAAGGTAGATTTGATGAAATCCAAAAACTTCTAGACCTTAAATCAGAAGGTTTAAGTTTACTATAGAACCTTTCACAAGTCATGTAATTTGAGTGTCAGTCTGCTCAAATGTAAAAATGGAGATAATTCTTCCTTATCTATTAGTGTTGTTATGGATCACAAATGACATAATGTAGGAAAAATAAATTTTAATTGTAAAAGTTCTTCAAGATAAGAAATTAATTACCTCCCATTTATATATTTTCATAATTAGACATATATTACTTGTTTTCCTCATTGGAGATTGAGGATATTATTTATAGTTCTCAACAAGTTCCCAAGAACCTAGAAAAAAATAAATATTTGTCAAATGAACAAATTATTATAAAATGTAAAATAAATTTAAAAAATGGATGCTAACTTGCATCTACAAGAATTAAGAAACTGATAAAATATTTAGATATGTGGATGGATAGATGAATAAATAATTTTAAAAACTGTTCATTTTTCCATCTTTGGTTTTGTACTGTTCTTTCATATAACCATCCTAATACTTTGCCTTACTTGAGACTCTTGATTACCAGATGTACTCAATGTGGAATTATTTTTACCCCTACAGTAGCTGTATTAGGCTAATAAGAGCCTCGTGGGACTGTTTATTACCTTGGCCTGATCATTAATGAGACTCATGTGGGTTTCAGTGTGTAATTAGCTACGTTAAGGGAATGAGTGGTTTCCTGCCTGGGAGTCAACCCGGCTACCAGAAGGAAGAGTAACAATATTTCACCCTGGCAGTTCAATTCTACTTGGAGATAATAATATAGATGACATAACATCATGCTCATAATTCTTAGTGTATTTTATCAACATTAACTGATTTATGTTTAACAAAGTTGTTTGCTGATCTGGGTATCCAGTTACTAATGTGATATTGAAAACGGTGCTTTTGACAATAAAAGCTAAGAAAGTTAGAAGGCTGCACTGAAATTAGAAACGGGATGAGGACTAGTGTAAACTATCCATGTGGTTGTCTTATTTAAAAGAAATATAAAGAGTTTTACATAGTTTTGAATTGCAATAGAGCTCTGTCCTAAAAGAGTGATTATGAGTCATTTTTTAGAAACCCAGTATTCATTTTCTTGGGAAATTTACTTAAAATGCTGTTTAGGTACTCAGGTCCACCACAGCACATTTACTGTTCAATGGACTGGAACCATGGGTAGTAATACACCTACTTCATAGAAACTAATCCCAGCAATTTTATGGGAAAATATATTCCAAATTTCAACTTAGGTGTCAGGAATATATAGCATTGAGAGAAGATAGCCCATTCTATACCCACTTAACTCCCACCTAGAGAGGAGAATTAGATTCTCTTCTGGTCCCTGGAGAGTAGTAACAGCTCTAGTTAGGAAGACAAAGGTGTTAAATATTCCAGGACACAAGTTGGCAAGCTTTTTATGTAAAAGGCCAGACAGTGAATATCTTGGCTTTGTGGGCCCAGGGCAAAATTGAAACTACCATGTAGGTACTTATAAACAAGAGAGAAAACAAACCTCCACATTTTTGAGAGGGAAGTGGGGAATATGGAAAGGGATAAGGGGGGATGAATGGTGATGGAGGGAGACCTGACTCAGGGTGGTGAACGCACAGTACAGTGTACAGATGATGTGTTGTAGAAATGTGCACCTGAAGCCTGTATAATTTTGTTAACCAGTGTCACACAATAAATTCAATAAAAAGAAAAAGTAAATAAAAATAACAACGATAAAAAACAACACTTAATACATGTTTATTTTGTGCCAAGACGCACATACGTATAATAATAATTGGGTATTTTTTAAAATCCAGGTCTACTAATGAGAATGGAATTCTATTTAGAATAATATTTTGGTTAATTTTGGTTCAGTCAATATTCTCTATCACTAAAATCAATTGCAAATCTTCACCCATTGAAGCTGATCTGTAAAGAGAAGTTACATATTTCATCTTTTACAATATCTTTACACAGATAGGTATTGCTAAATATTACTAATGGACCATGAATTATGACCTTAAATTAAACATCGTTTTCATCTGGAAGGTTTTTATAGAATTCTGTTATATGATTCTCTTGACATTTGACACTTGCTATGTCATTACCATGCATATTAGTCACTTCCAATAGAAAGGGGGAAGCTCCTCAACTGCACAGTCAGATGGATTCTGAAATGTAGAAATTCCTTTGGCACGTCCACTGAGCCCTGAAAAATGCTACTGAAACTGTCATCTAACTTCACAAATATAACCACTAAAATATTTTATGAAAATGGATATCTCACATCTTGTTTTAAATTTTGCTATTGTGGGAAATGTATAAAGCAGCTTGATTGTACTCCAAATTATAACCCAAGTAATGTTAGTAGTCTTAAAATAAACTTTACCATGTTGTAGGTTTCTCATATAAAAGCAGTTTACTTTGTAACTTGAAGTTGAATTAATTAATAAACATCATTAAATCTGCAGCAAAGCATATTTCCAAAGTCATTCAGTGCTCAATAACACTAATTGAGGTTCTCACTCATAAAAATTTCCATCTTGACCCTGACCTGAAAATAAATAGATCACAATGAAGCTTTACTGATTTATATATATAAAAGCCTAAGCGAACATTTGACCTTTTAACCATTAGCTATGACACACACTGACCACGAGGGGGCAGATGCTCAATGCACAGGCATGGAAACATGGACCAGACTGATGAATCTCAGAAGGAAGCGGGGAGGAGGGAGGGCAGGAAGAGATTAACCAAAGATCTTATATGCATACTAGAGGCCTGGTGCATGGATTCCTGGACTGGTAGGGTCCCCAGGCCTGGCCTGCAGGGATTGGGCCTAAGCCGGCCCAGTGCATGGGTTTGTGCACCAGTGGGGTTCCTTGGTCTGGCCTGTGTGGATTGGGCCGAAACTAGCAGTTCAACATCCCCTGAGGGGTCTCAGATTTCGAGAGGGCGCAGGACAGGCCAAGGGACCCCACTGGTGCATGAGTCCATGCACCAGGTTCTAGTGCTAAATAATGGAGTTGCTATAAATATTCACATAGAAGTATTTGTGTGGACTTAAGTTTACAAAACACTTGGGTAAATACCTTGGAGTGCGATTTCTGAGTTGTGTGAGAAATCTATGTTTAATTTATAAAAAAAACTACCAAATTGCCTTCTAAAGTGACTGTACTATTTATCTTTCTCACCAGAAAGTAATGAGAGTTTCTATTGTTCTGTATTCTCATCAGCATTTCTTATTGTCAATTTTTTTTGGATTTTAGCCATTCTGATATGTGTGTAGTGGTATCTTGCTGAAGTTTTGATTTGCATTTTTATAATGACAGATGATTTGAGCACCTTGTCATGTGTTTATTTGCCAGTCATATATTAGTTTCAGTGTCTGTTCATATATTGTGTCATTTATAAATTAGTTTTATTTTATTATTGACGTTTTAGAGTTCTTTATATATTCTGGATACAAGTCATTTATTAGAAATATCACTTGCAAATACTTTCTCTCAGTCTATGATTAATCTTTTCATTCACTTGACAGTCTTTCATGGAACAAAATATTTAATCTTGATAAAGTCCAAGATTTTTTACAATTTAATTCAATTATTTTTTTTTCATGGATTGTGCTTTTAGTGTTGTATTTAAAAACCCATCATCTATGTAGTATAACTTATTATCTGGGATTGTGATTTCTCCAACTTTGTTCTTCATTTCAAGATTGCTGCAGCTATTTGGGGTCTTTTTTGGTTCCATATAAACTTTTGGAGTGTTTGTTCTAAATCTGTGAAATATGCCATTGGTATTTTAATAGGGATTGCACTGAATCTATAGATTGCTTTGGGTAGTATGGACATTTTAATGATGTTGAGTCTACCAACCCATCAACATGGTATATTCTTCCACTTGTTTATATCTTCCTCTATTTTTTTTCAATGTCCTATAATTTCCGAGTACAGGTTTTTTACCTCCTTGGTAGAGTTTATTCCTAAATATCTTAATTTTTGTTGCAATGGTAAATTGGATTTTTTTTTACTTTTTCTTTCTGAGAGTTCAGTATTGGTGTATAAAAATGCTATTGATTTCTGAGTGCTATACTAAAAAGCCACTGTACTCAAAACAACCTGGTAGTGGCACAAGAATAGGCATAGAGATCAATGGAACAGAACAGAGATCCCAGAAATTGACCTAAGCCATTACAATCAATTAATATTTGACAAAGGAGGCAAGAGCATACAATGGAGTCAAGACAGTCTATTCAATAAATGGTGTTGGGAAAATTGGACAGATACATGCAAAAAAATGAAACTATACCAGAAACTTATACCATACACAAGAATAAACTCAAAATGGATAAAAGACCTAAATGCAAGTCGTGAAACCAAAAAAATCCTAGAAGAAACCATAGACAGCAAAATCTCAGCCATCTCTCACAGCAATATGTTTACTGATACATCTCCTAGCCGTGGTCAGCAAACTGCAGCTCGCGAGCCACATGCGGCTCTTTGGCCCCTCGAGTGTGGCTCTTCCTAAGCCTTAGGAGTATCCTAATTAAGTTAATAACAATGTACCTACCTATATAGTTTAAGTTTAAAAAATTTGGCGCTCAAAAGAAATTTCAATCGTCGTACTGTTGATATTTGGTTCTGTTGACTAATGAGTTTGCCGACCACTGTCCTAGGGCAAGGGAAATTAAGAAAAAATATACAAATGGAACTACATAAAAATAGAAAGCTTCTGCACAGCAAAAAAAGCCATTCTATATAATAAAAACATAATATGCAAATTGACCGAACGATGGAACGACTGGACAGTGGGAGGCAGGGTTGGCGAGCAAATGGTGCCAGGCCAGCCAAGGCGTGTGCTGGTGGGAAGAGGGAGGGGATGGTGATGGGGGTGGTGGTGGTGACCAGCGGCACCAGAGGGGCGATCGGGGAGGTGGGGCCAGCTGCTTACCAGCCAGCTCCATCCCCTGATGGGCCCGTTGGTTGCC
Organism: Myotis myotis; assembly: GCF_014108235.1. NCBI lineage: Eukaryota > Metazoa > Chordata > Mammalia > Chiroptera > Vespertilionidae > Myotis > Myotis myotis. The sequence goes on along the minus strand of NW_023416313.1, from coordinate 142,698,469 downwards.
TCCCACAGAGGGAGGCCAGACTGCAGCTTAGGCCCGCTCCCCACAGACATTCCCTGAGGGCTCCCGGACTGCAAGAGGGCTCAGGCCAGGCAGAGGGATCCCCTGAGTGCACAAATTTCCATGCACTGGGCCTCTAGTACTCAAAATAAAAAGGGTACCCACTGCATGGGAGAACATATTTGCCAATGATACATCTGATAAAGGGTTCATTTCCAAAATATATAAGGAACTCATAGTACTTAACAAAAGGAAGATGAACAATCCAATTAAAAAAATGGGCGAAGTACCTAAATAGACACTTCTCCAAAGTGGACATATAGAAGGCCAAGAGTCATATGAAAAAATGCTCAAAGTCACTAATTATCTGAGAGATGCATATTAAAACAACAATGACGTATCACATTATACCTGTCAGAATGGCTATCATCAACAAATCAACAAATGACAAGCGCTGGAGAGGATGAGTAGAAGAGGGAACTTCCCCAAGTGCACTGCTGGTGGGAATGCAGACTTGTGCAACCAGTAAAAAGCAGTATGGCATTTCCTCCCAAAATTAAAAATGGAACTGCAATTTGACCCAGTGATCCCACTTGTAGGAATTTATCCTAAGAAACTTGAAACACCAATCAGAAAGAATATATGCACCCCTATGTTCATAGCAGTTCAATTTACAATAGCCAAGATCTGTAAACAGCCCAAGTGCCCATCAGTAGATGAGTGGATAAAAGAAAAGCTGTGGTACGTCTTCATCACGGAATACTATGCAGCTCTAAAAAAGAAGGATCGCTTACCATTTGAGACAGCGTGGAGGGACCTGGAGAGTATTATGCTAAGTGAAATAAGCCAGTCAGATAGAAATAAGTATCACAAGATTGCACTCATGTGTGGAATTTAATGAACAAAATAAACTGATGAAAAAATAGATCCAGCAACAGAAGCATGGAATAGACTGGAGGATTGCATTGAATCTATAGATTGCTTTGGGTAGTATGGACATTTTAATGATGTTGGAATCTCAGAAGGATGGAAGGAGAGATTAACTGGGGAATTTATATGCATATATGCATAGCCCATGAACACAGATAATAGTGGTGAAGGCATGGGAGGGGCAGGTGAGGGGTGGAGGGGGTCAATGGGAAAAAAAACAAAGGGGACATCTATAATACTCTCAACAATAAAGTTAAATTTAGCCCTATCAGGTTTGGCTCAATGGATAGAGTGTCAGCCTGCAGACTGAAGGGTCCCAGGTTCAATTCCAGTCAAGGGCACATGCCCAGGTTGCAGGCTTGATCTCCAGTAGGGGGCGTGCAGGAGGCAGCCAATCAATGATTCTCTCTCATCACTGATGTTTCAATCTCTCTCTCCCTCTCCTTTCCTCTCTCCAAAATCAATAAAAAAAGAGATTAAAAAAAGATAAATTTAAAGAAAATAATAATAAAATAAAATGGAGACAAAAATACTTATAATAAATAAATACAATAAAATATAATAAAATAAAAAATAAAAACCCATCATCTAAGTCAAGGTCATGCATATTTCTTCTAGAAATTTTATAGTTTTACACTTAAATTTAGGTCTATGATTTTATTTATTAATTTTTAAAATTTATCTTTATTGTTGAAATTATTAGAGATGTCCTCTTTTTTCCACTATTGTCCCCTTCCACAACCACTCCCACCCCCACCCCCAGCCTTCACCACACATATTGTCTGTCTTTGTCCATGGGTTATGCATATTCCTATATAATAAAAGCCTAATATGCAAATTGACCGAACAGCAGAACGACCAGTTGCTATGATGCGCACTGACCACCAGGGGGCAGATGCTCAATGCAGGAGCTGCCCCCAGCCTGCAGGCCCCAGGCCAGCCGAGGTGGGTGCCATAGAGGGAGGCGACTGGCAGTGGGGCTGGTGAGTCGGCGGTGCCAGGCCAGCCAAGCCAGGTGTCTGCGAGGGGGCTCTGATTGCCTCGCTGGTCGCCTCACAGATTGGCCTGATTCCCAGCCAGGGACCCTACCCATGCATGAATTTCGTGCACTGGGCCTCCTCTCTCTCTCTCTCTCTCTCTCTCTCTCTCTCTCTCTCTCTCTCTCAAAGCCTAATATGCAAATTGTCCTCTTGGGAGTTTGAACAGGAGACCAAGAGTTCTATTGCTTACTATGATGTGCGCTGACCACCAGGAGGCAGTGCGGGATGAAGAAAGGCCCTGGCCGGCAGCCAGAAGGCCCTGATCAGTCCTGATCACTGGCCAGGCCTAGGGACCCTACCCATGCACGAATTTTGTGCACTGGGCCTCTAGTATTTATATAAGTTCTTTGGTTAATCTCTTACCACCACTCCCTTCCCTCTGAGATTAGTCTATGATTTATTTTGAATTAACTTTTATTTAGGGTGTTTTATACATGTATATGTTCACTGTTTTTTGTATATTCATATCTAATTTTCCCAGCAATGTTTGTTCAAAAGTTATCCTTTCTTCACTGAATTACCTTTTATCCTTTGCCAAAAATTAGTTGGCTGTATTTGGATGGGCTCTTTATTCTATTACATTGATCAATGTTTCTAATTTTTGTCAATACTACACTATTTATGTTAATGTAGCTTTATAATTAGTCTAGAAATCAGGATATATATTGTTCTTTGTTAGAAATGTCTTGTCTATTTTAGTTCTATGCCTTCCTATATGAATTTTAGAATCAGTTTATTTATACCAACAACAAAATGGCTTGTTGGAGTTTTGATTGGGATTGCATTGAATTCTTAGATATTAGGGAGAATTGATGTCTTAACAATATCGAACTTTCCAAATTGTTTACATGGAATATCTCTCTATTTATTTAGATATTTTGTGGTTTCTTTGATCAGTGTTTTGTAGTTCTCTGTATAAATGGACATACTTAAGTATTTCACTTTTGGGGGTTGCTATTTTAAATAATTATTTGTTTTTACATTTAAATTTTAATCATTCCCTGTTCACATATAAAAATAAAATTGACCTTGCATGTTCTTTATTCTGTGAACTTGCTAAATTTATTTATTAGTTTCAAAAGGTTTTTGTAGCTTCTATGAGATTTTTCTACATAGATAATCATATCGTCTGCAAATAAGGACCATTTTATTACTTCCTCTCCAATAGAAATGCTCATTATTTCTTTCTCTTGCATCTTATTCTTGCTAGGACTTCCAGCATGATGTTGAGGCCTTGCTCTTAATTTCTGATTTGTTGATCTAATTCAATAACAAAATAATTCATACTCTGCTGTGTCTTAAAAGAACACATAAGAACTCTGCTTTTATTTCTTTTTCTGTTTCAACATAATGGGCATGCACTGGTTTTAAAAATAATAAAAAGAGCCCTGGCCAGGTGGCTCAGCTGGTTGGAGTGTCCTCCCAATGTGCCAAGAATTCATGTTCGATCCCTGGTCAGGTGACATCTAAGAGTCAACTAATGGATGCGTAAACAAGTGGAACAACAAATCTCTCTCTCTCAAAGTCACGAAAAAAGAAAAAAAGAAACAACAGAAGGAAGACACTGCGATTCAGCCACATCTTAATAAAAGCAAAAAAAATTAATAATAAGGTCATGAGATGGAGATGTGTGGCACTTGAAACACTGGAGATGTATAACTGCATCACTGCGATTGGTAGTGTTTTGAGCAGCAGGGTGAAGCAATGAGAGAGACACATATGGTCTTTGTAGCAATTATTCAACTCTGCTGTTGTAGTCCAAACACCATTAGATAATATGAGATAAATATTTATGGACACTAAAATATAAACCTCATACAATTTGTATATACATAAAATATTGTTCGTTTTATTTATTCAAACCATTTATAAATGTAAACACCATTCTTAGCTTTCAGACCATTTCAAAACAGGTGGCAGTCCAGATTTGGCTCCCAGACTGAGGTCTGCTGACCCCAGATCTTCATGCTATGGAAAATATAGAGGGTGGAGGGGAGGAATAAATGTTGCATAGAAAGACAGAAACCTAGGGCTAGGTCAATACCCTACCATATATTCTTCTGAGAGAGGACGAGTCTGTGTATAAGTGTATGCATTTATGTATGTGTATGTGCATGGGTGAGCATATGTGTGAACATGTTTATGTGTGGGCAAATCTGTACATTATATTTGTGTGTCTATGTGTATGTTAACATATGCATATGTTTATGTATGTGTGGTTTCTATGCATGTTTGTGTGTGTATGTGGACTTGAGTAAGGACTCAGGAGCAAATCTTGCCTTTTCCCATGAGATAGGAACAAATAGTTGTATATTGATAATTTAGAGGTGCCATCTATTAACTATATCTTGACTTCAGGATCTAGTTCAAAATTGCATTTTGTTATCCTGTTACAAAAGCATGAAGATATATCTCTTTCAGTAGTATCACTCTTTTGACCAGCTAATTAGAAACTAACTTTTGCACATAACTACTCAGACATTACACTGCCTTTAGGACCAAAATTTAAATCTCCACGCCTCTAAGGCATTTCTCTGTTTATTTACTCTTCATCTTATCTAAAATCTTATATTAATACATACTGTTCTTTTTCAGAGTACATGACTTAATTTGTCTTCTAGCTTCAATTTTGTTTTCTCTTTCAAATATGTTATCTAACTTGTTGACGTGTTTGGAGACACTATAGATAAAGAAGGAAACTGTTGACTAGAAAAAGTTTTTCTCATCCTGTATGACTATGTGCAGGGAGTGGGGTGGAGGGTGGAAAGGTCAGCACACATTTTGTTGCCAATTCTATACGTAAAATTCTTGGGTTACTCAAAAATAGTGTGTGCCTCAATCTACTCAGCTGGAAAGTCGGATTTTAAAAACTGGCGCGCAGAGAGAGTATGGAAGGTATGGTGCCTGGCAATTGAAGGGACTGTAGGAGATTCCTAACATATTACATGTCCCAAATGATGAGCACTCCAACTAATATAACCAGGACAGAAAGGGTATTATCAAACACTGCCTTAGTCAACAAGAGGGTTTCCGGCTGTCTGTGGATACCGAGGATGAGAAAACATGAAGTCACGGTAAAATAGTTAGAAGTAATTTATCATAAAATTTACTTCTGTTCTGTTAGCTGCCAGAAACCTCTAAAAGGAAAGAAAGGTTTGGGCAAATGAACAGTTCTTGGATCCATCATGTCTAAATACTCGTTTAATGATACACTCTTCATTTAGTCAACCTCTAATTACTTCATGTCTGAGGATGGATTGGGATGGGGGGGGTAGAATATTTGACTTGTTTATATAAAATATTTTATTGTTTTATTTCCAAGAAATATTCTGATTGCTTTTCATTCTTTTTTTTTTTTGAAACATAGCATATTCTTATGTTATGCATCTAGCAATATATAAAACAATAGGAAATGAACTTGATAAATAATGTATCAAAACTTTCAACTTTCACAAGTGCTTTGCCTGGCTCAGTGAGGACAGAATTGTACCCATCATTAAATATAAAAGAAACTGCCGTCCCCCAAACCTATGTGCCTGTCCTTCCCAAAGACAGAAAGAGGAAGTCAGCTTCACGTGAATTAAAACAAGAATGCATATATCACTCATTATTTATGACTCTAAATAAGTATGTGGACACAGCAAATTATATATTGTATCAGAAATATGGGAAATATCCTGCCGTTATGATGTTGGTGAACTGTCTTTGAAAACACAATTTATGCTGACCAGATTGTTTCTGTACTAAAATTACCAGTAATATGGGTCTATAGAATCTGTGGAAAATAGATTCTGAATTGCAACTGAAGGTGGATGTTTACCTCTATTCCTATTTAGATCTGTAAGTCAGTGTTGTTACAGGTCAGGTTTGAAAGCTAAATCCAGTTCATATATCTCCCCCCAAACAAATTGCTCAAATACATGTGATTTTATGCACACTGGCAGTGTATAAGGATTAAAAAAGCTGTTGGCATCCTTGAGGAGGAAAGAAGCAGAAGAAGGAGAGCCATGCAAAATCTACACTACATAATTAGCCCTAGATTCATCAGACATTTAATCTTGAGTAAACGGAGTGACTTACCCACCCATCTCCAGATTGGACCTCTGTAATCAGCTCTTATTTTAGGAATGTACATGAGCCATGACTGCATCTCTGTGTCTGTCTGTGTCTTTAAATATCTTAGTTTGACTTGAAAAATTGGAGATTACAACAAAATTAAATCAATATATAAATATTTAATGTTTGATCTTAGTTGAACTTAATAATGAATTTTCTTTCTGTTTATAGATAAAGACGTTTCTTCCTAAACTGTTAGATTTTATCATCTGTATGGCAAACATCTTTTCATCTCTATAGTATGAAAACATCCATATGGATAGGCATCATTGTTTTTCAGGTGTCAAAATTTGTTGATAAATATATAGTTTATAAGAAGCCTATAAGTGGCAAATAGCCAACTGTGACTATTAAACTAATCTGAAATTCAAAATGTATATGTGGGTCTAATAAATAAAGCTAATAGCCAGGTTCAAATTAGGAATGAATTTGTTCTATCATAAAGTCACTTTGACTGGCTATGCATAAAGACAATAAGAAAAAAAAGCAAAAACTTATTGAAAATTATAAACTATGTTTGGTTTATTGATAAATCAGTCAGCATCCTTGTACTGAAATTATCTCTATTTCTAACCTATGGTTGTTTCCGTTCATGTTATGTTCAGGAAAAACAGACTTTTATTACATAGAATGGTTAAATTTGGTTAATCGTGTTTCTTTCTCAATGTACCATCTGTTTGAATCATTGTTAAGTTGAAGATCATTGAAATTAATCTGGCTATTTTAAGCAGGAAAGGATTTAATACAGGAATTAAGTTTGTATACGCTTATTAGAAAGCCATATAAATAACCCACCAGAGAATCTCTCCCTCTGTTATAATTAAGAACATATACACCCCTATGTTCACTGAAGCATTATTTACAATAGCCAAGATCTGGAAGCAGCTCAAGTGCCCATCAGTAGATAAATGAATAAAAAAAGCTGTGGTACATTTATACAATGGAATACTACTCGGCCATAAAAATGAAGGAAATCTTAGCTTTTGCAATAGCATGGATGGAACTGGAGAGCATTATGTTAAGTGGAATAATTCAGTCAGAGGAAGACAAGTCCTATATGATTTCACTTATATGTGGAATCTAATGAACACAATAAACCAACAAACAAAATAGAAACAGACTCATAGATACAGAGAGCAGAATGACAGCTGTCAGAGGGGAGTGGTCATAAGGTCATATTTGGTATTTATAGCATCTTTTTTCTATACTGAATTCCATGCTACCATTGCCCTCAGCTGTTTGGAGTTAACTGGTGGGTAGGTTGAAGCAAACCTTCCTTCTTGACGAGCCTGAGCCATTGGTGGCCGTGCCTGTCTTGGGTTGTTGGAATTGTATATGAACTTTAACCTCAAGACATGGTAGTATGAGGAGACACCCCCCAATATCCCTTCCATTCCAGGTACATAGATACTACTTCCTGACACATGTTTTAAAAGCAGTCCTCTTAAAAGCAACATTAATCTTCCCATCCAACGAGAGGCCTCTTTAAAATCATAAGGCGACCCCAAATGGCCTCGTGGCAGTATCTCCTTCCAGATCTAGGAACCAGTGTGTCATCTGGGGGAAGTATTGTCAAGAAGGCAATACTACCACCTCTAAACCTGGATCAAGTAAAAATTGTGAGAAGAGTAAGACAATTTTTGCAAGAGGACTCACCCTCAAATGTCCAGATTATATATTCTCATTACAGGAGAAAATGCATCAAAACAAATGCCTTACATTTGCCCTCAGGACCTATGGATTTAATGACTCAACACTGGGATCTCTGCTAATTTTGCCACAGGGAAGTCCAATGTCACCATGACCATGATTGCCAGCAAAGAAAGCAGAAACAGTGGCATGATAGCTCCACCTTGCTTCTGCCTACCGATCTCATGTAAGTGCCTCTGATTGTTTGAATCCAGACTATATCTAGACCCTTGCTGCAAGGGAGTTTGGGAAATACAACACATTAGAAGGGAAGTAGAATGGGTGTTGAGTGCCAATCCATACTACTCACCACACTACCTCATTTTACCATAGCAATATTCACTTTAATTCAGGTCATGAGTTGTCCACTTTTAAAAGCCAAATATAATAAATTGTTTTTCTGCTAGTTATTATTCAAAATGGCATACAATCTTTCTTTTCCCCAATTTGTTCCTCAATTTTCAATTGCCTTTATTTCTTGCTTTACCCTACATCATAATTGTGCTTGTGCCAGGCAGATTTAAATTTCTACAGTTGCAAACAAGATTTGCATATCATTATTATGTCTGCAATGGGTGACCTCATGTTAGCTTACCCAATAGCCAGTAACTGCATCTCCTCATTGTTCTTTGCTAAAAACTGTGCTTTCTCTCTTTAATAACACCCAAAGTCTAATTTTTTTCACACCTACTTTTTGAGAGTCTGGCTACCTGAATTTAATGGATAACCCTTTGTGTTGCTAATTATTTTTAGCCAAATTTTCCATATATATTTGGTTCTAATTAGTATTCTTGACATTTTTACTTTTGAATGTTTAATGTATATTAATTTCAATTTCTTTATATAAGTATATAACTCCTCCCTCTTTTTTTCATTTAACAAATATTTACTTAGTGCTATGATGGGCATGGTGAATTAATTAAATCACAGGGATAGGAAAATGGGTAGCTTGATAAATATGGAATAGTGTTCTATTCATAAAAGTTCTCAGAATGATTTTGATGTATTATATTACCAAAAAATGTGCAGATGAATGTTGGACACAGAGACACTAATTATATAAATCTAACTCATATTTACAAAGTTACACATCACTCTGCAGACTGACATCTAAATACATATAAAGAAATGAAGTGGAGTTTCATGGATTTAAATATTTTTTATTTTGCTATCAAAGTAATCAACCTTGTAAATGGAAATAAACACTAAATAGGTGGCTATTTTTAAAAAGTCAGTGACTAACAACATTATTATACTTCATGTTGCCAGTTTTATTGTTTAGTTCTTTTGAATTCAAGGTTATTCCACAAAGAAAAAATTAGTTTTTTAAAGAACATTTAGGCAGTAATTGATTCTTTTATTCCCCTTCCTGCTTAATGGGCTTCAGGAAGTCACATCCTTTCATAAAATGGAGAAAAAGAATCATAATATTACCTTTTTCCTAACACTCCTTTTAAAATATCTAGTGATATTTGTTCTCAAATAATTTGAGTGAAAATTTTTTGCACATAACTGTTTCTTTATGTTTTAGTTGGTATTTGGGGCCAATTTGTTTCATGATTTTAAGGAAGAAACCTTTAGTGGTCCATATAATTTAAAATATGATCAGTATGACATATATTATATCTATATCTATATAGCTATACACATATACGCAGATAAATTATGTCTCTATATTTATATAGCCACACACACATATACATTAAAATGTCTGGTTTATTTGGGGAAAATGCTTTAGAATATACAAGTCAATTCCTTAATTGCTACCCATATCTAGCCAGTTCTTAAAAGAATAGCCAGTAACTCCCTCCTCCCAGAAGTGAAATAAATAATTATGTGTCTACTAAATAAGTTTTTTTTTTTTTTTTACTTCTTAGTCATATTTATTCATTTAACTCATCCAAATTGTAGAAAATTCATTGTAACTTCTGCAAGGAGACACATTTATGCCTAAATACTGTGTTTGTTTTAGGAGAAGTAGAATAGTAGTTGTAGATTTTCAAACTTACTTTAAATGATTTTAGATCATAAACAATAAGTATTCAAGTTCAATCTCATTTGAAACCCTAAAACAAATCAGGATTGTATTAGCATATTCACACATAAATCAATTAACAACATAGAACTGTAGACCTATACCTTTGTGTCTCTGCAATTGTCAATTACTAATACAGGTAGCAGGGTATAATTGGACCATTTCATAGTGTGAAGTTGTGATGACTTCTTTTTTAGATCCTTGTACCTGTAAATCATAGCAGGTAACACATCTTAAAACTGAGGTGACAGTTTTGCATTCACACACTTGGTGTAAGTCTTCACACTACGTTCTACAGGGTACTGTAATATTTGTCAATTAATATTACTTTATACTTAAAGTTTTAAACATATTTCACTTCTTCAAACTTACTTGGAAGAATTTGAAGTCAGACAAGAGTCACTTTCCGAGAATCTTGGCCATTCTGGGTTTTAAAACTAGTTTCGGATAGGTTCAGTAACTTGTTAGATGGAGGAGGGACAGGTCTCTTAGGAGCACTCTTCTGCGCTCTAGGCTTCCCTTCAGGTCCAGAGGTTCTGGTTCTCACCTTGGGATCGCGTGCCTTTCTGCAACTCTTAGTATCAGCCTGTTCTATCCTTGAGCAATGTGACCAAACTGTAGCTTAGTCTCACAGGAGATGAACAACTTGTGATTCATTTACATATCCTCAGAAAATGGATTTATTCCCATAAAAGCCCTTTATCTTGAGCGTCAGGATATTTCCCGATATGTTGAGTATTAATCATCTGCATTGGTATTACTCAACTCACTGGTCAAAAAGCAGTGGGGACCGTACCCACAAATCTATGTATCAGAACTTCTGGCAGTGGAACTCAGATTCTTTCACATTCCACAGTTGGATAATTGCTTACAGAAAAATGAGAGGTTTACATAAAAGAGTGCTTTCAGACAGTGGGGGAGAACAACTTGAAGTTGCAAAGTTCGCTAGTCAAACTCTCTGGTCTCTTGGCCTGACTGATGTTCATCACAGTGATCTTTGGTTTCCCTAGCCCAGGGGCCAGGGAGCAGCAGGGATCACTCAGACTCGGGAGCTCCAATGAGCGAGTACTATTGTGAAACATACCCTCATACCTGACATTTGGGCTATATTATTAAATTGAGATTAGATTCAGACAGAAGATCAATAATGTGCTGATAAGTCACATTTGTAAAGAGGCCAAAATAAAGAATGGATTGGGAAACATAGTGAAAAATGTAAATGGTAGAATTAGGATCCAAAAACATTGTTAATAGGTGACCATGATATGGAGATGAATTATAATAGGACATAACTTTAAGAACATCTATAAGTCATGTTGAAAATCACTGGAGAAGATAATATATATTTGTTTAGATAGAGAATAGAATGAACTAAATGTATCCCAGTGAGAAAAAGATATGCTTTCCCCCAAAGCAAACAATTTTTTTCTCTCATCACTTATAAAATTAAGATCCAACTAATGATGACATTTTGGTTCTTGTTAGATGATAGAATAGTAAATCTTATCAGCTTTTTAAAGATAATTTAATATCTTTATTAATTAGATAACTAAAATAATTAATATATTGATTTATAGAAAAGGTCTTTAGAGTATAAATGAGCTTCTGTTTAGTAGATAAATTTCTAAGTATGTAGGTCACTTTGATGCATTTATACCCTGAACATAGAATTAAAATGGCATTTTATTTGAATGTTATAATTCATGCTAAATTATGATGATAAAAGTGAAAACAGTACCTGGCTGATGTGGCATGCGGGAGGCAGGTAATTGATGTTTCTCTCTCATTGATGTTTCTATCCCTCCCTCTCCCTTCCTCTCCATCAAAAAAGTCAATACAAAAATATTTTTTAAAAAAGTAAATAGCAATGAATAGCAAATGAGCTAATACAATATATAGCAAATGAATCAGTCCTCACAGAAAATGTATCAGACTGATAAAGTTATAATTTTTAGTTTCTTTAAGATATTATTTGAATTTTAAAATATTACTATAGGCTATAGCCTTTGAGGTAGTTATGCAGTGTTTTTATTTCTTTTAAAGAGCTTGTGCTTTGTAGTATATTTCTGAGACACACATTCTCAGGCTAGTCAAGATCCATCTTGTTCTTTGGGTGTTTTTGTTGTTGTGTTTACTGAATCTACCTCCTCAGTTCTCAGTCTTTAAGAGTACACCAAATTACCTAACGAGTTTGGCTCAGTGGATAGAGCATCGGCCTGTGGACTGGAGGATCCCAAGTTCGATTCCTGTCAAGGGCATGTACCTTGGTTGTGGGCATGTCCCCAGTGGGGAGTGTGCAGGAGGCAGCTGATCGATGTTTCTCTCTCATCGGTGTTTCTGACTCTCTATCCCGCTCCCTTCCTCTTTGTAAAAAATCAATAAAATATATTAAAAAAAAGAGTGCACCAAATAAACAAAAGTTATTACTAATATGCTCACAGGATTAAAAAGAACATTATGTCACATTCATTTTCTTAGCCACTGCTATATTTTGCCTCCATGATTTTAAAACTATGCTCGCCTTTGTTTATACCTACACAGTTGATATTATTTTCTTGTTTTACTTTCTTACTATCTGCATTCTTTCTTTCTGTTTTTAAAATCCTCACTTGAGGATATGTTTCTATTGATTTGAGAGAGAGAGGAAGGGAGAGGAGGAGAACAACCTCTCCTGCTGCTTGTAATTAAAGTTCATAAAGTTCCCAGGAAGAGAATGGCAATCATGCCTTTCAGAGTGCTGAGACCTTCTATGCCAACCACATTCCCACACCAAGGACAGTGGCTGAGATCTAAAATGTAACCGTAAGCGAACTGGAGGGTGGGGAAACCAGGAAAACCAACAATAAGAATAGTGGGTCAGAGAAGTGGGAGACAGTGTGAAGGATGGTGATGCCCCCAACTGGAGTGTCTTCTTCCCTAGCCCCTCTGGCTTTGCTCGGGTGGGCTAGGCTTACAAAAACTATTTTCTTGAAGGGCCATTACCATTTTTCACATTTCACTGGGGTCCCTCAGACACCTTTAAACATTTCATGTTTTTTTTATTAGTTATTGAGGAATAAAATTTGGTTTTGTTGTCTCTATTTCTAGTCTATTTCTTGACTGCAAAGGGTTTGAGTATGCAATTAATAAGAAAAACTCTAGCCAATAAAGACTGTATTGATTTCGTACATTTCAATATGGTGATTTCCATGCTGTTTCTATATCACAGAGCCTTTTGATATGTGAGTGGGAAATAAAAATTGCAAAAAGATCCAAAATTGACAAGACATTTCCCCTTTTATTATCAGCATTTCATTAAAGGAAAACATTAAATGCCTGCTCCTTTTTGAATAATTCATATTCATTTGGTATTATTAAATTTTTGCCTCTCAGATTGATCTTCATTCACAAAAGCAAATTTAGGTAATGGCTTGGTTGGTGATATATAGTAATTTCAAACCACTTTTCATAAGACTTTAAAAAGAGTTAACCAACTTCCCTTTCAAAATATATTTCTTCATGTATAGACTATGTTGACATTAAGTGAACATGATAGGCCCGCTTTACATGCAATATCGTAGCACTAGACAAAACAATGTTTTACGTAATTAGTGATATATATTAATGCCTGCTCCTCATGATGTGTTTTTTCATTGCTACTGTCATTGCAAGAGCAGTTTAGACAAGGCTAAAAATCCACAAGAATCCACAAGATGACATTGGTTAATACAGTGAAGACAGCTGAAAATGTAGAGCATTCACGCAGGAGACAATGTATTGTAATGGAGATTTCCGTTCCGTCTCTTAGCAGAGAGCAGCCACTGTCTTTTGTATTTAGATAGACATATGGATATATGAAAAATTATAGAATAGGGTAGAGTACATGGTAATCTAATGAGTGTTCTGACTGAATGTTCTAACCTATGAAATTATCAGCCCATAACTACATGTTCAGAACTTATGAGCAACATTATCCTGCATTATATCAGTAAGTACATTAAAGGTAATAGCTGGAAGAATAAAGTTAAGAAAAGAAGATTTTTACCTAAAAAGCTTCTTTTCACGAATGGTAGATTTTCCCCAAGCCACCTTAATTTTAAAGTGGCTATAAAAACCAAGAGAGTGGTTCTAAAAGTAACTAAAAGTCTCTTAAGAGGTACTCACTTTTCGAAGCTATTGCTGAGATTCATGTTAAATTAAACGTGTGCAAAGAAAATGTGCAGAGAATGATTTTAATAATTTTGACTACTTGATCTGATTTGAATTCTTTAGAGTCTTTTTCTCTCCCAAAGTCCATATTAATAAAATGTTAAATATTAAATTAAGAGATATTAAAAGGAAGATGTATTTCACTGAACATATACTTTCCATTTATCAAGAAAAGCATTGAATTCTAGCATACACTGTAATAATAAATTTTCCTCTTAGCTTTTTGGTAGCATAGTTTAGGTAAATTGAAATCTTCTTATTTTTTAGAGGTCACACCATTGGTTGCTGGGTAAGATAGGAAATATTAGTTACTGCATTCTTTAATATACTTATGAAATATGTAATTGTGCTGCATCACACTCACAAATTGGTTACTTATAAAATCAGTATAATTTTACAAATATTCTTTAACTGGAGGCCTGATGCACGAAATTCGTGCAAGGGGCTCGGCCCTCACAGCCCCAGCTTTGTCCGGAAGGTCGTCTGGAAGGACACCCGGAAGGTCATTCAGCTGTCTGATCTAATTAGCATATTACTCTTTTTTATGATAGATTCTTTTGATTCTCTATTAACTCAAATCACAGATAAGCTTTAGAGTAACCATGCACATGACTGACAACAAAGATGGAATATTTTCTCCACACCTGAACATCGGGGTTGGAAACCTATACCATTTAAATTGCTATGTAAGAATTAGAAATTACTTTCTAATTTCTCACTTTTGCACATTTTATTTTAAGCTTTTCTATCCTTTTAGTTATGCATGGATTAATACAATCAATCAGCAGGTAATTTTTGAGCTCCAGGTACTAGTTATAGAGTGAGGTATGGAAGGGTCAGACAGGTTTGTTTCCCAGAACTTCCATTCCCGTAAGAAAAGGCAGGCAAAACAAAAATTAACTAAATAAAATAATTTCAGAGAGCCATAGCACTAAGGAGAAGACAAGCCAGGAATATGAAGACAAATACTACAGGATCTCACTTATGTGGGAAATCTAAAAAAGTCAAATTTTTAGATGGTAGAACAGTGGTTAACAGGGGCAGAAAAAGGGGGGGAATGCGGAAGGGTACAAAGTTGCAATTATGTAGGAAGAATAAGTTCTAGAGATTTAATGTACAGTTAATAAAACTGTCTTGTATACTGGAAATTTGCTACGAGAATAGATCTCAGGTGCTCTCATTATACACACACACACACACACACACACACACACACACACAAAATGGTTACTGTGAGGAAATGCACATGCTATTAGTTTGACATGTCTATGTATGTTGTATACTTTAAATATATTATTTTATTTAAAAATTAGTAAGGTATAAACAATACAAAACTTTTTGAGAATAGACTTTGATGAGATATTGGAGACTAAAGAGAAAATGAGATCTATGTGTCTTGAAATAATGGACTCATGGTGAGAGAAGAATAACTTTTACTGTATTTTCTCCTATGCTTTAAGATGAAGTGAATCTATGAAAATTGTTCCAATAAAACCTTAGTGTGGGACTGTTACAAAGAAAGCTTATGTGGAAGAAAAAGATTAGTTTATGGGTACGGGTACAGTGGGAGCTTCTTCAGATAAGATGGCAGGGAAGGTGTTTCTTAAGAGGTGACCTTGGAGCTGAGAACTGAGTGATGAGGAAAGGTGGAACATGACAAAGTTGAGGGGTGGGATGTTCTGAGCAGAGGGAACTACATGTGCACAGGCCGAAGGCAGCATTAAGGAAGGTCCATTCAAGGAAGTGAAACAGGTCACTGAGCCTGGGGCCAAGAGTCTAGGAGGAAAGACGTATAGAAAGAGGGGCAGGCAGGTGACAGACCATCTGAAGCTTTATGGGCATGGTGAAAGTTTTCATTCTATTTTCAAGCAGTGGGAAGCTACCATATCGTTAAAGTAAGAACCATCTGAATTATCAGGGTTTCTACTTGGTTAATGAGGTGTGGGGCTGAGTTGGGGAGGAATATGATGGCTTGAGGAGAGAGTAACAGATGTACAATGGCTGTTTTGAATTGTGGAAAGTGAACATGCTCAGGTAATACTGGCATCTAGTTGCAATTTATAAGTACAGGTCAAATCACTGTCATGTCATGTAGTCTATGAATCAGATTATCTATAGATATAAAAGGCTAAGCGACCAGCCAACCGGCCGACTGGCCAACCGGTTGACCAGTCAATAGGTATGATGCGCACTAACCATCAGGGGGCAGATACACAGCACAGGAGCTGCTGAGTGATAGCAACTTTGCAGAGTGACCTCTCCCATTCAGGGAACCCCTTGGGGATGTCAGACTACTGGTTTCAGTCCCATCCCTGCAGGCCAGGCTAAGGGACTCACCTGCCAGAGGGACTCCGCTCACTCCACAGACACCCTTCAAGCCCTGGTGCTGCCCGAGGTGCGGCTGGCCCGGGAGGGACCATGGGAGGTTGGCTCCAGGTCATGTCTGGTCTGTCTCACCCAGTTCCACCCTGCCGGCCACCTTCTAATTTTCTTTCAATGTGCATGAATTCGTGCACTGGGCCTCTAGTCCTATGTAATAAAACCTTAACATGCAAATCGACTGAATGGTGGAACAACCGGTCGCTATGACGCACAATGACCACCAGGGGGCAGACGCTCAATGCAGCCGGAGCGCCGCTCAGCCAGAAGCTGGTCTCATGGCTGGCTAGCGCAGCGGTGGTGGTGGAAGCCTCTCCTGCCTCCGCTGCAGGTGGATGGTAAGGAGCGAGGGGTCCCAGACTGTGAAAGGGTGGAGGTCAGGCTGAGGGATCCCCCCAGTTCATGAAATTTCATGCACCAGGGCTCTAGTAAAGAATAATGATCTTGATCCTTCTGCTGACTCTTATTTTCTGTATCAATAACTATACTACTTTACATGGAAATATTTCAATGTACTCAACTATTTATTCCCAATTTTTATAAGTTCCATGATAATACAGATAGATATCATTTATTTCATTATATGCTCTGCTTATTGCTATTCCCAGCAATGTCTTTAAAATATCAGGCACCCAATAACTATTTTTGTGAACAACTTATAGTCCACTGACCTAGGCTGTGTCTATAACATGTTGCACCTAAGAAATGAATGAGATCAGTGCTAAAACACAAATTTCTCTTAGTGCCACCTGCAATATTTTCCTAAAGACACTGATGAATATGTATGCACAGATTGGACTGATGGTCTTCAACTGAGAATCTGTCATTCTTTTTTCGAATGAATCCCTAGTAGAAGTGACTCTGGGAGGATGTTCCTCTTTGATAAATCCCCGCTTAATACCATGTTTGAGTTCAAACCGGATGCTTTGAAACTCCAGATTCCTCAAAGAGACACTTACTTTACCCCTTTCAGATTTTGAATCTGATCAGTCACTGGAGAGAAGATATGTTAACTAACATAAGGTCAAAGGATACGAGTAGCAGCTGCAGATTCTTTAATTCCTGTTTTAACTTCAATACCTTTTTTTTCTTCCATATTTCATTCTGGGAAGGAGGAAAAGGGAGGGGCAGGCTGTCTTTGTGTGTGAGAGGAATGGTGGTTTCCTTCAATTGTCAGCCATTATTGACACAATGTTGCTCTGTTAAAGAATGCCACAAACTATTTTCAGGGACAGCATTTTAGTGAAACTTGATATGATGTCAGAGCATCATTGAAAACTTAGGGCAGAGAGGGCCCCTGTTAAGTCTTCCTTGTGCATCAGTCCCTGCTGAATGCTGAAGGATTCCAGTATGTATAGAATTGGTCCACTTAGTCTGAAAAAGTACAAGTTAAAAAAACTGTGTTCCTCTTCCTTCTATGTATATCGAAGTTTTTGTATTCTTCAGCTGACCTTTCTGTTACAGTGTTTTTTGTTCTCTACCAATTCAAATCCAATATTTCTGGTAATATCATTGCAGAGAATAAAAATAATCTCCCTCCCTCTGAGAAGCATGCATTTATATGTTTTATGCTAACAACCATCCCTCTTTCTCTTCAAATTATCCAGGCTGCACATTCAGTTGCCATGCACTCTTACATTCAGTTTCCCTTCTCGGTCTGTCATCTTTGTTTACTGGTTGGGTTATACAGCTGCACCTATTAGCATTCTGGGCCCAATTATGACTTTATTTCACAATACTCTGTTGCTTTAGCAGGAAAATGAAATCACTGGCTTCTGATATCACATTAGTACTTGTGTGGCAAGCTTCTTCTCAATAATTCCACATCTGCCATTTTTGTAAATCCCAAACACATTCCTGGCATAGTGTGTGTGTGTGTGTGTGTGTGTGTGTGTGTGTGTGTGTGTGTGTGTGTTTTCTCCCAGCCCCACTCCTCCATTCCTGTCATAGATGGATAGCAAGAGAATGAAAAGGAAAGTTAAGTTACAGGAAGATCTGAAAAGAGCATCTCAACACTCAGGTGGTCATTTATGGAGTAGTGGTCCAGAGGGTAGGCTTGGGAAGATACAGACTTCCATCTGACCTCTGCCTCTGCTACTTACTTTTTCAGCAACTTTTGCAAGCGACTAAATTTTTGAGATATTAGGATTTTTAAATAAAATGCCCATCCACTGACTGTGATTTATCATCAACTCTTTCCAAAGGCAGGTAGTATCTCCCATGCTTTGATGTCTGTTCACCTCCTCAGGTTCACCTCTCTGTCGTACCCTCTTCTTTATGCTGCATGAGACTTAACTGTATGAAGAGCCTGGTACACACTGTGCTGTTTGATGTTTTCATGTTACTTCATCTATTTCCTCTGCCTAGTTACTCTTTACCTTTGTTTATCCTGGTCTTATTCTTCCTTTAAGACTACAGTAGGACATATGCTTAAAGACACCCTCTTCCCTGACGCCCCTTGCAAGGGCTCACTGTCCTTCTTTCATCTTCCTTTTACATCCAATGCATCTCTCTGTGATTGCACTTGACAGACAGCAGTGTGAGCCCACAATTATCTGTCTGTTACCCCCCTGGAACACAGGCTCCTGGAGATCACAGACCAAATCCTACCTATCCTTGTATGTCTACTGCCATGTTTAAAGTGACCTCTACCACTTTTGCTGACATTAGGGAAACTCATAGAAATCCACCTCCTATGAGTGGCAAACAGATTGCTATCAAGTCCTTCAGAGATATCCTAAGTATTTTTACCTTTCGGAGTTAAGAGTAACAATATACCCTCATCCATTTGAGAGGGAAATCTGTACGCCCTACAAGGAGCTATTCTAGTGGAACTAGAGGAGAAGGTAATAGAAGATGTGAATAACTGCATGTGCTGCCTACCCTTCATCACCCCCTACACTTTGCTCACACTTTTAACTCGATTCAAAACCTACACACTTGGCCTTCTCATTTGCTAGCCCTAATTAGCTACTCCCTAGCCTGTGCTTCCAAGATGTGTGGTTCATGCCTCTATTTCAGCCTTTGCCACATGGCATTGCAATGATCTGTGTATGTCTGTCTCCTCCTACTCAGTGTATGTTTCCTGAGAGCAGAGAGGGCATGCATTTCTCATTTGCCATTTGCAACTGTTATCAGGCCTGGCACACCATAAGAACGAAGTCAATATTGAATAAATGAGTCGAGTCAGCCAAGCGCTGTGTTTGGGTGAAGTGACTCAATATTACCTACTGGTCAGGAGGAACAGAGTGTATGAAAATGCATTTTAATGGGCAAAGAAGTGAGAAGCTCTTCTCTGTACTGGGTGTATTTGTAGCGCCTACTTAAATGTCAAACAGTGAATCAAGTTAACAATGTTCCTAAGAATTTAAGGTAGGAAACATTTCTGTGTATGCCAGGACTCTTATGTTCCTAATTTGAGTGTAATTTTTTGTACAGTAAATAGACTCCACTGATCAGGGTGTAAGACAATTTTCTAAACACTGGGCCCTCCAGCTGGTGGTGATTCTGGTGTAACTGTGGTGCTTGCTTCAGGTTCTTCCTGTTCTCACTTGCACTTTTTAAAGTAGAATTCACCTGAAGCCAGTTTTCATGGTGCAGAGCTCATTTCTATGCAAGAAGATGTCTCACATTAAATATTCCCAAGAGCAGAAAGATGACTTTGAATGTAAAATTTTAAGCAGCTCAGGCAGTACTCACTAAAGGTTGACACAAGAGCAAGGATCACAGGAAATGTAGGTGAGAAGGGGAGCGATAGGCACGCTAAGGCTTTCCCGTCACCTCAGTGCAGTCATACCCTCATTTATCTTGCTTTTTATTTTTAAAAACTGGGTTAGATCCCCTAGGAAAACCTAAACCTTTGAACAAAGATTAGCGATATTAAGAATCATTAACTCTTCAAGGCCACCAGGAAGATAACGCTGCAAAAGGGACAATGATACAGTTTACTAAATGGTATCTTAATTGTTTGACATACAAATCAGAGTTTATAATGATAAAGATTTAAGTTTAAAAGTGACATCCTGGTGCTAAAGGTAAAGTTGGCAGATTTACTTCTTAAGTAGACATGTTAGCGAAGAGACACATTTCACACAGTGGACTCCCAGGCCAATGGAATCCATGAGAGAGTAATTGTAAATATGTAGAGTTGGAGGAAATTCCACATTTGATGGCATGAAAGAGTTAGGTACTCTGTATCTAGGACCTTTTTGGATTTAATTCAGGCAAAGACATTATTTATTTAAAAATCATTTTAGACTGTTGACCTTTTGTTAAGCATGGTTGCTGAGGAGAGGAGTGTGCATTCAGCTAATTCCACATGCTGTGAGTTATGTAAATGCACACCGAATGCAAAGGAATCCATGAATACTTTGAAATTCATATGTAGCCCAATATATACATATAGATTGTCCTTTGTATTTGAAGGTGATGCTGCCATTATTGTCTCTGCTATTTTCTGTGTGTTCAGATCTGGCTGTTTGATTGGCAATTCCTACTGTGCACGGTCTGCATATGTGTCAACTAACAACTGCAGCCATTGCCTCGAGGGCTTGATTGCTGGGTTGTTCAATATTTATTAAGCACCCAACAAGTGCTAGGTGCTGCACTGCATAGTGTAAAACTGCTGCTGTCCTCTAGAAATCCTATTCTAAGGTGACTAGTGACATGCATATAGTTTTTATTTCTTATGCAAATTCACTGACACTATGCAATTAGAACAGGTAACACCACTCACCTGATGTTGTTCTTCAGCAATATGTACAGTAAGTGGCTAGTGCCTTTCCCATTCACTTGGAAGTGCTCAGGTTAGAAGGCCATGTTTAAATGAATCTATTATAAAGGCCTACTAGATGCGAAGACCAGGAAGGATGATGTGAAAATATGATATTAGGGCAGAACAGGATGTGAAAGCAACTCTGGGTCAGAAAAAGTTTTTTTTTTAAATGAAGAGAACAGGTTTTAAGGGTTGGTCAGAATAAGCTTTTGAGTCAAATTGAGCAATCCCATCTTTGGCCACAGCTTACAATGAATTCTGATATAGTTTCTCCACATTTTTTTGAAATATATTTTTATTGATTTTTTTACAGAGTGGAAGAGAGAGAGATAGAGAGTTAGAAATATCGATGAGAGAGAAACATCGATCAGCTGCCTCCTGCACATCCCCCACTGGGGATGTGCCCGCAACCCAGGTACATGCCCTTGACCGGAATCGAACCCGGGACCCTTCAGTCCGCAGGCCGACGCTCTATCCACTGAGCCAAACCGGTTTGGGCACCTCCACATTTTTAATCATAGTATTTATGTTGATAAAGACATTCTATAAGGTAATAATGGAAACCAGTCGACTCAAATGACAATATTCGTTTTTCAAGTTTGGGTGCACTCTGTGACATTCCTTAAAGTAAAAATCATAGAGTTTCCTCTTGGTGACAATGCATGTGTGTGTTACATGCTGTTGTTGACTTGGCGCTGACTCTTAGTGACACTATGAGTGTTGCCACGATGTTCTGTACTCAGCATCCCTGCTCAGCTCCCGAGGTTAAGGGCAATAGGGTTTTCAACAAGTGGAATCAGTAACTAATGAGTAGGATAGAGGTTCAAGGAATTGGTTGAAGTCTTATAAAGTGCTATTTACAGTCAGTGTTAACCCAAGCATATTGAAAACAATAAATAATTCAATGTATAAATGAAATCACTAAACTCTTAAATGTTCTTCTTTAACTCAAACCTGAGAGGCTTTTATTCTTGAGTTATTTGCAAGTAAAATAGCCATTATGTTAGACTTTGAAGTGTTTTGGTAGAAAACATGGTGAAAGACTTTGTGTGTATTAAAAATAATGTAATGTGTTGCATTTTCTTGTAATTGAAGAAGAAAAGCATATTTAAAAAGTTTAGAATTTTTGTTTTGATACTTTTCAAATGACAAAGATGTCATCTACATAATCAAAATAACTCTCATTTTTACATTCAAACAATTTCAAGGCATTTAGTTCAAAATATCCTTTCGATCTGATAAAGAGAGTGCTAATACAATGTCTTTTCTTTAGTCATAATTATAACAAAGTGGATATTACACAAAGAAGAGTCGCTCAGGACATGAGTAATAATGGGTATTGACAGCCAACCTGCTTTTTCTTTTGATGATTTTAATTTTGGGGGAGTTAAGTAGAGAAAGGTAAGAATACCACCACCCACTTTGCTGCTACTCATCTAATAGCTTCTTATCTAAGGGGAGGGATGTGCATTAGTTCTTTTATAACTGACTTAAACATCATCCACATTTTAGCATAATGATATGGCCATAATGTACCCTGTAACTATGTGGGCAAAGTTAAGAAAAAGTCAACTGTAGGTTTGCAGAAAATTCAGAAACCAATTAGAACTTGATATATGAGCTGGAAAGTTCCAAAGGTAAAACTGAAGAAAGTGTGGGTGGCAGGAGGAGGAGGGGTGACTCGAGGGGATGTGAATCAGCAGAGGAGAAGAAGATGGTATGTGTAAACTGATAAAAAAAAAACCACAGCATATTAAAATTTGAATAGAGAATGAAATCTTATCACTTAAAATGTTTTCCTGTTAGATGGTATGAGTTCTGATTCTATGTGAATAATACATTATTATTTTTAGGCAGGACTATTTTTTTTTTTGCCTCACTTTATGGACACATTTCTTCTTAGTCAACAATCATGAATGAAAAAAATCAGTCTTAGTTCAGAGAGACATGGGAATATCCACATTAGAAATCTAATGGTAGAGAATAATGTATTTTATTCTCTCTCCTTTTCTTTTTTGTATCAATAAAAGATTTGATCAAAATGTGATGCTTTTACTGAAATGACCAAAAAACGATGGGCCCTGATTCTAGTGATTATTGTAAACATTATATCTATTAAGCCTATGTCTTAGCTATGAAGAGATGTGAAGTTTTCAAAAATACACGGGCAATAAAAAAGAAGGGACCAGAGCTAGAACCCGGGAACCTAGGTCTTTTAATTATTTGTGTGGAGAGATTTTTGCCATCACTCAGCCTTCTGTTGAATTGAGTTCTTTAAAAACAGAAATGCTTGCCTAGAGATGTTTTATTATTTGGTCTTACCCAGCAAATTGAAATGTAATGAATTTAGGATTCAATTATTTTACTTTGCATTTACGTTTTCATCACAAAGAAAAGGTAGAGATACTGAGCTTGAGTCTCTCAATACCTTCTATAGTTTAATGTGCTTTAAAATGATCATTCCATCAAAACTGTATACACGAAAGGCCGAATGAAAAGTAGAGAAAAAACAGTTATCTGTTTAAATCAGTTCAAATATCCAGCTGTTAGCATCATGAAGATGAGTGTTTTTAAACTCTGATCGACATGACTGTGGGGTTGTCGGACTCCTTTTAGTAAGAGCAGCCAGGCTGGAACAGACGAGGGTAGGTGGAGGGTGGCAAGGGAGGATTTTGCACATTCCTCAATTCCATAAGAGCCAGTGGGCTCTGATTTGTTTAATAAGGTGGAGCCTCCTGGGTCTTATCTTTTGAAGAAAGAGTAGCAGGATTAAATAAATTGGTACAGACAATGTATTTAGATACATTTTTGTACGTTTCTGCATATCTGAAATTCAACCTACACATCACATACTTTATGTAGCAGTTAAATATAGTTAAGATTTTCATGGGTTCTGTTTTGCAGATAAGAAAACAGTGGCACTGAGAAATAAAGCATCACAAAGAACCAGACGCGCAGCAGAACATAATTTTCAAGGCCATGCATTTCAAATGCAGTGCCCTATCCACTAGACAACGCTACCTTTTCGATTCACAGTTGTTTGTATTTGGTTTAATAGCAGTTTTCGGTAATGCTTCCTAAATGATTGAAATACAGTTTTTAAAACCTGAATTGTTACTACTGCATTGTTACCTTTGTCTTTATTAGTAAAACAATCTTTTTTTGTGTTTACTCTGTTAAGTGCTAATGTAAATAACAGCTTTTATTTAGCATATTTTTGCTGACTGTTTTTACACTTTTCTGCTACCTCTAGCCTAACCATATTTGTCTCATTCTTCTGCAAATCTTGGAATTCTAAATTAAAGGAGGCTAGAATCTACTTGAAAAGGAATGGGTCCTCTGTGTTCCTGTTTTTCAATTCTAATGTAAAGCAGTCAACTCCCAACTTCTACTTCCTCTAATTTCATCCCTGTAGCACAAACGCTTTGCAGCTTACACGGGAGTAATTTTACTATAATTAAAACGATCGAACATTTGCATTGTTTGCTGAGAGACGAAGTGCACTCTGCGTAGACACGCATCAGTTTAACTTTTACATAACATCAAAGAAAAACATGCCATCTTGATCGTCTCCTGCCTGATACAGAACAGTTGCTTTTTGTTCTTGATATGATAATTTAAATATTTGTTTCCTTCAGCCCTTCCTGTTGCTTTTTTAAAATTACACTTCTGGTGATAATAAACTGTATGGTTCTAAGAAAAGTCCCGATCTCCTCAAGGCTTTTGCTTCACCAAAGGAGCGGCTGCTAGAGAAACATTCCCTGCCTCCCTTGTGGGACTGGGTTCACAGAGGACATGAAGGGGCTTCCAACCTTCCCAATGCCTCCATCTGGGTTACAGCATGTGAGAGTCCCCACCCCTTTCTTCTTCTTCTTCTTTTTTTTTTTTGGCATTTTTCAATTTTATTTCAAGACCATATAGTTTTCATCTTCTTTTCTTTTTTTAAATTTCTTTATTGATTAAGGTATTACATATGTGTCCTTATCCCCCCATTACCCACCACCCCCCCTCATGCCCTCACCCCCCTGATGTCTGTGTCCATTGGTTATGCTTATATGCACTCATACAAGTCCTTTGGTTGATCTCTCTCCCTTACCCCCACCTTCCCCTACCTTCCCTCTGAGGTTTGACAGTCTACTGGAGAGCATTATGCTAAGTGAAATAAGCCAGTCAGAGAAAGATAAATATCACATGATTTCACTCATTTATGGAATATAATGAACAACATAAACTGATGAACAAAAACAGATCCAGAGACAGAGAAGCATCGATCAGACCATCCTCACCCCTTTCAAGTTGAAGTTGTCTCACAGGCCAAGTTAGTGCTGCAGTGGAGGCGTGGGTTCCGTGGGTCCCCTTGACTCTGCAAAGAGCAAAAGCAAATGTACAATCCTGAACACCCAGCGGCTGCGCTCTTCTGATCTGCATTTAGGGCCCATAGTCACTAGAGAAAGAAGACCGCACCTGCTCTGTGGATGACGAGGTCTTCAGGTCGTCTCAACTCCAGAATAACCGAAAGGTAATTGTGTCAGTTCCTGAACATACAACGACCTCGTTTTCTTGAAGAATAGAAATAAAAAGCTACCAGATGATGAATCTAAAGGAATAGCTACAAAGAGTAAAGGTGAACCAAAGCGCAAGTGGAAAAGGTGATCGTTTTCCCTTTCCATCAGAAACATCATGCAGGCTCCACCGGAGGTCTGATTTCTCAGCTCCCGCTCAGGGCCCGCTGTCCTGGCTCACACACAGGATATCTCTCCCAGGATGGGCGCTTAGTATTTAGGGGCTTGCTTCTCCCACTTCCTCCTAAGCCAGCCCATTGAACATTCATTCTTTCCCTCACTGCACAGTTGCCATTAAGGACAGGGCAACAGCCATCTCTAATTAGAACTGTCTTGGCATTCCTCTTTCTCCTCAGCTCCTGTCATTTATTCATTTACTCACAAGAACAGTTACAAACAAGAGAAACAGATGTTGTTGAGCTCCTCACAACGTGCACTTTTCTTTAGTTGACTCTTACCTAATTTCAGATGGGAACAAGATGTTCTTTCTGCTGTGGATGTCCTTCTATTGCTCATTTCTAATGCCTATAGTTTTCCCAGACCTCAGTTCAATGGTGTTAAAAGTCATAAAATCCCCAGAAAACAAAACAATGTCTACTTGAGGACAAGACCTTCCTTTCATGAAGGTAAAAGTCATTAGCAATGGATATTTATTCCTTAAGAGCAATTTAGACTTCTTCTGAAATAAAATTAATAATAGAAACAGAATTGTATAGCACAAAGAATCAGCAATTGTCAATTTCTTACCCTATAAACCTCATTTTTTAATAACTGCTATCCAATGTAATTTGATGGGTATTATCAACCTTTAGTTTTCTTTCCTACTGGTATCAGGTTTTCATGTAGTCATTCTGATCTTCCTGTTATTTGCAGGGTTGATAGCCAGAGGGGATGTATGGCCTCCAAAACATGAGAATTTTAGAGGAAGCACCCTAGGGTGCTCTTTCTTATTGTCTCCTTCAGTGACACATAGGTATTCAAATTTAATATAATAATCTAAGAAATAATATAAATAACTGAAAGAAGAATATCCAAGAACATTATAATAACAATAGTTTGTCAAATACTATGCACAGATTCTGGACTAGATTCATTCATTCAACAAATATGTAGAAAATATACTGTTCTCCAGGAAGAGTTATAAACTCTTGGGATATAACAGTAAAACAAACAAAACAAAAACAAACAAACAGACAGAATTTCCTTCTAGCATGTTGTAGGTAAGCAGCCTCTACAATGGCCCCCAATGGTCCCCACTTCCTGATTTTCACTTCCTCGTATAGAACCCTTCCCTTGAATGTGGGCTGGACCTAGTGACTTACTTTAAAAGAATATGGCAAAAGTATCACTTCCAACATGAGGCACAAACATAAGGTGGCTTCATCTTGGAATTTCCTTTCTTTTGCTTGTTCTTTCTTAAGGAAGCCAGCTGCTCTATTGCAAGGTGCTTTATGAAAAGGTACATGCGGTGAAACTGAGGGAAGCCTCTGACCGACAGCCAGCAAAGAACTGTCCAACAGTCCACAGGGAACTAAGTCCTGCTAACACTGCTAAGTGGACTTGGAAATGCATTCTTCCTTGAGCAAACACCTTCAGATAAGGGCACAATCATGGCTGTAAGTTTAAGTGAAATCTCACAAGAGACTTTGAACCACAGCCCCTAGCTAAGCTATGACAGGAATCCTGATTCCAGAAAGTGTGACAAGATAAATGTTTGTTGTTTCAAGCCACTATGTTTTGGGTAATTTGATATGATATGTAATAATAGATAATTAAAGAAGAGACATAGAAGAGGAAATAGGTAATAAAGAAGAGAGATAGGTAGGACTGGAAGGGTGATAGCATGGTCACAAAAGGACTCACTCAGTAGTGAACATGTAAGGAAAAAACCTGAAGGAAGTGAGAGGGTAACCATCAAGATATTCAGGGGAAGAAATTTCCAGGACAATGAAAGAAATTCAAACTACCTGAGGTGGAAGTAATTCTGTAAGATTAAGGAATGTAAGGATGCCAGTACAGCTAAAAAGGAACTAGTGAGAAAGAAATGATCAAAAAATGAGATCATAAAAGCAAGGAGAAGTCATGTGTGTGCGTGTGTGTGTGTGTGTGTGTGTGTGTGTGTGTGTGTCTTCTTTTTTTTTGGAGGAGACAGGTAGGCAGACATTTCAGTACTTGTGGTTCGTTGTAAAGACTGGATTTTTACCAAGGCAAGACCATAAATATTTTTATAGTTTTTAGTAAAGATTATACCATATAGGGTAGCCAATCAGAGGTCTAGTTAAGCAAAGAGATGCAATGCATATCAAATAAAATTTAATTTACTCTTTAGAACAACCCTAAGAGGCAGATATCACTAACTACAGTTTAATGGCAAGGAAACAATTCAGAATAATAAAGGGGCCTGTTCAGGACCATGCAGCTCATTAAACAAAGAATCATTTGAACTCATGTTCTTCTGTCTACAAATTGGAGTCATTATTTCATAGTAATAATCAGCATTATCTGTCCCCTCACCCACCAAGCACCCATATGTAATATTGCCAACAATAAAATAAAATTTAAAAAAATAAGACAAAATACTGAAAGATATACAAGCTAAAAAAGAGAGATGGAAAGAGATAGGACAAGTGAGAAGAAACAGGTGACATGGATGGAGGGAGGGGAATTACTTAATTATTCTCTGCAACAGAAACAGTGGAGAAGCACATGGTCAACCTCTTTTAAAGCCAGGAACATTATACATGAAGAAAACAGCACATGTCAGGTGACTTACCTACTAAAGTTACTGAAGTCAATAGAGGGGACAAAAATAGAACTCACTTCTTTGAACTTTCAATTTCTTGTTGAACCATCAGAGAACATTCCTTTCCTATTAGTTCACTTTTGTAAGGTATCTTGCTAATGAAAAGTGCCATTATTACCTTGGAGTTCTTTTTTTTTTAAAATTAAGACAAAAACATTTCTAAAACAATTATAATTGATTATGTCATCCTAGTACTTTCAGCTGCTGAAGTTCACCAAATTATAGTGCACTAATAAATGAAGATAGTACTTCATTAAAGACTTTAGACAGTTTCTGAAATAAGTTGAAATTAACAAAAGGATCTAAAGTATAAAATTCAAATCTTCTGTAAAGTTCTTTTCTACAAAACTGTTCAAAAGCCCAAATGATTTAATACAGCAGTAGATTAGTATGAATTAAAGCAACGCAAGTGAACTTTGCTATCAAAGAAATGAAAAGTTTTCCCATATATTTGTATGTCCAGCCACTGTTAACTTATGACACCATTTATTTTAGCTGATAAATTTATATCTGTGTAAGAACATGGAAAAAACAATCTCTTAGCTCTCTTGAATCTATGATATTTCTCTGAGAAAACATTGTTATTAGATGGATGAATATATTTTCTTTTATTAGAGAAGACTCCCAGTCAAGTAATCATAGTAGGTACAGGCCCTGTTTATAGTTCTCAACATCCATTGCAAACAATGCTAAACAATGCTAATTCTTGCAAACAATGCTAAAAATATCTTTAGCCCTGTTTAGACAAATGAGGAAAATGAGGATCAGAGAAAATGCTCACATAGCTAGTAAATGGGAAAGCCAGGATTTCTACCCTGATGACTGAGTCTTCTATATCCACATACTTCAACTAAGGGTTTAGATAGTGAATAAGAATTTTGGGTCATTTCCTATTTATTTTGTTTATTTGTTTGTTTTGTGTGTATATGTGAATAGGAGAGAGAGAAAGTTCAAAATATTTGAATTTTTTAAATAATTGTTTGTTAATGTCTTCTCTTTCTCAGGAATAAAACACAAAGGAGAACCCAAAAGATGCTGCCTAAAGCTATCATTCTGGTTTTTTCAGCTCAGCCTGCCATGGAGTTTTGTCGTGTGTGTGTGTATACAAATTTATATATATATGTAGATTTTGTGTATGTAGATTTATATATGTTATTATTTTACATGTTATATGTTATATATGTGTTATATATTTTTTATAATGGAAAACTTTTGGGGGAAATATATATATTTCTGTATATACTAGTATATACATATATATCACTTATTTTTATATCTATTCCCCAATGTTTTCCATTGCTTAACTCCCATAGTTTACCTATCCTCTGAGTACCACCCAGTTGAGGATCTTATTCCAGGACAAAGTACAAGAAGCCTTATTTTTCAAGCACATCAGAAAGCTTGCTAGCTTACTCCTTTCTCCAGCCACTCCCGTGGCGCTGACATTAAATCAATGCCAAAAGCGGCCTGATAGCACCAGAAACTTCTTCTAGTTTGTAAGGTGATGAACATACACTTATTCATTCAGAAATATTTGTTTAGTATCTACTATGTCCCAGGCCCTGTTATAGATGTCAGTCATAGGTTGTCTTATTATAAAGTGACTACGCCGAAACCGGTTTGGCTCAGTGGATAGAGCATCGGCCTGCGGACTTAAGGGTCCCAGGTTCGATTCTGGTCAAGGGCATGTACCTGGGTTGCAGGCACTTCCCCAGTGGGGGATGTGCAGGAGGCAGCTGATCAATGTTTCTCTCTCGTCGATGTTTCTAACTCTCTATCTCTCTCCCTTCTCTCTGTAAAAAATCAATAAAATATATATTTTTTTTTAAAAATAAAGTGACTATTACTTTTAAAGTTAGTTAAAATCTCCTTATCACCAATACATGCCAACCTTGACATTTATTGAGAGCAGGGTAAAATTGGGAGGAGAGTAGGCACGTTTGACTTATAAAATCTTTAAAATCTCTCTCTCTCTGAGTTGGACTTGACTTGAGCCAATTTCAGATTAATGTAGTATATTTAAAACATGTACAAAAATTATCCTTAAAATTCTGGCAGTTAATAGTTTCATCCTTCTTTTACATTTTCTCAGAAAGCAAGGGGCAATGACTACTGAGGTGTTAAGTCCCGGAAAATTAACCTCCCTGATTTGTGTGTACTTTTCTCCCAAGCTTCTTTTTAGTCTACAGCATTCCTTAGATTGATTCTCACTTAGCTACAGACAATAATCAATCCCTCTTTTTTGTTTCCTTCTTACTTCTCAGGAAGCTTCATTTTCTGAGCGGAGTTGTCTAGGAAGCCAATAGGCCCCATTACAAGGAGAAAATGAATCCTCTCTTGAATGGAAAAGGCTTAACCTAACTGCCATCACATTGGTTACCCAGCAGTTTAGAAGGACAGCATACAAAGCCCTGAAAGGCACATATGGACTGATATAGCACAAGAAGGATGAAATTAATTCTGTTCCTTGAGAAGACTTTGCAGAAATTGTTATTTTGACCTGAAATAGTTTGATTCCCTGTCCAACTTGTATCAGTTACTTTTGCAGCCTCTCCTGGCCCTCCTTCACACTCAGTTAATAACCATTGTCTCTTTGTTCCATCATTCTTTGTACCCATATTATTTACATGTTTATTATCCCCTATGAACATTCTATTGAAAGAACCATTATCACACAGAGGTTTGTGAAAGCAAGTATGAGAGATACAAAGGAGAAGGCTTAGACAGTGGTTCTCAACCGTCTGGCCCTTTAAATACAGTTCCTCATGTTGTGACCCAACCATAAAATTATTTTCGTTGCTACTTCATAACTGTAATGTTGCTACTGTTATGAATCGTAATGTAAATATCTGATATTCAGGATGGTCTTAGGCGACCCCTGTGAAAGGGTCGTTCGACTGCCAAAGGGGTCGCGACCCTCAGGTTGAGAACCGCTGGCTTACAAGAAGAAGGAGGTGAAGAAGAGAAAGAGGAAGGAATGAAGGAAAAATGAAGGAGGGAAGGAAAATATATTAGGATTGGGGTTTAAACCCTGTATTACCTGTTTGCAGGGCTTTGGCACATGTTTTTATGTAGTTTTTCTCTACAGCCACAGCAACTAATTAACCTTTGAAGAATGTATATTTCAAAGGTCCACTTATTCTTACAGATTCTAATGAACTGATTAACATTATTAGAGCTCAAATGAAAAAATAAAATATAACTTCTCCTTTTTTGTTCTACGATGGGTCTTATATTATGATGGGTGATGGCAGCACTGAAAAATGTTAGGTAAATTTAAACAAAGCCTGTTTCATTAAAAATTCACAACAAATTTGAAAAGTAAAAAATAGCTTAACACATTTGGTTGGAATAAAAATGATGCCTTCTGTAACTATACTGGAAATTTACATTGTAAAGTTTATTCTCCTGTTTGGATAGGAATAACATATTTTGACCTATCAGAAATAATTTACCAAATAGAGGCTACAGTGACTGAAACATTAATTATTGGTACAGTCACAGGGAGCATGACTCTGGTTCTCCCATCTATTTACCCATTCACTTATTTGTAATAGATCGAATGCATTAATGGATTCTCTCCCATTTGGGCGCCCCCAGACTTTTCTCTGTTCAGCTCATTAGGTTGCTTCCCCAATTCACTTACAGCCAAATCTGCAATCCAATGGGAATGCTATCCATCGGAAGCCTGAAAACTAATATTGTAATGTACATTCTGAAGTGTCCCACATTTAGGGCATTCACAATTATTGTAATGTCTATGCAATTTTTGCTTTTATTATAAAATCTGCATTCTATATATCTTTTTATTTATCAAGTATATCATTCATGTATTTATTTTTCTTCCAACTAGAGTGTGTTATAGTCTATTTCTACTTAACATGTGCTAATAGTACAGAATGCAACACTAGATAATGGGACAAAATGAAGGAAAAAACTGGCAGTTATCCAGATATTTTGATTTCTCTGGAATGTTAGTCTATATAATTGAATCTCCAGTTTTATTTTTTTGAACTTGATTTATATGGCTCCATCATCTAATTGTTAAGCTAATAATCATCTTTTATTTTAAAACCACTAAGCACTGGGTTTCATTTTTATGAGGATAAATTGTGATTGTTTATAATGTTTAAACAGTGAAAAAATAACTGAAGGTGACGTTGAAAGAATCAAAATCCTGGAAAAGCTATTAACAATTTAGTTTTTTCAGTGCATCTGGGAATATTAATTCTACTTTCCTAAGATAATTTGGGGATGTGTTTAATAATATGAAAATACCTCAGATGCTGGCATGTGTCTTTGCTGTGTGTTTTTGACCCTATCATCTGACATTGTTAACACAAGCATAAGTCTTTCTTAAGTCCTTAAATAGATTATTATATCAGTCAATTTATACAGAGGTTGATTACTTTAATAAATGAAAACAAAGTGAATAGAAAGAGTTAATACAAAGTCTCATGGAACAGCAGCAAATTTTCAAATCACTTAGTGATTCTGAGAGAAGAAAAAGTGATTTAAGTTCTAGTTTTGGAAACTGTTAATACAATAAAAAAAGGAAACCTTTGATTTTGGACAAGACATTTCACATCTGTGGGCCTCAACTTTTTTAGGTGTGCCATGATGTGTTGTGTTATAACATTTTTAAGGTTACTTCTGGGTCTAAAATTATTTGTTATATTATACTAGAGGCCCGGTGCACAAAACTTTGTGCACTCGGGGCGGGGGGTGGGGGGGTCCCTCAGCCTGGCCTATGCCTTCTTGCAGTCTGGGACTCCTCGGAGGATGTCCACCTGCTGGCTTAGGCCCACTCCCTGGGGGATTGGGCCCAAGCTGGCAGTCAGACATCTCTCTGGCAGCCTGGCAGCCCTCGGGGGATGTCCACTTGCCAGCGGGGAGCAGACCTAAGCTGCAGTCGGACATCCTTAGTGCTGCTGAGGAGGCGGGAGAGGCTCCCACTACCACCACTGTATTGGCAGCCCGTCAGCCTGTCTTGTGGCTGAGCAGAGCTCCCCCTGTGGGAGTGCACTGACCACCAGGGGGCAGCTCCTGCATTGAGCGTCTGCCCCCTGGTGGTCAGTGTGTGTCATAGTGACCAGTCATTCCCAGTCGTTCTGCTGTTAGGGTCAGTTTGCATACTACCCTTTTATTATATAGGATTGTATTATGTATTTTATTCTATCATATCATACTGTATTTATAATTCAGTCATTCAGAAATAATGGGGTTGTTTTGAACTGTACATGACTATACTTAAGCAAATTTTGAAATTTCATGTAAGAGCATCAACATCAACAGCAAACTTGAATTTAATATTTAAATAAGCTGCATTGCCAACAACTTTCCATAATTATCTGACATGACCCTCTCAAAAAGTCTTATGGAATACATATCCTGCTACTATACACAATGGTATAGATAAGGAAGTGGAAGCATTGAGAGGTTAGATAACTTTGTCAATTAATGAGGAGCCATGATTTGAATTGTGGCCTCAGTCTTCAAAGTTTTGATATGGTCTGCTTCTTGGATCACAAGATACTGCTTGAGACAGTCTGTTCTTGGATCCCACTGTTTCAAGATCTACCAACCAGGCGTCATCACTGTGAAGCCATCCTTTCTGTGGAGAGGATGTTTGTCTGACTTCATGGTATTGAAATACTCTACTTCTGAATTTAAAGAGGCCAGGCCATAGAGCAGCATCACATTCCAGATTTCATAAGTGACAAGGCTTCAAATTCTCAGATGCAGAGATTGGACTTGATGCTCTATCATGCAGAAAAGGTCAAAGTAAAGAAAATACCTTTTAGTTCCTGGAGATAATTTTTTTCTTCTTCTTTTTAATTATTTTATTTTTATTTTTTTCTTTATTGATTAAGGTATTACATATGTGTCCTTATTCCCCCATTGCCCGCCCCCCCCTCCCCCCCTCATTCATGCCCTCACCCTCCTGGTATCTGTGTCCATTGGTTAGGCTTATATGCATGCATACAAGTCCTTTAGTTGATCTCACTCCCTTACCCCCACACTCCCCTACCTTCCCTCTGAGGTTTGACAGTCTGATTGATGCTCCCCTGTCTCTGGATCTGTTTTTGTTCATCAGTTTATGTTGTTCATTATATTCCACAAATGAGTGAGATCATGTGATATTTATCTTTCTCTGACTGGCTTAAAATTTCATTTAAAAACCTAAAATTATGGATAATTTCCACTTTCAAATACCAGTGTCTTCATTCTTTTATTGTTTTGAAAATATTACATTGCTAATATTTTTACCTCCTTTCAATTAATTCTCTGCCTCCCAAATATTTTGTTTCCTGGGCTTTGGTTTGAGGCTGAATTATGGAGTTTATAAATTACAATTGGGGAGGCAGGGTTAAAGCTGAGCATTACATGAAGAAAAACATCACAAAACTTGTCAATTTTGCAATATTTTCTGTTAAACATATTGGGTACTTTATATTGGTGACCTAAATATACATATAATTACTGCTTTAATTATGTCTGTGATTGCCACTTAATTTACAATACATTATTACCATGAAAATAAGACATTTTAATTAAAAATTTTTATTATCTTTCCTTCCTTTTGTAGATTTTTTAAAACAACATGTTTAAGAAAATGCCATCTCCATTGTGGCATTTATATATTTGTATACATAAGGATCATTTAGATTCTATCTAATGTTATTCAAATAGTGAAGTTTTCAGCTATTTAAAGAATTGCTATAATTTTCACACTAGATTTAATATTCATTTTTTCTTTCTAATGTAAACATTGAGAAATGTCTCTGCAGGGTCATATTTTTTTTCTATACCATGATGAAAAGGTCTAGCATTTAGAAATGCTTTCAGGCAAACTTATATATGATACATAATGACTTATATATTTCCAACAAGATAATAGTATTTGTGAAGGGTAATATGCCATTAGGCATATTTATTTTGTTAAAGTATTTATTTATTTATTTATTTATTTATTTATTTATTTATTTATTTATAAATTAGTCATTATTGTTGAGATTATTACAGATGTCACGCTCCCCCCCGCCCCCATCATAGCTCCCCTCGTCCGGGTTCCCACCCCAGGCCCTCGCCACCCTATTGTCTGTGTCCATAGGTAATGCATACATGCATATAAGATCTTTGTCTAATCTCTTCCTGCACCTTCCCACACCCCTTTCCCTCTGAGAATCGTCAGTCTGTTCCATTTCCATGCGCCTAATTGTTTTATTCACCAGTTTGTTCTGTTCATCAGATTTTTTATTCATTTAATTTTTAGATTCAATTGTTGATAGATATGTATTTGTTGTCACTTTGTTGTTCATATTTTTTATCTTTACCTTTTTCTTCTTCTTCCTCTTCTTAAAGAATACCCTTCAGCATTTCATATAATATTGGTTTGGTGGTGATGAACTCCTTTAGCTTTTTCTTGTCCATGATGCTCTTTATCTGACCTTTAATTCTAAATGATAGCTTTGCTGGGTAGAGCAATTTTGGTTGTAAGTTCTTGCTACTCATCACTTTGAATATTTCTTGCCACTCCCTTCTGGCCTGTATAGTTTTTGTTGAGAAATCAGCTGACAGTTGTATGAGCACTTCCTTGTAGGTAACTAACTGTTTTTCTCTTGTTGTTTTTAAGGTTCTCTCTTTGTCTTTTGCCCTTGGCATTTTAATTATGATGTGTCTTGGTGTGGTCCTCTTTGGATTCCTCTTGTTTGGGACTCTCTGTGCTTCCTGGACTTGTAAATCTATTTCTTTCTCCAGGTAGGGAAAGTTTTCTGTCATTATTTATTCAAATTGGTTTTCAATATTTTTCTGTCTCTCTTCTTCTGGCACCCCCATAATTTAGATGTTGGTATGCTTGAAGTTGTCCTAGAAGCTACTTACATATTTTTGGATTCTTTTTCTTTTTGCTCTTCTGGTTGGGTGTTTTTTGCTTCCTCATATTTCAAATCATTGATTTGATTTTGGGATCCTCTAGTCTACTGTTGAATCCCTGTATATTATTCTTTATTTCAGTCAGTATATGCTTAATTTCTGACTGGTCCTTTTCTATTTTTTGGGCATTCTCACTAAGATCCTTGAAAGTCTCACTAAGTTCCTTAGAGGTTTCTACAAGATTCTTGAGTAACCTTATAACTGTGGGTTTGAACTTTATATCCAGTAGTTTGCTTTCTTCCATTTCTTTCATTTGTTACATGTTTCTTTGTCTCCGCATTTTGGCTGCTTCCCTGTGTTTGTTTCTATGTATTGGGTAGCTGCTAAATCTCCTTGAGTTGATAGAGTAGCCTTGTGTAGTAGGTGTCCTATAGTGCCCAGTGGCTCAGCCTCCCCAGTCATCTGAGGTGGACACTCTTGGTGCACCCCTTTGTGGGCTGTGTGCACAGTTTTGTTGTAGTTGAGCCTTGA
This sequence comes from Myotis myotis, assembly GCF_014108235.1. NCBI lineage: Eukaryota > Metazoa > Chordata > Mammalia > Chiroptera > Vespertilionidae > Myotis > Myotis myotis. The sequence continues at coordinate 142,661,550 of NW_023416313.1, read as the reverse complement.
TTGCTGTTGGTGTCAGTGGAAGAAATTGACCTCCAGGCCAATTGGCTGTGGGGACCAGTTGCGAAATCTACTGTGCACAGCTTGGGTGAGATTGTAAATTGGGTGGGGTGGTGTTTCAGGGAATCACCAGGGTTGAGCAAACAGAAATGGCTACCAGTCAGCCCCTTATTGGGGACGTCCCAGCACAGGAACAATGACCACTGTGAGCACCTCTGTCTGGAAAAAAACTGCCCCTGCATTCCTGCCCCGTTGCTAGAAAGTTTAGTTTCTCCCTGTATGTGTCTGGGTCCCCCAGAGCCTCACCCGGCATTGGAGCTCAGAAGAAGTGGGAGATTGTAAATTCAGTTTGCAGTACTGGCCTTTTAAGAGGAGCAGCTGGGTCTCCAGCAGCCTGTGTGTCACTCAGCCCCAATCAGCATGGGTTTTTACAGTCCGCAGTTCTTATTGCCCATAGGGACTTCTTTCCCCAGCTCTGGAACCCTGGGCTGGGGGTCTGGTGTGGGGCTGGGACCTCTCACTCTTCCAGGCAGCCTCCGCAGAGGCAATCTCCCTCCCGATTAAAAAAGCAGCACATGTGGGTGCCAGACCAGCCTGTTCTGCACCTCCACACCTCCTGCCAGTCTCAGTGTGCTTTCATTTTTACTGCTCTAGTTGTAATACTTCCACTCAGCCAGTTTTCCGGTTGTCCTGGATGATAGTTGTTCTGTATTTTAGTTGTAATTTTGGTGTGGTTGTGGGAGGCAGCGAGTACAGGCGTTTACCTATGCCGCCATCTTGGTTCTCCTAGACATATTTCTTATTCTCTCATTTTTAAGCTCATTTAGAAGTAGGTATTAACCCTACCCCACCATCTGTTTTCTCACTTCATAAGAACCAAATATCTCATAGAGCTTGTTTTATTAATGAATATATATATACATATACATATATATATATATACACACACACACACACATATATATATATATTCATTTGAAATAGCTCCTGTTATTTTTTTTAAATATCTAATTTCCCCCTCAATAATAAAAACTAAATTTTGTTCAAACTTCTAAGGTCAAAAGCAAGCAGAGCCGAGCTCTTTGGTGAGATCTTGCAGAAGTGTGACACAGACACTACTAGGGAACAAGCCACTGTAGTCCTTGTATTTGACTTTTCCACGGCTTAAGTTCTTTTAAGTGATTTTTTCTCTATTTTCCTTCACGTGTATGGTACAAAGATAAAGCTACAATGGGTTGCTGTTACCTTTACCCCTGGTTCCTGGAGGGAGACTCACCTCTTTGATTGTAATGGAAAGACTAAGGCTGTAATCATTGTTTCTTTTAATCTTATTCTCTAAAATTCACAAATTCTTCTCCTTTCCTGACTGTTGCCACCTTACGCTCTCCAAGAATGCAGTGCTGTCCTTCCTGCTCTGACTTTGGCTGCTTTCCCAATAGGAGAAGATAGAATTAGTACCAGCTTCCTGAGGAGGAAAAGGCGGGGGGGGGGGGGGGGGGGGGGGGGGGGGGGGGGGGGGGGCCTCAGCAGGGTGCTTCCTTAGTTTCTTCAACTCAAGCCAGAGAGTATTCACAAAGGCTCCCCTGGAACCAGCTAACATTGTATTTTGTGATGAGTAATACCAGTGCCTCTGTATTCATGTATAGCCAACCTAAGGGAATTAATACACAGATATTAATTATTTGGAGGTAACAATATGTGTACAGCATTTGATCTGCATGTACAACTCCCGTTGATATTCCATTAAGAAAACAAAAACACATTCACAGTCAGTGCTGGCCCAACTTATTTTTAAAGCAGTGTGGGTGTCTTCTAAGGGGAAAAGTATAAAGAATCGCTGCTTAATAAAATCACATGCCTGCATATAATTTTAATAGTTGGAGTTAGAATATAGCTTTTTCTTTGCATGCTATTAATGGGGAAGAATGCTAAATTACTACTTTTTCTAAGTAAGCAAAGTCTTTAAATTAAATGAATAAATTTGATCAGATTTTGCTCATACATTCTGGATCTGCAGAGCAATCAAGAGGTAAGAAAGTGGCCCACCCTGTATGGCTCCATGGTTGAGCGTTTTCTATGAACCAGGAGGTTAGGGTGCGATTCCTAATCAGATCATATGTCTGAGTTTCGGCAGGGGGGAAGGGGAGCATGCATGAGGCAGCAGATAATTATCTCTTATTTTGATCTCTCTCTCTCTCATTTTCTCTCTGAAAGCAATAAAATATATTTTTTAAAAGAGGTAAGAAAGTGAGTTATAAGATCATTATTCCATATTATTAGAGGTCAAATCAAAGGAAGAAGGTTTTATGTACTTTTTCCAAGGGTGTGGGGTGACTGTGTTTTCTAAATGGTGTAGATTATTTTCCATCTGTCCAAGCTTTACTTTGTGGGGATAGTCAATGGGATTTCTAAGTATAGTGCAGGCATATAGTCTGCCTCTCTGTTAGCACTGGTAGATTCTCCTCCAGACTTGCCACTAGATAGGTATGTAGTAGATTTTACATCTCCATTTCAGTACAATCCATGCTGACACATCTTCTCTCTGGAGAAGATGATAACAGCACACACTTCAAGAGCCAGGATTTACTGAGTTCTAATCTCAACATCAGGTTCCTCAGTGACTTTAGGCAAGTCACTTTCTTATCCCTTAGGTTCCAAATCTGTAAAGGAAAGACCATAATGCAAAGGTAGTGTGAGCACTGCTTAATGTTGGTAAAGTGTTACAGTAATTCTAAATATTATTATCATTACTTTCACACAGTTGGTTCATTTGAGCAACCTCCCATGAATTTAAGCATGCTAGTTCATCAAACTATAAATACGCATGGCATGTATTTTCTGCAATCAGGTATATGCCAACAATCTTATAAACTTATAAACAGACCACAGTCTAAAAATGTATTAAGGTCACATTTTCAGTTTGAGATATATTTTCTTATAGAAACAGTTTCACTAATTATCTAGGCACTCCTATAGTGCCTTATCCATCTGGTGACATGCATTTGCAATAAAAATATTGGAAAATTGTAGGGCACGGCTATAGGGTTAAACGTTAGACTGACCGTTTGGCAAAGCCACAAACAAGTCCCAGCTTAGAGGGCACAGTCCTCTTAGCATAATTAGGCTTGACCTTATGACCCTCCCTAGATCTTATCTGGGTAGCTAATGGGCTGTGGGAGGTGCAGCAAGTGCTGCCCAAACAAGTGAAACTCACAAGAACATTGTAACTATGGTGACCACTACCTTGTTTACCTCTGGCTATAAAATAAAGGCTCAGCTTGCCTCTGGATCTCTCTCTGTGGCCTCAGCCAGGCACAGGAAGATCCACCTAGTCCAGTGGTTGGCAAACTGCAGCTGGCGAGCCACATGTGGCTCTGTGGCCCCTTGAGTGTGGCTCTTCCACAAAATACCAAGTGCAGGCATGCATGTACAGTGCGATTGAAAATTCGTGGCCCATGCGCAGAAGTTGGTATTTTGTGGAAGAGCCACACTCAAGGGGCCAAAGAGCCACGTGTGGCTCACGAGCCGCAGTTTGCTGACCACTGATAGACCCAGCTTATTCTCTTTGTCTGTCAGTTCTCCATCCTTCACCACCCTCATTCAGGCTTGTGGAACCCTTGGCTGAGCTGGCTCGGCCCAGAAAATGATAATGGTTTTATTTTTTAAATATATTTTTATTGATTTCAGAGAGAAAGGAAGAGGGAGAGAGAGATAGAATCATCAATGATGAGATAATCATTGTTCGGCTGCTTCCTGCATACCCCCCACCAGGGATGAACCCGCAACCGGGCATGTGCCCTTGACTGGAATCGAACCTGGGACTCTTCAGCCTGCAGTCTGACACTCTATCCCCTAAGCCAAACTGGCTAAGGTGATATTGGTTTTATTGCAAAGGAAAGATGATAAATTATTTTTACGTTTCATGCTTAATAAGAATGAGAAAATATCTAGAGAAACATTACGATTTTCAAGAGGCTACCTGAAGACACTGGTACAGAAATTCATTCAACATTTACTTCTTTGTTTATTATTTAAGAATAATATTTGAGTATATCCCTGTGTGAGACATTCTAGGTGCTGAGAACACAGCAGTGGCCGAAACACAAAACAAAACAGTATTCTCAAAGCAGGAGAAAGATGATAAGCGAACAAATATATATTATTTCAGATGACTCAAGTGTTATGAAAAATAACAGAGTGAGGTAAGGGTTGGGTGATTGAGAGCTGAGGGTGTATTTCCCATGGGGTACAACAGAAGCCTGCAATTAGTTGATATTTAATTGTAAACCTGAAAGCAGTTGGAAAGCTAGGCATGTGGCTTTCTGACAGGAGAACATTCCAGGCAGGGGGAAGAGCAAGTGCAAACGCTCTACAATGAAAGTGTGTTTGGCATGTCTGAGGAACAGCAAAGAGGTCTCTGTGGCTGCAACACACTTTATATAGGGTTAGTGATGTTAGGTAATGTTGGCGAAATTACAGAGTGTCTGATCACACAGGGCCTTCAGACTGGGGTAAACTTTTCATGTTTCATGCTGTGTAAAATGTCAAGCAAAAGGAAGATTTAGAGTCTAGGATTATCCTCTGATATTTTTCATTCTGGCAGTTTTTCAGGGGAACTGATTGCAAGGGAGGGTGGTAGGCTGAATGATGGTACCATGTCCTAGTCTCCAGAACCTGTGAAAGTTACTTTACATGCCAAAAGGGACTTTGCAGATGTGGTGAAGGATTTTAAGGTAAGCAGATTGTCCTGGATCAACAGGGTGGGCTGATTGACTCACCACAGTCCCCAGAGGAGGGCAGAAGGAGGGCGGAGTGAGTAATACTAAGAGATGATGTGACTGTGGGGAAAGAAGTTGGAGTGATGCAAGGAAGGGGTCATGAGCCAAGGAATCCATGTGCTTCTAGAAGCAGAAAATACAAGGACAAGGATTGCTCCTTCAGAGCCTCTGGAAGTAACCAGCCCTACCGACACCTGAACGTTAGCCCAGTGAGAGGAATTGCAGACTTCTGACCTTCTGAACTATAAGAAAATAAATTTATATTGCATTAAACCACCAAGTCTGTGGTCATTTGTTAGAGCAAATGAATACAGGGTACAGAATATGAGGTTAGCTAAATGGCTGGACTCTGGGGAAGAGGATGGGGATGATTGGTACTAGAGCAACGATGATGGAGGTGGTGAGAAGTATTAATTAAGGTTAGGAATTTGTTTTGGAGTTTGTGTTAATATGATTTGTTTATGTATTGCATGACTTACCTGGGAGAAAAGTGATAGGGAAGAAGCGACAGAAGATTTGAGTGGAAGAAAACTGTTTTTATATGGGGTGAAAAGGGAGAAGCAAAAGGTGTGTTTAGGGGATAAGTGTAATATATATATATATAATGAGGTTTTTTTTTTTTTATTTTTTCCAGATCCAACATGCTTTTGCTCAATTGCTGAAAGGTGTACTCGAAAATACTCCTTAACATATTTTATTTTCACACTAACATTCTGACAGATAGGTAAGTGGTAATAGTAACAACTAGGTGATGGGGACAGGACTTTTACCCCTATTATATAGATGAGAATATTAAAGCTAAAGAGTGATAAGGATATACATTTATAACATTGCCACCATTAAAAAAATCAACCTAGCCCTGCTGGCATGTTTCAGTGGTTGAGCATCAACCTATGTACCGGGAGGTCCAGGTTCAATTCCTGGCTAGGGCTATGCCCGGGTGTGGCTTGATTCATAGGGCGGGCATGTGGGAGGCAGCTGATCAATGATTCTCTCTCATCATTGATCTCTCTCCCTCCTTTCCTTTCAGAAATCAATAAAAAAATATATTTTTAAAAATCAACCCAATATTCTGGTTTAATATAACATACATGAAATCTACTGTGTGTGTGTGTTTTTTTAAAAGGAAGTTTTCCCTTCCTACTGCTTCTTTTTTTTTTTAAAAAAAAAAAATTTTATTTATTCATTCATTTATTTTTTGTTAGTCCTCACTGGAGAATATTTTTCCACTGATTTTTAGAGAGAGTGGAAGGGAGGGAACAAGAGGAGAGAGAGGGAGAGAGTGAAACATCGATGTGAGAAAGACACATAGATTGGTTGTTTCCTGCAACCCAACCGGGGATGGAACCTGTAACCCAGGTGCATGCCCTTGATCAGGAATTGAATCCCTGGCCCTCCAGTGCACGGGCCATGCTCTAACTACTGAGAAACACTGGCCAGGGCAAAATCTACCTTTTTAAAGATGACATATGCTCCTCTAGATTGACAGCATCTTAACCAGAGTAGGGCAAAAGTAGGTTTACAGTTGTTCTGTATGGAAAATAATACAATAATTAATAAATAATAATACCAGAATAAAATGGGTTTCACATACAACTGTAGACTTACTTTTGCACCATCCTGTATTTTTCTCTGTATTTTTGTTGTACAAGAGTCTGAGTCAAGTGAAAAACTTGAAATTCAAGTTTCACATATCATGTAATGATTTACTTTGAGACATCATGAATATTTACTAAAATTTTATTTAATTTATTGGAGCAAAATTGGTTAATACAATTATATAGATTTCAAGTGTACAATTCTATAATACATCATCTGTATATTGCATTGTGTATTCACCACCCAAAGTCAAATTTCCTTCCATCACCATGTATTTTACCCCATTTACCCTTTTCTACATCACCCAACCACTTTCTCTCTGATAATGAACGGTTTTAACCTGCAGCCAATAAAAAAAAATGAGGGCATAAAACAACCATCAGAAAAAAAACTTAATATTTAAGTATCACTTCCCAGTGAAAAAGTGATTTAAAAATCCATTAAGATGATAAATTGATTTACAGATATGTGGTAAAATCTCTACAAACCAACTTTGTGCCTAATTTGCTATTAAAAATTCAATTCTATATATTTTTTCCTTGATGCCCCAAACTCCAAACCTGGTTTATAGCCTGGATTGTTTTTTAAAGTTTATCAAATACTTCCTGTATGCTAAATATCACATTAAGCAATATATGTGGAATGGCTCACTTAATTCTCAGAAATGTTTACAGTTATAATATTACCACTTTGCTTACTATTGCTGCAGAATTCGTAGCACTTGTGTCGATGAATAGTCTCACAAATTTTTCTAGGTAATTAGTTTCATGGAACATTAAATGGTTGACATTATCCAATTAATGAGTTTAATTAATATGAAGAGACATTCATTTAGTTGATTATATGTGCAGTTGGAAACTGCCCTACTTTAACTATAATGTTGAATTTCCAACTTTATGTTTGTCAGTTGGTTCTCAAATGCCAAATACATGGTGAATCTCTGTGTTTTAGCTCCTCAATTCTAACTTGGGTTCCCTGACATTTCTATACTTCCTGCTCTTGCACTATCTGCGACATAATAGACTTTGTTCACCCTGCAGTATAGTTATCTATTCGAAATATGTGACTCATATCTTGAAAAAAATCACTACTACCTTGCTGGGAAGGAGCTCCTTATTTCCTTTCATTATTTTCTTCAGTCATCAATCACCGTACCCCCTCTTGTCACCCACCAATGTAATTTTTAGTTTTTTTCCCCAATTTTATTTCATGTAATGCAGTCATCTCCCACTGATATGCAAACAGGGCCTCTCACAAGGGCCACTACTGAAGTGTTATTCCATTTAATCTATACCATTGCATTATATACACACCATTCCTACAGCCTAGGCCCTAGAACATCAAAACCTCTGCAATATATCTGAAATAAACATACTGCTTAACCTATATATTAACAACTCTGATATTGGAAATGTAATCAGCCTCAAAGCAGGGTTGTTTTTTGCAATTAAAGCTCTAATTTATAATCATATATTCACTGGAAAACTTGGTAGCTATAAAGGAAAGAGAGAGAGGGAGAGAGAGAGAGAGAGAGAGAGAGAGAGAGAGAGAGAGAGAAATAGAGAAAGAATGGATATTACTAGAAAAGTTCTTATTAGGACACAGTTTTGGCTGCAGTAAAAAGTGATTCCAAAAGAATATAGCTTAAGTAAAAGTTTATTTCTTTTACCAGGTAACTAGTTACGAATGGTATGACAGTTTGATGGTATCAGTAATTCTTCCTCTTTCCATCTTCTTGCTCCTCTGTTGCTAAAGTTTGTTCTCATACACGTGACCGAAATGCCTTCTCATAGTGTTTGTAGGCCAGTCAATGAAAAGAAGAGAGAGGAGGAAGACAGACATATTCCTTCTCTTTAGGAACACATCTTGGAAGTTTCACATATCACTTCTCTCACATTCCATAGATCAGCACCTACTCTCATGGTCATAAATAAATGCAAAAGAGGCTGCTACAACAGGAAAAGTTTAGATAGATTAACCTATGTGCAGCTAAAGCTTCTGCTCCTATGGAAAACAAACAAATAAACAAAAACATATGTTGGCAGAATAACTATTAGTCTCAGCCAGGAAGAAAATGATGAACATTTCTATATCATGTACCATGAGATTTTCTTGCTTTTGTGTTTTCAATCTTCCCTACATATAATGACCTTTACTCCCAATTCCATTGTCAAAGTCAAACTCAATCTTTAAGGCCCAGCTCTCATTTATCTCCCTTTTGAAGCATTCTGTGGTAGAGAAAGTAATGTTTATCAAATATTAAATCTATTTGTCTGTATTTCCCAGCAGTGTTGTAGTGGACTAGGGTGTGAGGGGTGGAGGGGGTGTGGAAAGACTCTGACTAGTTCCAGCCAATGGACTGTAAGCTGAAGTAATGAGGGCTTCCTGGCTTAGTCCCCTGTCAAGGTCAATGTGGAGGTTACTCCAGTGGAGGTTACTCCAGTGGAGCCTGCTCCAGTCTGGATTCCTGACTGGTGACCCAACTTGTGTTTGAGGTTGTTTATTACTCAATAGTGTTAAATCACTTCTGGGTCTTTCTCAGATTTGATTGCCTTTTTTTTTTTTCTTTCTTTTTCTTTTTTTTTAAATATATTTTTTATTGATTAAGATATTACATATGTGTCCTTGTCCCCACGTTACCCTCTACCCCCCCACCCCCCCGCTCATGCCCTCACCCCCCCATTGTCCGTGTCCATTGGTTAGGCCTATACGCTTGCATGTAAGTCCTTTGGTTGATCTTTCCCCCTTACCCCCACCCTCCCCTACCTTCCCTCCAAGGCCCGACAGTCCAATCAATGCCTCTCCGTCTCTGGATCAGTCCTTGTTCATCAGTTTATGTTGTTCATTATATTCCACAAATGAGTGAGATCATGTGGTATTTATCCGCTCTCCAGTTCCATCCATGCTGTGGCAAATGGTAAGAGTTCCTTTTTCTTCTTCCTCTTCTTAAAGAATACCTTTCAGCATTTCATATAATGCTGGTTTGGTGGTGATGAACTCCTTTAGCTTTTTCTTATCCGTGAAGCTCTTTATCTGACTTTCAATTCTGAATGATAGCTTTGCTGGATAAAGTAATCTTGGTTGCAGGTTCTTGCTATTCATCACTTTGAATATTTCTTGCCACTCTCTTCTGGCCTGCATGGTTTCTGTTGAGAAATCAGTTGACAGTCGTATGGGTACTCCCTTGTAGGTAACTGACTGTCTTTCTCTTGCTGCTTTTAAGATTCTCTCTTTGTCTTTTGCTCTTGGCATTTTAATTATGATGTGTCTTGGTGTGGTCCTCTTTGGATTCCTTTTGTTTGGGGTTCTCTGTGCTTCCTGGACTTGTAAGTCTATTTCTTTCACCAGGTAGGGGAAGTTTTCTGTCATTATTTCTTCAAGTAGGTTTTCAATATCTTGCCCTCTCTCTTCTTCTGGTACCCCTATAATTCTGATGTTGGTACGCTTGAAGTTGTCCCAGAGGCTCCTTACACTAGCTTCATATTTTTGGAATCTCTTTTCTTTTTTCTTTTTCGGTTGGGTATTTTTTGTTTCTTTGTATTTCAAATCTTTGACTTGATTCTTGGGATCCTCTTGTCTGCTGTTGGATCTCTGTAAATTATTCTTTATTTCAGTCAGTGTATGCTTAATTTCTAGTTGGTCCTTTTTCATGTCCTCCAGGGTCTCACTATACTTATTGAGGGACTCACTAAATTTATCGGCGGTTTCCATAAAATTCTTGAAAAACCTTATAAACGTGGCCTTGAACTCTATATCCAGTCGTTTGCTTTCCTCCATTTCTGCCATTTGTGACCTGTTTCTTTGTCTCCGCATTTTGGCTGCTTCCCTGTGTTGATAGAGTGGTTTTGTGTGCTAGGTGTCCTGTAGGGCCCAGTGTCTCAGCCTCCCCAGTTACCTGAGGTGGATACTCTTGGTGCACCCCCTTGTGGGCTTTGTGCACAGTCTTGTTGTAGTTATGCCTTGGTTGTTTTAGGATCACTGGGAGGAATTGACCTCCAGGCCAATTGGCAGTGAGAATCAGCTGTGTCTGCAGTGGGAGAACTTCTGTGCTGGAGACACCTTTCTGGGGCAAGACTTGCTTCAGTGGGGCTTTGGTGCTCACTGAGACTGCACCCTGAGTGTGTCCCTTATGGATCTGAGGAGTTGTGATCTGGATGGTCCCCCTCTGACCACTGGGTACAGTGGCTCTTGGATCTAAGGAGGTGCTAATTTAGCCTCTGCCTGAGGTTACACAGCAGGAGCTATGAAGAGAACTGCAGATTCCCCTTCCTTTTTTGGAGTTTGGAGGTGCCCTGATGAGGCTCAGCTGTGAAGCAACACAAGCCGCTGTGGGGCCTTGGGCCTTCTCTTGGAAGTTCTGGGTCTGTCTGGCCCGGCTGAAGTTAGGTAATTATCAGGTTGCAAAGGGCCGGGGCATTCATATGCAAAAGCCTCTGCCGCAGCCTGGGTGGGGCTGGGTCTCAAGGAATCAAAGGGCAGAGCAAGCAGCTATGGCGGATCCTTAGCCCTGCCCTAAGGAGTCGCGAGTCTCAGTGTCCCGGTAACGGCTGCAAGCACCTCTGAGGGAAAGCCGCCCTCAAGTTCGCCTGCTGCCAGACAGTCCAGTTTCTCCCTGTATGAGTCCTGGGTCCCCAGAGACTTCCCGGAACCAGAGTTCAGAGCCGTCGGGAGCTTGTGACTCCCTCCGGATTCAAAAAGACAGCCGCGTCCTCAGGTGCCAGCCCCTTTCCGCGCGCGCAAGCCCCCGTACCTCTGCACTTTACTTCCGCAGCTCCTCTGGCTCTCAGTGTGCTTTTCTTTCCTTCTAGTTGTAGAATTTACACTCAGCCAGCCTTCCTGTAGTTCTGGATGATGTCCGTTTTGTGTTTTTGTTGTATTTTTCAATTGTTGTGGGAGGCAGCAATTTCCCGGTGTTTATCTATGCCACCATCTTAGTTTCCTCTGATTGCCTTTTATTTCACACTTTCACACAGACACACACATACACACACCATTCTCTCTCTCTCTCTCTCTCTCTCTCTCTCTCTCTCTCTCTCTATATATATATATATATATATATATCCTATCTAATAATAGACAAACATGGTAATTAACCATACCTCCACTATGCTTCCCATTGGCTAATCAGGGCAATATGCAAATTAACTGCCAACAAAGATGATGGCGGCCAGCAGCCATGCAGCTGAAGCAAACATGAGGCTTGCTTATTCCAGTGATGGAGGAAGCCAAGGTTCCCCACCTGCGTGGCCCAGCTCTGAGCTCCGGAAGCAACAATGTTTCAATTATAGAAGCTAAACAAACCCCAGATACCTGCTTTCAGCCAGCCACGGCCTCAGAGCTGGAGCCGGGCCTCAGAGCTGGAGCTGGCTCTCAGCTCCAGTGACAGCTATAGAAGGTAAATAAATCACAGAAAAAAAAACGAGGCTGGGAGCTTCACTTGCCTGCCAGCATGAAAACGGCCCCCAGCCCCTCACCCAGACTGGCCAGGCACCCCAGTGGGAACCCCCACCCTGAAGGGGGTGTGACCAGTTGCAAACAGCCATCAGCCCCTCACCCAAGCTGGCCAGGCAACCAAGCGGTACCCCCACCCTGATCCGGGATACACTTCAGGGCAAACTAGCCAGCCCCCACCCGTACATCAGGTCTCTATCCTATATAGTAAAAGGGTAATATGCAAACTGACCCTAACAGCAGAAGGACTGGGAATGACTGGTCACTATGACACACACTGACCACCAGGGGGTAGACGCTCAATGCAGGAGTGGCCCTCTGGTGGTCAGTGTGCTCTCACAGGGGGGAGCTCTGCTCAACCACAAGCCAGGCTGATGGCTGCCAGTACAGCAGTGGTGGTGGGAGCCTCTCCTGCCTCCTCAGCAGAGCTAAGGATGTCTGACTGCAGCTTAGGTCTGCTACCCGCTGGCAAGTGGACATCCCCCGAGGGGTGCAGGCTGCCAGAGGGATGCCTGATTGCCATCTTAGGCCCAATCCCCCGGGGAGCAGGCCTAAGCCAGCAAGTGGTCACCCCCGAGGGGTCCCAGACTGCGAGAGGGCACAGGCTGGGCTGAGGGACCCCTTCCCCCAAGTGCCTTCCCCCCAGCGTTACCCCCAGGCTGGGCTGAGGGACCCCTTCCCCCTCTAATATATATATATATATATATATATATATATATATATATATATATATATATATATATATATAGTTTTACACTTGTCACATTATGCCTTTTTTGTCTGAGTGTTTCTGGTTTCCTGGAATATCAGTGAGTTCCTCAAAGGTATCTGGTACACAGTAGAGCTCAGTAAAGGGTAATTGTCTAAATAATTTTTAAAAACTGAACGTGGAAGTAAGAAGTGGGGAGGTATCAGAGAAGATGAGACTTAGAATGAAAATAGGAAAATTTTATGCAGCAAAGGTATGGCATGATGTAGTAAATTATATTTGGCTAGAAGATAACATTCCCATTTATTGGCCTCTGCACGTCTTTTTGAAAAATTTCAGATAAGGTTATCTTTCTACTAGTTCTGATTGCATCAAATATACACATTTGAATGTAGCAGTTGCTTCTTTTACATATTTTAAAACTGCTTTTGTGTTAAAGGATTGTAGTAAAAGTTACCAGTTTATTTAGTGCTATAAGTGTTTACTACCAAACATACTCCAAAATGATAATCTTTCTGATAAGAAGTCCAAAGTAAATGATTTAATATCTAAATAAAAATATTGTACTTTGTGGGCTATCTCATCTATTACTCATGACAACACAATGATTTAGGGGTTATCATCATTCCCATTTCCCAGATGAAGAAATTAAGTGAATTGAATGCTGTGAACTAGAGGTCCATATTTTTATGGAACCTTTCAATATATTGTGCAATTACTTGTTTCATGTAATAATACCTAGATTTGCTATAATATAAATTCCAACATTTGAGGTTTAAAAACATTTCCGCTGATTACTGAATATATTTCAATCATTCAGTTACTTTTTCCTTTATTGATAATAATTATTACATATCTCTACTTTGACTTATCATTTGGATTTAAAATCTGAACTACATTCTAAGATCAACATACACAATGAAAAGTGCAGGACCAGGGTCTGAAAAGGCTATCCTAAATTGTTTATCACTGAAGTAGTTACTCGAGGGTAGCCAGAAGAGCTGAAAGAAGTAACCCAAGAAGTTAAATTGATCTTTGTCAGATTTTTAAAAGAAGCAAAGCACCATAGATTAGATAAAAACTTGCCTGAGTTTATCCACTCCCTGTACGTAAGTGGGTTTTGTAACTTGTATTTACTTAGATAATGTAGTAGGAAACCCACAGTTTAAGTTGATGTTTTATCAACAGCAACACAGTTGTTTAAGGCTAAAATTAAATGAAAGAATTTAGAGCTGCTTTTCAAGTCAGAGTCGAAGAAAACATTTTAAGCAACTGAGATGTAATTATTTAAACATAGGATTGTATAAAAAGGAGTACATCAGTCATTTCTTTTGGTTTCTTTTTCACATTCATTTTATGTGATGCAAGAATTGGCCCTCATCCTTATTTACATCTATTCTTTCTATTTTAGAAATGTGTTGTAGGGTGTTGAAAAATTATTATTTGTAGCATTTCCTCAGAGAAGGAAAAGGGAGAATGGTTCAGGTTTATGCTTGCCGAAGGCAACAAAAATTACTCGTGCATATTTTAGAGAAGATGTTGGCTCCCTGCCACCAAAGTTCAAGTGACCACTCAGGACTTCTCATTGAGAACTACTGTATGCAAACACATGAGCTGTGGATTGATTCTTACTTACTTATCAGACCACCAACTTTGCCAGTGCCATTAGCTGCAATACAATCTTGGACAATGTGTGAAACCATCATGATTTTCTCTTCTGATCTTTCTGGTATGTTTCGGAACATCTATGGAAGGCTCAAAAGTAGTACGTATACTAGTAATTTCACACTTATGTGTCAGGTTGATGAAAAAAATGGGCTTGCTACAATGCTTTCATGGTTATAATTCAAGTGAGAAAACCAACTGCATATTAAATTTATGGATGAACAATGGAAACTTGAAAGCCATAATTTCAAGTTTTATTTCTGCAGATATTGGCGTATGGCACCAAATTATTAAATCTAGCACACTATAAAAGTGAATGCATGAAAAATTTACATAGGGATAAGAAAGTATTGTGGAGTTTAGGAATATGCAAAAAATGTAAAGTGCTTTCATAATAATAAATATTATAAAACATCAACTGAGCAATAGTTTTCAAATAAAACAACCACCTAATTTCTATGGTAACTTACATATGTGTAACCCTCACATATATATGCAAGAAAGTACTTAAATGAAGAAACAATCTCAGGCAGCAGGTAAACACTTATTAGCTTTAGTTGTTTATGCATATGGTTAGCTAATGATACAACAGAAAAAATATCTTTAGCACTCAGAATTTTCTGGGTAAATGGGGTGGTGGCAGATTTTTATAAGTAACTAGAGGCCCGGTGCACAAAAATTTGTGCACTCGGGGCGGGGCTCCCTCAGCCCAGCCTGTGCCCTCTCGCAGTCTGGGGCCCCTCAGGTGATGACCACTTGCTGGCTTAGGCCTGCTCCCCGGGGGATTGGGCCTAAGATGGCAATCAGACATCCCTCTGGCAGCCTGGCAGCCCTCAGGGGATGTCCACTTGGCAGTGGGGAGCAGGCCTAAACTGCAGTTGGACATCCTTAGCACTGCTGAGGAGGCAGGAGAGGCTCCCACCACCACCGCTGTACTGGCAGCAATCAGCCTGGCTTGTGGCTGAGCAGAGCTCCCCACTGTGAGAGCGCACTGACCACCAGAGGGCTGCTCCTGCATTGAGTGTCTGCTCCCTGGTGGTCAGTGTGTGTCATAGTGACCAGTCATTTCCAGTCTTTCCACTGTTAGGGTCAGTTTGCATATTACCCTGTTACTATATAGGATAGAGGCCTGGGGCACGGGTGGGGGCTGGCTGGTTTGCCCTGAAGGGTGTCGTGGATCAGGGTGGGGGTCCCGCTTGGGTGCCTGGCCACCTGGATGAGGGGCTGGTGGCTGTTTGCAGCGGGACACCCCCCCTTCAGGGTGGGAGTCCCCACTGGGGTGCCTGGCCAGTCTGGGTGAGGGGCTAAGGGCCATTTTCAGACTGGCGGGTGACTGAAGCTCCCAGCCTCTTTTTTTTCTTCCTTTTTTATTCTGGGATTTATTTACCTTCTATAGCTGTCACTGGAGCTGAGAGCCGGCTTTAGCTCTGAGGCCTACTCCAGCTTGAGGCCTCGGCTGCTGAAAGCAGGAATCTAGGGTTTGTTTGGCTTCTATAATTGCAACATTGTTGCGGTCCTGCTCGCTTCAGCTCTGATGGCTGAACGCAGGTATCTGAGGTTTGTTTGGCTTCTATTACAACATTGTTTCTTAGAGTGCAGCTCAGAGCCTGGCAAGGCAGGCGGGGAACCTTGGCTTCCTCCATCACAAGAGCAAGCAAGCCTCCTGTTCGCTTCAGCTGCCTGGTTTCCGGCCGCCATCTTGGTTGTCTGTTAATTTGCATATCACTCTGATTAACCAATGGGAAACGTGTCGGAGGTATGGTTAATTACCCTATTTGTCTTTTATTAGATTAGATACTCTTCTCAGAAGTTGTTTTCTTTACACCCCAAACTAGGGAAATTTATAAATCTATTTCATTATAAAGTCAGCAGTGAAGAGAGAAAGTGTATAACTGAAATGAAATATAAGATGGCATGGCAGGCACATTTGCAATAGCAAATAGAAGAAACAATCTACTAAAGTAATGTAGTTGACAAAAATGTTAAAGCATAGATCATGGGTTAGAAGACTTAATATTGTTAAGATGCTACTGTTTTTCAACCCTTATAGATTCAGTATAATCCCTATCAAAATCCACAGTGACTTCTTTGTAGAAACTGACAACTGATTCCAAAATTCATATGAAATTATAAGAGATTAATACTAGCCAACACAATCCAGAAAAAAAGAACAAAGTATATGGACACACATTACCTAATTTAAAAACTTACTACAAAGCAATTGTAATCAACACAGTATAGTGTTGGAACAAAGATTGATATATAAATCAATGGAATAGAATTGAGAATTTAGAAATAAACCCATACACTTATAGGTAATAAATTTTTGCCAAAGATATCAACACCACTCAATGGGGGAAAGAATCGTTTTTTCAACACATAGTGCTGGGACAATCGTATATCCACATGTAAAAGAATGAAATTGGATCCTTACTTCCACCCCATATGAAAAAAATTAACTCCAAATGAAATAAAAACATAATTGCAAGAGCTAAAATTTTAAAACGTGTAGAAGAAAACAAAAGACTAAATCTTGAATACCTTCAATTTGGCAAAGGATTCTTAGATATGACTCCAAAAACATGAGTAACAAAAGAAAAAAAAAGTTAAATTAAACTTCATCAAAATTAAAAACTTTTGTGCTTCAAAGGATACCATCAACAAAGAGTTATATGCACCTCTATGTTTATTGCAGCATTATTTACAGTAGCCAAGCTATGGAAGTAGCCTAGGTGTCCATCAGTAGGTGAATAGATAAAGAAGTCAAACATCACACAGCAAAAAAAAGAAAAAAAAAAGAAAAAAAAGAATGAAATTTTGCCATTTGTTACAACATGGATGGCACTAAGGGCATTATGTTAAGTTAAATAAATTGGGCAGAAAAAGACAAATACTGCATGGTTTCACTTATATGTGGAATTAAAATAAAATAAAAACAAAAATAGAATCATAGAAACAGAGGCCAAAGTCATGGTTACCAGAAGGGAAAGAGTGGGGGGATAGGTGAACATGGGAAAGGGATATAATGAATAAAATTGTGATAAGTTTGCATGGTGACCAGATGACTACTAGAATTAATAGGAGATCATATTTTAAGGTATAAAATGTTGAATCACTATAATATACACCTGAAACAAATATATAAGATTATACACTAACCCTATTTAAATAAAAACCAAATAAATAAAATAAAAAGAAAGTGAAAAGACATCCCACAGAATGGGGGAAATATTTTCAAAACATATTTGATAAGGGATGTTTATCTAGACTGCATAAATAACCCTTACAATTCAATAATAAAAAGACCTCAAACCCAGTTTAAAAAAATGAACAAAAGATCTCAAAAGACACTTCTCTAAGGAAGATACAAATATGACCAATAAGCACTTGAAAGATATTCAACATCATTAGCGAAACAGGGAATGCAAATCAAAACTGCAATGAGAAGCCACTTTACACCCACCGAGACAACTAGTCAGGTAATTAGTGCTGGTAACTATATGGAGAATCAAAGCCCTCATATTCTGCTGGTAGGAATATAAAATGGTGCAGCTGCTTTGGATAACAATATGTGAGAGCCTCAAACAATTAAATAGAGTTACTATATGATCCAGCATTCTACGCCTAGATATCTTTCCAAGAGACAGAGAAACATATATCCATATAAAACTTATGTATGAATATTTATAATATCAATATTCATAATAGCCCAAACATGGAAACAACCCAAATGTCCATCAAAAGATGAATATAGAAACAAATGGAGATATATCCAGACAAGGAAATATTTTTAGCCATAGAAAGAAATGAAGTACTTACACATGTTCCAACTTGGATAAACCTTGAAAACATTTCTCAAAATGAAAGATGCCATTCACAAAATATATTGCATGATTTCCTTCATATGAAAGTCCAGAATAAGGAGATCAGTAGAGACAGAAAGTAGATTAGTGGTAGCTTAAGGCTAGGGGGAAGGAGTGAATGCAGAGGGGATGCACATATGTGTGGTGGCAATAGTTAAAGGGTGTAGGGTTATTTTTTAAGGGAATGAACATGTTTAAAATTGGGGTAATGGTTACATGTATATATGAATATACTAAGATATGTTGAATTGTATATGTTAAATAGTAGAACTGTAACAAGTGAATTATATCTCAATAATTCTGTTTTTTTAAAAATAAGGAAACCTTTAACTATGGCTAGATAGCAACTACATAACAGACAAAAATATGAATTCTGGTAATAAAAGACATTATGGTGATATGTCAAATCCTACAGAATTGAATATTCAGTTCTTATAGATCAGCGGTTCTCAACCTGTGGGGTCACGACCCTTTTGGTGGTCAAACGACCCTTTCACAGGGGTCGTCCAAGACCATCCTGCATATCAGATATTTACATTACGATTCATAACAGTAGTAACATTACAGTTATGAAATAGCAACAAAAATAATTTTATGGTTGGGTCACAACATGAGGAACTGTATTTAAAGGGCCAAAAGGTTAAGAACCACGGTTATAGATCAACGGGAATACAAAATATTCAGCTTCTTTTATACTGAAGCAATTTATTCATTAATGTTAAATAAATGAGGTAGAAACACTAACAGCCACGGATTAGGTTTCTATTGAGAAAAATAATTATAAGCTGGAGACTATCATGGTTCCTACTTTACTTACACTGAAATTAAGGATAGCTATCACAGATGGTTTTTGAAATATTTTTTTTCAGAACACAATTCTCTATAAAAGGAAAAGAAAGAGAAAAAAAAGGAAGTGAACTCAAGATCAAAAAGAAAGAAAAGGTGGTTGAGATATGTACTATGTAGCCACTGAGATGGTTAATTCTGGAGGTATGATTGATTGTTCTAGACCAGTGGTTCTCAACCTTCCTATTGCTGCAACCCTTTAATACAGTTCCTCATGTTGTGGTGACCTCCAATTTCATTGTTACAAATTGAACATAATTAAAGCATAGTGATTAATCACAAAAACAATAAGTAATTATATATATGTTTTCCGATGGTCTTAGGTGACCCCTGTGAAAGGGTCATTTGACCCCCAAATGGGTCGTGACCCACAGGTTGAGAACCACTGTTCTAGACAAAGTAGACTGGAAGACTGAGCACAAGGAAGTTTTGCAACAAATGAATGATACCCATATGAGCACAATAAAGGGTATTCTGTGTAAAATGCTCTCAAAGCTCAAGAGAGCATAGTACACGGTATTGAGACTTATTGTCATTGCACCTCTTCTGTTGATTTTTCTTGGGTGAAACTGTAACCTATTTTAAGTGTTTAGGAGACTCACACATGTGTTTTTCTCTGCACCCAACTTCAGTGTTACTTTGGACCTCTAACTCTTTTCTACCTTTCTTTAAAAACTAGAGGCCTGGATGAAATTCGTGCACGGGTAGGGTCACTAGGCCTGGCCGGCGATCAGGGCTGCCTGGGGCCTTCCTGCTGCTGGCAGGGGCCTTCCTTCATTCTGCGCCACTCCCTGGTGGTCAGTGCACATCATAGCAAGCGATCAAACTCCCGGTCTCCCGATCGAACTCCCAAGGGGACACTTTGCATATTAGCCTTATATATATGTAGACTAGAGGCCCGGTGCACAAAAAAGTGTGCACTCAGGGGGAACGGGGGTTGCTCAGCCTGGCCTGTGCCCTCTCCCAGTCTGGGACCCCTCGGGAGATAACGCCCTGCTGGCTTAGGCCTGCTCCCGGGTGGCAGAGGGCAGGCCCAATCCCTAGGTGCAGCCCCTGGTTGGGCTCAGAGCAGGGCCGATTGGGGAGTTGGGGCACCGCCCCCTATCATGCACAGAGCAGGGTGGATCGGGAGGTTGCGATGCCACCCTCAGTCACGCTCAGGGTAAGGCCGATTGGGGGGTTGGGGCACCGCCCCCTGTCACACTCAAGGCAGGGTCAATGGAGAGGTTGCGGCGCCACCCCCTGTCATGCACAGAGCAGGGCCAATCAGGGGGTTGGGGCTCCTTACCCTGCCACGCACAGAGCAGGGCCCATCAGGGGGTTGGGGAGCTCCCCCCTGTCACGCACAGAGCAGGGTCGATCAGGGGGTTGGGAAGCTCCCCCATGTCACGCACAGAGCAGGGTCGATCAGGAGGTTGGTGAGCTCCCCTCTGTCATGCACAGAGCAGGGCCCATCAGGGGGTTGAGGAGCTCCCCCCTGTCACTCACAGAGTAGGACTGATAGGGGAGTTGGGGCACCGCCCCATGTCACCCACAGAGCAGGGCCGATCAGGGGGTTAGGGCGCTGCCACTGTCACACTCAGGGCAGGGCCGAAGGGGAGGTTATGGCTCTACAACATCACACACAGAGCAGGGCCTGTGGGGGGGGGGAAGGAGGGTTGTGGCGCTGCCCTCTATCACCCACAGAGCAGGGCCAAATCAGGGTGTTGTGGCCCCGCCCCCTCTCACACACAGAGCTGCAAGGTGATCAGGGCATTTGGACGCTGCCCCCTGTCACGCTGATCCCGGTGCTGGGAGGCATATTACCCTTTTACTATATAGGATAGAAGCCTGGTGCATGGGTGGGGCTGGCTGGTTTGCCCTGAAGGGTGTCCTGGATCAGGGTGGGGGTCCCTGCTGGGGTGCCTGGCCAGCCTGGGTGAGGGGATGATGGCTGTTTGCAGCTGGTCACACACCCTTCAGGGTGGGGGTCCCCACTGGAGTGCCTGGCCAGTCTGGGTGAGGGGCTGAGGGCTGAAGTTCCCAACTGCTCCTTTTTTTCTTTTTTTTAATTCTGGCTCCAGCTCTGCAGCCTCTGCTGCTGAAAGCAGGTATCTGGTTTGTTTGGGTTCTATAATCGAAACAATGTATAACTCCAGCTCTGAGATCCCGGCACGCTGAAAGCAGGTTTCTGGGGTTTTGTTTAGCTTCTATATTTGTAACAATGTTTCAAACTGCAGGCTCAGAGGCCGGCAAGGCAGGCGGGCAACGTTGGAGTCCTCCGTCACTGAAGCAAGCAAGCCTCATGCTAGTTTCAAGCTGCCTGGCTGCCAGCCGCCATCTTGGCTGGCAGTTAATTTGCATATCGCCCTGATTAGCCAATGGAAAGGGTAGTGGTTGTATGCCAATTACCATGTTTCTCTTTTATTAGATAGGATTAAGGTGAGTGTACATTTTGAACAGAAAATGTGAATCCATACTCACTATGCATCCAAGCAGCCCGCCCAGTTACCCTATCTGCTCCATAAAGGGCAAGAAAGAGCAAAAATAGACCAAGAGAACAGATGTTAGTTGCACCTATATACAATGAAATCAACTTGCTCTGACACTGCTCCTGTTCAGCTTCATACTTCTAGGACAGCATCCAGATTTGGACTGCAAGACTGCTTTCTGTAGACCACTCATTTGACTTTGACTACAGTGTTTCATGATCAATTTGGTATATTGTCTAAGTAAATGTTAAATGAATGAACTTATCGATATTCACCATTTATTATTTTTACTTGGTATAGTATTGTGGTTTGAAAGGTTATCGTTTCCTTTTGATTGCATGAGGAGCATTCCATGTGATGAAAGTGTAATTCTTGCTACCATGCCCAACACTAGAGTTGACCAATGCTAGTTAAATTCTTGGCGCTCAAATCCATTAGACGCTTCTGTTAGAAGAGCAAAAGACTCTTCAAGAATCTCATATATTATAGAGTATGAGAATGAGAAATGTTGGAAGATACTTTAAAATTGTTAAGAATTTAAGAGTTATGTATATTATAAATTAAGGGACTAGATTATTATATTATATAATTTTAAGCAATCAGACTATCTAAAAATCGCTAATGCATTATGATACTGTTAAGACATAATTCAATATTTAGGCCTCTGTTATTTGAATTTTCAGATAGATTCGTATTAGATTCACATGAGGTAGGGAATTGATGGTTGATGATTACAATCCTTGTGCTAAGCAATTTTTAGATATTTCCCCCTAGTAACGCTGAGATAATTTTTTTATGTTCACTTTATAGGTAAGGAAATTGAGGCCAAGAGAGTTCAAATAACTTCTCTAGGGTCGCAGACCTATCAAACAGTATGCTGGATTTGAATTCAGATTGGGCATGTACTTTTTCTGCTATATAATGCAAATTCTGAATTTCATAAATAGAGTAAAATGAGGGAATAAGGAATAGAAAAGAAGCAACTACTACTGCTATATGCAAAAATGTCCTAAGTTGCTTCTGGAATTTTTCAGAAACGTGGATTTTTCTGTATGTGTCCATATTATATACATGGTATTTCTTAGTATAGATACTAAATTTTAAAGAGAGAAATATAAAAGAAGAAGAAAAAAAAACAAGGAAAAATGGCCTATACAATAAAGAGGTAAATGCAAATTGACCCTCACGCCCTTGCATTATTACAAGATGGCCTACCCCAGGTCTTTACAAGATGGCCGCCCCCATATTGTCACAAGATGGCCGGCAGGGGAGGGCAGTTGGAGGCAACCAGGTTGGCAAGGGACGGCAGTTGGGGGCAATTGGGCCTGCAGGGGAGGGCATTTGGGGGCGATCGGGTTGGCAGGGGAGGGCAGTTGGGGGCAATCAGTCCAGCAGGGGAGCAGTTAGGTGTCAATCAGGCCAGTAGGAAAGCAATTAGGGGCAATCAGGCAGGCAGGCAGGTGAGCAGTTAGGAGCCAGCAGTCCTGGATTGTGAGAGGGATCCCAGATTGGAGAGGGTGCAGGTTGGGCTGAGGGACACCTCACCCCTCCTTGCCCCCAGTGCATGAATTTTGTGCACTGGGCCTCTATAAATATAGAAATGATATAGGGAAAATATCATCATTGCTTTTTAAGACCATTTAATAAATATCAAAAACAAACAAACAAAAAAACAAACAAAACTGAGAACCTGAGGTTCTGGACCTATTCCTGTATGACTCTGAAATGGGACTTTTCTAGTGTTATGCTAAATAATTAGGGAAAGCAAAATTGTTACTAGTTTCTTCTAACTGATTGGTAGGCAGGGGCTACAGCTAGTCGGTTGGAAGAGTTAGTAGGGTAACAAACCCTCATGAGAAGGGCAAAGGGAGTTTCTCGGAGGCCTAATGGGCACTCATGTTAAGGGTCTCTGAATACCAGGGATCCTTTCCCTAGCTGGGAGTGAGATTGTATCTCTTATTCTGCAGAAGTTTGTTGGCATCTTTCTATCAAACTCATCATCATCCAGTTGTGGCAACAGCACAGGGCCACAGAGGACAATGCCAAAGCCAATGAAGTAAGAAAGAAACTTTAAATGTAAAAAATATTCAACAGTAGGCTCAACTAGTGGCCATCTCCCTCTCCGAGGTCATCTATGAGCCTCACTACCAAATCAATAGACTTGCTCATTTTGTCATTCTTTTGGTAACACTTGATATTCTTCTTGAGAAACATTTCCCTATGTTTCCATACACAGTGCTATCCTCATTCCCCATCTACCTTATTGAGTCCCTCTGACTCATTTTGTACTCAAGGCTGTGCATGTTTTATAAATTAAGTCTTTGATCCTCTGCTCTTTTCTTTTTATGAACTTAATAAAATATTCGCTCTAATGGCTTTCACTATTCCTGTTTGGTGCTAAATTTACATTTCTTTTGCTGACCTCTCTCACAAATCCAGTAGACTATCTCCATGTGCTTATCTTGCTTTTACTCCAAGTCTACACGTCTAAACCCAAAATTAATGTATACTCCAATAATAATTGTCAAGACAAAAACAGGAAATACACAAAATGAAAAAGAAAAATTACTAACAAGAATAAAATGTTAAAAATAACTGGTTATCTGCCCTAACCGGTTTGGCTCAGTGGATAGAGCATTGGCCTGAGGACTGAAAGGTGTCAGGTTCGGTTCCAGTCAAGGGCATGTACCTTAGTTGCGGGCACATCCCCAGTGGGAGGTATGCAGGAGGCAGCTGATCGATGTTTCTCTCTCATCGATGTTTTTAACTCTCTATTCCTCTCCCTTCCTCTCTGTAAAAAAATCAATAAAATATATTTAAAAATATAACTAGTTATCAAAACAATATAAATTGAAAAAAGGCATATCACTTATACCTATCAAGCTGTCAAAGACTATATTCAGAATTATAATACTATTGCCAAGTGTGTACGGAAATGGTCACTCTTATATACTGTTGACAGAGGAGTAACTTGACAAAACTTTTCTGAAATGAAATTTGGCAATATGTATCAAAAGCCTTAAAATGGTATAGTAAATATGACCTATTAATTTCATTTCTCAGTATATATTTTAGGGGAAAATATATGATTGATATTATATCTATCTATCTATCTATAGCACAATATTGTTTATATAAGTGATAATTAGAAATAATGTAATTGTGCAACAAAAAGAGATTGTTTAGAAATAATGGCATATCCACTCAATAAAATATTATCTATACTAATAAAGGGGTAATATGCTAATTAGACTGGATAGACCAGACATCTTCCGGACATCCTTCCTGACAAAGCTCGGGCCCAGGCGGCAGGGCCCAGGGTCCCAGGTGCCTGTGGCCTGCCTGGGCGAAGCCACCTGGGGTCCCAGGTGCCTGCCCAGGTGAAGCCATCAGGGTCCCAGGTGCCTGTAGCCGGCCCGGGCAAGGCCGGCCCGGGTCCTGGTTGCCTGTGGCTGGCAGATGAGGGAAGCCCGGGTCCTGGGTGCTGGGGCTGAGGCAGAGGAGGTTAAGGGCAATCAGGCAGGCAGGTGAGCAGTTAGGGGTGATCAGGCAGGCAGGTGAGTGGTTAGGGGTGATGAGGCAGGCAGGCAGAGGCGGTTAGGGGCATTCAGGCAGGCAGGCAAGTGGTTAGGTGCGATCAGGCAGGCAGGCAGAGTGGTCAGGGGCAATCAGGCAGGCAAGCAAGCAGGTGAGTGGTTAGGAGCCAGCGGTCCCAGATTGCGAGAGGGTGCAGGCTGGGCTGAGGGAGCTCCCCACCTCCTTGCACAGATTTTGTGCACCAGGCCTCTAGTAGAGAAAATAAGTGCACTTACAGAAGAATTGTGATGTAAAAAGATATTATTGATATATTTAAGGTCAAGGTAAATTATAGTATGTTAAGTAAAACATGTAGGCAATGATTCAATGCATAAATGAGTAAACATATTTGTTTGCATATATAAATTTATATGCATGTAGAGAGAGAGAGAAGGAAAAAGATCTGGGAGAATATGACGTATAGGTTAAAGAGTAGTTATTTGTAATTTTTGTACTTTCTTCTTATTAAATTTTTCATTTTTTCCAATAATGAATATATGAATTTGGTTTTATAGTAAGAAAATAATATTTAAAAAATAATACATTCATTTCCCTTCAAAATTCAATATTTTTAAAATGGCAATATGTCAATGGCATGCTCATTCTTGGTTATCATACTCAAAAGCATTTTATATTCCTCTGTCTGAGGTTTATATAACTTTATCCAAATATCAAGTTATGTCAATTTGTTTCTATTCTACACCCCACTGATAAACCCATACTTATTAAATATTGTTTTTGCAAATAAATTTTTAGACTTAAATCCTGACCCATGCAGAAGCGGGAGATTTTTAATTTTTTAAAATTTATCTTTATTGTTGAAAGTATTACTGATGTTCCATGCCTTCCCACCCCCCAAATGATTCCCTCCACTTTGCTGCCACCCCCTCCTCAGGCCTGCTATTTAGACAGTAGAGGTACATTCAGCATGTGATAATTTATCAAGTTGTATACCAATGATTTGTCTTGTATTGAGTGCCTGTTTTATTTTGATAAAAAGTAAACAAACAAATCAAAACAGAAATCTGTCCGTTATCCACAAGGTAAAGTTCAAAACCCTTAGCTTAACATTACATTTTTCTATAATCTGTTCTCAATCCTCCTTTGATTCTCATGCAATCACCTGCAATATTCCTCCTCATAAAACCTGCTAATAGCATAGGTTACATTATTTCTGCAAGAAATTGTTAAGCACTTTATATCATTTGTCTCATTTGATTATCCCAAACCTTGGGAGTATGTACTATTATTTTCCTTATTAAACTGATGAGGAAATGGAGACTTAGTGAGGATAAGTTACTTGTAGTTGTGGAAATTTACTAGTTTTGTCACACAGTACTAATTTCCTCATTTTGTGGTAATAGGTCCCCAATCTCATAGCCTAGAATGTCTGTCACTCAAAGTGATTTGGGCTCTTCATCCAAAGAATGAAGCAAGACTTTTCAGATACTCTTCTTGTATACAAATTTGAAAATAATAATAAGACTGATAATGGCCACCTATGAAGAGAATGTGTACTTGTTTCTGCCACAAACTTAGCAGAGATTGCAGGTTCCCACCATTGGAGCAAGAGTCCATTCCAATCCCTGAGTTACCCCACACTGTGGATAAATCCTTCCCTTCCCTTCTCTTCCTTTTCTTCCTCCCTTCCTTGCTTCCTCCCTTTTCCTCTCCTCCCCTCTCTCTTTCTTTTGCATAAATCAGCCAAAGTGTGTTTCTGTCACCTGCAACCTAAGCAGTCTGATGTGACACTTGCTCAAGATTATTTAGCCAGGGCATGTGTTACTGCTGAAATTTGAACTTGAGTCTAGATGACTCCAAAGTTGGTGTTTTTAACCATTATGTTTTAGAGTGTGCCTGAAAAACTCACCCCCACCTCTTGTTCTTATTGCTGAAATGCATGCTTGTTCACTTTTACCTAAGGTTGCACAACCCACCTCTACTACTAAGATATCTTTCCTCTGCTTTCCTTTTTCATCCAATTCTATAGAAATCATTCTACTAACCATCATAATACCATCTCTTCTAAAATATTAATTAAACTCTTTAAACCATAGAGACACTTTCTTCTGACATTTATGGTCGAATGAGAGATAGTTGGATCAAAGCCAAGAATAACTTCAGATTGAAAAGCCACCATTTGTTCCCTGTGACTTAAAAAATAAAGTCTAAGCCTCAGAAACTTCATATGCGAGGCATCTGTTAGTAAGGTCTAAATCTGCTGCCCATGTTACATTCTCTGTTACTTGCCCCTTTTCTCCTTCAGCTCCTCTTCTACTACAGCTGAAAATTGGTAGCATTTTATATTTAAAAACCTTTATTGTACTCATATGAGTTGCATTCATTTGTGATAATTTTTTTTGTTGTCTTGCTTTTTATTTTATTTTAAGACTAGTGGCCCAGTGCATGAAATTCGTGCAGGGAGGTGTCGTTCAGCCCAGCCTGCACCCTCTCCAATCTGGGACCCCTCAGGGGATGTCCAACTGCCCTAACCGCTTCTGCCTGCCAGCCTAATCACCCCCTAAGCACTCCCTTGCTGGCCTGATTGACGCCTAACTGCTCCCCTGCCAGCCTGATCGCCCACAACTCCCCTGCTGTCCCAACTGCCCCCAACTCCCCTCCCCTTCTGGCCTGATCGCCCACAACTGCTCTCCCCTGCCATGACCTACCACCTCCGCTGGGACTGGCCTCCTCCTTAGGACCCCCAGGCCTCACTGTGGGGAGCGGTCGCAGGGCCCCGCTCCTGCTGTGCACACAGCTATTTTGTGGTGGCCATCTTGTGGCGGCCATCTTGTGATGACATCGCACGTGAGGACCATCTAAGCTTTTATTAGTATAGATTTACTTTAATGTGTGCAGTAGAGGGAAATAAACACTGTTCAGGCAGTGACAGGACTGAGTTAGTTCACCTCTTCTAACCTGAAGAGTTTGGATAATTTATCACTCTAAACTATCCTTCCAGCTAGGATTGATTATCTATCTATCTATCTATCTATCTATCTATCTATCTATCTATCTATCATCTATCAATCTATCTATCATCTATCTCTATCATCTATCATCTATCAGCTATCTATTCATTTACTTATTTATTTATTTGAAAATGCATGGAAAGAATTGGCTGTTAACATAAGTCTGAGTTGCACTAAAAAAAGTAATAGTTTTTTATACTATAAAGAAATTGCACTATATCATTGCTTAAATTTATAAATAAATATGGTAATCGGAAATATATATCATTTTAATATTTTCTTTGGCATCTTCTTAAAACAATGTGGGACATTATGTTATTATTACTGATATTTGCCTCAAGAGTTTTTGCCTCTTTAAATACAAAATCATGTTGTACAAAATCAGATAGAATATTTTTCCTGTAGGTGAGAAGGAGCATATTGTACACTGCTGGAAACAAGTTATCTGAAAATAAATATATTAGTAGACACAAAATGCCTTTTTAAAGATGACATCAGATGCCTAGAGCTTGACATTAAAGGCTTATATATTAAGTGCAATACCTCAACTTGTCTTTGAAACACAATAGCTTTTTACATGAGATTTCAACAGTCAGCCATAGGCCTTTTTCTCTACCTTAAGAGAAGGTAAAACAAGTTTTGCTGCTTTTTTAGTTTCTGATTCAAATAAACATTGATTAAAAAATATTGGTGTATTTAGGGTTTTTAGATTATTTGGGGCGTGGGGGTTGACCATGGGATTTCTTTGTAACAGCATCCCCAGGTGTTAGGACTTTTTCACTCTGCATAGAAAAGTGACTATATTTATATATTGGAGTGATACTTCCACAGGAAGCCTAGAGACCTATCTGTTTACTACATGTCACCAAAGTTAAAGTGTTAGTGTGGATAAATTTCACTGCTTGTTTAGACTTTACGAATATAATTACTCAGTGTTAGACAATAAGAAATGGAAAACACTTAAGTGGCTTTCTTATACCTGGATCTGTTGATTTTGTTTTGTCAATGAGGGCTTTCATTAAGAGCCACTGAAGGTTAGTCTCTCTCAATTGATGTAGTGGTAACAATTTACTCTCTCCTGCCATAGTAAAGATAGAATGAAAAGAACCTGTCCTTCAATCTGTTCGTGGTAGAGATTTTTTTTTTTTAAGTATAAACATTGAATTCCTCTGCTTACTTGGAGATGGAAGGTCATTAACAGGGCACTTGAGCAGATTGGAATTACAGTCAACTGAGACGTTGAAACATCCTAAATGGCTTAATGCAGCAACTAAGTGCTTCTTAAATTCCAAAACTTTTACTTGAACACAGCAATCATGAATTCCCATTGCCTTTAGTAAATCCTGTTTTTATAGTTTTGTGTGAAGAAGCAACACAAATTTAAATTAGTGTTTATATTTCTTGCTTAGCAACATTAATTTGTTAAGATATCAATGTAAAATTAGATTCCAGCTTAATTGTATATGGTTAAATATTAAAATTAATAGAAAAATTCATGAAAAGTAAGTTTGGTGTTACAGCTAATGCCGATGCAATTTCCTTTAACTGTTTGAGATTCTATATTAATTTGTACTGGTATAGCCATATACATGCAAAATGGCCATTTGTAGGCATCAATCAAGTCAAAGATAAGATGCTCTCTTTCTCTATTTTTTTCTAAGCTTACAATCTCTTAAATGCTCATTTAACTCCTAGAAAAGACATATATTTCCAGAACACACAGATAGAAAGTTATTTGTGGTTCAAGATATAGAATGTGCTACAAAATGGAAAGAAAGAAAACCCAGCCTAATACATTCATCCATGAACAGTTCACAGATTTTTAAATGCTGATGAACAAACACTAGGAAAACCACTACTGAAATCCTAAACAGCCATTGATGAAAGACTCTGAGGCCTAAATAAAAAAATGGTAGGGGTCTGGGGTGGCGTGAGGGGGTGAGGTGGGAGAGGTCAATGGGGAAACGGAGGACATATGTAATGCTTTCAACAATAAAGACTTTAAAAAAATTATTCTTAAATTAATAAGAATGTGAGTGTCCTCATTTTTTTTTAAAATGCTCTACTTGATTTTTATTCCTGTTTTTCAATTTCTGAAACTCTTCAAATATATTTTTATTTATTCTGAAGAATTTCAAGATTCAGTATTTTTTAAATTGAGTTATTGGGTGACATTAATAAATTATATAGGTTTTAGGTGTACAATTCTTTTTTTAAAAAATATTGATTTTAGAAAGAGGAAGAGAGAAATATCGATCTGAGAGAGAAGCATCTATTGGTTGCCTCTCACATGCAAGAGCCAAGACTAGGGTTCAAACCCACAACTTGGATATGTGCCCTGACCAGGAATCAAGCCCACCACCTTTTGGTGTACAGGATGACAATGCAACCAACTGAGCCACATTGGCCAAGGCTCAGTGTACATCTATAACAGATCATCTGTATATTGTATTGTGTGTTCACACCTCAAGTCTTCTGCCATCACCATTTATCCACTCTATACCCCCTTCTCCCTCTCCCACCCAACTCTGGTAATCACCATACTCTTGTCTGTGTCTATGAGTTTATTTGTTCTTTTTTCTTAATCCCTTCACCTGTGTCACCCAGGCCCCCAACCCATCTTCTCTCTGACAGCTGTCAGTCTGTTATCTGTATCTATGAGTCTGTTTCTATTTAGTTAGTTTATTTTGTTCATTAGATTCCACATATAAGTTAAATCATATGGTACTTGTCTTTCTCTGACTGGCTTATTTCACTTAACATAATCCTCTCCAGGTCCATTCATGCTGTCGCAAAAGGTAAGATTTTCTTCTTTTTTTATGTCTAAGTAGTATTCTATTGTGCAACTATATCACACTCATCTACTGATGGGCACTTAGGCTGCTTCCAAATCTTGGCTATTGAAATAGCACTGCAGTGAACATAGGGATACATAGCCTTTCCAATCAGTGCTTAGGGTATCTTCAGATATATTCCTAGTAGTGGAATCACTGGGTCATAAGGCAGTTCCATTTTTAATTTTTGGGGTAACTACATATTGCTTTCCACAGTGACTGTACCAATCTGCGTTCCCATCAACAGTGAACAATAAGCCAGTCAGAGAAAGATAAATATCACATGATCTCACTCATTTGTGGAATATAATGAGTAACATAAACTGATGAACAAAAACAGATCCAGAGACAGAGAAGCATCGATCAGACCGTCAAACCTCAGAGGGAAGGTAAGAGAGGGTGGGGGTAAGGAGGAGAGATCAATCAAAGGACTTGTATGCATGCATATAAGCCTAACCAATGGACACAGACACCAGGAAGGTGAGGACATGAGTGGGGGTGGTGGGGGGCAATGGGGAAATAAGGACACATATGTAATACCTCATTAATAAATTTTAAAAAAAGAATTCCCTTTTCTCCACATCCTTGCCACCACCTTCTGTTTGTTGATTTATTGATGATAGCCATTCTGACAGGTGTGAGGTAATGTGGTTTTACTTTACATTTCTCTGATGAGGAATGATGTTGAACATTTTTTCATGTCTTGACCATCTTTATGTTCTCTTTGGAGAAGTGTCTATTCAGGTCCTTTGCCCATTTTTAATTGGATTGTTTGTTTTTTAAGTCTAATCCATTTGAGTTTATTTTTGTGTACAGTGTAAGAAAGTGGTCTAGTTTTATTTTTTGCCCATAGCTGTCCTATTTTCCCAACAGTATTTATGGAACAAACTATCTTTATCCCAGTGTATGTTCTTGCCTCCTTTGTCAAATATTAATTGACCATAAAGGCATGAATTTCTTTCTTGGCTCTTTATTCTGTTCCATTGATTTATATGCCTGTTTTTATGCTAATACCATGCTATTTTAATTACCATGCCCTTGTAGTATAGTTTGATATTGGGTAGCTGATTTCTCCAACTTTGTTGTGCTTTCTCAAGATTGCTGTGGCTATTCAGGGTCATTTGTGTTTCCATAAACATTTTTGGAATATTTGTTCTAGTTCTATGAAATATGCCATTATGTCCTTGTTATTTGGAGGTAGGCTAATTTAACCTACATATTAAAACATAGGAACAGTTGTCTGTTAAGGCTTTTAATTCGTGATAATCAGGAACCTTTCCCGATACCATTATCATTCAGCAAAATACTTTGGGCCCTATTTTACAGAGAAAATGAAAGCTATTGGGAATAATTTATCTCAACTACCATTCGAGTCTCTGAACATCTACTTGTCATCTCCTACTCCCTTAGCCTCTTTCTCTCTAGCCACTCCTTTCCCTAAGTATAAAATATTTTCCAATCTTTTTGCACTAAAACAATTTTGTTTCATCATATATCTCCTCAAAAACTCTATTTTCTTTTTCCTTCTCATGCACATTACTGAGCAATTGGTTTCATCTCAGATGTCTATTACCTCATCCTACATTCATCTTTCAACCCCCTGAAACCTAGCTTCTGTCCCAATCACTCTACAGGGATGATTCTTGCTGAGGTCACTAGTGATCAAACCCAATGAACAGTTTGGTCTTTATTCTACCAGATTTTTTTCAGTGAATGTTCATGATCATTTTATTTCTTAAAACTTTTCTATTCCCTTATCTTTCATGACAGTATGCTCATTTGCTTCTTCTTTTTCTCTCATCTCTCACTCAGTTTGGCTCTT
Source organism: Myotis myotis (assembly GCF_014108235.1). Taxonomy (NCBI): domain Eukaryota; kingdom Metazoa; phylum Chordata; class Mammalia; order Chiroptera; family Vespertilionidae; genus Myotis; species Myotis myotis. The sequence continues at coordinate 142,628,967 of NW_023416313.1, read as the reverse complement.
ACATAACTTCTGTTAAGCGTCACATCTTACCCTGTAAGATTTTATCCACAACCATGATTTCAAGTGTCCCCATCTGCATATGGATGATTTCCAAACTCTCTAGCCTAGACTTTCATCTGCACTTCAGACTATATATTCCCAGTTGCAAATATCCCACAAGAGTATCAAACTCAACAAGTCGAAATGAGACAGCATTTTAAAAGCTAAATGAGCTCATATTATATATATATTTTTTGCTTAATAGGATCAATTGCTGTTATACCTCATAAGTTAGAAGCCTAATTCTTGATTCCTTTCATTCTCTTTTTCTCTCCACATTTGAAACATGTAAGTTCTGTATTTCATCAATTATAGATGTAGATATTACATTTTAACATTAAAATCAGGACACATTATAACAAGCAATAATCAATGTATTGTTATAGTTTGATGAGCAGAGATTTTATTCTCTCTTAGTGGTACAGAAAGAAATGTTATGTTCTGTGGTCTGATCTATGGTGCCGTATGTTAGATAAAATACAGTACTTTAGAAATTTATCTCAGTATTTCCACTTCTCCATGACCCTTGCAACTCAAGAGTCTTTCTGCCTTGAACTTCTGGACTTGAACTTCCAGCAATGCTGATGTGCCTGATTCTCTCCCCAAGATTTTTTCTTTTGTGCTCCCTCTCCCTGAAAGCTTACACACCACACACACACACACACACACACACACACACACACACACCAACATCCCTTTCCACAAAATTCATAATTTTAAAACTCAGCATCCAGAAAAGGAGACACTTTATCTCTCTGAGTAGGGTTAGGTGCCCCACAGTAGCCCTATGAATATCTTCATCATTGTTCTTACCATAGGTGCCAAAATTTGCTAATCTGTCTGCTTCCCTTACTAAATAGTGTTTTTATTTATTTATTTATTTATTTATGTATTTATTTATTTATTTTAGAGCATAGCCTATATTAAGTAATTTTTATATCCCTAGCTTCAAATATAGGACTTGGAACCTGGAAGGATTTTGGTAACTTTTTATTGAATGAACGTTGACTGGGATATAGCAGTGGACAAATGTTACTTAAAACATTGTTGAAGGTTGTGATTGCCCATGAATAGCATCTACAGCAGTGGTTCTCAACCTTGGCTGCATGTTAGAATCACCTGGAAATCTTTTTAAAATCCTGATTTCTGGGCCTCATCCTCCGGAAATTCTGTTTCTTTGTTATGGGGTGGGGCCACAACATTAATAACAAAGAAACAGAATTTCCGGAGGATGTGTCCCTGAAATCAGGATTTTAAAAAGATTCCCAGGTGATTCTGATGTGCAGCCAAGGTTGAGAACCCATGAGGGAAAAGAAAACGAAGGCTGAGGACAGAATTCCAGAGAACACAAAAATTTAAGGGATGTATAGAGGAAAATGTGCCTGCAAAAAACCCCTGAAAACAGAGATTAGAAATCTCCAACTTGAATTAAACAGTGGTGACAATGAAGCTTATGTTTTTCCTTAGATTGTGGCTGACCTTCCTTCCCAAACGCCCATAATCACCCCCTCCACATTCCTCATCCACCTGCTCTCGGGAGGTGATGCCTGAATTAGGAACTGAAGGATGTTGATTAGATTCAGAGCAGAAGGGAAGAATATTTCAGGCAGCTGTCAAAGTTCCTGTAGTGGGAGGAATCATAGAAAATGGCCAGCACTTGTCTGCGTTGGAGGTGTGGGTGAATATACAATGTGGCTGGAGAGTAAGTTTGGGGCCATAGCATACAAGGCCTCAGGGATCTTGTAATGGAATTTTCCCCTTAACCTGGAGACAATGGAAAGCTAGAGGAATATTTTAAATCCTGAGCACAGAAGGTCCTATGATGAAATATGCACTTTCTAAAAGTCATCTGTCTTAATTGTAAGGAAACTATAGTGGACACAGGAAAACAGTTATGTTTCTTCCACAAATTAGGGAAATCAATATGGTACAAATAAAGAACATAGGTTTATAGCTAGCAAGATTGAGTAGATCCAGATTCCAGCATTTCTAGACATTGTAAGGATTAAATGAAAGAACTTATACAAAGCTTGACAAAAAATTAGTTCTCTTTCACCTCTCCAAAACCAGGTTCTCATTAAACATTTGTCAAAGAATTCTATGTTACACACAAATCACATTCACGTTCAAATTTTAAAATCCACCTGAAACTTATTTTAAGATTTATATCCTTAGTATGTCATTCTGAATAGCTACATTATCAACACATATCTTTATTTTTTACTCTTGACTTCTTGTTATTTATTTAATGTGAAAAGTGAATTCCAGTCTTACAAATAAAAACAAAAAAGGGCAAAACTCATTATATAGACTTAATAAGTAGGTTGCGGTAAGTAGAGAAGATTACAATTTGGGCCAAGCACCATCAACTCTAACCCCTTAAACAATGCCTTCTTTTATGTACTGCACTTCATATGGGTATCAGAGTAGAACTGTGTAATGACAGCCCTAATAGCTACCAGTCATAAAGAAACAACAGAAGAACAAATGTTGAGACTTGAAAGTTGGAAGGATCAATAGCTAGATAGCATTTGTTATATGAGAGCTGAAATTAGAGCTTCAAAGAAATACTGCCAAAAGAAAAATAAATTAGGTAATTTAGTATGTTCAAAAAACAACTTATTTTAAGGTTTGAATCCCAACACACACTATATATTTTTGTCACTGCTCATCTGGTTTAAAAGATTTATCCAATCCAACTTTTGTTTATCCTCTGGCTATTTTCCAGCTCAGTCTACCTTATCTGGTATAAATTTTATTAAAATAACCTCTTTTGGGGTGTGTGTGTGAGAGAGAATTTCATCTTCTGTAAGTTTCTTAAAGTCATATTTTATTAATCATTTTTTTCTAGCATCTGGAAAATTATGTGAATCATGGTGAATACTTAAAGGTATTGTTGGTCAGGTAAACGTGAATTAATGTAGACTCTGCTAAAAGACTATCTCCTCATAGTCCCTTACTATCTATTTTCATCTTTCTCTACTGTTTCTTCATGACACTTATCACTATCTACCTTTATATGTTTCATACATTTATTTGTTGTCTGTTTCCCTCACTAGAACATATACTACAGGAGGGTGGGGTATTTGTCTTCCTTATTTCTATATTACCAGAGCCAAAAAGAGAGCCTGGTACAGAATAGGTGCTCAAATATATTTGATAAACGAATGAATAATCAATACTTTTTCCTCTGTGTTCCCTTTTCCTTTTCATATTTGTCAGCACTTAAGATAGAAGTTTTATGCTGGGAAGTGGTTATTCTCTAATTGTTGGAATATGTTAGTCAGGGCTCTCCAGAAAAACAGAACCAATAGTTAAATAGGTTCTGTTAAAGAGAGAGGAAGAGGGATTTATTTTAAGAAATTGACTTATACAGTTGTGGGGGCTGGAAAGTCTGAAATTGGCAGGGCAGACCAGCAGGCTGAAAATTCCTACAAGAGTTGATGCTGGAAGATGCTCTGGAGGCATATTTTCTTCCTTTTCAAGGCACTCACATGATTGAATGAGGTCCACCCACATTATGGAGAGCAATCCTCTTTATTAAAAGTCTACTGATTTAAATGTTAACACACTTAAAACATATCTTTACAGCAACATCTAGATTGGTGTTTGACCAAAAACTGGATATCATGGCCTAGCCAAGCTGACACATAAAATTAACATGAAAGGATAAGGTGTTTTGTGTGTGTGTGTGTGTGTGTGTGTGTGTGTGTGTGTGTGTGTTTAACTCTAATCCTTAAATCTTATTTCTTTCAGGGATTTATTAACAACAATGAGCTTTACTGCCTACATGCTGCTTGTACAGCTGCTGCCAGCAGAGGGCACCATCAGGCACTGGTTTTCAGGGCCTTCGGTCTATGCCAGATCTACTGGAAGTGTGGTCTGCAGACGCCCAGCGTCTATACAACCTGGGAGCTTAGTAAAGTGTGGAATCTCAGGCCCCATCTTGGATCTTCTGAATTAGAATCTGCATGTTAGTAGATGGCCTGGGGGTCCTGTGTGCATTAACCAGTGGCAATGCTCTTCCCAGGGAGTTTGGAACAAAGAAGTCTTCCTGTTCCACATCCTCCAGTTTTTAGATCCTCCTGTGAGGCACTTTTTATTGCATGTGAGTGGTCATATGACTTGTTTGAGGGTATAAAAGAGCCTGATATTACTTGGATTTTTCTATTTTACTCTATTTAGAGGGTGTTGGGTTGACTACTTTGGGATAAGCGGACATGTATGATTCTGTTGTAAGATGTGCAAGCACTGGTCTTTGGAGTCTCATATTTAACAAGATCCAAAATTCTTATATAGTCTTAGGTCTTATTGAGATGAGAAACACTAAGATCTTGGGTGAAGTTGTTCTATTTAAATCTAAAAAGGAAAGTTTCTGAAAGACCCGACTAAAGATTTGATTGCTCGTGGTTGAAGTAGTATTGTTCATACATTCTCTGAGGTACTTTGACTCCAATAAGGGACTTTTTAACTTTCTCTCACTAACCACATACACTCCATTAGTAAGTCCTCCACTCCAAAATTTAACTGGACGTTCCATGTTTCTCCATCCATAGACTAACATTGACAACTGGTCAGGCTGCCACCATCTCTTACCTGAATGATTTCAATAACCTCCAAACCAGCCTCCATGCTCACTCTGCTGCTCTGCAGTCCACTCCCACAGAGCAGCCTGCCAGGTCTTATTACAGTTAAATCTTATTACATCCCTCCATTTTTTAAAGTTGTCCACTACACTTAAAGTTATAACTGAACTTCTTTATGTGGCAAATCTTTCCAACATCACTTTAATTTCTTAAACATTCAACATCTTTCAGACACATTGATCTTTATTACAAGATTTTACCACTATATCCTCTAACTTAATAATGACCCTTCCATAAGAAGGCCCTTATTGTTGTATATTTGACATATGACCATTAATTTTACTAAGCTTCTATAATCCTACTATCTTTGATTATTTCTCAAAGTTTCATAGATATACAATGGAACTATGTAAATTACCTTCTTTCAGTTTTGCTTCATGCATTATTGAGAATTGGAACATTTTAAACATCATTAAATCATAAAGGTATAGTAGGAAAACCTTTTGTTTATTTTGAACAGAATATTTGCTTCCACATCTGATCTAAATGAACAGGAAAAAATACCTCCTGGGAATCTATAAACATTAAGCATACAGTCAAACAGCATATATAGATCATCAAATAATGAGTAAGATGATGTCTTAAACAACTTGTAGCAATTTCATGCACAGTTATGCTCATTTAAAAAAAATGTTCAAATTCATTAAGTTGTATACATTAAATATGTACAGTTTTGTATAGCAATTATAACACAGATAGTTAAAAAGAAAATAATAATAATAAAAGAAAACAAATTAACTCTCCATTTTATCATATAAAGAGAAACTTAATTTTGAGAAAATAATCTTTGTATTTCCAAAGAGTACAATAGTTACTGGGTTCTAATCACTTCACCATTTCATGGAATCATAAAACTAAAAATCTTTCAATAATAATAGTAACACCTTTACAACAATGGACTAATATGCATGTTTGAAGAAAGTTAGCCTGAAACATTTTTCACAGTTCTGAGGGCTAGAACAACTTATATTCAAATAAGAAAAACATTCTTTCTTATAATACTTGACTGTGTGGCAGATGCAAAATGGAAATAATCACTCTTTTCATCGACAAAATTATTTTGCTTCTCTCACCAGCCATATCTGATGATACCGCCCATCTTTCAATGATTCCATTTTTCCAGGACGTGTGGCACTTTCTGAGCCAGAAAAGTTAGCGATTATCTATAGCTTAGCATAAGTTCCCTCTGCAAGGACATCCATGTGAAGGTGAGGGCACAAGATCTCCAAAGGCCAAAAGGGTAATGGGGAACAAGACTTGTAGGACAGAGCCTTAGGGAACACTTAGCAGAGCTATATCAAGGTAAGAGGTCAATGAAAGAGATAAAGGGGTAGCAAGAAGAATGAAAAGAGAACATACTGTCATAATTGAAGAAGAGAGATTTTCAAGAATGAGAGTGTAATCAACAGTCAAATTGATGGTCTTGGATGATATGCTTAACATATAACTAAGACAGTGTCTGCCTTCATGGTGGGATATACTAAGAAAAATGATGACATTTGTGTTAAATTTTGTTATATTTCAGGTTATATTTACATACTCAGGTTATATTTCATGTTCCCTTAAATAAAATATTTAAGTTGGCTTACAATATTGGAAAGAATTAATGTGGGAGGAAGGAAGTTGAGCACTGTTTCAAATAAAGGTGTGTGTGTTTTAAATATATATGTGTGTATATACTCAGAATGAAAAATAGGTTGGAAACAGAACTAGATAAGTTCTGCTAGTGGACTATAATTTTAATTTTAAATGCACCAACTCCCTTAAAATTGTCCACAAAAGAGGGGAGTATTTTGCAGACTTCAAATATACAACATCTGAACATTGAAATACCTGTATTTCTTCACTTATCCAAATAAGAAAGCAATTTTAATAGGAAGAGAAAAGGAGTCATCACTTATTTTTTTATTTTTGATGGAGTAACTTGCTACTGCACAGTATTTGTGTTTCTGAGATTTGTCTATTGTTCTTGTAGTTCAATACACTGTATTCTCCCCAGGGCAAGAAGTTATTTTCCTCAATGTGTTGTGTTTTACAAAGAAATGCTGCTATTGTCCAGTGAATATAAAATAATAGCTATAGCAACAATTATTCTAGCATCCTAAATGAGGCTGATATATGGCAATGGAAATATGCAAGAAAAAAATAAAGTCAAAGCAGTTATAGTAACACTTTTTATTGATGTCAGACACCTATGCTATCTTTTTAACTCTCACAATGTATTTTTAAATTTATGTTTATTGTATAAAGTATTACAGATGTCCCCTGTTTTTCCCCCAATGACTCCCTCCACCTTGTATGCTTCCCAGGCCATCACCACACTCTTATCTGTGTCCATGGATTATGCACGTATGCATATAAATTATTTGGTTAATCTCTTCCCCCGCCCCCACCTCTTGCCTTCCCTCTGAGATTCATCAGTCTGTTCCATGCTTCTATGTCTCTAGATATATTTTGTTTATCAGTTTATTTTGTTATTTAGATTCTACATATTAATGAGATCATGTAATACTTGTCTTTGTCTGACTGGCTTATTTTGCTTAGCATAATATTCTCGCGTGTAAGAGGTCTTTTTTTACTGTTGCATAGTATTCCGTAGTGTAAATGTACCATGGTTTTTTATCCACTCATCTATGTATAGGCAGTTGGACTGTTTCCAGATCTTAGCTATTGTAAATAGTGCTACTATGAGCACATGGGTGCATATATTCTTTCTGATTGGTGTTTTGGGTTTTTTAGGATATATTTCTAGAAGTGGGATCACTAAAAGACCTGTACTCAGAAAACTACAGGAGATGGAGGGAGATATAAACAAGTAGAAGAATACACCGTGTTCATGGATTGGTAGAATCAATCTATAGAATCAATGCAATCCCCATTAAAATATCAACTGCTGGGGTCCAGCCCCAGCAGGTCCAGGGGTCCCCAAAGGTGTGGACGGAGTCGGCGAAGAAGGAATGACACGGAGACAGTGTTCAGTTGATCAGCAGCCTAGCCAGGATCTCTAGCCAGGATCTCCAGCCAAGTTCTGGTCTGGATCTCCAGCGAAGTTCTGGTTAGGATCTCCAGCCAGGTTTTGTGTCCATGTTCTCTTGCTAGGTTCTCCAGCCAGGTTCTGTAGCCATGTTCCCTCGCTAGGTTCTCCAGCCAGGTTTAATCACCAGGTTCTAGTCAGGTTCTCTTGCCATGTTCTATCCAGGTTCTGTAGCCAGGTTCTGTCTCTAGGTTCTTCAGCCATGTTCTCTCGCTAGGTTCTGTCTCTAGGTTCTGTGGCCAGTTTCTGTCCAGGAGCTTTTGCCATGTTCTCTCCAGCGAAGTTCTTCTGTCTCTAGGTTCTGTGTAGGTTCTGTGTCTAGGTTCTGAGTAGGTTCTGTCTCTAGGTTCTGTGTCCAGGTTCTGTGTCTAGGTTCTGTGTCTTGTTGTCTTGTTACATCTGTATTTATACCAGTTGATTCCAATCCTATCAATCTCTATTCCAAAGGTTAGGGCATTTCTTATCTCCATTCCAGGGAGTAAAGATTATGTAGCTTAAGCATGATTGTTCGTAATTAAAGTGATTAATTACCCGCCTGGCACTTAGTTAAGGGGTTTTATTCCCTCCCTAACTTCAGAGGAAAATCCCTACCTGGGGAAACAACCTTTCTCAGAGAGGTGACCTTGGTTAAAACACATAGTGCCAAGAAGGTGAGCAAACATATTAAGAACAGTATGACATATATGCCAGGTCCCTTGAAACAGCCAGGATGGACCGGCTCCCGGCAAATTAAGAATCTGGCTACAGAACCTGGCTGGAGAACCTGGCTGGAGAACCTAGCAGGAGAACATGGACACAGAACCTGGCTGGAGATCCTAACCAGGCTAGGCTGCTGACCAACTGAACGCTGTCTCCATGTCATTCCTTCTTTGCCGACTCCATCCACACCTTTGGGGACCCCTGGACCTGCTGGGGCTGGACCCCAGCAACCAACAGCATACTTCAAAGACCTAGAACAAACTCTCCAAAAATTCATCTGGAATATATTAAGATCCTGAATAGCTGCAGCAATCTTGAGAAAGAAGAACAAAGTTGGAGGGATCACAATACCAGACATCAAACTATACTACAAAGCCACTGCTCTCAAAACTGCCTAGGACTGGCACAAGAACAGATATATAGACCAATGAAACAGAACAGAGAACCCAGAAATCAACCCAAGCCATTATGCTCAATTAATACTTGACAAAGAAGCCAAGAGCATACAATAGAGTCAAGACAGTCTCTTCAATAAATGGTGTTGGGAATATTGGACAGATACATGCAAGAAAATGAAACTAGACCACCAACGTACACCATCCACAAAAATAAACTCAAAATGGATAAAGAACTTAAATGTAAGACGGGAAACCATAAATATCCTAGAAGAAGCCATAGGCAGCAAAATAGCAGACATTTGTTGTAGCTATATCTTTACTGATACAGCTCCTAGGGCAATGGAAACTAAGGAGAAAATAAACAAATGGGACTACATCAAAATTAAAAGCTTCTTCACAGCAAAGGAAACCATCAGCAAAGCAACAAGAGAGCCCACTGCATGGGAGAACATATTTGCCAATGATATCTCCCATAAGGGTTTAATCTCCAAAATTTACAGGGAACTCATACAACTTAACAAAAGGAAGATAAACAATCCAATCACAAAATGGGTAAAAGACCTAAATAGACACTTTTAGAAAGAAGACATACAGAAGGCCAAGAGACATATGAAAACATGTTCAAAGTCACTAATCATCCAAGAGATTCAAATCAAAACAACAATGAGGTACCATCTCACACCTGTCAGAAAGGCTATCATCAACAAATCAACAAAGGACAAGTGCTGGCAAAGATGTGGAGTGGAGAAAAAGGAACCCTTGTGCACTGCTGGTGGGAATGCAGATTGGTGCAACCATTGTAGAAAATAGTATGGCATTTCCTCAAAAAATTAAAAATGGAACTTCCATTTGACCCAGTCATCCCAACTCGAGGACTATATCCCAAGAAAACAGAAACACCAATCAGAAAGGATATAGGCACCCCCTATGTTCATAGCAGCACAATTTACAATAGCTAAGATTTGGAAACATCCTAAGTGGCCATCAGCAGATGGGTAGATTAGAAAACAGGGGTACATCTACACAATGGAATATTATGCTACTGTAAACAAGAAAGAATTCTTACCATTCGCAACAGCATGGATGGAACTGAAGAGCATTATGCTAAGTGAAATAAGCCAGTCAGAGAAAGATAAATATCACATGATCTCACTCATTTTTGGAATATAATCAACAACATAAACTGATGAACAAAAATAGAACAAGAGTCATAGAAGCACTGAACAGACTGTCCAACCTATGAGGGAAAGTGGGGAGTGAGGCGGTAAGAGATCAACCAAAGGACTTGTATGCATGCATATGAGCATAACCAATGGACACAGATGGGGGTGGGGGGTGAGGGCATGTGCTGGGGGGGGGGGCGGGTAGAGGTCAATGGGCATAAAAGGAGACTTATGTAATACTTTAAACAATTATGAATTTAAATTTTAAAAATGTTCTATTGTAAGAAGAATATATTCAAAGAAAAGAACCTTCTCACGAAAGTTGTAACAGCAATAACATTTTCAAACTTTGGCTCACCGTGTGTACTATAAGATCTGGTGAATTTCACCAGGAAGCAGGGTGTAAATATGAAATATCAAATTGAAAGTTAGTATTTAATAGTGGTGAGAAATTTATTTTCATGTAACAAATATCTGGATTAAAAATAGTAATTAAATATTTGAAATATTAATTAATACTGATGATTATTTAAACTCAACCAGTTTTTAAGAATTTGAAGCAGCTAAAAGTCCTCATAATTATTAAAACCAAAGTAACTTTTATAGCTATGAGACAGCTTTTGATTGCGTGCTTATTTTACATTTAGAAATAAAACTCTAATAATGTCTAAAAAAATAATAGGCATATAGGTCAATGGAACAAAATGGATACTCCAGAAATAGACCAAGTCATTATGCTCAATTAATATTTGACAAAGGAGGCAAGAGCATATGATGGAGTAAAGACAATCTCTTCAATAAATGGTGTTGGGAAAATTGAAACATACAGGCAAAAAATGAAACTAGACCACCAACTTACACCATACACAAGAATAACTCAAAATGAATAAAAGGCTTCAATGTAAACCGTGAATCCATAAAAATCCTAGAAGGAACCAAAGGTAGCAAAATCTCAGACATCTCTTCTGGCAAAATGTTAGCCATTATATCTCCTAGGCCCTAGGGTGAGGGAAACAAAGGAGAAAATAAACAAATGGAGCTACATCAAAATAAAAAGCTTCTGCACAGAAAAAAAAAATCAACAAAAGGAAAAGAGAGCCCACTGCATGGGAGAACATATTTGCCAATGATACATCTGATAAGGGGTTAATCTCCAAATTATATACAGAACTCATACAACTTAACGAAAGGAAGACAAACAATCCAATTAAAAAATGGGCAAAAGACTTAAATAGACACTTCTCCAAAGTGCACATACAAATGGCCAAGAGGCATATGAAAAAAATGCTCAGTCACTGATCTTCAGAGAGATGCAAGTTAAAAGGACACTGAGGTATCACCTCACAACGGTCAGAATAGCTATTATCAACAAATCAGCAAATGGCAAGGGCTGGTGAGGATGTGGAGAAAAGGGAACCCTAGTACATTGCCTGTGGGAATGCAGACTGGTACAGCCACAATGGAATTCAGTATGGAGTTTCCTCAAAAATTAAAAATGAAACTGCCATTTGACCCAGTGATCCCATTTCTGGGACTATAGCTTCACAATGTATTCTAAAGGTTTTCTTATTTTCGTCTTCACTCTGGAGGAAGTAACTGAAGCATAGAGGAACAAAACAATTGTCTCCTAATTGAATAACAAATTAGATGAAAATCCAATATCCAATTATTAGATCTTGATGACATATTCACCTCGTGCTTTATTAGCTATTTACACATACATATGAGAGATCTCTCTTTCTAAAAAAAGAAACTATAGCCAACAATAAATATTATTACTTCTTTTTGGTTTTAAAGAACTATCAATTTCTATTCAAGCTCCTTAAATAAAATATCTCGGTGTATCTGTTAACCATTGTAAAAATAAAAAGTAAAGAAAAATTTAGTAGTTTAAGAATTGGGATGGGGGTTTACAATAATCCTGGGATGATTCCAGTACCTTTTGTTTATCCATGGGTGGATTATCTACTTCGTGAATTATTCATGACTAATTTTGAATGTTAGAGCTGCATTGCCCCACTGCTTGGTTAGCTCTGAGGACCTTTCCTCCCACTACCCAGCTGGTGTGTTCTCAGGGAAGGAAAACTCTTTTAAATACGAATCCAAGCAAAACACAATTAGGCAAGCAAATGTGCTGAAAAATAATAACATCATGAATTACAAAGCCAAATGGGAAAGATTTGAATGTCACCTACCGTTTTGAAGTATCCAACTATTGTTCCTATGTGATGCTTAAGTAACTGATTTGAGCTAGTCATATCGCAAAGATAATTTATTCTATAAGAGAGGTCCCCAACTTTTGGTTTTAATTGAACTACAAAGTTTGACTATGTTGGAGAAGTAGCTGCAAGCCTGATTCCTTTCCAATGTCCTGCAGTTTCTCCCAGAAAAAAAAAAAGAACCATCTACCATGAAGAACCATGCCCATAACACTTCTCTTCCAACCTGAAAATATCCAGAGCTAAAGAGGACCCATGCCTACATTTGAAAAGCTGCAGAGCTCCCAGGAGATTACAGCCTTTCCCATGCTCTCTCTCTCTCTCCTCTCTCTCTCTCTCTCTCTCTCTCTCTCTCTCTCTCTCTCTCTCTCTCACACACACACACACACACACATGCACTCACACCTCAGAACTTCTGGCTCCTGAAAGATTTCACTATAGATTTTGTGGCTTGGGTAGGTTAGCTAGCACACACAAATACTAACATTCTTTAAATAAATGAAATTTCATGATGTTTATGGACATTGTACCAATCTACAAATGACAGAAAGCTGCCCTGCCAGTGTGGCTTGGCAGTTGAGCAGGGACCCATGAACCAAGAGGTCGCTGGTTCTATTGCTGGTCAGGACACTTGCCTGAGTTGCAAGCTCAATCCCTAGTAGGGAGTGTGCAGGAGGCAGCCCATAGATGTCTCTCTCATCGATGTTTCTATCTCTCTATCCCTCTCCCTTCCTCTCTCTCTAAAATCAATAAAACATATTTAAAAACAAACAAACAAACAAACCCAACAACAAATGAAAGAACTTTTTAGCAGAGTTGTATCCAAATGACTCACTTCCTTAAAATATAATGACTTGCACATATAGATATATGGATAAAGTACAAATTTCCATACGTTTTCATTATGCAAGATGACCAATATTTAAAATGCTTTTTAACAGTTAGGGAAAGAAAACATGCTCATTACTAAAAATTATTGCAATTTGTTTATCTAAATAAATGGGCTCAGATAAAAATACTTAAAATATCCATTGATAATTTTAGAATATATGTAAGTAATCACTTTTTATAGTACAGCCTTTCTTTTGCAAACAAAGTTTTGCACTTAGTGTTTGTACTTGTTAATGTTTATTAACATATTAGCATTAGCTGTTATAAGTAGAGTTTCAGTAAATGACTCGCACATTGTAAGGGATTTGAATTAAAGCATGTACTGTACTTCTTGATGTATTTTCTTTCTTCTTCTGCAATAACATGCCTAAAGATTAGCATAAGTTATTTTCAAGAAATAAATGTTCTTCATTATAATTATTCTCATCTTGACCTGTTGAACTAGCTTCATGTTTTAAAAAAATAAATTTTTAAGTGTTGATTAAAACACAACATCTTATGAAGCTTTCTAATTACCACCTCTACTAATATAGGGTAGTTCTTTACTAACCCAACATAAATATACTTAACTAATGAGTTATGAACCTTTAAGAGACTTCTTCTACACTAAACTTTCCTCAAATTACTTCAAATATTTTTTCTTCACTTCTCAAATATACTTCCTGTTTTATCTCAATCTTTGATTTTGCTGGTTGCGTAAGGGAATTATGGCTGATAGTTTTAAAAATCCAAATTAACAATTAAAATTATAACAAAACTTCAATAAGATTATGGAGGTATAAGTACTTCATTCATAGTAATTAGAAAAATTCTGTTAAATTATAATTATCAAACAGGAAATGTTCTTTTACAGGGCTTTGCAAAAATTTTGTGCCATCTTTAACAGTATTGAAGCATAGAATGTATGAAATGGAAAGAACCCAAGAAATCATCTATTTTAACCCCACCTTATTTATAGCTATGTTGGTGAAGGCCCAGAGAAGTAAAGAAATATGTATAATGTCACACAGCTAGTTAGTATCAGATGGTATGCTATTTTTATGTAAGTTTAAAAAAATATTTCCTATATTTGTTAACCTTCCTATATTTTTAATCACTTCAAGGTTATTTGTATATATAGACGTATACATACATCAATGTGTTTTAACTTTCTCAATGAAAAATTATTGTTATCTCAATATATTGCTGTAGTATTCTGGCTTTGATTCTAGAACAGTAAGAGTAAATTAAACACACACACACACACACACAGACACACAACACAGAGGTGAAATCTGAATGAAGTCTAGAGGTCAGTTCATAGTTAGATACCATTGTTCATTCCTTAGTTTTGGCAACTGTATCTTGTATAATGTAAGATGTTAACATTAAAGATGCAATAAGCAAGATAACAAGCCCCAGATGGAGTTGTTTATGCTAAGCCCCATGCCACCAAACCAGCTTGATTTAATAATAATTTCAGCTCTCCAGAAATGGAATCTTACGTCAGTCAATCAGGAATCACCTGATCAGCACTAGTTCAGCAGCCCGATAGGTCCCTGTCATCCCCTAGAGAAAAGTAACTTTTCAATAACCAACCTATTTTCCTGCCTAGTACACCTTCCTTACTTATACTCCCTATGGCTATAAAAAAAGTCTTCCATTTTCTACAGCTCCTCAGAGTTCCTTTGTATCTGCTAGGTTGGATGCTGATGGACTCAAATGGATTTTTGCTCAAATAAACTCTTAAAATTTTTAATATGCCTCAGTTTACCTCTTCAGAGAGAAAGACTACTTGAAACAAGAAAAAATGGAGCCAAACTTAACTTGGCTTTAACTGCCTGTGCCCAGTGAAATTTTGTCCCTGCCTAATTTCACAGTCATCCTGTGGCTGCTCTGGCTCAATACTGGAAACCCTTTTAGGGATTTTAAGGACCAAGGTGTTCACTACCTCCAGTCACCAGGATGCGTGTATGTGGTGGGTACGAAGGCCTTTGTGCTTACCATGTTCACAGGTCTTTGGAAGTAGCTGCCTTGGGGAAGTGGGGTATTAGGGGCAGGCAGTGATCCTCAGTCAGGTGCAATTCCTAGGGAGGGACTCCACTATGAGCTCTCAGCAGGGAACATCTCATGACTGGAAGGAATGAACATCTTGGTCCTAAAAGATCTGAGTGTTATGTCACTGCAGCCATTGAATTGAAACCAACTCTTTAGCACAATAGTCAGCCACAGAATGAAAGTGAACTAGGCAAGGAAGAAATTTTAAAACCAGGTGAGTTTGGCACAACTTTTTCTTGTCACGAGTATTTTTTCTCTTCAATTTCTCTTGTTTGTATCTACCATTATCTACACATTTCATGGCATCTATTCCAAGATGTCAGCTATTTGAGTTTAAGAGAATACTTAGAACAATTAAAAAATATCCTCCTTTGGTTCTTTAAGGAATATGACTTTACTTATTTTTATTAAAAAATATATTTTATTGATTTTTTACAGAGAAGAAGGGAGAGAGATAGAGAGTTAGAAACATCGATGAGAGAGAAATATCGATCAGCTGCCTCCTGCACATCTCCTACTGGGGATGTGCCCGCAACCCAGGTACATGCCCTTGACCAGAATCGAACCTGGGACCTTTCAGTCCGCAGGCTGACGCTCTATCCACTGAGCCGAACTGGTTTCGGCAACTTTACTTATTTTTAATTTTTAAAATTAAATTTATTGGGGTGACATTGGTTAATAAGATTATACAGGTCTCAAGTGTACAAATCTATGATACATCACCTGTATATTGCATTTTGTACCCACTGCCCAAAGTCAAGTGATGTGATTTTAGATGCAGGAAATGTGTACAGAAAGTCCACTGTTTGCCAATCCAAGGGTAGAGTAAATTCTCACCCCACCCCTACCTTTCACATTTGTCCAAGTGAAGTCATATTCAGTTTCATTAGATATGGCTAATTTAGATAGTGGTAGCAAATCAATCCCCAAGTCTCAGTGGCTCAACACATCAAATCCTACATGTCCAATAAGGGGTAAAAAGGGTCCATAGAAGACTCTCTCATCTTGTAATGGCCCCTTTTGCAACACACAAACTCTAAGGTCACAGCAGAAGAAGTAGAGAATAGAGGAGCCATACCTGTTTTTAAAAGACTAGACCCAGAAGTGACATTTCTGCTAATAGTCCACAGCCTAAAACTTTTTTTAAAATATATTTTATTGTTTTTTTTTACAGAGAGGAAGGGAGAGGGATAGAGAGTTAGAAACATTGATGAGAGAGAAACATTGATCAGCTGCATCCTGCATACCCCCTACTGGGAGTATGCCCGCAACCAAGGTACATGCCCTTGACCGGAATCGAACCTGGGACACTTGAGTCCGCAGGCCGACGCTCTATCCACTGAGCCAAACCAGTTAGGGCAACAGCCTAAAACTTTTCTTATGATTCCAACATACCTGTCAAGGAAACTAGGAAATGCAGATGAATGAATGGAGTACTAACATACTTTGCTCAAACTGGCTAGTAAACCTTCTGGAATAGCCTTTACTGCATTATGCAATGCAGTAAAGACTACTGGCTAGAGTCTAATCCATCAGTATAGCTTCTCTGAACAAAGATTATGGTCAATCTTTGTGCCAAATCTATTTTTATATGTTTTTATTGATTTTTAGAGAGAGAGGGAGGGAGAGGAATAGTGAGATGGAGCATCAATGAGAGGGAAGCATCATTGATCTATTGGCTGCCTCCTGCACACCCCCTACTGGAGATCGAGCCCACAACCCAGGCATGTGCCCTGATTGGGGATCATACAGGTGACCTCTTGGTTCCTGGGTTGATGTTCAACTTCTGAGCCATATGGCTGGGCACCAAATCTATTTTTATACCAACTATATTGATTAATAAAGCAACAATTTGAACATTCAGACATTTTTAAGGACACATAAAAGAGCTTTAGTGAGTTGCACAGTCATGGGAAAGACAGAAATTTTATTTAAAAATCTTTTAAATTTATTATGGAAATTAGCCTTATAATTCTAAAGTCCTAGATATTAAATATCTAAGCAGGGGTGATTTCTGTTCTGGTTGTTTTATAAGGAGCCACAGTGTGTTAGGAAAAATAGGATTTGCAGAAATTGTTGGCAAGTACCCAACAGGGAGAGGCTTCAGTTCACAGGCCTGTATTTTCTTACCATGTGGTCCTAGCTTCAGCAAAAATGTTTCTCTTTCTGGAAAAAAAATTGTATTTTTCCTTAATGTTACAGCAGACCTGTTTTAAAAATTAGAATTACCATTTTTGATGAATACTGGTCAATGAAATATGTCTTTTTAATGGAGAGTCATAAAGTAATGGCTGAAAACTGCCTGGGTGCAGTTTTTGGCTCTGCTAGTTCTTATGTCCCTGTGTCATCAATTAACCTCTCTATGCCTCAATTTCTTCATCTATAAAACAGACACAGAACTATGATAAACCCTACTAGGCATGATGTGAGGACAAAAGTGTTAGTATTTGTAAAATGTTTAATACAGAGTCCAACACATAGTAAACTCTATGTGTTTGCTGCTGTTGTTTTCACTAATGTTCAGCTACTTACAAATAAACTAGAGGCCTGGTGCATGAAATTCATGCATGGGGGGTCCCCTCAGCCCAGCCTTCACCCTCTCCAATCCAGGACCCCTCTGGGGCAGTCAGACATCCTCTCACAATCCGGGACCTCTGGCTCCTAACTGCTCACCTGCCTGCCTGCCTGATCACCCCTAACTGCCGCCCCTGCCAGCCTGGTTGCCCCACGCAGCCTGCTGTTCAGTCGTTTGGTCGTCCCTCACTAAACCCCTGCCGGCCTGGTCACCCCAGGCAGCCTGCTGGTAGTTACTGTTACTGTGACGGCATCCTGGACAATTTGCATATTCCTCCATTATTAGTATAGATTAGTTTTACAAGTGAGGAAGCCTTTATCATGAAGTAAAGTCCAATATAAAACATAAAATAATGGTGCCAATATAAAATGTTAAATGCCAAAGTAAGTTGTACTAACATTATTCAATTTTTTCTTTTCTTGTTCCACAACTTCCCCAACCAGAAATTCAGTTCTAAGGGAAAATGTTATCATGTTGTGTAATTTAATATATTTTCACATGTGATCAGTTCAAGAAAGCAATCAAGGAATAAAAAAAGGAAAATATCTTTCTTCTTTTCACATACTGAGCTGTGCATGATCCTGCTCTACTCCCCTCCCACCCCGCCACCTACAAAAACATGCTCACTGTTCCACAGTAATAAACTGGTTGGCATTCTAACTGTGAAGAGAAAGACAAAACATCATGGAAAGAAGGGACTAGAAAAAATAGCTGAAGGATGTGGAGAATTTCATACTCAGAGACTCTGGGTAGTCCGTGGGAAATGCAAGATTGGAATCCTATATAATAAAAGGCTAATATGCAAATTGACCAAACAGTGTAAGGACCGGTCGCTGGTCACTATGATGCTTACTGACCACCAGGGGCAGATGCTTAATGCAGGAGTTGCTCCCTGGTGGTCAGTGTGCTCCCACAAGGGAAGTGCTGCTCAGTCAGAAGCTGGGCTCACAGCTTGCAAGTGCCGAGGGAGCCTCTCCCACCTCTGCAACATCCCACAAGGGGTCCCAGACTGTGAGAGGGTGCAGGCCGGGCTGAGGGACCTCCCCCCGCCCTCCAGAGTGCACAAATGTCATGCACCAGGCCTCTAGTTAAAGCTATAAAAAGGCAACCCTAACTTCTGACACTCCTCTCATGTCCTGAAACAGTCTCCTCAGGCAGGGAAAGAAAGAGATGTGATCAAAGCATGTATAGGCTTTAAAGTCTTCCAGGTAAACTTCCCTTCCACTGATATCCATGAATAAGACTTCTCTTGGTCCTACCAATGTGTAAGCAGGAATCCTACCTCTGATTGCTATAGGGCACTGCCAAGATCTTGGTACCCAAAAGCCACAAACTTCCTAACTCCAGAAGGCATTTGTCATTGGTTGAACAATTTTCCTTGTCAGATGTATCTGTTGAAGCCTCACTTCCTTAGAAATTAGCTGTATTTGGAGAAAGGGCCTTTAAAGTGTGATTAAATTACAATGAACCCTCATGGGTCCTAATCCAATATGGCTGGTGTTCTTACAAGAAAAAACAAATGGGCACACAATGAAATATAATGGATGCATGTACACAGAGGGACAAATAAGAGGGCACAGTGAGAAGATGTCCATCTGCGATGCAAAGAAGGAGGCTTTGAAAATATTAAACTATGATCTTGGATTTCTAGGCTGCAGAACTGAGCAAATATATTTCTTTTGTTTAAGCCACCAGCCTATGGTGTTTTGTTAAGGCAGTCCGGTCCTAGTGCACTAATAGAATGCATTTTGGGATTCACTGTAGCCAGCTTACTTGCTTCATATCCACTGTTTGCCAGGCAACCTTATAATATGTGCTATGCCCTGTCTCATTTAACACCAGTCCTTGTGCTGGAGAAAATAAAGTGACAAATTATATATTTTAATAGTTCACTTCAGAAAAAATATTCTTACTCTGAAACTTTGGGGTGTTGATAAACAATTACATTTGTTATTTAGACTCTAGCATACATTTATCCATAATAATTTTGAATGTTGAAGAAGTGATGTTGAAATTATATTCAAATTATCATTCTTTGCCCCATCTATTGTACTCCCCCGAGCTAAATTTATTAATATCAAAGATTTCTATTCATTCTATGTAAATTTACTAAAGTCTGTTGAAATTCCTGATTGCTGACATTTTAGAGTTTAATACACTTTTTGTCTCTCTTTTGACAAATCACACACATATCTTCAGGGACTCTTATTACAGAGCTAAGTACATTGTCTGACAAAAGCTGAAGAATTTTAATAGATAAATGACAAATTTTAACAAAGAGCTCTACTGAGTTAATTTCTGAAATCTTTTACTGTATGTATAGAAAACTGGCAGAAGTAATTTTGTGAAGTGCACGTTTTCTATACATAATAAAAGAGAATTATTAGTAGATATATTCGACAAGATCCATCTATTTGATGGATAACCACAAAATAACCTACCAATACAAATATGCCTTCATGCTTATTTATTAGGTTATTTTTCTCCTGGACTAAAAAAATAATAATGTTACCAGTTATTCAGTTCAAGTTTAAATGAGAAAAGGAAGCAATTCTACCACTGCAAAAATCAATGTCATCTTAGATTCAAAAACCAAAAAGCTTTTTAATTTAAATATATACATCTAGGTATATATTTTTGAAAGCCCAGTTTACATTGTGTGAAATGTGTGTGTGTGTGTGTGTGTGTGTGTGTGTGTGTGTGTGAAGGAATGTACCTGATACAATCATTGCATGATATGTTCTCTGCAGGCACTAGGAAAGGTCAGAGAGAATCATCATCTAAAAGTGAAGTGATTTTTTTCTGTACAAGTTCCTGATGTAAACAGACTAATGAACACAACCCCATTCTTACTCACATGACATCATACACAATCACAGTTAAGTGTTTCTATCTGTCACAGCCTGGAGAGTCACTTCCAGATTGTGCCTGTCGGGCATATAATCCAAAATAATATTTCTGCTGTTTTACTTAATCAGTGCTTATTCTGCATGATTTCTGGGCTCTACAGGGGCAGGTCAAAGACAGTGAGCACAGAGGTACGTTTAGAGTTTAGCCTGCTCAGAAAATGAGCAGGCTGTGTTGGTAACCACACAGCAACATTATTGAACATCTGTTGACTCAAGAGCAAGAAAGAAATAAGCACGTAAATAACCTTTCTTATTGTAAAATCAGAAATTACATATCACTTGTTTTTGGAAAAAGAAGATTTGTAAGCATGTGGCAGTTGATCTTTGTTCATAATTTATACTCGTGTTCAAGACATTTTAAAAATCCATTTTCTTACAGGCTCTAATTTGGCTGCTACATTTACTGCCAGTTAAGCAGCAGCTTTTAGAATAGGGAGGCCCCACTGAACATTCACCTTCTGAGTTTTCTTACCCAAGACATTTAAGTCAGAATCTGGACCAATCTGCCACTTCATAGCTAGCAGCAAGTGAGGAGGACTCAAAAGAGCTTGCTGCTATAAACATACTCCTTGAGGAGCAGCCAAACAGTTTCAAAGTTTGAATTTTTTCTTTTAAGAAAAAAGAAACAATCCCTGGGTAAAGAATGTTCCAGAGTATTTTGGAAAAGCTTTGTATACTTTCTAGGAATGATAAATAATTATCTTAATTAAAAATGAAAGTATGAAATGATGCAATGTGTAAAATTTACAAAATGTCAGATCAGATGGAAACAGGAGATCAAATTTCTTATAACTTAGGGCAGTATTTTCTTCTACTAACTAGATCATGATCTTGCTCGATCTCTTACAATATATAAGAGCTATGAGCAATAGGGCAGACTCCTGTTATTTAAGGCACATGGAAGAATAAGATGGCGAATTTCAGCAGCTGAGTTACAGTCCACTCCATACACCAAAACTTTATTTTGGCGTCTACACCATTACCTAGCTAATGAAACACTAAAAAATAGGCAAGCAAAAGGAAAAGTGCAATGATGCACATGATACATGAATATAAATGAATTAAAGCACAATGCATATTATTTGCTATTAAAAACAAAACTGACTAGCAATATATTATCATTGTCAAATATTAATGTATCCAACATATTTTAAGGAATATGGCATTATCCTACAATAATCTGTGGTTACATCAGATATGATGGTTATCTTTTTAAAAAATTAATGATAGCTTTCTCAGTTCATAGATTTTCCCCTAATAGCAAGCTGCATCAGTTGCCCAGGATCAAAGAGCAGTTTTCAGTAGTCTAAAGTTTTGATTGATTTGAGCCATGTTTAGCTTTAATCCATCCTTGCACATGCCTAGGGAACGAGATATTCTATTGGATTCTGTCCTTGTAGCTTGGAGTCTTTCTCTGTATGCATCTAGAGCGGGGAAAGTTTTCAAATCCAAGTAGAGTCAGGATTTAACCCTTATTTAGAGTTTATTGTGAGTGACTGAGGGAGGACTTGCAATATCCACAAAAGAGCAGGTCAAGACCTAGGGGGAAATACAGAGGGTTAAGGTGGGGTTGTGACTCTTGGCTTAAACAAATAGAGTTAATGGCTTGGAAAAGGATTTCAGCTTACTCTGGTATGAAACTCAGTGCCTAGTTACAGAAGAACCAGAGCTGACAGCCCCAGCAAGGATGGGTTGGGAGTGGGGCAGAAAGGAAGGGGATGCTAAGTGGAGAACAGCAGGAGGTCTGAAAGGGGTAGACAGAGTATGACATGAGTTGGGGGAAGAGCAGATGGGGTGTGACTGCCAACCTGTTGGCTAATTAGAAAGTCCTGGTGTGTTAAACCTGCGCTCTGAGAGAAAAGTCCTTAACGTGTACAATCTAACAGAAAGAACAATTGATTATTTTTTTCATGTGAACACATTCTGAAGTATTCCGTAATACCACTTATTTTTGAACTACGTTTTCATGACTTGGAATGACAAGAAATATAATTTCCTCTAAGTAAGAAAAAAAACCTTCCAGAAAAGTTTCAAATTAAATTAGAAATTTTAATGAGGCATAATTCCTCAAAATATTATACAAGAGTAATATTATTTAATATTATATTAAACAAATATAATTCACAATCATATTTTACTTGTGATTGACCTGAAAATAAACCTTGTTTCACTTAAAAATAGTTTATAAGCAAAGAATAAACCATCATATTTGGGAAAATGGGTCCACCAAATTATGTGAATGAGTTATCTTTCTAACAAATCAGAACATAATTCATTATACATTAAACATACAATTTGAATTTCAATCAGGCCCTATTTAAAAAATATATTTTTATTGATTTCAGAGAGGGATAGAAACATCAATGATGAGAGAAAATCATTGATCGGCTGCCTCCTGCATGCCCCCCACTGGGGATCAAGCCTGCAACCTGGACATGTGCCCTGACAGGGAATCAAAGGATGACCTCCTGGTTCATAGGCCCAACCTCAACCTCTGATCCATGCTGGCTGGGCAGTCAGGCCCTGTTTTAAGTTCCTGGACCCAAGTCCAAGGTCTTTGTGGGAGGCAGGGGGAGACTTCCCACATAACACCAAGCAATTCTTGAACATGAGCAGGACGTGTAAGAATTTAACAATTTAATTCAACTCAATTCTGACACTGTTTTCCTAGAGATAGAATCAGATTCCATAGGATAAGGGTTCAGTCCTATATAACTGCCTCCACACACCCCACGCTTAAGTTGCCAGTGGCAAGCTCAGATTATCACCTGTATTTCTGACCAATCGGTTACAGATTGGAGCTTCCAATGACCCCTCCTTGGACTTCAGATCACAGTTGCAAATCCAGGCGGTTACCTATGCTTCTGACTGACTGGCTATGTATCAGAGGTTCCCAGGATACCCAGTAGGGTCCGATTTTTCTGCTAGACTGGTTCACAGAACTCAAAGAAATAGTGATACTTACTACACCACTGGTCTATTGTAAAAGGATATGACTCAGGTGCAGCCAGATGGGGAAATGCATAGGGCAGGGTTGGTGAGAAGGGGAGGAGCGACCATGCCCTCTCCAGGCACACCATTTCCCCTTCATCTATAAGTCCTTGCCTACCAGGAAGCTCTTGGAACCCTGTCTTTTTGTAGTGTGTGTGTGTGTGTGTGTGTGTGTGTGTGTGTGTGTGTGTGTGTGTTTATGGAGGCTTCCTTACATAGTCACGACTGATTAAATCATGCCCGTTGGCTATTGAAGTCAATCTACAGCCCCTTTCCCCTCTGGGAGGTTGGAGGTGGGGGAGACTGAAAGTTCCAGCCCTGTAGTCACATGGTTTCCTTCTTCTGGTGATCAGCTCCCATTCTTAGGGTGCTTCCAAGGTGACCTCATTAACATAACAAAAGGCATCTTGATAGTTCTCTTCACCAAGGAAATCACAAGCCTTTTAGCTCTGTGCCAGAAATGAGAAGACCAAATCTATATTTCTTATTATAAATCACAATATCATAGGCCCTCCCCCAGCAGCATAATTCAATCTGCTTTATAGAAACAATGGTTTAATATTGACAGAGGCCACATGCGGGATGGGCAAATATGTGAGTAAAGCATTGCTTGACCATTTACTTTTCACTCTGTTGAAAGGTAGACCAGATCAAACAGATCACTCTAACCTGATCTAATCATCAGCATCATTATTATTTTTATTAGTAGTAGTAGTAGTGGTGATAGTAGAAGTACTGCTTGAATGGCAGAGTTGTTAAGTTTTAAAACTTAGTATATAGAATATATGACCTAAACAGGAGGTTTTCATTCTGTTGTTTCCATTGGGAAGTAATTCACTGGCTTAAGTGTTCATATTGCCAAGATAGAAATATCTTGTAGATAAATATAACTATATTTAAAATACCTAATTATTGCAACAATTTCCCATTTTGGATCATGAAAAAATAGCATTTCATGAACTCCTCTTAGACTATGTTAGATATATTTTAAAGTTTCCTACAATGCTGCCAATTACTACATTTTCTGCAAAGGTGGCTTAAGGCAGTACATTTAAAAAATAATTTATTAAGAAAATAAGGAAATGAAAATATTTTCCTGTGAATGACAACAAATCAAAAATAACAGCCAAAAAAATATCAGCATAGTATAACAGGTAAGGATGTTGCTTGACCTGTGAAATTTAAAAAATAAGTTTTGGGGGAGAAATTGCTAATGTCCAATAACCTTCTCGCTTTCATTTTTAATTGCAATGAAAAGGAATAAAATGAGTCAGGAATTTAGGGTTTGACAAAATAGCAGATATAAAAAGAGCTCAAATTCATAATAAAAATCTAGAAAATGTTTAGATAGAAGGAATCACAGGTTATTTACACAAAGCTCTGCATTTTATTAATGAAGAAATAGAGATTCCTATTAAATGCCTTGCTTTCTTCTTCATTTCCCATTCTCTCCTCAACCTCTCCAGTCTGACTTTTATCCATACTATACCATTGAAACATTGTCAAGGGTATTATTGATACCTATCAGTTGCCAAATCCAATGATCCTATTCTAAATCATTTTCATACTTGATGTCTTTGCAGAATGTGGCAGAGTTGTTCATTGCCTAGTTATTGACATATTCTCTTCACTTAGCTTATGAGACACCACACTAGTTCTTATCTTCCTCCCTTCCTCCCTCCCTCCCTTCCTCCCTCCCTCCCTCCCTCCCTCCCTCCCTCCCTTCCTTCCTTCCTTCCTTCCTTCCTTCCTTCCTTCCTTCCTTCCTTCCTTCCTTCCTTTGATTGCTTTCTGCTTCCATTGCAGGCTCCTCTTCCTTCTTCTTTATGTTAGATAGCCCTGACTCAGTTCTTGGTATTATTTTCTATATACAGTCAATCTCTACCCAATCTTTTCTAGTCCCATGACCTTCAATATGTCTTCCAAACACTGATGATATCTAAATATTTTCCATCAGTACAGACTTCTCTCCTGAGCTATACTTTTTAATAATATTCAACTAGCAGCCTGGTGCACAGATATGTGCACTGGTGTGGGGATCAGCCCGCTGTTGGAGCTCCACTCATCCTGGTCAGCCAGGCAGTATTCCCACTGTGGGAGCTCACTGACCAACAGGGGCAGCTTCTGCATTGAGTATCTGCCCCCTGGTGGTCAGTGCACATGATAGTGACTGGTTGGTTGGTCATTCTGGTCGTTCCACCATTTGGTTGCTGGGCTTTTATACATATAGATTACCTCAACACTCCATTTTTGCTGTCTAATACACATCAAAAACTTAATGTAAATTAGAACTTTTTCTTGTACCTTTCCCAGCTCCTTCTTCACAACCTGTTCCTCTCTAGTTTTCTTCACCGCAGCACCTCAGCACCTCAGCACAATTCATCTATTTGCTCAGACCAGAATCCTTGGAGTCATTTAAAATTAAAACCGGTGACATTTCTCTCTTCTACAGAGAAATCTCTAATGTTTCTCATCACATTCAGGATCAAAGTTAAATCCATTCCTGTGGCTTATGAAGCCCTGTATGATCTGTCCCTGCCTAACTTTCTATCATGATTTCTGATTATTCCCTAATTAGTTCTTTCTCCAGCAACAATGACTTTCTTGCCTTAATGTTAGAAACCACTTATTTAGGCTTAAGTTCCTTTGTATTTGCTATTCTTTTTCATAAAGATTCTTCCAAAGATCTTTTTAAAATATATTTTTATTGATTTTAGTGGGGAAGGGAGAGGGAGAGAGAGATAGAAACATTAATAATGAGAGGGAATCATTGGTTGGCTGCCTCCTGAATGACCTCTACTAGGAATTGAGCCCACAACCTGGGCATGTGCCCTGACCCAGAATTGAACTGTGATCTCCTGGTTCATAGGTAGATGCTCAACCACTGAGCTGCACCAGCCAGGGTCTTCCTAATATCTTTACATGGCTTGCTGTCTAACTTCTTTGACTTTCTATTCATATTGCGCCTCCTCTGATTGATCTTCACTGCCCTGGACAGTGTTTCTAAGTGGTTAGAGCATAAACCTGAACACTGCAGGGTGGCAGGTTCAATTTCCCACTAAAGGGCACATGCCTGGTTTGCAGGTTCCATCCTATCCCAGTCACGATGTGTGCAAGAGGCAACTAATCAATGTGTCTCTCTCAGATCTCTCTCTCTCTCTCTCTCTCTCTCTCTCTCTCTCTCTCTCTCTCTCTCTCTCTCTCTCTTGTCTTTCTCTCTTCCTTATCTATCCCCTTATTACCCTGTATGTTTCTTAATAGCATTTATCATTGTTTGAAATATATTGTATATTTACTTGTTAATCTATATCTCCTGACTATACTATAAGCTTCATGGGGGTATGATATTCATCTTGTTCAACACTATATCCACAGCATCATAAGTGTCTTGAACACAGGTTCTTTTCAATAAATATATGTAGAATGAATGAATAAAATATATTACTTGACTGTTATACATGACTTAATTTGGCAGTTAGTTTTGGAAGTATAAGTGTGTCCCAGACTGTGGGGAATTTGTGGCCCTTGTGCTTATAATCATTATTCTTTAGGAGATGGCTCATTGTTTTTGTCACTATTTTCTTCTCCTTTCCCCTAACATACATGTCATACACACACGGTCAGTGTAATCCCTGCCCAATGCACCAACCCTCTAGTACGCCCTCTTTAGCTATAGAAATGTATGGAAGAGTAGAATAAAGCTGTTCTTCTTTAGCTGTGAGTAATAGTGGCATTATAGGCTGGATGGAAGGACTTTAGCTCAGAACTGCTTGATATATTTTGTTGGCCTACCTACAGAGTGTTTCTCAACTTCTCTGCGTCTGGCCAAAACAAATTCTGCATCTCAGTTTCTGCAAATTCACCCTCCTCCCTTCCTTTCCAACGTTTCTGATTTTTTTTTTTTTTTTGCCACTGTTGCAAATTTCTTTAAAAAAACTCATAACAGAAAATTGAGTTCCCAAACAAAAATCCCTACCATATGTAAAAGAGCATGTCCCTCTCTCAACTGGAGGTGTATTTTGAAATAAGACAGTGACAGCTCAGCAGTCATCTGCCATAGCTTGCTGAGTAAGCTGGGCTCAGGTTAAAAGGGGGTGATAGGCTGCCAGCCAAAACACTGACAGCATTGCTGAATTCAGAGTTTCAGAAACTCTATATGTCCCAATGATTCTGTGTAGATGCCATTAATTACACTCTCTCTGCTCTATCATTGTGAATACCTCAATTCAGTTCCCTCCTGTGGATCCAACAGATATGAATTTTATCCATAGAATTTGTTAACTTCTGTTTTTAAAAAAATATGTTTAGCATTAATAAAAAGATCATGGAAGAGTATTGCATCTGAATGAAACAATATCAGAAATGGACATAACCACATGTTTTGTATCAAATCTTTCATAAATTTAGATGGAAGATGAATTATACAGATTCTGTGGGTCATAATTGACCCAATAGTAACACTTGATTATGTTAGAGATATAGTTATTGGGAGTAATAACAATAGAATTAAAAAAATCAAAAGTAAATAACTTCAAAAGCATATATTGCATAGATGACAAAGTTACATAACCAATGGTTAACAGTAGGGGCTTAAATTATTATTTTTTACCTCATTCATTTTTATACAAGGTCTTGCAACTGATAAGGAGTTCTTGAGGGCTCATGATTCCAAAGGTACATTTAGATGAGTCTGTGCTACTCATAATAATGATGCCATTCATTGCCATGTGTAAGTCTCTGAGTAGTAAAGGTGAGGTCTTTGCTTTTGAAATCATTATACTTATTTCTTATAAAACTCTTGATGACGAGAATTCTTCAGGCTTTTTTCTTCCAACAATAGACCAATGCAGTAAAACTTGATAGGTTTCCAAGTGAATTTTCATTTCATAGGAGCTTTTAAGCTGTCTCCAGTGTGTAACTTGGAGACATTTCGATCAGTGTTTACATTTAAAATTTTCTTATATCCTAGGAAAATATTTTGTCTTTATATTTATAGAGCACCCAGATATAGTGTTACTTTCTATTTGAAGCAATATTTAAAAGGATAATTGAAAAGAAAGTTTGCCTTGTGAATCAACACTTATTTTTGTGATCTTTTTTTAAGACATTTAACAAAGTAAATTTGTTATTATTATAAGTGAGTAGACAATTTTCCCCACAAGGTTAACCTGTATTTACATTATTTTATTATCTGTTGAATGATATGATATGAAGTCTCTTTATTGCAGTTTAGCTAAAGAAGTAGCATGCCTGTGATGGAGCTGTCAATCAGCGTTTAGTCATACAGTATCTATTTCTATCCTGTTCTTCTTAGCACAGAAGGGCTATTATAGTCTACATTACGGCATAGCTACTTTGGATATAGATATCCTTGAGGGGCAGGATTTATTTTGAAAGAAGATACTCAACATAACATGACATATCATTTAGACATCCTTTAAAAGTACACATGCAGGTATTTCAAAGCAAAATATACCAAAGGCTATTTTTAAGTATTTAATTTAATATTTTATGAATTCATTTCTCTTTTCTCACTTTAATAGCACTGCAGAAGACCAACAGGGTCATGTGACTCTTTGTAACTGAAAGTGTCTTTTTTAAAGTGATCCCTGTGCAAGCCTTCATTGCATTATCACCTATGAAGGGCTAACTTTTGTAAGATATGATGCATGTCAAAGTTAGCAAGAGAGAACCATTTAAAGCCAAAGAAGTAGAAAAGCAGTGCTGAAATGCATTTATAAACACCTGAAAAGTGAAACTTTTCCAGATGTTCAATAATATATATTTCCAAGTACACCAGTATATATGGAATATGACTAAAAATTAACGAGACTGATTACAAATCACAAACATGAAAATCAGTCATGCAGCTGTAAAACACACTGGATATACTTCCAGATGTGATGATAAAAATGGATACAACCTTTTAAAATATGAGCTCTGGATATGCTGTGCATGTGGCACTCATTAGCTGAGCAAATGGGTGTTAATCTTTATGACAGTCGATCGCTGTGCTGCATTCTTATGAAGAACTTATCAGCTGGTCTGACCAGATCATCAAGACCATCACGACTTAATTTACAGGATAATTATTTTCCCTTCCCTTGCGATTCCATGGATTTAAAACTCACAAGAAACTTTTCCAAAAGAAATAACTGAAGCATTTAAACTTCCCTTTCCTCATAGCTGTGTAGTAAATACGTAAAAAAAAAAAGATTTAGATTCACAGATTCCATTAGGAATTCAGCAAGATTGAGTATCGAATTTCTCAGTTCAGGACTGAGAAACTAACCTTATTTTCCTAACAGATTTGATTTTCATTGAATACCCCAAAGGTGCTCATGTAAGAAAAGATTTCATCTTTTCAAAGAATAGGCATTTTTAATCTATAGCTTATAAGTGTTCTCTTCAGTAGATAAATTGCCGGGAGCCGGTCCATGCTTGCTGTTTCAAGGGACCTGGCATATATGGCATACTGTTCTTAATATGTTTGCTCACCTTCTTGGCACTATGTGTTTTAACCAAGGTCTCCTCTCTGAGAAAGGTTGTTTCCCCAGGTAGGGATTTTCCCCTGAAGTTAGGGAGGGAATAAAACCTCTTAACTAAGTGCCAGGTGGGTAATTAATCACTTTAACTATGAACAATCATGCTTAAGCTACATAATCTTTACTCCCTGGAATGGAGATAAGAAACACCCTAACCTTTGGAATAGAGATTGATAGGATTGGAATCAACTGGTATAAATACAGATGTAACAAGACAGAACTTAGAAGACAGAACCTACACTCAGAACCTAGACACAGAACCTACACAGAATCTAGAGACAGAATCTAGCGAGAGAACATGGCAAAAGATCCTGGACTGAACCTGACTACAGAAATTGGCAAGAGAACCTGACTAGAACCTGGTGATTGAACCTGGCTGGAGAACCTGGACAGAACCTGGCTGGAGAACCTAGCGAGGGAACATGGCTACAGAACCTGGCTGGAGAACCTGGAGAATCTAGCAAGAGAACATGAACACAGAACCTGGCTGGAGATCCAAACCAGAATTTCGCTGGAGATCCAGACCAGAACTTGGCTGGAGATCCTGGCTAGAGATCCTGGCTAGGCTGCTGATCAACTGAACACTCTCCGTGTCCTTCCTTCTTCGCCGACTCCGTCTACGCCTTTGGGAACCCCTGGACCTGCTGGGGTTGGACCCCGGCAATAAATAGTTACAACGGAAATGTCATGTCAGAGCTCAGGAAGAATCTGCAGATCCCTAGTGCCCTAACAAACATTACTTCTCTTCAGAAAGCTTCATATTACCATTTTTCCTATGTACGCACAGTATTACTATCAGGGAACTTGTTGCTTTGGACTACCTTGAATTAATTATGGAAGATGTGATAGAATACCAGACCTACCCATCGGAACCTGTGAGCTTGACATGCTAGACACAATGTAGAAGAGGCAATTCAAACTTCTCACATAACTCTGCCAGCAAGCACCAACCTATTCAACAGTAACTTCCTGTTTCTTAGGCAACTTTAAGTGGAGATAGCCATTGTGCCAATATTTTCTCTTTGTGGGGTGACTTATTGTCCCCTAGGGGTGGCAGGTACCATGAACTGCATCTGTGTTCTAATAATAGTAGTTAGATAGAAACTGAAGATGGTCTCTTCAGAAAAAGATAGAATCATCTCTTTGTTGGGAAAAGCCTAGAGCCGTGGTCGGCAAACTGTGGCTCGCAAGCCACATGCGGCCCTTTGGCCCCTTGAGTGTGGCTCTTCCTAAGCCTTAGGAGTACCCTAATTAAGGTATATAATAACAATGTACCTACCTAAATAGTTTAAGTTTAAAAAAATTTGGCTCTCAAAAGAAATTTCAATCGTTGTACTGTTGATATTTGGCTCTGTCGACTAATGAGTTTGCCGACCACTGGTAGAGTATCATGGGCACTTCATTAATGAGTTCATGAAAATAAGTAAATCACTTCCTTGCAGAGTTTTAGATGGATGCTTTGGGAGTAAGTTTAACTCATTTAATTCAGTATGGAACTAGTTAATGTCCTAAAATGTTTACTATGTTTTTTTTTGGTGGCCTGGATTAAAACTTTTCCAAAATATCTGATACTTTCATGCACAAAGTCATGAACCATATCCAGATCATTAAATATTAATGAAAAAAACTTCAATTCAAAAATAGTAAGGAATTACTCTTTTAATAAATCTATGAAGACAATTTAAACCAAAATTGTAAAAAAAATAAATTGACTAATTATGGGTGGAGTGGATTATGACAGACACTATGAAAAAAAACAAAAGGTGAATGGGACAGATTGTTCTCTCTTAAGAAATGATTGTTGAAAGTATTGTTGAAAGTATTTCATATGTTCCTTTTTTCCTTATGCTAAGCAAAATAAGTCAGAGAAAGATAAGTATCACCTGATCTCACTCATATGTGAAATGATAATATGTTGAATGGACTGTGATGCATGGTAGAGTGGGAGCCTTGGGGAGGCAGCGGCAGGATGGTGGATCCTGTTGAATAGAAGCAGGGAGGAGGAACTTCAGCAACTCTAGCACAGCTTTTGCCCAAGTGTTTCCTACCAAGTACATGATTAATACTAGATTCTTAAAGGCATTACATTCTAGAGCCTTTCATGTGATAACAGTCATTATTCTTCTTCACCAGCAGACTCTAAGACATAGTAATACTCAGATATTTTTGACCCTTGATTTTCTTTTTCTTCAAGGAATATCTCTTTATATGAGTCTTCTATAAAAATTCATCTGGGGTGAAAGGATTCAGAAGTACAAATTAGTAGTTACAAAAGAGTCATGAGATATAAAGTGCAGGAAAGGGAATATAGTTAATAACATTGTAATAGCTATGTATGGTGCCAGGTGAGTACTTGAAATACCAGGGGGATCATTTTGTAAGCTGTATAATTGTCTAACCACTATGCTGTACAACTGAAATGGATACAAAATAATGTTGAATTTAAACTACAATTGAAATTTTTTTTTTTTTTAAATTCATCTTGGGAAATAAAGTTCTACTGATTATAATTTGGTGATTCCAGTCGGTCAGAAAAAGAACATTTACATTATATTACATGAGAGATTTTTGAGATCTAATCTAGAGTAGGGAAGCTGGGGGAGAAAATGATAAAGATTACAGAGATATTTTATCAGGTAAAATGAATAGACTTTGGTGATTAATTAGTAAGATAGTCATATGGCAGTGTTTAGCAGGCAGAGAGAAATGCAGGGCTATAAGTGAAACTTGGAATCCTTCACATAGAAATAAATACATGATGTCGCCAGGCTTGATGAGGTTGCAGTGAGAATCTGTGTAGGGTGAGAAAGAAGGGGATTTCTATCTTCAACGTTGGAAGTCTGCCTACTTGGAAGGACCAACCAAAGGGAAAAGAGCTTTCCTAGTAAATGTGAACATGGATAGAGTAAAATGTGCATATAATGAAGAATTAGGGCAATGGGAATTAGCATTAGGAAAGAGTTTTAAGTTTCAATTTGGTTAGTATGGAATAGGAGAAAGACTAAAAAGATATGAGTATAGGATGGCAGGCATCAACATTGTTGGTAATGGAATCTGGTCGGCAAAGCTCCAAGGAGTGAAAGAGATAATAAATACAAACCATTTGTTTTTCAGAGTAGAACACTGGGTTGAAAAGTAAGTTTTTATTGTTTTCTCTTTTTCTTTTTATTTCTGTTTTTACTTTGTCGGTAAGACTTTACTGGGTTTCTATCTAAGTAGGAGGCTTTTGAGAGGGAGACATTGGTGTTACAGAAGATGTAGAATAGCTGTGAAAAACAATGTTATTAAAATTCTGATTGAGGATTGATTATGATTTCTATGTTTAATGAACATAAACAATTTATATATGGAAATTAACAATAATTATTGGATTGAATATCCATTACATGCAAGGAAATAAAAAAACAGTATCTTTGTAAATCAGTTTTATGTATTTAGAAGTGAACTAAGCCCTTTCTAATTTCTGGATGTTTTAATGGCCAATCAATATAATCTATTCATCCATAATTTGAAAACAAAAGGAAATTTTATAAGCTCCATGGTAAGAGAAAGATAGTAGGCCTTATTATGGAAGATATCACAAATTATCATCTTTTTAGTCAATCAGCTATGATTTTTGAGCATTTATGTGTATGATGTAAAAGATACTATTATAAAACAGGACCCATATTCAAAGATCTTATAATTATTATGGTGAGACAATTCAGACAAAAAATAAAATAATACCATTTTGCATCTGGCACTTAGCAGAATGCCAGCCTCTATATTTTGGAGTAGCCTTTCAGAAAATGGCTTTAATAATTGATGATAATATATATCAATCTGTCCATGTATACGTATGTCTTTTGGTGGATATAAGCACCCATCTTCCATTGAGTGTACATATAGGAGTGGAAATATTGGATAATAGACCAAGTTCATGTTTAGCTTTAGTTGATGCCACCAAATAAATTTCAAAAGTGTTTGAATTTACATTCCAATCAAGGATGT
The DNA here is from genome assembly GCF_014108235.1 of Myotis myotis. Lineage (NCBI taxonomy): Eukaryota > Metazoa > Chordata > Mammalia > Chiroptera > Vespertilionidae > Myotis > Myotis myotis. The sequence continues at coordinate 142,594,831 of NW_023416313.1, read as the reverse complement.
GTTAATTTACAATTGATATACTCTTCCCATTATTTGGTATTGAACAACCTTTTTACTTTAGCCATTCTTGTGGGTATATTATAGCATAAGAATGTAGTTTATGTTTCATTTCCTTATTTAGTGATGATGTTGAGTATCTTTTTATATGCTTACTGTCCATTTAGATATTTTCATTGTTTGTGAAGTGCCTGTTGAGTTCTTTTGACTATATTTGTGTGTGTGTGTGTGTGTGTAACAACAAATCTCTCTCTCTCTCTCTCTCTCTCTCTCTCTCTCTCTCTCTCTCTTTCCCACTCCACTCTCTCTAAAATCAATCAACAAATAAAGTTAAAAAAATAAAATTGAGTTGTCTGATTTTTGTTGTTGTTTGGAATCCCAAATATTTTATGAATTTGAATTCTTTGTTGGACACAGACATTATAAATACCTCTTCTAGTTTATTACCTGCTTTTTACTCAGTGGTTTCTTTTGATGAACAAATGTTATTTATTTTAATGAAATCTAATTTATCTAAGTTTGATTTAATTTACAAGAAATATTTGCCTAACTCAAACTCATAAATATAATTTCCTCTGTTTTCTTCTGGAAGATTTAGACTTTTAATTTTTATATTTCAATATGATCCATCCACTTTGATGAACTAATTCAAATATTATGAACTATTCAAATATTGAACTAATATTTGAATATGGTATAAAACAGGAACGAATTCATTCTTTCCATGAAGGTAGCCAATTAATTCACCACCATTTATTTGGAAAGACTATACTTCTCTTCGGAATTGTACCAGTACCTTTGTGCCAATCCCTGTGCCAATACCACACTGTCTAATTACTGTAAATTTATAGTAAGTCGATATCTGAACGTATATGTCCTCTAGCTTTATGTTTCTTCTCAAGGCTGCTTTATTTTAGATCATATGCATTTCTACAGAAACATTAGGATCAGTTTTTAGATTTCCATACAAAAAGTCTCCTGGCATTTTGATCGAGACTCTACTGAATTTTAGGTCACCTTCAGCAACAACTGACATAATGATAGTGAGTCTTCTAATTAGTAAAAATGGAATATTCCTCCATTTAATTGTCTTTAATTTCTCTCAATAGTGTTTGTAATTTTTAGTGTTGAGGCCTTACATTTTATTTTAGATAAACATATTTTAAACTCTATAAGATATTACTATTGTTAATTTAGACAGTCAACATTCTTTTGGATTTATCCATATTTTTACATGTTTTGTTTAATATTTCTTTGCTTCTGTTTCTGAAGTACTTCCTGAGATATTTCTCTAATATGGAAATGCTCAGTATAAGAAACTATCTCTTTATTTATGTGATATTTTCTGTGTTTATAGGCTCTAAACAAGCCCATTGGGGTAAAAAAAAACAAAAACACACACACATTCATTTCACTGTTCTCTGACTTCCACTATAACTATTAAGAATAAGTTATTAATATTACTGTTACTGCTTTGAATATAATATCAGAATCTCTGTATGCATCTAAGACATCTTCTTTGATTTTAAGCAGTTAAGACTCTGATATATCACAGGGTGATTTTCCTTATATTTATTCTTCTCGAGGTTCATATATATTCTATTGTGTTTTAATGTCATTGTGTAGTTTTATAAAATTCCCTTCTAATGACTCTCTGAATGTTCCTTTCCCTTATTCTCATTCTTCTCTTTTTCTGATACTTCATATACACATGCTTTAGACATTTCATCACATTGCACATGGCTATTATATTGGTTTCTGTATTTTACATTCTTCATTCTCTCTGGGTTTCAGTTTGGATATTGTCTCCTAATTACATTTCTCTTTATTAATCCTCTATTATGTTGTAGAGGTTATATCCTACTTAAAAAATCTTTGCCTCACTAATTCTTCTCTCTGAAGAAGGTAAAACAGTTAAAAGAAGTTTATCTGCCATAAAATTCACCTACTGATTTCTGACTTACGTATTGTTCTCAACTTTGGAATATCCATTGGCTTATTTTACACAGACTATATGAATCTTTTACTGAAAACTTCAAGAATTTTCTTGAATTTCATTTATTTATTTAAAAACCTGTCTGATAACTCTAGTATCTGGATCAGCAGTGGGTCTAATTCTATTATCTATTTTTTCTCTCTCTCAGTTTTGGGATTTTTGGTTTTTGTGTCCTGGTATGTCTGACAACTGTTTGTTAAATGTCAGACATTATATATGGAAAACTGTAGAGATAAATTGTAGCTCAGGCTCTGACTGATGTATTCTCCTCCCAGAGAATATTTATTTCTATGTCTAGCAGACAGTCAGACTAGGGGGAGATTGCCCTAATCTGATTCAATTATTGATCCCTCAACCCTGTAAAACCTATTCTTGGTCAGAGACTAGAGGAAGAACCTCAAACTTTAATTGGGATTCAGCTCATTTGTGGCTTAGTATCAGTTCTGTGAGAGTTTACTTCTCATGTGTTCTTAATTCTTGAGCATAATCCTTCAAAATCCCAACCGGAAGACTAGAGGTAAGTATCCTTTATTCTTGCTGGGCTATAAACTCCAAAACTTAAGGGTTTGGGTATATCAACCTACAACACCAAAAAAAACCCCCCCACAAATTAGAAAGATATAAAGAAAATATATTTAAGTGGACTGGTTTGTTCTCTGAAAATAGTAGATGAAGGAGTTGTTGTAAGAAAGCTTATACCTGTGACATCTGATTTTGAAAAATATGTTATTGGGATGGGTATTTGAGTCATATTTACATAAGTAAAGAGAAACATATTGCAAGTAATAATAAAAAAGAGTTCTAAAGAGAAGATGACCACTTCTATGAGAAATAGAGTATAGAAGTTGGACAAGTAAGAAAAATATGAAGTAATTCATACTTACTTGAAAGCTCTTATTTTTTTTAAAAAGAAAAGAATCATTTTAAAATTTCAAAACATTGTTATAAGAGTTTGAGGTATAAATTACTATACAGTAGTGGAAATCTTAGGCTTTATCTTTTTCAATGATCAGTCAAATTTGGCATATTCTCTAATTTTAATTTCTGTTCTGACCTGAATATAAGACTGGCATACTAAAGTTAATTGCACTCAGCTTAATTGCTCCTTGATTTTTGGCTCATTATTTGAGTTGAAAAAGTCAAAATGTTAGAAGTGGGCAGGGAGTTCTGATAAGTAAAACTTTGAAAGCATTCCTCCTAGCTAGCATGCTGAAATGGAGAGTCAGAATTGACTGAGATCAAATTTGACTCTACTTATTTTCACATATTTGGAAAGACATGACAATTTATTATCTTTTTCTCAAATCTATTGTCCTTGCTGTTTATCAGTGAGCAAACATCGTATGTCAGACTAACTGACATCTGACCACAGGTAGATATGGGGATGCTGATGAAAAATGTACACCACTTGCCCTGGCTGGCATGGCTAAGTGGTTAGAACATCAGCCCGCTAACTGAAGGGTCCTGGGTTTTATTCCAGTAAAGGGCACATACCAGGGCTGCAGGTTCCCCACCCCAGTTGGAGTGTAATTGGGAAGCAACCAATTGATGTGACTCTCTCACATCCATGTTTCTTTCTCTCTTGTGTCTTCCCTTCTGCTCCCTTCCACTCTCTCTCTAAAATCAATGGAAGAAATATCCTCCAATGATGATTAACAAAAAACAAACAAACAAACAAACAAAAAGAATGTGCCCCACCAACTACAAATATGTGTCTATTACTAAAAAATAAAAATGAAACTTCCAAACTATTGACCATCTTCTAGATTTTTTTCTTGTGTCTATGTTCATGAGTTAGAAGAAAGCAAGGCAACATATTCATCATTATGTGATTAATTAGTTAATAAGAGAATTTCAATATAATTGTAAAACAATCAAGGGACAACTGCATAAGGCAATTCATAATTGTAACTGTTTTATGTAGGCAGAACAACAATCAGTTAATCTTCACATCCAATGGGACTATATTATAGGGTTGGAATCAAATGTTTTTAAATATTAAAATACTTGTTAAAAGTACTTCCTGATGAAGAAACCTGTAACACCTGGAAAATTATCTGTAAATTTATCCAGAACTAGTTAAGATAGTTTGCTAGGATCTGGTGGAATGAATTGAGGTATTACCATAGTGAAACTTGTAAAATGGGATACTAATGTAAAAGAAATGCAACATCCACATATTTTAGTCATTTTTCTCTGGGTGAAACCTCAAATATTTCTAAAGACTGATTGTGTGTGTGTGTGTGTGTGTGTGTGTGTGTGTGTGTGTGTGTGAGAGAGAGAGAGAGAGAGAGAGAGAGAGAGAGAGAGAGAGAAGCAGTTAGACAAGAATATAAGTGTATGTGAAACCAAGATTTGTATTGATAGATAAGAGACTGTAAATAAACAAATTTGGAGTAGCATTTCACAAATTGGCTCTAATAATTGATGAGAATATTTAGTTGCTATTGCTATTGGTATTCTTATGATTAATAGATACCAAGTTAGACAAATTCTAATATCTTCCTACTCTTGTTATGTTTTACCCCATAGAACAGAATTAACTTTTTCTTTTTTGTAATGCTTACCTTTAGATTGGTCCTGTCTATCACATGAAGCATTGTTCATATGGGAAATCATGGTCTCCATTCTCTTCAAAACCTCCCCTTTTATCTCACTGGCAATGGATAGCACAGTATGGAATCTGTGCAAATGAAAACTCTAGAAACCAAATTCTTCCTAAAGCTAACAATGCTTCCCTGGGGTATAGTGAGAAGGGTCTCAATTCACCTCCTCCCCCTGTTCTCACTAGACACAGGAAACCCTTTAGCCACCAGCAATGAAGTTTCATAAAAGCCACTTCACTTTAGGAGTAACAAAGCCCCTTCCAGGAAGCAAACCAGAGACTCTAGTCAGATTGTAGAATTGCCCAAACATTGGGGTCCCTGCTTTTACACAGCACAGAATTGCACCATAAAGGCACCAGAGGCTCCTTAACAAGCTAACAACCTTGTGGAGCAACAAAGATCAGGCTAAAAATCACAGAGTTTCTGATTGAAGCTGAAGTTGAATTGCCATTTCAATTTTTCCCCCAAGAAAATTATCCAATTAATCTGCATGGATCTTCTGGGGAAATTTTTCTGTTATGCAAATAATTACTAGGGAGGATGAATGAAGCATTTAAAAAATTACAAAAACTGATGCATTTAAAAACTTTTACTTCTCAGGCCCATTAGAGTTGGAAATCCTTTCAAGGGGTATTTCTCAGGCTTATTCTTAACTAGAGGTCTGTTGCAGGAAGATTCCTGCAAGAATAGGGTTTCCTGCTGCTGGAGTGAAGCAGAGAAGGGAGCAAAACCCGCTGAGGCAGGCTTCCCTCCCGCTTCCGCCGTGCCCCGCTTGCTTCTCCACAGCTTCGCTCCCTTCAGCAGCGCTTGGCTTCCTTCTATGTTGTCTTCAGTCTTCGTTCTGGTGCCTGCATATGCAAATTCACCTCCATCTTTGTTGGGTTAATTTTCATACTCATCTGATTGGCTGGTGGGCATAGCAGAGTGACACCAATTTGCATGTTTCTCTTTTATTAGTGTAGATACATAACTAGTGCTCAAATAAAAGCTATACAGATGCCTTAGAGCCAGCAATCCTAAAACTAAACACCAAAACAAACAAACAAACAAAAAACCCAAACAATCCAATTAAAAAATAGATGAAGGACCTGATTAGTCATTTCTCTGAAGACATACAGATGGCCAATAGACATATAAAAAGATGTTCAACATCACTAATCATCAGAGAAATGCAAATTAAAACCACAATGAGATATAACCTCATAGCTGTCAGAATGGCTATCATCAATAAATCAACAAAAATAAGTGTTGGTGATGATGTGAAGAAAAGGGAACCCTCACACACTGCTGGTAGGAATACAGATTGGTACAACCTCTGTGGAAAGCAATATGAATTTACCTCAAAAAATTAAAAATGGAACTACCTTATGACTCAATGATTCCACTTCTGGGAATAGATCCAAAGAAACCTGGCACACTAATTCAAAAGAATATATGCACCCTTACGTTCATTGCAGTGTTATTTATAATAACCAAGATTTGGAAGCAGCCCAAGTGCCCATCAATAAATGAGTGGGTAAAAAAGCTTTAGTAAATTTACACAATGGAATATCACTCAGCTGTAAAAAAGAAGGAAATCTTACCCTTTGCAATAGTGTAGATGAACCTGGAGGGTATTGTGCTAAGTGAAATAAGCCTGTCAGAGAAAGACAAGTACCATATGATGTCATTTATATGTGGAATCTAATGAACAAAAATAAACTAGTTAACAAAATAGAAACAGACTCACAGCTATCAGCTGGGAGGTGGATTGCAGGGCTGGGTGAAAAATGTGAAGGGATTAAGTAGCAAACAAAACAAAAACTTCATACACACAGATAATTATAGTGATTACCAGAGAAAAAGGGGGTTGGGGAAAGGCAGAAGAAGATACAGGAGGGAAATAATTGATAATAGAAGACTTGACTTGGGGTGATGAACACAATACAATATATAGATGGTGTATCATAGAATTGTACACCTGAAATTTGTATACTTTTATTAACGAACTAGAGGCCTGATGCAGGAAATATGTGCAAGAGTAGGCCTTCCTTCCCCTGGCTGCCAGCACCAGCTTCTCTCTGGCACCCAGGACCCGGGCTTCCCTCGCAGCCCCTCTTTGTCCAGGATGACGGAAGGATGTCTGGTCTAATTAGCAAATTATGCTTTTATTATTATAGATGTCACCCTGATACCTTCAATAAAAATTAAGAAGAAGACCTGGAGGATGATTGTTAAGGAAATCACAGAAGTCAGAGGTCCACCCCAAATAGGCTTTTCTTCACTTGATCAGACTTCGAAGTCACTTCCATTGTGGAGAGTGTCAACATAAATTTCATTTCTCTAAACTTCCTTCCCAATTTCTTGTCAAGTCCCCTCCAGGAAGGGCAGAAGCTAAGTGATAACTAGCACAATTGGATAAGTCAGCAACACTGATACCTTCTGAAGATGAGAGATTCAGAATCATCATATAAGCAAGGAAGCCAGCCAGCACTGCAGCTTTATTTATTAATAAAGAAAGAAAAATGGATAGATCAGATTACAGCAGCACTTTACTATGGGAGCTTTTACAGCATATTGCAAAATATCTAATATCCTCAAGCCTCCCCTTCAGTTCTTTTGTGTATAAAGAAACCATTTACCTCCCCTTCCTAGGGAATCAAGTGCTTACTAGTAGCTGGTATCAGTTCCTCACCCCTCCTCTTTGCTTGGGTCAGATTGCAATATATCTATATCTATATGCATATCTATCTATCTATCTCTCTATATATATCTTAACCTTTTAGGTAAGGCAAGAAAAGTAAAAATATTATTGTACAGAGGATATGCATATGAATCATAGTTTGCTTTGGCATGTGAAAATGACATGGATCATAATCTGAAATTTCATATGCAGTTGACATAATACATACTCCTTGCTCCTATCTAGTTTTTCTTCCTCATTCAGTTTGTATCCAACATTTGAAAATTGATACTAACAATTTGGGCAAAAAGGCTGCCTACTTTTGACATCTAGGATCTGTTCCACTTACAAAGACTCTTCTATGTTCTACTCTGTGATATTTACTTGTTTAGAGTACTGTAGTAATAAAAGGACATATTGTTTGAGTAGGAATTAAGACATTTGCAGTTATTTATAGTGTTAGAAAATCAAATTCTAGTGGAATATCCAATTGCTGTGAAATTACAAACGTAAGTGTAACACTACATTTCAGCTAAGGCATTGACAATCCTACACACGTACATCATGAATAAAAAGCAAAATACAACTCTAAAATATTTTAGTAGAAGGTACTTCTCTTCCTGAGGACAAAAGATCAATTTTAAATCATAAAAATGTCATTAATGGGGATTTGGAAAATAAGATAAAAAAATAAAAATATATAATTTAACGTACTACATATTGTGCCCTTTATATTTTAAAGAGCAAGGAATCAATACACCACTGTACCCAAAAAAGACAGAGAGCTTGTGCCCTGTATTTGGAGAAACTAAGGTGATAAGATGAGATAGATTTGCTCAGGTGATGTGCTTCAACCAGAGTAGCAAACCCTTGCTGCTCCAATAATCAAAATGACCCTGCTTTCTGTGTTTGACATACCTATGTCTATCCGTGCCCTTCTCCTGGAAATCTGTCATTAAATCCAAAGCCCTGATCAACTAAAATTGCTTTGTTGATACCTCATGACTTTAGAGCAATTGGGAGGTACATGACTGGTTAAAACCATTCTTTTCTAATGATACTAAAATGAAAAGATATTAGAGGTGGCTTTTCATAATAAGAGTCTTTTTCTGGATCAGATACAGTAAACAAGAATCAAACACATGCAGAAAAATGTAATTTAAAATTTTATGTTGCATTTCGTTGAAATGTTAACTGAATAATATTGCTTTGGCACATATGTTATATTCATGTCAATATGTTTCATATGCTAAAAAGATCTGTGCAAGAGTGCCTCGCCTTCCCTGTTTACAAAAGAACTAAACAGCTGTAAGCTGATAGAAGCAGAGAGAAATTTAATTAAAAAGTTCTAGGACCAGTTCAGATTATTCAACCATACTTATCTAATAATCTTGTGGTTTAATATAGAAAATAAAATACGAGGATACTGTTCACTAGATGCTCCAATTGAGAAAGAAGAGCCATTTAGTTGAATTTAATACTAGAAGGTTCTTTCCCACTTCTTTCTTCATTCAGGTTCCCTTTTTAGACTCCCCAACAGGTTAAAATAATAATAATAATAATAATAATAATAATAATAATAATAATAATAAAGCACTCACTAAGTTACAGTGAAAGTTATAAAATGAGTATTAATGTATAGCATTTGAACACAGGAAGCATCCAAGGCCTTCTATACTGCTATATTCCAGTCGAGATTCTTAAATAAATTACTAGATGTATGACTGTATGAATAGTCACAGCAATAGAGAATAAGTCAGCTAGGAATATTGAAAGATAATACCCTGATAACTTCTTATAGAAGTTACTCTTTTGAATAGTTCCGGATCCAAATTTGGCAGTGTAATACCCTAAAATTTTCACTTTCATATTTGCCTAATTTTGACGAACATACCTCTTTCTTCTCCACTTTCATCTTAGAAAATTAATTCTCTGTCAATTTCTTAGCAAAATCATTCACAGCAAAGAGGGCATATTCGCCACAACTCATCCAGAAAAATTTGAGATTTTTCTTCATTAGAATGTTCTCCACATGTCTGCTGTAGTTCTCGTAACTTATAATAACCTATCAAATATTTTACTATAAAAGTTCTTTAAAGTCATCTGTACTATCAGAAAAAAGACATTTAACAACACTCCTTTGTGCCTAAATATTGCAGATACAATTGTTTGCATTGTAAATCATATTGTGAATGAAATAAAGTTCATGTTGTGTTCACATTATAAGCATTGTTTGTTGTTCTTTTCCGGAATAGTCAAATGCTAATTACCTTTTTTCATAAATATTCTTGAATATACACAATGTATATTGCTATGTGAGCAGTGTCTTTATAAATAAAACCTACTCAGACAATTGAAGGGGAAAAGCAGCAACCCAATCTTTAATTTGAATAGCCATTTCTTTTTTAGGATGCTATAGGATAGGATTTCCTGGCTGTTAATTCCCTTTTGTTTCTCTGAGGTGATCTTGGAAATGTTTGAGATTTTTAGTTTAACTTGATACAATATAAACTGCTTGGAATACTTCAGTTCTTATGTCTGTGAGCTTTATTACTTGATCCTTAAGTAAAAGTTGTGTTATCAAATTCTAAAAAATGATGACAAGGTAATTCTGAAGGGACTTTATTTGATTTTATTAACTACATATCCCAGAAATTACTCACTTTACTATGAAGTTTGGATTGGGGGAAAGAAAAATTGAAGAATTTAATGAGTAATATTAATGGTATATGGACATTCTTCATTTTTGTCATCATGAAATATTGAGAAATTAATATATTAATAACATTATGATATACATATATGGATAGTGATTCTTATTGTGTTTATGATTATCATATTATTCCAAATATGAATAATATCATTTATGGTTCTAAGTTTTATCTTATTCATTTTATTTTTAAAAATATGAATTGATAATAGTACAGATATATTATGTTTTTATTTGAAGTAAAGAATTTCATTTTGTAAATATAATTGATAGAAAATATTTTATCACTTTTAAAAAACATGAAGATATTGCCGCATACAGTGATTGGGGCTTATTCTGAAAACAAATTATTTCAATGAAGGGGGAGACAGCCCCAGTGAGGAAGTCATGGGGTGCAAACACATGACACTCTTATACAACAATGAAAAACCTTTAAGCATGAAGAAATTGTAATATATGTGGCACTTGTAGGTACATTAAGATAAAATATCCAGAAGCCAGTAAATTTTTTCATGCTGTCAGAGTATTCAACGGTACATATGAGCTGTCGAATTTCAGTCATCAACATCCAAAAAAGCTTAGCATTTGATAAAACAACTTTCCAATAGAAACAATTCAACTTCATACTACCAGGCACAAGGAGACTAAAAGATTAAGTAAAATAGCAGTTGCCACTCTCTGAATGTTTACTATCCTCCTTCTACCTCCTTTTGAGCAAGGCCTTGTAGCCTGTAGTAGCAATTACCTCTTTTTTTTTTTTTTTTTGGCTAAGGCAGAAAGAGGGTAAGGGAGAGGGAGAATGAATCAGAATAATCAGGAAGTACTAAAGGGCCACAGGGGTGTGTAGTTCTCAGAATTCTTTTTTATCAATTTGGCTTCAATGAGCTTTGGGATTTACTACAAGTCTATCTGGGAAAAGAGAAGCAGAAAAGAAAAATACTGAGAACATGTGTACACTCATCATGTTGTGCCTCAATTGACAGGACACTTTGGAATCACCTTCCACATAAAACATTAATACAGATGTTGTCTTCTGCACATGAAGTCAAAAGAATTTATAAATTGATTAAGTAATCAATAAACCTGACTATTCTTAGCTCCTTCACCCTGTCACAAAACATTGTTATAACAGGACTTTGGTTTCCCTAAAGGTTTGAGTTAATTCTGTTTTGCTATTCTAGACTCAAAACTAGGCAAAATATTATACTGGTTGAGGTACATTTATTAATTCTATAATCCTTTATATTTCATAGGAATCCATTCTATATTCTTAAAATATAGTGGCATATACAGCTAAAAAGATTAATGCTTCAGCATTTTGCCAATTATATCTTCCTTCCCTCTAAGACAAGACATTTTATACTTATTTACTTTTCATTGCAGTATATCCTTATAATACTAGTGTTTATGGATAAAGCATTCAGGTAAAATCCTCCACAGGAATTCCAATACCACACACACACACACACACACACACACACACACACACACACACACACCACACGTCTACTAGGTTTGATATACGCTATCTTACATTTGTTTTTGAAGTTCTCACTCTGCATTTATAGGAAACTGATACTGTACTTTCCTGGGGGACAGAAAATGATGAGAACATTTATGTAAAAATAATGTGTCATTAAAATATATTTACTGTGTTACTGTGAACCCAGAGCTAAGCAAGACACAGTTCTTATCTTCAAGGAGCATATAGTTTACAGGGAAGAGAGACAAGAAATATAATTACTATTATTCAAAATATGCTCTAAAGATCGCACATGGTCAATATCTGGGAGCATGTTAAAGCTGTACCATGTCAGGTCATTCACCGGACCGACTGAAGCAGAGCATGAACTTTCACAAAACCCCCAGGTGATTTGTATGCATATTCAAGTTCAAGAAACAACACAGAGATTCACACCTGAGTAGGATTACTGTCACAAACCTAGAAGCAACGAAGGGATGGAGAAGTGTGAAGATGAGAAGGTTGCATGATGGGATGAGAAGATCCCGGTGCCTGCACTTCATTCTTCAAATGGAGGAGAGGTCACTAGTCAGGCAACTTTTACTGGCATAAAAATAAATGTTATAAAAGAGATATTAGTTTTTGAATGTTTTTGGTTTACACATCATTTGGTAACATAGTCATATTATTGTTGACAATATGCCAGTTTGACAGAAATATGATTATATATGTCCAACTCAGCGTATGGTTTGCAGAGGAATGAGTGACCAGGGTGGCTTCTAAGAACAGCTTGGTCAGGTCCTGCCATTCTTCAGTGCAGTGACAACATAGGAAACTTTCTGCATCAAGACCTCAACCCAGACCACACCAGTAGAGCCGGGTTACATAAAGATGATCATTTGGAAACCAGGCAGTTAAAATCATTTTCATGTGCTCCCCAAAGCTTTAAATAGTGATAGGAACTAAGAAGGTCACACCAACATCTTTTGATCAGGTCTGATTGTGTAAATCAATACCTCAGCCACTCTCCCTCCACCAGTTTGCGTTGACTTCAGGGTGCTGTGAACATGTTGATTGTGACCAAGGGAGAGTCATGCAAGCAACTGACTATTCTCTACTTTGCCGTTACATGTTATGTTGGTGTGTTTGAATGTTATCTCTTCTACATTAAATATCAGATAAGGGTAACCTTCTGAAACAATATTTTTCTGAATGTGACTGTATATACATATAAATGACATGCAAGAATCATATATAAGAGTTGATAAAATTGTATGGGATATCAATAGATGATCCTCTGGGTAAGACATATACAAAAGTAAAAACAAAGCCTTACTTTTCAGTGCTGGTGGAGACACTAAATTATTTTAAAATAATTCTAGTTAATACATCATATTCTTATGGTATATCCCAAAAGACAAAAAGATATTTTGGGATATAATAATTATTATTTGGAGCCAAGTTAGGAAAATAGCAAATTATTATTTTTGGAACTTGATTCAGTTATTTTATTAATAATTATTTGATTTAATAGGGTGTAGGCATTTTTAGCTTTTGCATCTTTTTATTTTTTTACATATATATCAGTTTAGATCTAACTATAGTTAGAATATAATTCATTGTCATTGTTTATGCTTTATATTCATTCAATTGAGGTTTTCTTCCTAGGATAAAGAAAATTCATGGAAAAATGCTTGGACATAAAAAAATGCCTTCAGCTCTGTCTGGTGTGCTAAGTGGTTAGAGCATCACCCATGCACCCAAGGGTCACAGGTTCCATTCCCTGTCAAGAGCAGGTACCTGGGTTGTAGGTTCAGTCCTAGCCCCAGCTGGGCATGTACGGGAGGCAACCATCAATGAGTTTATCTCACATGGACCTCTCTCTCTCTCTCTCTCGCTCTCTCTCTCTCTCTCTCTCTCTCTCTCATCTTTCTGTCTCTCTTATCTCTCTTCCCTCCTCCCTTCCACTCTTTCTAAAAATTAATGGAAAGAAATCCTCCACGAGGATTAGCCAAAAAAAGTATTCATAAGTTAGAAAAGGTAAATAAGTTTTTATATACCGTATAAGATGATCTTACAGAGGACTTGATTTTTTTTCCTTATAAGTTTTAAATGTTTCAAGTAGTCCTAAATACCCATTTTAATTAATCCCTTTCTGAATTGCAACCTCATTATTAGGAATTTTTTGTAGGATTTTCCTAAACAGTAACTTTTATTGTGAATCTATTATTGGATTTATTCAGATTATACCATAGCCTTCAAAAATTCTCTTCTGCATGTGCCAGTGATACCTTTGTTAAATTTAAAATCTTCCTATTTACATTTAACTAAGAATTGATGTTTGGGGGTCTATCCAGAAAAAAAATCCACTTCAATAGTTCACAAGGAAGAGAATTAATTTAGAAAACTAATTGCATAGGTGATGAAATAGCTGAGAAAAATAACTGGTAACGTTAGGGATGCAGTAATTTAGAAATTAACACCATCAGGGACTCGCTAATACCCTCAGACTGGAGACTCAAGTGGAGAAAACTGGTCTGGGAGCCTCTCAGGTTAGAGAATGGAACAATGATGGGCCTGGATGATGGCAGCTGGAGTCACAGAAGAGGCAAGCTGCTCTCAGTGAACCTGCTTAAGGAGGGGCTATTCCAGCTGCCTCCTCCCTCACCCTGCCCGCCACCTCTCACCTTCACTCCCCACTGACTGACCCAAGCCAGAAGTCAGCTAGTATTGGAGCCAAGAAAATTAGCCTTCAGGGATCAGAAGGAAGAGGAATCAATCTGCTAACAAACAGGCCCAAGACCTGCAAAATTATCTTTCAGGTTTTTATAAACAAATGTAAGAAGGGAAGTTGTATAAGCACTTGTGGCAGTAAAGATAGAAATATACACATCGCCCTCTGGAGAAATCTGGCACCTACATTTTTTCACTCGTCAAAGAGGGCAATGAATCACAATAGAAATTATAGGAGAAAGAGAATGATATTAATCAAAGAAATTTCCGGTGAAGGAGGTATGGAAATCTCTAAGCAAGTTACAGAAAGAAAGCTACAATCTTCAAGCCACTGAATTGAAAACAAAGCTTCAGATGATAACTGTATGATTTGACAAAGATACCTCAAATTGCTCAGGAAAATCTCTTTCTTTGCAGTAATGTTTCAGGCTATTTAAAACAGACTCTCAGTCGAGGAACTAAACAAAGATGCTAGGATTGGATATAGAAGACAGATGAGTTTGGCTGTTATCCACATAAGAATGGAAGCCAAAATTATGCTGACTGAAAATGGAGCCAAGCGATGTCATATAGATTTGAAAACCATGTTGTGCCAAGGAAGATGTTACTGTTTTTCAGTTTCAGGTTTTAGTAAGGATCATACGTTGTTTGATTTCTTAAACTAGTTTATATATCCTAAATATCTCTGCAACTTTGCAATGCTCTATTTTTTTTTTTTTTTTTTTAATTCTAGATTTGACAGTTTGGTCTAGATTCCAAGCCTGTGTAGATGGGTGGTATGATCCAGCATTTTGGTTCATTTGGGTATATCTTATTGATTTGCATTGTGTGACTTATCAGGTGATATCAACTCATTGAAGTGAAAATAGTTTAAAATTATTTATAACTCTCGCTTAGACTAGCAATTGAGTCAGTCATACCCTTGAAGGAGATGCACTAGGACTTTACTAAAGGTGAAGGGTTCAAGGGATGTTTCTTCTCTCTCTTCCTTGTGCCCTGAAACTGAGGTAAAGAATAAGAGTCATCTTTGCTTCGTATAATGATGTAGAGCAGCGGTTCTCAACCTGTGGGTCGCAACCCCTTTGGCGGTCAAATGACCCTTTCACAGGGGTCGCCTAAGACCATCCTGCGTATCAGATATTTATGATTCATAACAGTAGCAACATTACAGCTATGAAATAGCAATGAAAATAATTTTATGGTTGGGTCACAACATGAGGAACTGTATCTAAAGGGCCAGAAGGTTGAGAACCACTGATTTAGAGCAACCAGACCCAAGAAATATGTGGTGGAATCATTTGCAAGGGTGAGATCTGTGGGCATATTTTCAAACATGTTCAAAAGCTCGTGTGCACATGTATATTTACAAACTTGTGGCTGTTAACATTTCCTAGTATTTTAAATTTCATAAGTGATTATTATAACATGTGGCATCTTCAGATAAGAAATGGAGTTTAACTGGAAAAGGGATCTTTCATAAACCTTTTAAAGGCTGCCATCATTTTCTTTGTAAATCTATGGATAGCTAACGTAATCACAAGCTTCCAGAAGATAAACCGCACAATGTTGAATGGCACTTGTATATTTGTAGCAATACTTTTGTTCCAGAAAGGATTTCCAGAGAGTTTTAAAGGTCTACAAAGTGGAACAGATGAAAATAAGCTAAAAAGTTGCATGACAAAAATCGAGTGAGTGGGATTAGGAAAATACGTGTGTGGATATGTGTCTGTGCATACTGTGGCTTGTTTTTATTGTTAACAGGATGCAAAACAACCCAAGTAGCACCATCAAATGTTCCGGTTATATGCAGATGTACTAATGCTAGTAATATATGTCAACATATTTTGTAAGTATTATAGAATAATACACAGAGGAGATGTTATTGTAATCATCTCACTTCAGCCTAAAAATGCCCCCAAACAACATTTAATTCTACTATTTGTTTTCAGTGGTTTTAAAATAAGAAAACCTATAACACTTTCCTTAAAATAGAGGTTTAAACCTAATTTCCATTTCCCTAACTCCCTATTGTCAATATGACTTTCTTACCATAGAACTTTTATACAATTAAAGACATTTTATAGTGATTGAGGTTCTGCAATTTAGGAACCTGGATTCTACTTCAAAATTTTAAGTCACCATTGAACCTTGTCTCCTAATCTTTGCTCCTTATACAGCTCTCAGGTGTACAACTTTATCCATCTGTATCCTAGGATCCAGTCTGATTTTCCTGTTTCTGCTTCCAGACCTCAGCATTTTGCTGGTAAGGTCCATGGTCTTGGCTTCTTGTGTTGCTCATCTTGTCTCTCATCCAGGTCTCACTTGCTGCAGCTTCCAGGTTCCTGTTGAATTCTGCTTTGGGCCAATTGTGCAAACATATCACTGGCAAGCTTCTTCACATGCAGACACTCTCTTGCTCTACCTGGATGACTGCTCTAATTTCTCTCCCACGTTTGCCCTCATCCCTCCAGGCCCTTTCAAGATTTTAATACATTTGCTCTCATTTCCCTTATAATCGCCTTCTAGTTAGGAGATTCTATTTCCAGATTACTCATTTCTCTTCCTTCTTTTCCTATCATAGTCCTGAAATAGCAAGTTTTCAATTATAAAAATAACTAAAAACATCTTCCAAAACAAGCACATTCATTCATTCATTCATTCATTCATTCATTCATTCATTTTCTCTGCTTTGTAAACATAGCCACAATCCAGCAGGGCAAGAAATAATTATGATATGATATAAAATGTTCATGATGGAAGAATATCTCAAATACTACAAGAGCATAGAGGAATCTGGACAGAGGTCAGGAATATGTAACATTTCAACTAGATCTTGAGGGATTAATAGGAGAATGTGGCAAAGATCTTTAGAGGAGAGGGAACAGCAAGGTTGCACGCTTGGAAGGCATTAACAACTCGATAAACAGGAGTGTCAAATCCCTAGATGGGAACAGAGCGCCAGGCTGAGAAGACAAGTGGTACTGGTCCGCAGGTTGTGGCTCCTCACAGAACCCAGGCGCATCTGAATCAAAAACCTATCCTCTTAACTGCTCCGCATTATCCTCCCAGGAAGGCCTGTCAAACTTTATCTATAATAAATCTCTCATTTAGTTCAGAAGCTAAATTACTCAAAGACACAGGAGTCTGTGCTAATGGATGTTATGGCAGGCTCTGCAAACTCAACTATCTACAAAGACCAGACAGTAACGTAAGTCTCTGTGAGACTCTGTGATACAATACTGGTAGCTTTATGATGAACATGGAGTTCTATGAAGTCTGGAGAATGAAAGTAGCATTTAAATATGACTGCCTTTTAGGTCTACAGATTGATCTCATGAGAAATGCCCAGTTAGCATTGCCTTATATTCTCCTTTTCTAGAAATCCAGATGTTATCTAACTACTAATTCAAACTTTTAAAAGTGAGCCAATGCATTGGGGACCAAACCAACAATTAGTCCATACTTGGCTCTCCAGCAATTAGTTTATAGCCTCTGTGAGAAGACCAAAGTCTTTCTTTCTTTGAGGCTAGTCAGAGAGCTTAGTCCATAACTGAAAAGTATTTAAAACAGCAGGAAAACAATGGAATATTGCTTAAAATACTTCAGTTGCTCCAAATTCTGATTGGTATGAAATTCAGCATTCTTCATATTTGGCAAGGCCTCTCATGATCTGGCAACTCCCCAAATCTCCACCTTCCCCTCTGCTTGCCACAGCCCACCCACAACACTTCTAGTTTCTCAGAAGTGCTAAGCTCCTTCCCTGAAGATATTTGCACATGTTTTTGCCATGGCTTAGAATGTGTTTCTTCCTGTTTTCAGGGGTAAATTCTTATCCAGCATTTTTATCTCAGATTCAATGCCACTTTTTCAAGGGATGACCTTCACAAGATGGCATCAAGTCCCCTCTTAAACTTTTGCCTCAGGTCATTCTGCCCTTTTCTTTAGAACTTCTCGATATTGAAATTAAATGGCTATTTTAATTTTTAGCCTCACTATTTATAGCTCCATGAGGGCAGGGCTTGTCATCATTGAGTAGGACACCTTTCATTCAGTAGGCACTCATTATTCGTTGAATAAATAGGTCAGGGATTTGTCTGTTCATAGATCCTTTATCACATTTAGCATTTATTGTGAGATTTAAATAAAATTTTCCATGAAATATGGTTAGCATAGTGCTAGGAATATAGTAGTTGCTCAATTAGGTGTTAGATATTCTTAGATATATGTTTTTACTTTCATAGAAACAGAAAAGAAAGAGGTAACACAAAAACACAACTGATATTTTCTAATATGATTCCCCAGGTGGATTCCCCCAGATGTCATATTGAGTTTCCAAAAAGCAGACTCCAAGGCAAGATTTAGGTGCAAGATCATAATTTTGGATGTAAACCCAGGAAGCACGGTAATGGAGTAGGAAGGTGAGGCAGGGGTGGAAGAAAAGCCAATTGGAGTGTGTTAATTAGCAAATCACCACTGAGCTCCAGCCTGCTCAGGGTTGTCCCACAATGAGCAAAACAGCTGGTTTAGTGCCATGTAAACTTCTGTTCCTCATTAGTTCGGAGTTGTCACTAAGAAGCATTAAAAAAATCCCAAGGCTTTTTTTTTTTTAACCAATTGATTTTCTACCTTTTTTTTTTTTTTTTTTTTTTTTTGGCCATGATCTCTGAAGGTTTTCTTTTTAAGATCCACTTGTGCTTTCTTCATAACAAGTGTTTGTTTTTCCTAGTATTATCTTAAATTGGGACAATATTTTTGTAAAAAATAGCAGTGATGTGCAACAAATGCATGCCCTTTGACCATATAATCGACCTCAAGATGCTTTTCCTAAGGCAATAGTTATAATAGGTGCTACTATTTTTCTTATTTTACAGATATATTACTTTTTGTAGAAATTTAGAAAACACTTATAAAATGTACATAATAAAATTTAGCAGCACTGCCACAATGCAGACATAAATTAGTAAATATAAAATATTTGTTTTTGAAAAATATTATATTACACATGTTCAACTTTTCTATATATTTTTATGATAAATATATGCTCATTTTCATAAGATTCATTTGCAATAATAGTGCTATCCTAAGACATTCTGAAGCATACTTAACCAAATATATCAATTTAAAAAATATTTTTATTGATTTCAGAGAGGAAGGAAGAGGGAGAGAGAGCTAGAAACCTCAATGATGAGAGAGAATCATTGATTGGCTGTCTCCTGCACGCCCCCTACTGGGGATCGAGCCACAACCCAGGCATGTGCACTTGATAGGTATGGAACCCGGGACCCTTCAGTCTGCAGGCTGACACTCTAATCACTGAGCAAAACTAGCTAGGGCAAACATCAATTTTTAAAAAATCCTTCCCATAATATTGTCTTGGGCTAAATACACAATAAATAAATTTTAAAACAGCAATTAATAAAGAAAGGGTTAGTGTCTAACCAAAATATTTATTTCCAGAATGGGTAGCTCATTTTAACTATAGACATTTCTGCTACAATGGTGTTAGAGCCCAGCATGCACCATAGTACTTCTGTGGCTTTTATTATGCTGTACTTCCCTGTCCTCCTCTTCTTCCTTCTCCATACCCCAGTTTTGTGTCCCCTGCGTGCCAAATCTGTGCCAAAGCTAAGGTGGCAACTCTTAACATACAGGGTCCAGAGACATGTACACACGTCTCGTTTCTTATCTTCTGCTCCTCACATTTCCAGCCCCCACTCTTCTCACCCTTCCATCTAAAGCTAATTCTTCCATCTTTGCTCTGGTTCCCCTTTTTTCCTGCTTTCAAAGGAAAAATGATGCTCCCCAATCAGCATTTAAACTTGCTGAAGTTTCTTCCACCGTAAGAAAAGAACAACAACAAAAAGCAAAATTCTCTCTTTGTACCAAAGTTCTTTAATTACTGACCCATCATGTTTCTGTTGACAACAGTGTTATAAGAGGATTCCTTTTACTGTGCTCACACCTCCTCTCTCATTCGCTGATCAGCCCTTTGTAATCTGTCTCTTCCACTGACCTATTCTCAGCAAGGACACGAGCCACTCATTTCAAATTGTCACGGTGATAGCATTTTTCATCACTCTTGGCTGCCATGATGCCACAATTATTATTTTTTGTTTGTATTTAGTTTTGCTTTCTGCATAGTCTGGCTTCTGAGTTCCCTCTCCATCTCTATATACTTTATGGTTTCTTCCTCAGCCTGCCCCTTAAATCTTGCTGTGCTTTAGGGGTCTGGGCAAATCCCCTTTAAGTCATTTTTAAAATTTACCTTTTAAAATTAAATGTATTGGTGTTACATTGGTTGATAAATATATAAATTTCAGATGTACAGTTTTATAATACACTAGGGGTCTGGTGCACAAAATTTGTGCATGGGTGGAGTCCCTAGGCATGGCCAGCAATCAGGCCAATGGGGGCCTGCTGGCCGGGGGTAAGGATGGGGGGAGGGATAGGGTGTGGGAGGTTGGCTGCTGGCCCTGAGGAGGCAGTTGGCCCTCGGTCCCCCTGGGAAAGGGGCTGCATCTGCCGCCACCCACCCCTGGTTCCCCATCCCAGCTCAGGGCCTGAAGGCCCCAGTAGGGTCAGAAGAGGAGGCTACGGTTGCTGGGCCAGGCACGGAAGGAAAGGATGCTGACACCTCACGGTTTCCCGCCTGCCCCCCTACTCCTTCCCTCGCCACCCTGCTGCCACCATGGCAGGCGAACAGTGGGCTGATTGGGGTCTGCTGGCTGGGGGGAGGAATGGAGCATGGGAAGTTGGCCGCAGGCCTCGAGGAGGGAGCCAGATCTCATCCCGCCTGGGAAAAGGGGCAACATTCACCCCCACCCACCCCCAGTTCCCTGTCTCAGCCCAGGACCAGGCTGGGAGAAAGGACCACGGGAGGTTGGCCAGCCAGGGAAGGTTGGCTGTGGGAGCACACTGACCACCAGGGGGAAGCTACTGTGTTGAGAGTCTTCCCCCTGGTGGTCAGTGCAGATCATAGCAACTGGTTGTTCTGATTGTTCAGGTTGTTCAGGTCGGTCGGTTGTTTAGGCTTTTATATATATAAATTATCTGTATATTTCCTGGTGTGCTCACCACCCAAAGTTTAGTCTCCTTCCATCACCTTTAAGCCTTATTCTACACACTTTGTTACAGTTCCAAAACTCCAACTCTTACTTATTTGTAATGACTTCAAACATTTACTAGTATAACTCTATTCCACATGGCTCTCCAGAGCTTGATAAACATATATTAATTCATTTTAAAAATTATTCATTGAGTGCCTGCTGGGGCTGAGCAGGAGACCCTGAACAATGGATGAATGATTACTCGGACACACATTTTTGTGAAAGAGAGGGCTAAGGGATTGCCTGGCTAAAGGAACAAGACAGACCCATTCAACTGCCTCGTTAGGCTTTTATTGTGATAATAGCTTGAACTAAAATTAACTATTAGATATTATCAGTAAGGTAAGCATCCTTGAGAAAACACATGTATTTGTAGTGTCCTTTAGGCAAGGACGTTTTGAAGTCAAAACATAAAGATTCCAGTAAAACACCCAGGGGCTCAGACTTGTTTGGAAAAGTCAAGGTAGGTCTGCCGCCTTCGGCAAGGTCCCCCTAGAGCAGCAGTTCTCAACCTGTGGGTCGCAACCCCTTTGGCGGTTGAACGATCCTTTCACAGGGGTCACCTAAGACCATCCAGCATATCAGATATTTACATTATGATTCATAACAGTAGCAACATTACAGTTATGAAGTAGCAACAAAAATAATTTTATGGTTGGGTCACAACATGAGGAACTGTATCTAAAGGGCCAGAAGGTTGAGAACCACTGCAGGTCTCCAACTTTTCAGAAAATCCTCCTTACAGACTTTTCAACCAAGTCCTATGCTCCCCACAAGTGCCTACTATGTCTTAAAAAGCAAATTGCTACATGCTGGGAACACAATGAAGAGCAGGTGACAAGAGCTTAAATTTTGATGGTGAATATACACAATAAGTAAATATGCAAATAAATTTTTAAAAGATGAGTTCTATGGTTATAAGGGCTAAAAAGGAACTAAGAAACTAGTGTAATTGAATAACCATGGAGATAGTGGTTAGTTTGGAGAAGGTAGCCTTGAAGCTGAGATTAAATCAGGCAAAAATTGCTATGGAAGAGAGTTTCATGAAGGAACAGCAGGTACAAATGCTTTGAGGCAGGAAAGAAGCTGACGCGTTTGAGGAATTAAACAGAGACCAATGAATCTAGATGTGTAAACTGGGGTAGGGGTAATATGACATAGGGTTGAAGAAGTATATTTGAACCACAAAAGTGTTTGGTCCCATAACCCAGAGTTTACATTTTATTTTCAAAGGCAATGAGAAGCCACTGAAGTATTTTTAACGGAAGAGAAATGCATTAATAAAAAAACTCCACTTTTAAGTAAAGTACAACTAGAGAAAATTATAGATACAATGAGTGTATGGCTTGCTGAAATGTTATAAATTGAACACATGCCTGTAACCAGTATCCAGGCTTAGAAGTAAAACATTACTCCTATCCCAGATATACCCTCATGCCCTCTTTCAGTCACTACCTATTCCCTGTCCCCTGCCCAGAAGTCATAACACTGTCATGACTTCTAACATAGATTAATTTCACCTGTTTTTTTACTTCACAAGAATGCAATAGTATGCTATTTTTCTGTCTGGCTTCTTTCACTGTCCATTATGTCTATGAGCTTTTCCTATATCATGATGTCTAGTGATATTTTCTTCATTCCCATGCAGCAAAGCAATGTACTATGTGAAGATTCCACAATTTATTTACCCATTAAACTAATGATGGACATTTGAGTAGTCCCAATTTGGGGCAATTATCAATAGTAGTCCTATGAACAATCTAGTATATGGCGTTTAGAAAATATGTGTACCAATTTCATAGTAATATACCTAAGAGTGAATTTGGGGATAATAATTGATGCATATGTTCACCTTTAATGAGAGTCTATTAGTTTTCTGAAGTGATTATAATACACATTTTTGTGTATGTATATATGTACACACACTTATGCAGGTTATATTTAACTTTTTAAAAATACATATATATTTTTATTGATTTCAGAGAGGAAGGGAGGGAAAGAGAGATATAACATCAATGATGAAAAAGAATCATTGATCGGCTACCTCTTGCATGCCCCATACCAGGGATTGAGCCTGCCACCAGGGCATGTGCCCTTGACTGGAATCAAACCTGGGACCCTTCAGTCTGCAGGCCAAAGCTCTAGCCACTGAGCCAAACCAACTAGGGCAGTATATTTAACTTTTTATTTGGAAAATATTTCAAATATACATAAGAATTACAAGAAGTTCCACATAGTCCTTTATTTAGAATAAAATATTTTTAATATATCTCTATTTTCTTTGTCATTTGCATATTACATTTTCTCTTCTATTTGAGAGTAAGTTACATACATGATATGCTTTTATTTCTAAATACTTTAGGAAGCATTTCCTAAAATTAAGAATTTTGTTTTATGAATGGAAGCATGGGACTTGGTTGGAAATTCTATAAGGAGGAATCTCTGAATGGTTGGGGCCTCTAGGAGAACCTTGCTGAAGGCTGCAGACCCTGCCTTGACTTTTCCAAACAAGTCTGAGCCCCTGGGTGTTTTACTGGAATCTTTATGTTTAGACTTCAATATGTCCTTGTTTTAAAGACACTACAGATACATGTGTTTCTCAAGGATGTTTACCCTACTGATAGTATCTATTAGTTAATTTTAGTTCAAGCTGTTGTTACAATAAAAAGCCTAAGGAGGCAGGCAAAGAGGGCTCCTTGGTTGCTATAGCCAAGCAGTCCCTTAGCCTTCTCTTTTACAGAAACATGTGTCAGAGTAATCCATTCATCAGCTCAGGTCTGCTGGTCAGTCCCTGCAGTTTTACATAACGATAGAACAGTTATTCATTTTAGTAAATTTAATATTGATACATAATATTTTTCTTAATCCATATTGATATTCCAGTTTATAAGTTTATCTAATAATGTTCTTTACAGCATTCCTTTATACCAATGCAAGGTCACACAATGCACTAGTTTTCATTTCCTTTAGTTTCCTCTCCATCATTCTAAGTTCTTTGGCTCTTTTAGTCCTTTATGACATTGACATTCTTGAAGGACACAGTCCCACTTTTTAGTAGCATATCTTAAGTTGTCTGATAATTACTCACGATTAGTATCAGTTTTTGCATTCCTGGCTGGAATACTACATAAACAATGTCGTGTTCTCAGATGATCACACCTGGAGGCACAATATCTATTTGCTCCAGTCCACGTCATCTGTTTTCTCTACCATTCATTTTAGTTACTAGTTTTTCTCTTGCTACTAAAAAATTGTATGAATAAATTTTAAGACCATACAAATGTCCAGCTTCTCATCAAAATCTACCTCTTTAAATTTAACCTAAATTGGTAACTCCTTCCTGAACCAGTGTTTAGGGTGATGTTTACAAGATGATGGTTTTATAACTCCAGCACTCTCTTTACACTTATTAATCAGCTCTTAGCATTCTATTGTAAGCAATAACCATGTTTTGTCTTATTTATTTATGATTATATGCTACATTTTTAAAGAATAATTTTGGTTGCTGTGTAGAGTATGGGTTAAGTGGGGTAAGAGTGGAAGGAAAGGGAATCAATTACCTAGCTATAAGAGTTAAGGGAAGACAATAAGCTCTTGAATGAGAATGATAGCAAATGAGATAGAGATAAATGGAGGGATTTAAGATATGATTGGTATTCACATAAATAAGGGATGAGAGATAAGGAAACTCCAAGGTTTTGATTTTGAACAACTAGATGGAGTTACCTTTGGGGAAAGACAGATAAAAGCAGTATTAGGCAAAGAGGGGATTGGTTTCAGTTCTGCTAAATTTAAGATATCTATCAGACATTGAAGTTAAGATGTTAAACAGGCAGTTGCTTAAGGTAGTTTGCAATTCAGGATTTTGATCTAGACAAGAAATACATATTTAGAAGCCAAGATCTTATAGACAACATTTAATCATTGAGGGTTTCCTTAGGAACAGAAAAGATAAGGGGATCTAGAATAGACCTTAGGCACATTAGGGTCCGGTAGAGAAGAGGGAGCCAGCAAAGAAATCTTAGAGGACCATCCAGTGAGGTATAAAAAACCAGTACAGTGATCTCTCATGAAAATGCAGAGAAAATAATGTTTCAAAAATAAAACAGTAGCCAACTGGGTGAAAATACTGAGTTAAGATTAAAGCTGTTAACATATTCACTTGGCTACATAGATCTGGTTACATGGATATCCCATAAGAATCTCCAAAAAGTTTGAGTCATCCTTGAGTCTTCTCTACCTCTACATCTAGTTTATCAAGAAATCCCTTTGACCCTACTTCTGAAATATATGCTTATTCAATCACTTCTTACCACTTCCACTGCTACTCTTCTCATCTAAGTAACAACTATTACCAACTGACTATTACCAATAGCTGCACAAGTAGTCTCCATCTTTACATCTCCCTTTGGTTTATGCTCAACATAGAATGATCCTGTAAATAGACATTTCAGCTTATGCTACTCATTAGCTCTCACTAAGAATAAAAGCCACACACTTCACTGATGTTATTTCCTACCACTTTACTCCTAATTGTCTCTTCTCTAGCCACATAGTCTGACCTAGAACATGCAAGACAACCTTTCACCTCAAAACACACCAAAAAACATACTTCATACAGATGGCAAATAAGCACATGAAATGATGTACATCACTAGCCATTAGGGAATTACCACAGTGAGACATCACTACATTCCTACAGAATGATTAAAGAAATTATAATGACAATAATGAATGCTGAAAAGAATGTAGGCAAACTGGATCACTTATACATTACTGGTGGGAATGTAAAATGATACACACACTCTGGAAATAGTTTGACAGTTTTTTAAATTTTTATTTTATAAAACTATACATGCAACCCAGGAATTGCTCTTTTGAACATTGATTCCAGAAAGTAAAAAGTTATATTCACACAAGAACTGGTGC
Source organism: Myotis myotis (assembly GCF_014108235.1). Lineage (NCBI taxonomy): Eukaryota > Metazoa > Chordata > Mammalia > Chiroptera > Vespertilionidae > Myotis > Myotis myotis. The sequence continues at coordinate 142,568,630 of NW_023416313.1, read as the reverse complement.
AAGAATGTTGATAGTAGTTTTATTCATGTGATTAATAATGGCTATATGAACTGTGGTATATCCATACAACAGAATTATAAAAAGGTGAAAATTATTGATAAATGTAACCATATGGATGAATCTCAGTGGGACTATGCTGAGTGAAAAATGTCAATCCCAAAAGGTTCATACAGTATAATTCCATTTATATAAATACTATTATTAAATGACAAAATTATTATAATAGAGAACATATTAGTAATTACCAAAGGTTGGAGATGGGAGAGATGGAAAGAAGGAGGTGGATATGGTTATAAAAGGAAGCACAAGGGATCCTTGTAGTAATGGAACTGTTCTGCATATTTACTGCGGAGGTGTTTATACCTACATATGTGATAAAATTGTATAGAACTAATCAAATGCGTGCACACACATAACTATTGGGGAACTCTCAATAAGATCAGCACATTGTATTAAAGTCCTAGTTGTGATATTGTACCATACTTTTACAAGATGTGACCAGGAGTAGGATGGGGGCAGATTAGTAAAAGGTACACAATTTTTTTCTGTATTATTTCTTATGAGTTCATGTGAATATACAATTACCTCAAAATATTTAAATGTTAATTAAAAGCCTTTGTAATTATGAAATGCAAGAGGCCAGTGCAAGGAATTTTTGCACGGGTGAGGGGGGTCACTCAACCCTGCCTGCACCCTCTCCAATCCGGGACCCTTCGGACATCCCTCTCGCAACCTGGGACTACTGGCTCCTAACCACTCACCTGCCTGCCTGATCGCCCCTAACCACTCTGCCTGCCTGACTGACTGATCTCCCCTAACCGCCTCTGCCTGCCTGCCTGACCACCCCTAACTGCCCTTCCCTGCCAGCCTGATCACCACTAACCGCCTCTGCCTTGGCCCCCGCCACTGTGGCTTTGTCCAGAAGGAAGACCGGATGACCGGAAGATGTTCAGTCGATCTGGTCTAATTAGCATATTACCCTTTTATTAGTATAGATTATTACATACAGAGTACCTTTATTATAAATGTACAGTTTATCATGATGTAAATTATTATATAACCACCACCTAATTTAAGAAACAGAACATTTTCAACACCCTAGAAGGCCCCATTTTACACTTTAAAAACACCCTCTACCTTCCCAGCCAGCATGGCTCAGTGGTTGAGGTTTGACCTATGAACCAGGAGGTCCAGTTCTATTTCCTGTCAGGGCACATGCCTGGGTTGCAGGCTCCATTCCAGTTTGGGGCATGCAGGAGGCAGCGATCAATGATTCTCTTTCATCATTGAGGTTTCTCTCTCTCTCTTCCTCTCCCTTCCTCTCTCTGAAATGAATAAACAACAACAAAAAAACCCTCTCATCAATAACAAATATCTGGATTTCTATAGTAATCACTCCACTTAAATGTGAAACCCTAAACAATGTAGTTTTTCTTGTTTTAGAACTTTTTCAATAATATATTTTAAAACACTAATAGTTGTTATATGAGCTACAGTTTGTTTTTGTTTTTGTTGTTGCCGTATAGTATTCTATATGAGTGTACCACAGTTAATTTATTCTTTTTGTAACAGATGTTTGTTTTCTTCCATTTTTGAATAATAATAATCTTTTAAATAAATAATATGGTAGCTATATTTTAATGTACATCAGCATAGATCAGCTTTGGCACTTTTGACATTTGGGGCTGAATAATTCTTTTTTTGTTCGGAAGATGTCTGATATATTGTAGGATGCTTACCAGCATCACTGGGCTCTACCTATTAAATGTCAGTAGCACTTTCTATGTAAGCTGTGAAAACAAAGTCTCTCTCCAGATATTGCTAAATGTCCTCTAGGGACAGAATTTACTCCTGGTTGAGAACAACTGATGTACATATATGCACACTTCTTCAAGGATGTATCACCAGAGTGGAATTACTGTTAATTATCACATTTAAGTCTAGAGAGAGAATACTAAAATATTTCTGAAAATTATTTTCCCAGATATATGACTACCCTCATATATAAAAGCTCTCATTTTTCACATCCTTCTTGGCATTAGATATTATCAGTTTTTTAAATATTAGCCATTCTGGTATGTTCACAGTAAATTTTCAATTTAATTTGTATTTCTCCCATTACTAATGAGGTTGTCTATCTTTTAAAAATATTTATTAGTCTCTTGAATTTACTTTTTCATGAAGTGACTACAAATATTTTGACCATATATCTACTGGATTGTGTATATTTAAAAAATTAATTTGTAGGGAGTTTTATTATTATAACACATTCTGGATATAAACCCCCTTTATGCTATGTATGTATATACAGACACATACACTCACACAATATCTTCTCCAATCAGTGGTTTACCTGAAAATATTATTCTATACCAGAAAAGAGCAAAGGCTAAGAACAGCCAGAACATTCTTGAAAAAGAATAAGAAGTGAGGCAAAGGCGAGAAGCACCACACTGCAGAAATGAGGCAAGAACACAGTGGAAAAATCTGTACTTCTCAATATAATACCTACTACAGTCACATTAGGACAGCCTCATATTGGTTCAAGTGTAGATGAATAGACCAACAAAATAGAATAGAAGTCCCAAAACAAACTCACATACATTCATGTTTGATTTAAGAGGAAGACAGCATTACAGAGCAGTGGGGAAAGGCTCGGATTTCAATAAATTAAGCTGGGAAGTTAGTACATGTTCAGGGAGGTAAAAAGTAATTCCTACCTTATACCATACATAAAAATCAAATCCAGGTAATTTACAAAACTTATGTCTATGGCAAAACTATAAAACATTTAGAAAATATATGAAAATATTTTAATAGCCTTGGTGTTTTAATGGGGACACAAATTTAAAGATAAACATAGCGGGGGAAAAAGTAACAGCCTTAGCCGCTTTTGCTCAGTGGATAGAGCGTCAGCCTGTGGACCAAAGGGTCCAGGGTTCAGTTCCAGTCCGGGGTACGTACTTTGGTTGCAGGCTCCTCCTTGGCCCGGGCCCTGGTCAGGGCTCTTGCAGGAGGCAACCAATCCATGTGTTTCTCTCACACCGATGTTCTCATCTTGCCCTCTCTCTTCCACTTTCCCTAAAAAACAATGAAAAAATGTCCTCGGGTGAGTATTTTTTTTTTTAAATATATTTTATTGATTTTTTACAGAGAGGAAGGGAGAGAGATAGAGAGCTAGAAACATCGATGAGAGAGAAACATCGATCAGCTGCCTCCTGCACATCTCCTACTGGAGACATGCCCGCAACCCAGGTACATGCCCCTGACCGGAATCGAACCTGGGACCTTTCAGACCGCAAGCCGACCTCGGGTGAGTATTAACAAACAAACAAAAAAAGATAAACATGGATAAACTTGACTCCTTTACATTAAGAAGTATTTATCTGAGCCTTGGTTTTGCTGATCCCTCTGGAATGCTATTCCCTACTTACCACATGGCTAACACCTTTACTTCCTTTACTCAACTTTCACAGTCTAGGTGAAGCTTTATTTGGCCACACTATGCAAAACTGTAATGCCTCCTCCCCACTACTGTTCATTTTCTGACTTTTTATTTTTTGTCTTAGCACTCAACACCATTTAATATGGTAAAGCTCATTAAGGCCAGAAAATGTTGTCTTTTTTATTGTAATGCTATATTCCCAAACCTAGTCCAATTGTAAGTGGCAAATAGGCACTAAATAAATATGAATAATAAATTAAAAATAATGTCTAGATGTCATGTAGTACTGTAATTTAGGATTTTAATGACTCTAATAAACAAAATCTATAACTGTTTGCAAAGACATGACCAAAATATCAAGGTAAGCTGCTTTAAATTTATGTCCTTCTTCCTTCCAATTCGCTATTCAATAAAATATCAGAAAAAAATAATGCAATTTATTACTGCTGCTAAAAAAATGTATTAAATCAAGACACTTTCCAAAATTACCCCTCCCCTCAAAAGTGGCATATGTCTTCTGAACTGAATATAGCAGTAAAATTGGGAAAGAAAAGTTATGTTGCATATTCCAGATTATGGAGCAAAACTGCTCTTAGATCTGGAGCTCACCCTATAGAGTCGACAGTTCCTAACGCCCGGGAACATTGGGGAAATATTTGGTAACAGTGCTGACAATCACTGAGGAAGATGCAGTGGAAAGGGTCCACTTAAGCACATATGGTGGGAACTGCCCCCTATTCAGGGCTTCTCGAAATTGATACGCTCCCAGATGACAAGATTGCAGGGTGTGATCTCCCTCCGGAGCCCAGGGAGCTCCCTCGGGGAGAGCCTGGTGCTAGGACATATGTGCCAGGACACCACCAGCAGAGAGACTGAATGGGCGAGAGTGATACACGTTGTCTGATGGTCACAGAAAGTGAGACAGTCCTCCCCTTCCAGTGGGTGGAGGTCCTTCTGCAGGAAGAAACATTAGCAGGTCATGTCATTGTAAATGGACACCCAAGAGCACCGGCATCCCCAGAACAAAAATCGTAGTCACGAAAACAGTTAGAAATCATGACTGTATTCCTCCCAGTGACTGAGTGACACACTGCCATGCTAAGAGGGTTTTTAGAGTGGGATTTAGGGAAGGTGAATGGAAATATATGAAAGCATATTTATAAAGGACTGTTTTTTCAATGTTCACTATTATTCTCAAAAGGAAATTTTGAAGGTAAAAATAATGATATTCAAGATTCCTCAAGGAGACATTCAACTGTTTCTCCAAAAAGAAAAAAAAATGGCAGTTGTTATTGTGGCAACCAAGCAGTGTTAAATGTAAAAGAAAGTTATGTATGTTTTTGTCTGTGTGTATATATGATTCATGTATTACACATTGAACAAGGACTACTACATGAAATTTCAAAAACAGGCAAATGTTTTTATTGTTGTGATATTTTTCGACTAAGAGAGCCAGAAAAATGAAATGACAAAAAAACCTACAAACCCAACAACACACACACACGCATACACGCAAATGCAACACACACACACACACACACACAAATGTAACTAAAGAGGAATACTGTCCAAATCCCAGGCATATAGAAAATACTATCAAAGACGCTAACCTGTCAGTTAGACTTTATAATATCAGTCACAATAGAGACTTATGACATTTTAACTATAAGTAAATATAGATATACATATATGTACATAAATACATGTACACATGTATAATATATTTAAATATAGAATTTCACTGTTTTGAATTTACAAAATATTAAAATTCATTTTCTTCAGAATGGTAGGAACATAAGCTACTCTGATTAAGTTAATGCTATATTTGGCTTCACTGAGATTTATTATATATAATGTGTGATGTATCCAATTTCAAAGACTGCGAATAGCAGTCACATCCTAAGTATCTTTCATCTTTTTCATTTTGAATGATTTAAAGTATGCTTGGATATCATTTAGTAAACATAAGTTATTAGAATAATTAATATTTTAAGTTCTATTTTAAAATATTATTAATAAACATTAAATCAGAATGCTATTTAGAGTTGAAGCTGCTAATGAATAAAATGAGGATATTTTCTTCTTTGAAGTATAGTTGTATTGCTTATCTCTATATTTGAAATTGGCTTATACACATTTTGGTTGCTCAGGAAGTGAATACCTAACCTCAGATTGATTAAGTTCCAAACTTTATACTTCAATTTTTCTTTCTGCCTTTGCTTATCTCTTTCCTTATCACAACCTTATTATAGAGGAGTCAGGACATTTTTCAAAAGAAAAAAAGACAATAAAATACTGTTTACAATATATAACATATATCGGGTGTAGTGTAGTCCCCATTTTCAGGCAAAAAAAACTCATTTCGGGAATTTTAAGTGACTTGTTCAGATACACAAAGCTAATAAGTGTTAAACTCCTAAGCTATCAGGACTTGACTAAAAAGACAATTATTTTGTCCTGTACGATGGGCCAGTAAACAATTTCACAGTCATTTGGGAGTTTAAAATCACTCCTAACTTTAAGTAGAAGGGGGTTTTCTGAGGAGTACCACATTTGTGGAACAGGGACATTTCCAGAGACTGCATTTCTAGCAGGAAGGCTCAGTGCCCAACCAACAGAGCTGAGACCAGGTAGGCATGGAACCCAGCTCTCTGGCTCCAGAGTCCACACTTGTAAGCACTGTCCCATAACGCTTCTACTGTTAGTTTTACCTATTCATAGAAACGGTAGCTAAGTGGTTGGTAAAAAATCCTTTATGCTATTGATTAAATTTATATTTGTGATCTCTCCCTGCACTGAAAACAATCCTGTGCTTTCCATGCCACAAAATATTGCCAGTATGCTATAATTTCATCCAAACCGCTGAGGGAAAGTAGTTATATAGCATTAGTTTTGAAGTAGTGACTCCAAGTGGCTTAATATTAACTAGTAGCTAAGAATGCATTCTAATTGTTATGTGAATTAGCTGAATGCAAATGATAATTGTAAAGGTCTTAAAAGTGGTTCATTGTCTTCCTTAGATAAACATTTCCCTAAAGCTATTAATCATATTATGAATTTTATCTACAAGCTTGTTGAAGGTAATTCATAGATGGGAAGTCTAAGGTCACTTTATTATGAATTAATTTAAGTTCCACATAATACAAATTCAAATTAGCATTTTCTTTTAGGGACCTTAAATATGCATATAATTCAGATTGAGAGAGCTTTACAATTCTTTAGCTTTCAGAGGAAAAAACTCAATCAAACATAGTGTAATGATGCCCCTGGATAACTATAATGAAGTAATAACTGACCTTAGCCATGTTCTAAACTGTGACATCTTGAATTCTGTTGCCAATATAAACTACAATTAACAAATCACTCTGTGGTTTAGAAAATCAAACCACATTCTTTCCAGTTATTCTTCCGGCTTGGCATTACCTTCTAAATTTCAGGCTCAGCCAGGTCTGCTGTGGTGCAGCAAACAGTCTACGTTTATTGACAAGGGAACCTTTCCTGATCTGTTACCACAAAGGAAGGATCACCCAAGCTTGGAGGCCAGATAAAAAATTGAAATCCTGTCAAATGTCCAATTGTTAGCATGACTTATTATTACGTATTGTCGTTCTCTGTACCCACAGAGTTAAGTCTTGTTAATTTTAGCACATTTAAAAAAAAATCCTAAATCCTGGGTTTAAAACTAATGGGGTTGAACAGACATTTATTTATCCAGCAGAGCAGGCCAATTAGTAATTTTATGTTTCTAAATGCTAATTCAGGAGTTTGAAAGTCAAACTTCTATCAATACAAACTTCTTTCAATATGTTTGAAAGAATGTATTGCTAATTTTAAGTAAAATGGATTACTTTAAGTAGGCAGGAAAACAAGTACACACATGCTCAAAAAAATATTCTTGCATGATCCATCTGATGCCCACTTCTACGACAAGACATAGAAATCAGAGAGCTTCGGCTTTTCAGTTGCCACTTAAGGGCAGGGTCTTGGGGAGGGTAAGAAGAGGCATGGAACTGCTTGCAGTGCCTCAGTTCTTTAAATCTGAAACAAAATCTATGCCTAAAAATCTTAGTTGGAGTTAATGGTCTGAGAGTTGGTCATGTGTGACCTGGCACAGTGAATTGCCTGCTGTTTACATTTAAATCTTCCCTGCTCTTTTCTCTTCTAGTATTTATTTCATTCATTAACATAACAAGGTTGAAAGAAAAGAGAGAGTGAACATTGATTCCTTGAAATGGAGGTCTCAGAAAGTGGGGAATTTACCAAGTCAGGAAAGCTTTAATTTACACCACTGTGAAACCCATGATACACTAAAATAGTATATTGTCAAAAGTACCAAACTATTGGGGAAAGATGTTAATGTGATGATATTTCTAATTTTAGTCTATCCCTATCTTACAGTCCTATAGCACCTTTTCTCCAAGGAGATCAGGATGCTTTATATTTAGAAAAAAACGGAAATGCAAATCATAGTGAAATTTCCCCCAGAATTATGTTGACAAGATTAAGAGTCATAGAAAAAAAAGGAGACCAGCATTAGGAAAAAATAGAAGCATGAGCAATAGGAATCCATAAAGGTCATGGCGAGTTGTCTGACATGATTTTGCTGCTACCGTCTCTAAATTTAAAAGTAAGGATAGATAACAGATGTCCAAGGTAGACCTCATGACTGGTCCAGTCTAGTGGGTCTTTCACACAGCACCACAATTTGATCATTTCCATCATTCCCCAGCATACGTCAGGCTTAGTTCATAATTTCCTTTAGAAAGTTATAAAATACCCAGACTTGTCTTATGAGTCTTATTTTGCACATGAGATTTTGTACCTGGTAACAGTGGCATGGAGCGTCACTCAGAGAGGACTTTTCAGCTACTACAGACATCTTTGGAATTCAGGTACTTCACAGAAGTTAAGGAATTCATTTTACTTGGGTATGATAAATGTTTTGTGATATCAAAAGATGCCAATGGAAAAGTTTCAATAATTCAGGAATACTTAAACATAAATTTTATTTTCAATTATCTAGTGGTATCTATATATAGACGTGAATTAAGACGGTCTATGTTCAAATCATGCTATATTAACATCCACAGATTACTACCTGAATTACCTTGGGCAAGTTATTTAACCTCTCTGTGACCCAGCTTCCTCATCTGTTCAAATGAGCACAAACCATTTCCTATCTCATAGGTTATTGTGAAGACTAATATGTTGCACATAGAAATAGCACAATACATTTATTAAATGGACTAGAGGCACAGTGCATGAAATTCAATTAGAGTAGGGGGCTGTCCCTCAGCCAGGCCTGCACCCTCTCCAATCTGGGACCCCTCAGGGGATGTCCGACTGCCCTCTTGCAATCCAGGACCATTGGCTCCTAACCACCCACCTGCCTGCCTGCCCAATGCCCCCAACTGCCCTCCCCTGCCAACCTGATCGCCCCCAATGGCCCTCCTCTGCTGGCCTGGTTGCCCCCAATGTCCCTCCCCTTCAAACCAGGTCACTCCCAACTGCCCTCCCCTGCTGGCCTGGTACCCCCAACTGCCCTCCCCTTGACAGCCTGATCTCACCCCTAACCCCCTGCCAGACTGATCTCGCCCCTAACTGCTTCTGCCTTGGCCTCCACCACCCTGGCTTTGTCTGGAAGGAAGTCAGACATCTGAAGATGGCCGGTTGACCCAGTCTAATTAGCATATTACCCTTTTATTAGTATAGACTAGAGGCCCGGTGCACAAAAATTTGTGCACTCGGGGGGAAGGGGGGTCCCTCAGCCTGGCCTGTGCCCTCTCGCAGTCTGGGACCCCTCAGGAGGTGACGACTTGCTGGCTTAGGCCTGCTCCCAGGTGGCAGAGGGCAGGCCCAATCCATAGGTGCAGCCCCTGGACGGGCTCAGAACAGGGCAGATTGGGGAGTTGGGGCGCCACCCCCTGTCATGCACAGAGCAGGCCGGATCGGGAGGTTGCGATGCCACCCTCAGTCACGCTCAGGGTAGGGCTGATTGGGAGGTTGGGGCACCGCCCCCTGTCACACTCAAGGCAGGGTCGATGGGGAGGTTGCGGTGCCACTCCTGTCACGCACAGAGCAGGGCCCATCAGGGTGGTTGGGACTCCGTACCCTGTCACGCACAGAGCAGGGCTGATCAGGGGGTTGGGGCGCCCCACTGTCACACTCAGGGCAAGGCCGATGGGGAGGTTATGGCTCTACCCCATCACACACAGATCAGGGCCCGTGGGGTGGGGGTTGGGGCGCCGCCTGGATCAGGGTGGGGAGTCCCCACTGGGGTTCCTGGCCAGCCTGGGTGAGGGGATGATGGCTGTTTGCAGCTGGTCACACACCCTTCAGGGTGGGGGTCCCCACTGGGGTGCCTGGCCAGTCTGGGTGAGGGGCTGAGGGCTGTTTTCAGGCTGGGGGTGACCAAAGCTCCCAACTGCTCCTTTTTCTCTTTTTTTTTTATTCTGGGCCAACTTTAGATTTGAGGCTTGGCTCCAGCTCTTAGGCCTCCGCAGCTGAAAGCAGATTTTTGGCCTTTGTTAACCTTCTGTATTTGAAACAATGTTGCAATCTTGCTGGCTGAAGTCCAACAGACTAAAGCAGGTTTCTGGGGTTTTGTTTAGCTTCTATATTTGTAACACAGTTGCTTAGAGTTGCAGCTCAGAGGCCTGCAGTGGCAGGCGAGGAATGTTGGAGTCCTCCGTCACTGAAGCAAGCAAGCCTCATGTTAGTTTCAAGCTGCCTGGCTGCCGGCCGCCATCTTGGCTGGCAGTTAATTTGCATATTGCCCTGATTAGCCAATGGGAAGGGTAGCGGTCGTACACCAATTACCATGTTCCTCTTTTATTAGATAGGACTAGAGGCCCGGTGCACAAAAATTTGTGCACTCGGGGGGGGGGGTGGGGGGGGTCCCTCAGCCCGGCCTGTGCACTCTCGCAGTCTGGGACCCCTCAGAGATAATGACCTGCTGGCTTAGGCCTGCTCCCGGGTGGCAGAGGGCAGGCCCAATACCTAGGTGCAGCCCCTGGTCGGGCTCAGAGCAGGGCCGATTGGGGAGTTGGGGCGCCGCCCCCTGTCATGCACAGAGCAGGGCAATCGGGAGGTTGTGATGCCACCCTCAGTCATGCTCATGGTAGGGCTGATTGGGGGGTTGGGGCACCGTCCCCTGTCACACTCAAGGCAGGGTCAATGGGGAGGTTGCGGTGCCACCCCCTGTCATGCACAGAGAAGGGCCCATCAGGGGGTTGGGGTGCCACCCTCTATCACCCACAGAGCAGGGCCAATCAGGGGGTTGCAGCGCCGCCACTCTCACATTCAGGGCAGGGCCGATGGGGAGGTTATGGCTCTACCCCATCACACACAGAGCAGGGCCCATTGAGGGGGGGGGGGTTGGGGCGCCGCACCCTGTCACACACATAGCAGGGCCGATCAAGGGGTTAGGGAGCTCCCCCCTATCAGGCACAGAGCAGGGCTGATCAGGGGGTTGGGGTGCCTTCCCCTGTCACGAACAGAGCAGCGTGGATAGGGAGGTTGTGGCCCCATCCCCTGTCACACACAGAGCCGCAGGGTGATCAGGGGGTTTGGGTGCTGTCCCCTGTCATGCTGATCCCGGTGCCGGGAGGACTTGTGGCTCTGCTGATGCCGGTGCTGGGAGGCATATTACCCTTTTACTATATAGAATAGAGGCCTGGTGCATGGGTCGGGGCTGGCTGTTTTGCCCTGAAGGGTGTCCTAGATCCAGGTGGGGGTCCTCACTGGGGTGCCTGGCCAGCCTGGGTGAGGGGATGATGGCTGTTTGCAGCTGGTCACACACCCTTCAGGGTGGGGGTCCCCACTGGGGTGCCTGGCCAGTCTGGGTGAGGGACTGAGGGCTGTTTTCAGGCTGGGGGTGACTGAAGCTCCCAACCGCTCCTTTTTTTCTTTTTTCTTTTTTATTCTGGGCCAGCTTTAGCTTTGAGGCTTGCCTCCAGCTCTTAGGCCTCTGCTGCTGAAAGTAGGTTTCTGGCCTTTGCTCACAATGTTGCGATACTGCTGACTGAAGCCCAGCGACTAAAGCAGGTTTCTGGGGTTTTGTTTAGCTTCTATATTTGTTACATAGTTGCTTAGAGTTACAGCTCAGAGGCCTGCAGTGGCAGGCGGGGAACGTTGGAGTCCTCCGTCACTGAAGCAAGCAAGCCTCATGTTAGTTTCAAGCTGCCTGGCTGCCGGCCGCCATCTTGGCTGGCAGTTAATTTGCATATTGCCCTGATTAGCCAATGGGAAGGGTAGCGGTCGTATGCCAATTACTATGTTTCTCTTTTATTAGATAGGACTAGAGGCCCAGTGCACAAAAATTTGTGCACTCGGGAGGGTGGGGGGGTCCCTCAGCCCGCCCTGTGCCCTCTCACAGTCTGGGACCCCTCAGGAGATAACGACCTGCTGGCTTAGGCCTGCTCCCGGGTGGCAGAGGGCAGGCCCAATCCCTAGGTGCAGCCCCTGGTCAGGCTCAGAGCAGGGCGGATTGGGAGGTTGCGAAGCCACCCTCATCACTCTCAGCGTAGGGCCGATTGGGGATTTGTGCACCGTCCCCTGTCATGAACAGAGCAGGGCCAATCAGTGTGTTGGGGTGCTGCCCCTTGTCATGCACAGAGCAGAGCTGATCAGGGTGTTGGGGAGCTCCCCCCTGTCACTCACAGAGCAGGGTCAATCAGCGGGATGGGGAGCTCCCCTTGTCACACACAGAGCAGGGTCGATCAGGGGCTTGGGGAGCTCCCCCATGTCACGCACAGAGCAGGGCCGATAGGGGAGTCAGGGCACCGTCCCCTGTCACACACAGAGCAGGGTGGATCAGGGGGTTGGGGAGCCACCACTGTCATACTCAGGGCAGGGCCGATGGGGAGGTTATGGCTCTACCCCATCACACACAGAGCAGGGACTGTGGGGGGGGGGGTTGGGGCGCCACCTTCTATCACCCACAGAGCAGGGCAAATCAGGGGGTTGGGTGCCGCCACTCTCACACTCAGGGCAGGGCCGATGGGGAGGTTATGGCTCTACCCTGTCACACACATAGCAGGGCCCGTGGGGTGGGAGCGTTGGGGCGCCACACACGGAGCCGCAGGGCGATCAGGGGGTTGGGGAACTCCCCCCTATCAGGCACAGAGCAGGGCCGATCAGGGGTTCAGGTGCCTTCCCCTGTCAGGAACAGAGCAGGGCAGATAGGGAGGTTGTGTCCCTGCCCCCTGTCACACACAGAGCTGCAGGGCGATCAGGGGGTTTGGACGCTGCCCCCTGTCATGCTGATCCCGGTGCTGGGAGGCATATTACCCTTTTACTATATAGGATAGAGGCCTGGTGCATGTGTGGGGGCCGGCTGGTTTGCCCTGAAGGGTGTCCTGGATCAGGGTGGGGGTCCCCACTGGGGTGCCTGGCCAGCCTGGGTGAGGGGATGATGGCTGTTTGCAGCTGGTCACACACCCTTCAGGGTGGGGGTCCCCACTGGGGTGCCTGGCCCCTCTGGGTGAGGGGCTGAGGACTGTTTTCAGGCTGGGACTGACGCTCCCAACTGCTCCTTTTTTTCTTTTTTTTTCTTTTTATTCTGGGCCAGCTTTAGCTCTGAGGCTCCAGCTCTTAGGCCTCGGCTGCTGAAAGCAGGTATCTGGTTTGTTTAGGTTCTATAATTGAAACTCTGTATCAACTCCAGCTCTGTGATCCCGGCTCGCTGAAAGCAGGTTTCTGGGGTTTTGATTAGCTTCTATATTTGTTACAATGTTTTTTAAACTGCAGGCTCAGAGGCCGGCCAAGGCAGGCGGGGAACGTTGGAGTCCTTCGTCACTGAAGCAAGCAAGCCTCATGTTAGTTTCAAGCTGCCTGGCTGCCGGCCGCCATCTTGGCTGGCAGTTAATTTGCATATCTCGCTGATTAGCCAATGGGAAGGGTAGCAGTCCTAAGCCAATTACCATGTTTCTCTTTTATTAGATAGGATAGCAGACATTTTTGGTTCCATCTACTAATAAGAGCAAAGGAATTTGATTCATTACCCCTTGAAAACACTCTATGCTCTGCCTCCAGGTGCTAGTTGCTCATGTTTGGGAACCATGACTCCACTAACACTTTCCTTAGGGAGTTTTGGGATAAATTATGGCACAAGTAAAAGTTCATAGGGTTTTTTGAGAGATAGTAAAATAAGACAAGCCATTATGTTGGACAAATTTTGATTACTACAGAGTTGCTTCATTTCACATAGACCTACATAGTCCACTGTACAAATACAGTAAAGACATAAATGTAAATATAGTAACAATGCTCATTTCTGTCTTCTATGCAGCAACTTTTTGCCATTCTCTGAAGTCACTGGTTCATCTGACTCACAAAAATAACAGCTGAACCTGTGTTATGCTTCTTTAGAGGACTGTGAAAAATTGCTAAAGAGAAGCTGCATACATTAAAATATTGAGAATTATATAAATTTCATACCTTAGGATAATTAGAAATTTTTTATCAATTTTCCTGAAGGAACTGGGCAACACTGCAAGAGCCATTAGAACACTCCTTCACATGTCTCTCCTATGAGAGGTGGGGCTGAGAGCACGGGGTCATGCAACTAAGTCTAGAGCTCCTGAAAACCAAATAGAAGGCACTAGGATTTGGGTTTGGTCCTCAGCTGTGCACCAATCTAACGTGAGGCTGATCTCAGCCAAGACAAAAATATCAACAGAGCCTCCAAGTCATACCCAACACAGCAAATCTTATATTTTGGATTCTCATTGTAGATAATAAAGACAGTCATGAGACTTGAAGATTTATCTTTTTCATTCTTAACTAGAGGCCCAGTGCAAGAAATTCATGCATGGGGTGTGTGTGTGTCCCTCAGCCTAGCCTGCACCCTCTCTAATCTGGGACCCCTTGAGGGATGTCTGACTGCCCATTTAGGCCCGATCCCAATGGGCAGTCAGACATCTCTCTCACAATCCAGGACTGCTGGCTCCCAACTTCTCGCCTGCCTGCCTGCCTGATTGCCCTTAACCACTCCCCTGCCAGCCTGATCAATGCCTAACTGCTCCTCTGCTGGCTCGATTTCCCCTAACTGCCCTCCCCTGCCAGCCTGGTCACCCCTAACTGCCCTCCCCTGCCTTCCTGGTCATGCCTAACTGTCCTCCCTGCAGACCTGGTTGCCCCCAACTGCCCTCCCCTGCTGGCCTAATCAACCCTAACTGCCCTCCCCTGCTGGCCTGGTTGCCCCCAACTGCCCTCCCTTTCAGGCCTGGTCCCTCCCAACTGCTCCCCCTCCCCCCCACCGCTGGCCTGATCACCTACACCTGCCCTCTCCTGCTGGCCATCTTGTGGTGGCCATCTTGCGTCCACATGGGGGCGGGCATCTTGTGTGTTGGAGTGATGGTCAATTTGCATATTACTCTTTTATTAGATAGGATTATGCTGATTCCAATAAGTAAGCCAGAGTTGGTTCACAAAATATGCTCCCTGGGAAGGTAAAGAACACTTATGAATACCCACACGTTCACTCACCTTCCACAGATCCCTAGTGAGCTGAAAGTTTTATGGACAACAATGATTTTTAAGCAGTATTTCTAAACATATGCCTTCTGTTGGAAAATATAAATAATTAATTTTTATCTTTACTCTCTGGTCAGATGCTGCAACTTAAAACCTGAACTACTCTATCGCCTAGTTCAGATTTTTCTTATTCTGTTCATATATACCCTCACCTCAAAGACTTTCCCAAGATTAAATGAACGTTCTAAATCATCTAATGGGCACTGTCAGTCTGGCTGCCCTCCCAGTTGCAGAGTCAGCACTTCAGGACCCAGCACTTTTCTTCATTAATTGTTAAGTGACACCACTTTCCTGGGTTCATAGTCAGAGACATAGGAACAGACAGTTTGGCTACACTATGGAGCTTCACACACACACACACACACACACACACACACACACGAAATTCTAGTTTGGTTTTTCTTTTAAGTAGAAAAGCAATCTAATAAAAATATAAAAGCTATAAAATATGTATATAACAGTTCCATATACTTAGAAGCAATTGAGGTTTTCTACCCTTAATTGTAGCAGCTTATATCCAATCATTCATACATTTAGCCAAGAAACTTGAGTGTTTATCAGGCATTGACCTCTTGTAGATACTCTAGGAGCCCCAAGTTCAGTGGGGAATATTTTTAAAGGGCAATTCTGTGTGCTAAACAAATGGTAGGGTACAGAGGTCTGAACAATTAACTCCATCAGGAAAGCAATTAACTCCATGAGGAAAGCTACTGAAAACTTCCTAACCAAAATGAATTTTGTGTTAAGTCTTAAGAGATGAGCATGAGTTAGCTAGTGAGGGCATAACATCCGCAGAGACACTGGGTTATGAAAGTGTTTGATGTGTCAGGGGTGTCTGAGCTGGACACTGGCAGGAAAGAGTAGTTAGTAACCGAAGTGGATGGAGATAAGGCCAGAAAGGCAGATGGAGGCTGATTTTGCACATCCTCAATGCAGAACTATAGAATTTAGATAATATTCTATAGATATCTCAGGACCATTAAAATTTGAGAAGGACAAGTTCACCTTTAATGTTTTAAAGGCAATAATTCTGTGGAGAATGAATTGGAGTTGGCAGCGAGGCTCTGGAGACTGAGTCCAACAATGTCAAATAAGACAGAGAAAGAAAAGTTGAGAGCCCCAAATAAGACAGTGGCAAAGAAATGGCAGAGAAAGCACAGTGACTGTTTTAAAGATAATAATTCAGATATATACTGATTACCATTATAAAGGGATTTACCCTCAGTAGAAATTAAAGATATATGTAAAATAGTTAACAGAGTGAGTGAATTAAAAAACAGTGGTGCATGTACACAATG
This sequence comes from Myotis myotis, assembly GCF_014108235.1. NCBI lineage: Eukaryota > Metazoa > Chordata > Mammalia > Chiroptera > Vespertilionidae > Myotis > Myotis myotis. Next base: position 142,552,349 of record NW_023416313.1, on the reverse strand, counting down.
GAATACAAGCTGCTGTAAAAAAGAAGGAACTCCTACCATTTGCAACAGCATGGATGGGCCTGGAGAGCATTATGATAAGCGAAATAAGTCAGTCAGAGAAAGATAAATATCACATGATCTCACTCATTTGTGGAATATAGTGAACAACATAAACTGATGAACAAAAACAGACAGAAAAGCATCGATCAGACCATCAAACCTCAGAGGGAAGGTAGGGGAGGGTGGGGGTAAGGGGGAGAGATCAACCAAAGGACTTGTATGCATACATATAAGCATAACCAATGGACACAGACAACAGGGGTGTGTGGGCATGAGCAGGGGGGTGGAGGGCAAGGAGGGGATAAGGACACATATGTAATGCCTAAATCAATAAAGAAAAAAATAGTTAACTGAGTTTATCTGTTTCGTTTTAATTTTACTGCCTCATATTGAAAGGCCATTTATTCTTGTTTTTTCTCTACCTACTTTTCATTATTTCTAAACCCACAACAATTAGATGTTTGTGTACACCATTATACTCTTCCTCCTCCAGGAGTTGCCTATCTCATGTTCTTTATCGGCTTTCCCCATACCTTCCTGTGGCTTTTGGTATGGTTGACCAATTCCTCTCCTGGAACCGTCTTCCTTTGATTTCCATGTCATTATTCTTTCAGCATTACTGTCCTACTTCTCCCACAGCTTTTTCTCAAGGTTTCCTGCAACATGGTTCTATGTTTCTGCCACAGGCCTTTCTCAGTCTGCCAGAATATCTCATCCGCTTCTAAATCACCGTGTGTCTGCCGATGACACCAATTAGACATTTGTTCAACACACATTTCTAAGCACCTACCTTGTGCCAGGCTCTGCACTACACGCTGGGATTTTGTCATAAATGACTCCAGCTTCTCTCCTCAAGGGGTAAATTGCCATTCACTTCAAACAGAAGTGGGAGAAGCTCAATAGCAAGATGCTGTGGGATAACAACAGGAAAATCATAAACATGTTTTGTGAGGGTGGGGGACATGCAGAAGTTAGGCAAAGGGATGCATTTTTGGCAGAGGAGATATGGGAAAAGTAAAACCGCTCTATCCCCTGAATTTCATCCCTGTCAGGATTCAGGGTAAAGAGTAGCAAATGATGAAGTTGTAAAGAAGGCAGGGTTAAGATGAAGGATGGTCTGTATGATTTATTAAGGAGCTTAGGTATGAGTTGGGCATATGAAGAAATGATTAAAAGGGTACAGTACTAGAGTCAGGGATTAGTTAGGATACTTCTGCTGGATAGTTAATGTGAAAGACAATAAAAGGCTGACAATATTTCAGTGATAGTGAGATGGAGTGAAAGGGGCAGTTTCAATAAGTATGTAGGAAATAAAAGCAACAGAATTTAAAAGTTGATTTGATTAGGCATGAAGGAGAGAGACTCATCTGTGAGTCTGCTAAGTGTTCCTAATAGTCATGGTGCCAAGACGTCCCCTGGTCATCCATCAGTACTGAGCGTCACCCTACTTGTGAAATTCCCCTTTGGGCCACCACGGTACCTTGTATACACTGCTTGTATACAAGGCATTTTATTATAGTTATTTTTCTGAATCTGTTTTCACAACTGGACTGACTCTGGTAAAAGAGAATTCCAAAGGCTTTCAAGAGAAAGTCACTAGTGTGTTTTTTTAAACAAACAAAAGAGTTTCTTATTAAGATATGTGATTTCTTCATAATCCCTTTTGTAAAATAAATCTTTATTGTTGAAAGTATTATATATGTCCTTCCCTCTCCCCCCCCCCCACATTGCCCTCTCCTACCCCCTCTCCCCAAAGCTGTGGTACATCTATACAATGGAATACTATGCTGCTGTAAAAAAGAAAGAACTTTTACCATTTGCAACAACATGGATGGACCTAGAGAGCATTATGCTAAGTGAAATAAACCAGTCAGAGAAAGATAAGTATCACATGATCTTCATAAGCCCTTTTGCAGTTTTAAGTCTGGAGACATCAATTCACCACTAGGGAATTACTATAGCAGCATTGAAGTTAAGTCCTGCAGGACTGGCACATAGGTGTTGTACAATAATGTTTGTTTAAACAAACACGTGAAAATAAATTTGTTTGTGCTTTTATAAATGGAGTATTAGCATTTTTTATTAAATTTTTATTTCTAGAAGTCACCTTTTGGAAGCTAAGGAGGTGTTTCTGGCTGATTCATTGTGCTATTGATTTAATCTATGCTATAGTTTTGTGTCAATTTATTTCTGACTGGGCCACATTAGTAACTATCCCTATTATTTCAATTCTTATTAAAGTTATTAAAAATGATTGACACATGAAAAGTTAATTATCATTATAATAATCTCGATTATATTAAATTTGATAATGTAAACATTATTTGAATCACTTTCAAAGTTGTCAATTATTTTAACAGGCTATTTTAATCTATTTTGCTATTTTAGAGGATGCGCACAGAAAGTATGTACAGGATTTTCATGCAATTGTTTCAGTGCTCTTAGCAATATAATAGTGTTTTCCACCTACACATCATCTTTTATCAGGGGACCCCACAAACATTTGAATTTGTAAATCCCTACACATCTTAGTGAGAAAAGTAAATGTGGTGATTCCCTTTTGAAAAATTACAATGCAATGTTTTTGAAAAAATTCAATGCGATATTTCCCCCTAGAAAATCTTGACAGTCCTAAGATTAGCATGGGGAGCTTCCACCTGTCATCAGACTTGCTCTCATGAGGCAAAGCTGTTGGAAATATAGCTGTGATAACTAACCTCAGTGGACTGGGTTTCAACTTTATAGGAGCACATTGAGAAGAAACATTTATCAAACTGGTTGCTAGAGAATTTCATTAGGTCTCAAACTGAAACTAAGCTAATATAAGACTTCCTCCCTCTCATGGTCTCAGTACTGTATGTCCATGGTTATCATAGGATTCCGTTAGGATTTGTGGTAAAAGTTAGAGAATTACAAATGCTTTCAAGATAAAGTCACCAGTGTGAGTGTTTTTTTAAACAACAAAAGAAAGTGTTTCTTATAAGATATATGATTTCTTCATAATCCCCTTTGCAATTTTAAGTCTGGGAACATCAATTCACTACTAGAGAATTACTATAGTAGTCTTGAGGTTAAGTTCTACATCAAAAAATTCTCCACAAATAATAAATAAAGTTGAGTCTACTGTTAATTAAAAGAATACAGCAGCAAATAGCACCTGGGGTGCACTATATGATATGCAGATTTAGGCCAAATTCTTAGTTCAGCCTCATTGGGGAATGAAAGTGCTTCTCAATGGCAAAAAAAAAAAAAAAAAATTAATCCTCACTTGAGGATAATTTTTCCACTAATTTTCAGAGAGAGTGGAAAGGAGTGGTGAGGGGGAAAGAGAGAGATGGGAGAGAGAAACATCAATGTGAGAGAGACACATCAATTGTTTGCCTCCCACACATGCCCTGACCTAGGCCTTGGAGTGAAACTGCAACTCAGCTATGTGTTATTGACCAGAATCGAACCCACAACCCTTGGGTGTGCAAGCCGATGCTCTAACCACTGAGCAATGCCAGCCAGGGCTACTATGCAAATTGTCCCCTTGGGAGTTTGAGCAACCAGGAGTTCTACCACTTACTATGATGTGCACTGACCACCAGGGGATGGTGCAGAATAAAGGAAGACGTTGGCTGGCAGCTGGCAGCTGGGGGAAGGAAGGCCCCGATAGGCCATGATCACTGGCCAGGCCTAGGGACCCTACCCATGCATGAATTTCATGCACCTGACCTATAGTAACTACATATGGTGCTAGCTGGGTACTGGACTTATTGGAGTGATCACTTTGTATGTTATGTAAATATCTAATCACTATGCTTTACCCTTGAAATTAATACACGAGTAATATCAAATGTCAACTGTAATTAAAAACAAAAGGAAACTTTAAAAAGAAAACAGAGGAAATGTTGCTCTTCGGAAAAAAAAAAAAAACACCACAAAAATACTATCATTTGCATACTTCCAAAATACTGATGCAGCAATTCACCAAACATGAATTGAGAATGACTGTGAATAAAGGACTATCTAGGTGCTTGGGAAAGAAAGATAAACAAGATGACATATTTGCCCTCAAGGTGCTCACTGTCCCCAGCATGACTGACATCATTTTGTAGAGTGACTTTCTTTACAGAGGTGTTCGGAAAGGTGAGATGTGGAAAAGTGGTGATGTCAAGAACCTGCTGGGCACTGAAGGGAACTGGATAAAACATATCCCAGGAAACATTATTTGAGCTTGACATTAAAGACACAGGTTAAATAGACAACTGGAGGGGAAAAGGGAGAAAAAGAATATTTACAGATGTGCAATGATCCTATACTACCACTTGCCAGCAATGTTTTCTAAAAAGGGACACTTCCCCATGCCTACATCAGGACAGCAGATGCTGCTCTTTTTGGAACCACCTAGTGCAAGATGGACAAAAGGAGTTCCCCAAGATTTGAATTAAAGATCTTCTTAATTGTCTGGAATGAAACATGTAAAATTTGAAAGTTACAGTAAGCCATGCCCTACTATTTAAACTGAACTGCTGGGGTCCAACCCCAGCAGGTCCAGGGGTCCCCAAAGGTGTGGACGGAGTCGGCGAAGAAGGAATGACATGGAGAGAGCGTTCAGTTGATCAGCAGCCTAGCCAAGATCTCTAGCCAGGATCTCCAGCCAAGTTCTGGTCTGGATCTCCAGCGAAGTTCTGGTTAGGATCTCCAGCCAGGTTTTGTGTTCATGTTCTCTTGCTAGGTTCTCCAGCCAGGTTCTGTAGCCATGTTCCCTCACTAGGTTCTCCAGCCAGGTTCAGTCTCCAGGTTCTAGTCAGGTTCTCTTGCCATGTTCTATCCAGGTTCTGTAGCCAGGTTCTGTCTCTAGGTTCTTCAGCCAGGTTCTCTCACTAGGTTCTGTCTCTAGTTCTGTTGCCAGTTTCTGTCCAGGATCTTTTGCCATGTTCTCTCCAGGGAAGTTCTTCTGTCTCTAGGTTCTGTGTAGGTTCTGTCTTCTTGGTTCTGTCTTCTGTTGTCTTGTTACGACTGTATTTATACCAGTTGATTCCAATCCTATCAATCTCTATTCCAAAGGTTAGGGCGTTTCTTATCTCCATTCCAGGGAGTAAAGATTATGTAGCTTAAACATGATTGTTCGTAGTTAAAGTGATTAATTACCCACCTGGCACTTAGTTAAGGGATTTTATTCCCTCCCTAACTTCAGGGGAAAATCCCTACTTGGGGAAACAACTTTTCTCAGAGAGGTGACCTTGGTTAAAACACATAGTGCCAAGAAGGTGAGCAAACATATTAAGAACAGTATGCCATATATGCCAGGTCCCTTGAAACAGCAAGGATGGACCGGCTCCCGGCACTGAACCACAGAAGCAAGCAACGCACATCAAGGGAGGACACTAAATATGTGCTCAGCTCAGAAAACAGAACAGTGAAGTGAAAAAACAGGACCCTCACAGTGTTAAGGGCCCAACTCCATGTATTCCTTAGGCTAAACTTTACTTTTATCATTGACTCCTATTAGCCACTCCATTTTAATTATAATGATAATTTCCTTATCTTTTTCTTCTTCCATATTTCTCTTCTTTTGTTTCATTCAATTCAAATTTTGTAATATGTAAAGGAAGTCAAACTATATAAATACCTCATATATTCAGGCAATTCTATTAGGTGAGTTCACAAATATGAGGTCACTGACGTCATTTCACTCTTCCTAGTAAGGGGATGCTTTATCCCCATTTTACAGCTAAAGAAATCAGGGCTCAGACTCTTGCAGGGCTATGAGCAACTAACAAATGATGGACCTGAAATTCTAGCCCATGTCTTGTTCCAAGGCCATTTTTCCTCACTGCATCATATTGCATTCCAAAAAGAGAACTGCAGGTATAAAATCTCACAGAGGCATGAAAGGCAATGGATGCTTCTAGATCCCATATACTCCCCATGTAGCTTGGGAAAAGAGAAAGCTTTTGAAAAGGAAGCTTGAGAGTAAGGGTGAACGCATGAAGGATGTGTTATGTTAGGGAATTTAGCCTGATTTAGTTACAATAAAGAGTATTACTTCTCTTTTTCTGTTAAGCATTTTTCAAACCAAGGGAGAAATATGATCAGATTTTGTTCTAGAAATACCGTAATAGCAGCGTTAAAGGTCCATTCGAGATGGGAAAGATGGTGAAGAAACTCCTGTGATAATCTATGGCAAAGATGGTAAGGGCCTGATCTCAGGTGGTGATGGCAGGAGACCGATGAGCTTAGACCTCAGAGATACTTCAGATAGAACGTCCAGGACTCAGAACCACTTGGCAGGTGGAAAAGATGAAAGAGTTGAGGCTAAATCCACCGTGTTCAGCATGGATACCTGACATAATGGAGATTCCCAGGGCCAGGTAACTTTGAGATGAAGAAAATGACAGAATTGTAGGTAAATCCTAGAACTCTGGTAATGTTTTAAAAATGGACCCTTTGTGCTGCTATCTGAATCATGCTGATACTAGATTCTGTCTCACTGGGTTTGCACTCTCCTCAAGGCTCCGTAAAATGTAAATATAGGACATGTTATTTTGAATATTTTTCAGTTACCAAATTTATTGAACCATGGGTACCACTATTTTAACTCTAAATCTAATATGATTACTGACTTTTAAATTTCTTCCTCCACTGATTGCTTTGGGTCTGGGTTTTTCAAAAGAATGGAAGAGTTCTGTATGGGAAACAAAAGCTGTTTAGAACTGAAATCAGAGTGTTTGCACCTCTCCTTTTGGAATTCTGATGTATTATTCCCCAAGGTAATCTCCTGAATGAATCTTTTCCCTTTGTTGTGTAAGAGCCTTCAAAAGCAGTAAAGAACATTAATTTTTTGACTTGATTTTGTTACTTTGCCAGGAATAGCACAGGGGTCCCTTTTAGTGAGTGAGACTAAGGGCACTAAAATGGTTGGAAATCACTGAAAACAGTAGCAGGTTTATTTGAACAAAATCGGCAGGGTGGTGTAATATACATTTTTAAAAATGCATTTTCATTAAAATTAAAAAAAAATGAGCTTCCAAACAAACTCCGGAAAGGGCTCCAAACACAGCTTTACAAACCCAAAATGAAATCAATAAAAAGAAACCAGCCAAGCAGCAAGTTGAGAAAACACCAATTAGAGATTTTTACAAACAGAGAAGCTCACTGTGGGGTACAGTTTTTAAGTCAGACAAGAAAAATTTGGGCTTTTTTCTCCCCCTCAGCACTGCTCCACTGTGCTCTCCCTGGAACCAAAATTGATGGGATTCAGAATGCTCCCCAGGAAGGAACCACAAACAAGCGGGCGCTTTCAGCATTATATCTGCGCAGATGAAAGCAAATATTATTCTGATCGCTTTTCATTTTGCCCTCCAAGGAGCTTTGCATTATTATCCATGACTAGGGATTTTAATAGCCAAAGTACCACAAATTTGTGAAACACGCAATTTCTGCCTGGTTTTGGAGTACAGCTTCTACCCATGGACGTTAACTCAGGTCTCTGTAGCCAAGAAATTTTCTGAAGCAAATCGTACTCTGCTCGCGTGTCTCCCTAGATAACCTTACACTAAACTGGCAGGTAAGTGAGGTTCATCTCAGTCCCATCGCCCAGCGCAGCTATCACACACTCCTGAATTTAGTCCTGTGCCTGGCAGTACTCACTCTTCTGCTTCTCTCTGGTTGGCTCTCCTCAAAGTTTATATGTCCATCTCATATTAAAACTGCCCTGTCTTAGCATGGAGGGACCTGGAGAGCATCATGCTAAGCGAAATAAGTCAGTCAGAGAAAGACAAGTATTACATGATTGTACTCATATGTGGAATCTGAGTAACAAAATAAACTGATGAACGGAGTGGATCTAGAGACATGGAAGCATGGAACAGAGTGTGGAATCTCGAGGGAAGGCGGGGCAAGCTGGGTGGGTGGGAGGTAATCAACCAAAGACCTTGTGTGCATATATGCATAGCTCATGGACACAGACAATGGGTGCTGAAGGCTGGGGCCCCGGGGGTCAGTGGAGAGGGTCAATGGGGGAAAGAGGGAGACATATGTAATACTTTTAACAATAAAGAATTATTAAAACAAAACAACAAAAACTGTCCTGTCTTGTTCTTAGGTCCTCAGGAATCAGCTCTGTGCTTCTCCCAGGTGAGACAAAGTGACTGTCATGACAAACCACCTGCCAGTGCCCAGGAGTCCAGCGCTTTTGTCTCATCAACTCCATTTAACGAAAAGGCACTCGCAAACTCTAAGTAATTATAAAGCAATATTCATGTGTGGATCATTTTGATTGTTGCTACTTGTTAGTATATACTAGTATATGCATGTATATGTATGCAAACACATATGTGCATGTGTATGTATATACACAAATATATATGTACACACATATATTTTTCCACAAACCCTAAGGCTATTTTGTCTGAGGATGTAGTTTTAGGTTCCCATGTAATGAATACCTATGTATTAAAGAAATATCTTCAGTGTTAATTATGTTTCCTTTAAGCAATGAGTTTTAAGTCAAAGCTCATAATCCTTGGTGAGTATAGTTTATAGATATGTTTACATTGTACAAGGTCCACGGATGAAACTTCTGAAACATATTTTGAATCCCTTCACTTTCATCACCCCCACTGGCCCCAGCCTCACGGCCAAGCTGCCATCTTTTCTCTCCCAATCATTTTCCTTACTTCTACGCTTGCCTCCATCGGTCTGCTCTCCACACTGCAGTTATCTTTAAGTAACCCCCATCACACCCCTCAGACTTTCCATTGACTCCTGTTTCCTCCACTTAAAAACCCAAGTGTTTCAATCGCCTACCGAGCTCCAAATGACCTTGTTTCTTCGCCGCTTGGTCCTACCATCCAGCTGCTCTCAATCAGCACCCTCGGCTCCATCAGCATTGGACACTCTTCCCGGGACGCCCTCTCCTTAGATGTCTTTTTTTGTTAACTAGCGCCCCCTGCCGCCCGCCCCCCTGCCGCCAACCTTCAAGTCTTTACTTAGTAAGAATTACTCTGACCTCGGAGCTCCAGTGGCGCAATCGGTTAGCGCGCGGTACTTACAAGAATTACTCTGACCATCCTACTTAATACTGAAACACCTCCCCTCCCCACCCCTGCAAATATCATACCCATCTCCTGGCTTGCATAATTGTCCTTTTCTTACTTTCTTCCTCTAGGACTTGTCTCCTTGCATACAATCTAATTTAGTTATTTCTTGTTTTTATTTTCATTCTCTATCTCCTTTGCCAAAATGTAAATTCTCTGAGGATGGGAATCTTTGTCTAATTTTGCTTGTCAATCCCTAAATAGGAGCTTGTACATAGTAGAAAATTAATAAATATTTGCTGAAAGAATGGACACTGTCTAATTATATTGAAAATCGTGGATTATATTTTCTATTTAACTAAATGATGTACATGAATATGTACACATACTAATACCATTTTAATTATGAGTTTCTTATTTGAGCATATGAGTAAATGGATTAATATTTTTTTGGTGAAATATGATTAAAAATGTTAGTATGTTTAAAAAGAGAAGGTTTTGATTGATTGCATGTTTGATTTAGTGGTCAACATTTAACAAGCACCCGTTGTGTATTTGAAGTATGATATTGAATAAGTCATGTATTAGAAATATCTGTTGGGTGGAGGAGACTGACTTGGGGCACCAGATGTTCAAGGCCACTCTTAACATGGGAATCCTAATCAGAGGTTCAAGACTAATGTACATACTCAGGTGCAAAAGCAAGGATGCAGACACTGCACAGGTGGGCCCTCTATAACCCAAAGACTGAGGTCACTATTTTGGCAAGAAGCCTCTCTTGTCTAAGTTAGTATAAAGGATGTTATTGACCGGCCAGTGAGAGGCCACTGTTATGTGAGGCTGCTTGGTATGGCTCCTGCGTTTGCTACTGTGTTTTGCAATGGCTGTTATGTTAGCAGTGGCTATTGTGTGAGCCTCCTTTAAAGAACTGCTTTGTCTGATGGCTACTTAGTAGGAATGGCTACTTAGACTGCAATAAAGACTCTCTTATATGCCCACAACTTCTCACGTTTCCTCTGTCTTCTAGTGTCCAGTGTCCAAGGAGGTCCAGTCCCTGGCAGAGGAGCTCAGACTCAATACTTGGAAACAACAACAAAAAAAAAACAATAAAAAAAAACACAATAAGTGAGTAGTAGAATCATGCACAAGGAGCAGCAGTGACAAGAGAATAATTTAGCAAAAAGGTAGACATTGCTGAGGTTAGAACACAATCAAATACCTTTAACATAACTTTTTAGAGCAGGAAACATATGTGAGGGCCTGAGCTTTTATTTGTCTATTTTATCCCATAAAGAAGACCTGAATACAGGGCTCTTCCGTCACTCTGTTCTTGGTGTTCCAGCTTTATTTAGGCCGGGCTGTGGACAGAAGTATGTAAACAGCTGGGGGCTAACACATAGGTCAGGGCAGGGTACCACAGGGGAAGGGGAAGGGGAAGGGAAAGCAACGGAAGGGGAAGGGGAAGGGGAAGGAAGAGCTCATGTGATGCCTTACTTAGACTTCACAGTGTACACGGTAAGCACCGTCATTGACTAGGACATGGCAATCTTCCCATAATCCCGAGTAAAACACAGAGGGAGAGTCCATCATTAGTTAGAGAGTAAATGCTCAGTCTTGCTCTGGGATTAGAGAGCACTAGCCCACAGCTCACAGGATGGAGAAAATCAAAACAGCCAAAGAATATTATCTAAATACCAATGTGGAAAAAAAGATAAGCATGAATTGTGTCTATTTATTTAGTCAGTTCTAGGTCAAGTTTTGTGCTTGAGTTAAGTTTCTATGGAAATTCTTACTCCATTGCCATTATGAAGAGACAACTCTGTTTCAATAGGCTTTGGATTCTGGTCCAGGCTCCAGCCTGTTTCAAAATCCAAGCAGAATCCTAAAATCTGTTCCTGCCTCTATCAGAACTCGCTGTTTTTTCTCTGCCTCCTGCCACCGCACAGTTGGACGGACACCAAGTATAGAAAATTTCAGCCTCAAAAGAACATTTTAAGAAAGTTCTGAGCCAGATTCAATTGCTTGTATAATATGCATTATCTCTGAAAAATGTTGTTGCAATATACCTTTGAATGCAACTTAAAATAGCTACAAATTTAAACTCTAGATACAGATGGACTTGGGTTGGAATACCAGGTTTGTAACTTATTAGCTATTTGACTTTGTGCCTTAGTTCTTTTATTTGTAAAATGGGAATTAAAATGACATCATAGAGGTACTGCAAAAGTCTAATAAGACAAAGTATATACAGTGCTAAGCATGGTGCCTGATTCCTACCTGAGGCCTCACAGATCAGCTGTAATACCTGTCATATTGATTATAATTTTTAATCACCAACACTTGGTGTATAAGTTTTGGGAGTTTTCCATAAACTCGTATATAAACATTCTTTTAATTTCCCATGTGCAAAATGAGTCCAGTGACTACCATCCTCTCTACTGTATGGTTATCCTCTCTCCCTAAAGGGGAGAACAGTATATAAAAATGATATTAACGTTTATTTTAACAAGAGTTTCCTTCATAAAAGTATGAGTGAAATGCTGGTAAATTTTAACCTCGCAGTGAGAGTTTTATCAGCAGAAGCTGATTTTAAAAAGCAAAATTTTGATATTTTTGTTGTTGTTTATTCTTATCCAAGGATATTTTTTTCCATTGATTTTTAGAGACAGTGGAAGGCAGGGAGGGGGAGAGAGAGAGAAACATCGATATGAGAGAGACATTGTTTGCTGCCTCCCACATGCACCTCTATCAGACTGGGAATCCCCTGCAACCCAGGTATATGCTTTTGACCGGGAATCAAACCCAAGACCCTTCAGTGTGTGGGCCGATGCTCTAACCACTTACCTTTCAAAAGGTAAATCACTTAAGATTCTTTATGCCATAATATATAGTATAGGCAGTACATAGATTTAGGAATAACAGTTTTATTTACTAATTACAGAATCCATTCATTTGGTACACTATGCACCCCTTCCTCTCCATCCTCCTTCTCCCTTCATTAATAGATTTAGAACTGACAGTGCTTTCACTTCTAAGTATAAAGAATAATTTTCTTCTGAACATAGAGACAACTATGAAATCGAAGTTTAAAACATAGACCTCTTCTAACAGCAATTCAGATTTCCATTAAACCTCCTCCCACCCTCTCAAATTAAAGTTTGAAAGGCAGAGCTCAGAAATAATCTGACAGGCACTAGTGCTTCGTTCATTTCCAGCAAGGAAGCACCAATTTGATTCCTACCATAACAATTTCTGCTGTTGCCAGTGCATCAAATTTTTTTAACGCAGCTTCTCAAGTGATAGAAATCATCCCGTCACTTTGTTTCATAAAATTGACACCCTGGGGAAATGCAAAATAGAGTAAGAACTTGAGGGAAGCTGCTCCTGCAACCCCTGCGAGGTATTCCTGAAATCCTCTTTTCCTCTTCAGCGAATGTCGCCAGGTCCCAACTGCTTGCTGTTCTTTTCTCCTTGTCCTGCTCATGCGCTGCCTCATCCATTGGCTCTCCTCAGCGCAGGGGCTGGTGTTTGGAAAAGCACAGGAGTTGGTGTTAGTAAAAGCACTGCTCACAGATAGGGACTCTACCGCTGGCTAATTTGAATGCAGTGACAAAAAAAGGGGACTTGATGAAATTATTTCACACACAGAGCAATAAGCATATGGGATATATTACTACAGAAGATGATTCAAAGAGTTTAAGAAACACCTGGATTTGTTTGTCTCCAGCGGTAGGCTGGAGAGTAGAGTGAGAAGAAGCAGGGAGGTGAAAGGAAAGCACACTCCCCAAGCAAAGTGTGAAGGCTCGAACTTCTTATTGAAATGGCACCTCTTGCATTTATCAGGAGCACCAGCTATTACACAGTCTATTTTAAGGGAAAGGTGTCTCAGATACCCTGACTAACCACAGGAGCTACCTTCCTAATAGTGCTGGCCTCTGGCTTTGAGGAAAGGACGTGAATGATGGAAAGAGGGGAAGAATATCTGAATATCTAGGGACCAAACTTCAGCAATTGGTTTATGATCTGGTCCAGGCCTCCCACATTATCCACATCTCTGAACTCCCCTCTCTCCAGGCACATTCTGACCTCTTAGAAACAGCCTCGCTCCTCCCAGGCTGTAAGTATGTTGCTGTTTCCTCTCCCAACTCTTCCCCTCATTCTTTAGTCCATAGGCCACCTTTCCGTGACGTCTCAGTTAATTGTCACTCCTCCCTCTGTGTTCCCATACCACATGCAAAATATCTTTATGTTCAGCTTATTAACACTTATCTCCTCCACACTTCACAAAATGTCTGGCTCATTGAAGATGTTTGATATTTTCAAATTTTATCTGCCTCACTTTGTTTCAGAGGATTTAAAATGCTTGATAAAAATAATAGCTAACATCATTGAGCCTTTGACATGTGTCAGGCACTGTTTCAAGCGCTTCACATGTTTGAGCTCCTGCAACCCTCATAACAGTGCTGTGGATGAGTGAGTTTGTACTAATATTATCCTTATTTTGCAAGTGAAGAAATAGAGGAGCAGAGATGTTAACTAATTTGCTCAAAATCAGCTGAGGGAGAGCAAATATGAGATTGGATTTAGCCAGCTGGTTCAGAGCTAGTGCTCAGCCATTATTCTGATTACTGGAATGCCTAACATAGCAAGGAAACAAAAATAGGGAAAGGTGATGAGAAATAAATAGTTGTGCTCATAAAATGGAGTTATTAATTAAGCTAATTAAAACGCATATACTAAAACCCAGCATGCATTATATAGACTTGAGCAGCCAATTCAAAAAGGTTAACTTGATCAAAAATTAATCATTAAACAAAAGCAAATAAAATACTGAGGAGAATATTCCTGATATTAAAACTTGAAATACATTTTTGTGGGGTTCTTCTTCTAAGATGGTGATATATGACATCACTCCTTCATTCACCTTCCACATTTACACTTATCCAGATCTAGGTGTTCAAACAAAAAGACTGATCACAGGACAAACGTTTTGTAAACTTATATATGACTGTCCAAAATGACGTGCCCTGATTTCACAGATGGACAACACTCGTCCACTCAGTCAACAAATGTACGTATGTTGAGCCTCCACTTTGTGTCACATGCTGTTCTAGGCCTCAGTGAGTCAACAATGTACTGAAGGACCAAAATCTCTGCCCTCGTGGAGATTAAATTCTCGGTGAAAAGACACATGACAAGCAGACAATATCAGATGGTGTTAAGGCCTAAGAAGTAAAGTAAAGTAGATTACGAGATCAATGAACAACTAGGGGAGGGGAAATGGAGTGCTCTTTTAGATAATAAGGTCAGGAAACACCTCTGAAGTGGTACCTAAACTACACCTGAATATAGAAACACAGAGACAGTTTTTTTGTTTTCTCCCTAATTATTCTAATTGAAAAATCAACTGAAATTTTATCATTTCAGGCCAATAAAATCAAGTGTCCTTTATGATTTTTCCCATAAGTCTCCCTTTTTCCCTGAGATGTTCCTTAATTTGTATTTAAATGCAAATTTTATTTGGAAGTTTGATTATAAGTAAATGAAGAAAATGAATGGGATAAATTTTGTGCCTTCCAACTTAGCAATAGTCTGACAATAATGTGATTTAGTTTAATAAAAGCCCCAAATCCTACACTGAACCCATCAAAAAGAAGACAATTAGAAAAAGACACCTTAGAGTTGAATCATATGATACCTATTTCATTTTTAAAAAGTATGTTCATGAACTAGTTCAACTTTGGGAAATTCAATATTTTGATTCTATGGTACAGATTATTATGTTCAACTCATGAAAACATGTAAGCCAATGTCACCCTAATAAATTTAATTTTATATACATACTAGAAGCCCAGCGCGCTATTCGAAATTGTGTGGCACCGCCCACCCTCTAGTCGCCCTCAGCTCCTGCTTCGCTCCCTGGGCCCCGCAGCAGCCAGGACCACTGCCCATGCAGCCTTGCCTCCCTCTCTGGCTCTTGAAGCAGCTGCAGCAGCTGCTGATCAGGCCCTCCCCGCCCTCAACGCTATGTGCACAACCTCCTCCTGTCCAGTTGACCCATTACAGTGTCCCAGTTAATTAGCATATTTCTGGGCTGTGTGTTTGTCATGCCCATCAGTTTTGCTAATTTCACACTTGAGTATGGAAAAGAAGTCTGACCAATGGACAAAAGCTAAAACAATGTTAAGTTAGTAATGCATGTTTTTGCAACATGCAGTCTATTTAATTCTCCTTTTCAGAAGCTTCACTCATTCTTTTTAAAATGTCCTCCCACCTTGTACTTTGTGGAGCAATCAGCTACCTGTTCAATCTGAACAGTAAATTGCAAACTTAATGCTCTGTAGTGAAAGGAAACAAAAGGCATAGCCATTTATTTTCTTCACATTGATAATGCCCCATGATATTATATCATTGGAGGGATCAGTGCCTTAAGTATTAAAATGCTCTGAGATAAACAAAACAAAAAAAGTGGGAAAGTCTCCAAGACCCATAACGTGGATTAAGACTAGAGGGACTAAGTGGGTGCCTACTTCTCTGCTAGCTTCTTTGCAAAGTTAGTGCATGTACTTAATTTAAACTCACTATTTAGCATTCAAGTAGCTACCGTATTTATATATGGATGGGATAGTGAGGCAAAGTAGGTGTTGGAATCATATGATGTCACATAGACTTCAGCATAGCAGAGACCAGAGCTTTGTGAGTGTCATTGCTTATGTGCTATAGAGTGCTTTTCTTATTTATCAAGCTGGTGCATACATTCTATTACTCTTATTCTTAGATTTTCAGACAGCCATAATTTCTGGTCTTTTGTTTGAAATGAAGGCCTGCCTGGAAAAATTGAGGGTGCTGCCAAGCTAACTAAAAGACATTTTTTGTAGCATACTATAGTCTTTATTCCACTACCCCCTCCTACAGCCCCAACTCTTGGGTATAGGGGAGGGAGCACAAGATTTGAGAAAGATGTAAATTATGAAATTGAATGCACATTAAAGCAATTATGGAAAGAATTTTGTCAAATGCTCTCTTAGCCAGAAAAACACTGGTGTGTACTAGTGTGTGGTAATGCGCATCTAAGGATACCTCAAGACTATGTTCCCAGAGTGAAATTATTTGTGAAATTCAAGCTATATTGGATTCATTTTGGAGGAGGAAACAAAAGTTAAAATTCAGGTTACATATCTAGAAGACTAAAGTAGGCAATCAAATTTCAGCTTCTACATCACATTTATTTGACATGATTTCAAAATAAACTAAGTTTAGTAAACCTGTTGGCAAAGAAGTATAATTTGTCAAGCGATTAACAGAGACACAATCTGTAATTACAAATTGCTGAAAGCTGGCCACTAATGAGAGAATGACTCACATTTTGGGGTGAAGGGAGGAGGGGTCTCTCAGAAACCGTAATTTGATTTACAAAACTCTAAATAGCTAATGGCAGGTAACTCTTGCCAACTAACCAGCCAACTCTTGCAAGCTCATTAACAGAACTCCATGGTCTCACTGAAGGATAAACCATATGGAGGTGTCACTGAAAGCTGGAGATGAGAGACTGTAATTCATGTGCAGTCTTCTGTAAGCCGGTCATATGGGCATTGATTTGAGCCTTTGTTTATCTGAAATGATCTGTTCTTAAGAAAGAAGAGAAAATAAATTTTGAGGAGTTGTTGGTTCACAACCTCCCGCCGCCCCTTCCATCACCTTATACTACAGTGCTCAGCTAATTATTAAAGTTCCTTATTCGGCTCTTGTCCCTCCAGTCTCTCATCTCTGTCACATTTTAGTTCTAGCAGAACAATTGAATAATAGCATCACACAAGTGCCTAATTTACTATTTGCTTGAGTACTGATCTTTGTGGGTTAAGTTGCTCTTCTGTGATTTGCCTAGTGATTGTAAACATGTGGCTATAAGATCACTTTTAACTCTGTATGCACATGGGCTTTGTGGATGCTTGAGGAAACATGATGAGTGACAGCACACCTTCATGAGGCATCATTTTGTAAGAGGCACTGTTTACTTAGTTACTCTAACCAGAGTAACATACCAGCGTGTGTATAGGCACTGCAGTTTTCAGTTGATACCCATCTAGTCCAGGAAGCTCTAAAAAAATTATCAGATTGACACATGAGCATAGTTTTAAAAATAGTAC
The DNA here is from genome assembly GCF_014108235.1 of Myotis myotis. Classification (NCBI taxonomy): domain Eukaryota; kingdom Metazoa; phylum Chordata; class Mammalia; order Chiroptera; family Vespertilionidae; genus Myotis; species Myotis myotis. Next base: position 142,535,137 of record NW_023416313.1, on the reverse strand, counting down.
TAAAGGCTATTTAATGATAAGCAAGTGTTCTGGTCTATTTTTCTGTATTCTCAGTCCTATTCCCCAGAAGCAGTTTTAACTACCTGGGTGTAAAATCTTTTAGTGCTCTAAATAATAAGCTTTAGTGACCAGTTCTTGATTTATTAAATTAACAGATTAGCTAGCTAGTGTTTCTGGACATGACAGATGAAAATTTAGCTCACTTATATCTCCCTTTCCTTTCACTCTCTTTGAATTTCTATTTTAAATTTCTTTAACTTTTAAAAATTGTTAAATAATATAATCAAATGTTTATTTCTTTATTATATACACTATGTGTAAATATATAGTGCATATATCTTATTTATATAGTATTAAATATTTTATCAATTTTTAACTGTAATTATTACCCCCTCATTTTGAAAAAGGGGAATATTTGCATACTATTTCCCCCACTTTTCTTTCCTCTTCCATCTCTAACATTTTATCAGCTTTACTCTTACATTTCCATCACCAAAATTGATGACATTTGCATTCTATTTTGATAGAATTAAGATTACTTTTGCCAATAGCAAAAGTTATTAATCATATGCTTTTGTAAATATTGTTTACCTGTGGTTTTGTTGCATTTTCTTTCTTATGGGTTTAATGATATGGCTTTACTATTAAAAAGAGAAAGTTTCTAGAGTCACATTTGATAGTCTTTTCTTTTCTTATATTATTCCAATTCAAGCAAATCTTTAGTTTGCTCCATATTTGGACTATGAGTTCTTTTATTCTGTTTTATGTATTTTCCCACAGTTTCTAATGGAATATGTCTAATACAATCAAGCTCCATAATAATTTATCCACTTATCATTCCTTGTAACGTTATTATTCTAGAACTCCACCTGATAGCCTTACAGCACATGGATTAATTGTTTTCCAGAGAGAGGTCAATTCCATTCTTTCTTGTATCCAGTGTTTTCTGCTTTGTTGGTTTCTTTTCCAAATGAATACATACAATTGAATTTTGAAGTTATAATGAATCTGAAAATGGTTTAATTTTGCTTTCATATTGGTTGCCAGTTTGGTTGTATAAAACACCTTAGATTAAAAACAACTTTCTCTAAACCTCAAAGGTTTTGACATCAATTACCAGGTGCCCATGAGAAGCTATATAATAGCCTAAAATAATTCATTCTTTTGTAGGTAATATGTAGCCCTCTCTAACTCTTATTTTGAGTTAATTATTTCTCTTTTTTTCAGTGTTTTAGACTTTAGTATTAATGTATTGGTATAAATGGTTTTTGTTCATTTCTTATTTAGATGTGTGTGCATGTGAGTGCCCATCATTGCTCTGGCTAGACCTAGGAAGAGTTTCTTGAATAAGGAATAGGCGATGGCTGGCTTATCTTTGTCTTTTCTTCACTTTACAAAACATTAGTGCTTTGACCATTCACAACAATTTTAACTGTTGTATTTAGATAGATTTGTATTTTCATACTTTAGCTAATTGCTCTTTTTTTAAAAAAAAAAAATATGATCAAAGTGCAAATTCCTTTTTGGGACATATTAGGGTTATCCTATTACATATTTTTTGCTAAGTTGAAAAATACTACTAATATATTTTCTAGTATTGAATTGGAGTTGTAAACTAATACTTTCTAGTAATAACATAATTATTAAATAGCATTGGGCTAAATTTTATATTACTTTGTTATTTCTATATATTCATGGATAATTTGAGAAGGTAGTTTTCTTTGTGCAAGTACTGACTTTAATATAGTAATATACTAGCTTCAGTTTATATAGAAATATTTGCAAATGTCGTGTGTTTTGAAACATTTTATAGGCAAGCATGACAATCATCTCATCTTTGAAAATGAGAAGCATGAAATATTCACTTATAAAATTATTTATGTCTGTTCCTTTTAAAAAAGAAACAATACTTTCAATACATTTGATGGGTTCTATGGCTATTGATTTCTTCAGATTCATTCATAAATTTTAGTATGTCGTCTTTTTTAGATGATTCTTTACTTCATCTATGTATTCAAATTTACCATCAAAGTTTTACTTACCATGTTATCATCTTTGTGGCTGAAATTATATTGTTACATTAAAAAATCTTTATTTTTGAGAGTATTACAGATGTTCCACTTTGCCCCCTTCCACCTGGTTCCCGCCCCACCCCAGGCTTTCATGACCCTATTGTCTGTGTCCATAGGTAATGCATTGTTAATCTCTTCCTGCCTCCCCTCTTCCCTCTTTCCCTCTGAGATTCATCAGTCTGCTCCATGTTTTCATCTCACTGGTTCCAATTTCTTCATCAGTTTATCTTGTTCATTAGATTCCTTGTTCATTTATTTTGATTTTTATATTCAACTGTTAATAGATATATATTTATTGCCTTTTTGTTGCTCATATTTCTTCCTCTTCTTCTTCCTCCTCCTCCTCCTCCTCCACTTTCTTCTTCTTCTTCTCCTTCTTCTTCTTCTTCTTCTTCTTCTTCTTCTTCTTCTTCTTCTTCTTCTTCTTCTTCTTTCTTCTTCTTCCTCTTCCTCCTCCTCCCCCTCCTAATCCCCCTCTTCCTCCTCCCTCTCTTCCTCCTCCTCCTAGTCCTCCTCTTCTTCTTTCTTAAAAAATGCCCTTAATACTTCATGTAATACTGGTTTGGTGGTGATGAACTTTAGCTTTTTCTTGTCTGTGAAGCTCTTTATCTTTCCTTCAATTATAAATGATAGCTTTGCTAGGTACAGTAATCTTGGTTGTAGGTCCTTGCTATTCATTACTTTGAATATTTTTTGCCACTCCCTTCTGGCCTGCAAAGTTTCTGTTGAGAAATCAGCTGACAGTTGTCTGGATGCTCCCTTGTAGGTAACCAACTGTTTTTCTCTTGCTGCTTTTAATATTCTCTCTTTGCCTTTAACCCTTGATATTTTAATTTTGATGTGGGCCTCAGTGTGGGACTCTTTGGGTTCTTCTTGTTTGGGACTCTCTGTGCTTCCTGGACTTATTAGTCTGTTGTTGTTTTTCACCAGATAGGGGAATTTTTTTGTCATCATTTCTTTGAATAGGTTTTCAATATCTTGCTCTCTCTCTTTTCCTTCTGCCACCCCCATAATGCAAATGTTGGTACACTTGAAGTTGTTTCAAGTTTCTTTACTACTATCTTCATATTTTTGGATTCTTTTTTCTTTTTGCTATTCTGATTGGGGGTTTATGCTTCCTTATATTCCAAATTTGATTCTTGGAAACCTCTACTCTCATGTTGAAGCCCTATAAATTATTATTTATTTCAGTTAGTGTATGCTTAATTTATGACTGGTCCTTTTTCATGTCTTTAAAATTCTCACAGAGATCCTTAAAAATCTCACTAAGTTTCTTAAAGCTTTCATCAAGTCCCTTAAAGCTCTCATTAAGATGCTTAAGCAACCTTATAACTGTTGTTTTGAACTCTGTATCAAGTAGTTTGTTTACTTCCATTTCATTTACTTACTTTTTTGGGATTTCTTCTGTTCTTTCATTTGCGACATGTTTCTTTGTTTCTGGATTTTTGTTGCCTCCCTGTGTTTGTTTCTATGTATTATGTAGAACTGCCCTGTCTCCTGGAATTGGCAGAGTTGCTTTGTGAAGTAGATGTCCTGTAGGGCCCAATGTCTCAGCCTCCCCAGTCACCTGATTTGGGCACTCTAGGTGTGCCCCTGTGTGGGCTGTGTGTACAGTCTTATTGTAGTTGAGCCTTGATTGCTGTTGGTGTCACTGGGAAGAATTGACCCCCAGGCCAATTGGTTGTGAGGACCAGCTTCAACTACAGTGGAAGAGCTGCTGTGCAGGAGACACCCCTAAGGAGCAGGACTTGCTTCAGTGGGGCTTTGGTGCTCACTGATTCTGCCCCTCAGTGTGTCCCTTGTGGATGTGTAGACTTGTAATCTGGTATAGTCTGAAGCTGTCCACTGAGTGCACTGCCTCTGGGACCTCCTGGGAAGTTCAAAGTCAGCCCCTGCCTGGGACCACCTGGCAGGAACTACAGAGTGATCTGCAAATGGCTGCTAATTTTATTGGGCTTGGAAGTGCCCAGGCAAGGCCAAGCTGTGAAGCAAGGCAAGCTGTTGCTAGTGTTGAGTATTGGGCCTCTTCTTGATAGTTATGGGGCATGCTGATGCCAGCTGTGCTTTTTTGAGAGATTGTTAGGAAAGTCTAAAGCCTGATCCTGGAGGAGCTATTCATATGCAAAAGCTGCCACAAACAGTGTGGGAAGCCTGCAAATTGAATGGGGCATGGTGTCAGAGAATCACCAGGGTGGAGCAAACAGTATGAGTCAGGCTGATGGAAACTCATATATGGCTGCCAGTCTGCTCTGCAATTTGGGAGGTCTCAGCACAGGAACAATGAACTCTGTGAGCACCCCATCTAGGAGAAAACTGCCCCCGAGTTCCTGCCCCAGTGCCAGACAACCCAGTTTCTCCAGTATGTCCCTGGATAACCCCAAGCCATTGCCCCAGACTAGAGCTCAGAAGGAGCGGGACCGTGAAAATTCATATGCTAGCCCTTTAAGAGGAACTGCCTGGGACTCCAGCAGCCTCCATGTCGCTCAGCCACAATCACTGCTGGTTTTTACAACCTAAAGTTATGGGGACCTCTCTTCCCATTTCTGGACACTTATCTGGAGGTCTGGTGTAGGGTTGAGACCACTTGCTTCTCATTGGAAGCCTCCCAAGTGGATATATCCCTCCCAAACAATAAAAACAAAGCCACACATGGGTTTCAGACCAGCCCGATCCATGCCTCTACACCTCCTACCAATCTTGATGTGTTTACTGCTTTACTTCTCTAGTTGTAGGACTTCCATTTAGTCAGATTTTAGGTGGTTCTGAATGATGGTTGTTCTGTAATTTTGTTGTTATTTTGATGTGACTGTGGGTGGCAGCAAGTACCAGTGTTTACCTATGCTGCCATCTTGGTTCTCCATATTGCATTTTTAAAATTTGTTTTCTCTTTAAACTTTATTGCTTTGCTTAACTAAAGTTGTTCTATTTAATTAAATACCAATTCTTAAATATATTTATAAATTCTGTTTTTTGTTTATTATTTGTTTTTGTCTTTATTAAATTTTTCTCACTATTCCTATTAATAAGTTTTGATTATCTAAAGTCTTGAAATAAAATTTTTAGTTATTTATATTATATTTTTGGTCTAACAACAAAAGCATTTAAGTCTGTGAATTAGTTTCTGCTTATAGCTTTAGTTGTATTTAATTATCTATGATGTATAGTTTCCTTATTGCCCCAAATTTTTGAAATATTCACTTTGCATTTTAACTTGTCATTTGATTCAAGGATTACAATATTTGTTGATTTCCAAGTTGCACTTACTTTAATTAAATATTTTTTTATTACTTTGAAATTTCCTTCTTGTTGGTTATTTTAAATGTGGGCATTTTTTATCTCTCTTTTATTGTATTAAAGTTGTCTTCGTGGCTTAATATATCATTATTTTAATTAATAACTACAAATGCATGAAAAAGATGTATTTTCTCTGTTATAGTAAATTTTATATATTTATATATCTTGTTATATTCTATGTAATCTGCCTAATTTATCTGAGATATATACATATGCATACTTATGATGTCTTCTAAAAGTATCTTCCCACATCTTGATACACTGTAAAAATATTTTTGATATGTGATTTGGAATGCAAATATTAATGTAGCTATATATTAATTATAGAATATTCCTTTTTTAAAACTTTATTGTCCATGTAATATTTTCATTAATTACTTTTTCCTAATATCAATACAACTTCACCTTATTTCTTTGTGGTTTTCATGAGCTTAAATATTTTTGTTCATCAATAAGTTTCATTTACTGTATTATTTATTTAAGCTGTAGATCATACAGCATATAGATAGACTTTACCTTCTAATCTAAGAGTTTCAGCCATTTTATGGAGGGTATTAATTCACATTTATTGCCATAATTGCCATATTTGTTCCAAACTGTCATCTTATTCTAATCTTTTCTTGAAGGTTTCATTTTTATTTTCTATGTTTTCTGTCAATTTATTTATGCATTCATTTATTCATTCAATAAATATTTATTGATTCCTAACAACATAAGAAGAAATTTGTTGATGAAACAACTGCTTGCCACTGGAGGGTATATGACGCACCTGCTTTGGCAGAGGGATTTGTAAGGGGAAGTTTCTTGAGGCAGTAACACCTAAGCTAAGTACCTCAGGGATGAGTAAAAGTCTGAGGACAGAGGGCATCAGAAGTTTGGGGTTTCATAGTGAGAAAAGTATGTTCAAAGGCCCAGGGGAATTAAATTTTGGAGAATTAAAATAAATCAGAATTCAAGACATAGGCAAGTGGGAATGCTACAGAGCTGAGTAATTTTGTATTTAGATCTATTTATGTTCAAGGGTGTGTTTGCATGTGTATGTGGATATTATTTACCCAGAAGAATGTGAGGGACAAGAAAAGATTAGATCCTAGGAGAAGATACCAAAATTGAGTAGAAAGACAACAAATTATAAGTGGTCAAAGAAGATTGCTTAGGACCATGGCCGGCAAACTGCGGCTCGCGAGCCACATGTGGCTCTTTGGCCCCTTGAGTGTGGCTCTTCCTAAGCCTTAGGAGTACCCTAATTAAGTTAATAACAATGTACCTACCTATATAGTTTAAGTTTAAAAAATTTGGCTCTCAAAAGAAATTTCAGTCGTTGTACTGTTGATATTTGGCTCTGTTGACTAATGAGTTTGCCGACCACTGGTCAGGATGACACCATGCCACAAGTGTGGTCTCATAGATGTCATCAGAATAGTGTTTCACAAAAGATGGAGGATCAGAAGTTTAGTGTTTCTACATGGAATGTGTCTTATTTGATAGACAAGTACAACTTAATATACATATCTAACTTCTATTTGCCTTGATCTCCATACAAGTTACAAACTATTGCTGCATCAGTCTTGTTTCCTGGCACTATGTCTACCCAAAAATCCTGCTATGTCAGACAGAAGTCCTACCACACTGGAGGTTTTGTTTTTGTTTTTCTTGTGTTTTTTTAAAATATATATTTTATTGATTTTTTACAGAGAGGAAAGGAGAGGGATAGAGAGTTAGAAACTTGATGAGAGAGAAACGTCAATCAGCTGCCTCCTGCACACTCTCCCCCCTGGGGATGTGCCCACAACAAAGGTACATGCCCTTGACCGGAATCGATCCTGGGACCCTTGAGTCCGTAGGCCAATGCTCTATCCACTGAGCCAAATCAGTCAGGGCTACACTGGAGGTTTTCCTCCAGTTCTGCTCTGTGAGAACCCTGAGACCATTCTGTGGGGATGCTTTGAATATTTTAGCATAGAGTTGTGAAAGGTATAATTTTTAGCACTGCTCAGTCTATTGATGGCCTGCCCTTTGCCTCAGCCCTCACTTTTCTTATTAGCGGTCACTTTAAGTTTTTTGCCCAAGTTGTATCTTAATTGATACGATGCTGCTTTCTTAAGAGATAAATTGAGGGTTAGTCTCATCTCTTCCTTTAGAGTATCTTGCTGTACTAGAAGAAATTTATCAGAATTTTTAGTGCGTTTCCAATAATGGTACACATTTAAAAATTTCATTCCTAGGTCATCTCCATGAAAATCTGGAAAATGTATTATCAGAACTGTCATTGCCATTTTGCTGTCATGGAACTTAGCATTACTTTAAATTATTAATTGTTTTATTTATTTATTTATTTATTTATTTATTTATTTATTTATTTATTTATTTTTGTTTCCCTCACTAACCTTTGAGTTTTGTGGATACAAAATGGTATCTTTTTAGACCTCCAACTTATTCTTCATAATACACTAGTAAAATACCTTGATGTTTAATATATATTTGTTCAATAAATGAATAAATACATTGAATAGAATGGCATATGTTTGAAATGATGAATCTTTAGCTATATATTCATCTAATGTTCAATACATCAATTAAAAATGTATAAAGTGACTATATTTGTACATTAGAGTTTTAGCCATATACTATCAAAGCTAAAAAAAAATCCATGGACTAGAACAAGATGTACATGCTAAGAGGTAAATAAATGCCTTAATTAGAAAATAAGTGGGAATCTTATATTTAGTTTTAGATTGAATTAATTGAGCAATAAATTGGTAGGAACCTTTTTAGTTTGAGATATATAGATGTGTCAAGTTACCTATTAATATTCCCATACAGTTTAAAATCTGATTAAAAATATAGTCCTCATAAATTCATTAGTCTTTTACGTAGATAACAAGTCACCAACATACTCATTAATGAGAAACTAATTATGAGAGAAACCATGTAGTGCAGCAAAAAAGGGCCATAATTTGAAACTAAATATTCATAGAACCTTCTATTCACCTATCCATCAACCTTTCATTCATCTTTCTATCCATTCAGCAACACACAAAATATTTGCTAAATAATAGCCGTACACTGTGCTGCTTGTTCACTGGATTTGAATAGATAAAATGCTACATACTAGTGAAGTGCCATGAGCAATATTACTTAATATCCTCAGCTACAAAGTTATCATTCAGTATTGTTAAGGCAAAGAGATAATATTAAAGCATCCTGCCTAACCCTCATAAAGGCTATATGAATATGTAAGCTATTATTAATTTTAAATAATAACTTTTATTCTATGATTATATAGTGCAATCTACATTAGAAGCTTTCCAAACTGAAGTAACATTGTTTGACTTTTTAATTTATTTATATATAAACCCAGTGTTTACAAACCAATAGCACAGAATTTCATGACTAGAGAATTGAAAGTTTGTAATTCTGATGATAAATTCACATCAGGAGCCTTAAATATTACTTGTGGGCCATCTGGCTAAGCCTCTATTTTTTATACAAAAATAAAAATTAAAACAATACTGAATAAGAATTGTACAAGACAGACATAAGGAGTTTTCTCCTTTCCTGCTTGGACTTCAAGGGAACAGAAGTTTTATTTTGTCAGAGAGGGTTTTGTCTTTTACTGCAACTTCCCCAGTTTTCCACTTTCCCTTTTGCTTGAAATTAAGTTACTGTTGCTTTCTGCTTATAATTTCTAGATTCTTATAGAAATAATCTGCAAGCACAAATATCCTGATGAAGGCACTATAAACAGTTTCTCAAAAGAAAATAAATAGCTTCTTTCAAGCATATAAATAATTAAAATGGAGCACATATGTTGGAGTATCCAAATAAAGTATGAGAACTTTTCCATCTTTTAAAAAATTTAATTTTATTATGAAATATTTAAAAACAAAAGGAAAACTACTGAAAGTTATACAACAGATTTCTATATTAACATTTTTGCCATATTTTTTATATTTACTTCAGCTTATTTTTTTAAAGGAAATAAAAGGACACCCAGTTTTAGCCCCTTCTCTCCTATTTTGTCTTCTTCCCTCTCTTCCAAGAGACAAATACTATCTTAAAACTGATATAACTCCAAAACACGTTTTAAAAATGTACCTACATGTATTTATAAACTATGTAGCCTAGTGTTTTTGTGTTTAATGCTATTCATAAATGATTTCATTCTGAATTTGATAGTTTGCAATTTTATTTTTTATTTACATTGTATTTTTGAGGTGTACCCATGTTACATGTAAAGGTCATTCATCCAAACTTCTAGATTCTACTATTTAACTACGTGCATGAATCTAGGACAATACAATTGTTTCTGTTCCATCACTTAGCAAACAAGGTTGCAGTGAACACCATTGAATTTGTCTTTATGTTCATGTGTATGGCAGTTTCTCAAGAGAAGGCACCGAGCGTTGGTTGCTGGGCCGTGCTGATTTATCATCTATTAATATAGAAAAGAGTTCTATTTCCCCATATCCTCCCAGTTAATTGTGAATGGTCTTCTGTTCCCTGAGTTATCACTTTTCCAAATACTAGTGAAGCATGGCAAATTTTCATTTCTTATTTTTTGATATTTTCTACTCTGCCTCTGTGGATTTCCTGATACCTACTTTCCAATTGTGTTATTCTTTTTAATTTGCAAATTCTCTCTCTTTTTTTCAGTTAAACAGTTGGTCGGCTCTGTGTCTTACATAATATAACTCAGCTTGTGGGCACTCCTTTCACTTCTATTACGATGGCCTTTGCTACATCGAAGTTATTTTAATTTTAAGGTAAAACTGTTTCTTTTCTTTTATGATTTTTGTTCTCTGAGGCCATTTTACAAAATCTTTGCCAATACCAAATTCAAAATAAAATTGTCTATATTTTTTTTCTAGAAGTAATGAATTTTTTGCTTTTCCATCCAGATCTCTAGGCTTTTATTTTTAAATAGATGTCTATTTCCACATGGATAGCCAATGGATCTGCCACCAATTATTGACTGATCCATTCTTTGTCACTGATTTGTAATGCCACTTATGTTTTTAGTATGTAGTTTTATACTCATTTCTATAAATTTCTAGCTTATCTCTTGTTATATTTCCCCTTTGATTTTTTATACTTTGGTTCTCTTTATAATCAGTACCCATTCTCCCCATTCCAGAATGCTTCATCATGAAAAATTTTAAAAATATCAGAAAGTTGAAAGAATAGTATACTATGTACTCACCAACTAGGTACTATAGTTAAATTTTGCTTTATCATATTGTTTATTTATACATCTATTCATATTTCTATTCATTAATCACTCTCTCAAATTGTTTTGAATCTCAAAGTAACTTGCACCTCTAAAACTTCAGTATGCATATCATTAGCTAGAGTTCAATACTTATTTACTATCCTTTTTAAGATACTACACACATTGAAATGCAAAAATTGTACTCGTATGAGTTTTGACTAATGTATACACCTATACCCAAGTCTCTATCAGTACATAAAATATTATTGTCAGCCCAGAAAATCCTCTCCTCTCCCTTTCAATCTTCCCAGAAATAATCACTCTTCTATTTTTCTTCATGACGGGTTATTTTAGCATTTTTGAGAATTTCATATAAACAGAATCATACCGTATGTACTCTTAGGCAAGACTTAATTTACTCAACATGATTTTTTTTTAGAAATAAACCATCTTGTTTAACATAGCAGTAAGTTGTTGATGTTTTTGTTGCTGAATACTAATACATTGTATGATTATGCCACCATTTTTCATCTTTTCAATTTTTGCTATCATAAATAAAACTGCAATAAGCATTCATCTTCAATTCTCTTTGTGGATATATATTTTCAATTCTTTTGAGTTATATCTAAGAGTGGAGTCATTGGATTAATGGGGAGGTATTTATTTAACTTTAGGAGAATCTGTCAAACATTACAAAAAGGTTTGTATCATTTTATATACCTATCAAGAAAAAATGAGAATTCTGGTGCCCTATGTCCTCTTTAATATTTAATACTGTTGTTCTTTTTAATTTGTTCCATTCCAGTGGGCATATAGTGCTATCTCATTATTGCTTTAATAAATATTTTCTTGATTGCTACTTGTGTTGGACATTCTTTCACATGCTTATTGGCTATAAGCATATATCCCTTTGCAAAGTTCCAGCTCAAATATTTGGCTTATATTTTAACTGGGTGGTTTGTCTCTTTACTATTGAGTTGTGAATTATTTTTATATCCTTTTTTAGGTACTCATTCTGCAAATATTTCTCCAAGTTCGTGAGTTACCACCTATTAATTTTCTTAAATGGTGAATTTTGGAGAAGAACTTTAATTTCAAGACGCCTAATGTGTAGTTTCCCAGGGCTGCCATAATAAAGTACCACAGACTGGGTGGCTGAAACAATAGGAATTTATTTTTTCACAGTCTGGAGGCTAAAAGTTCAAATTCAAGATGTTGGTAAGTTTGGTTCTTTCTGAGGACTCAGAAGGAGCATCTGTTCCATGTCTCTCTTCTAGCTTCCAGAGCCTGGCAGCAGCCCTTGGCATTCTCTAGCTGGTAAATGCATCCCTCCAAGCTCGGCCTCCCTCTTCACCTGGCATCCTTCCTTCTGTGTTTGTTTTTTCTCATGGCTGTCATCTTATAAGGACACCAGTCATATTGGATTAAGGGCTCATCCTAATTCACTATGACCTCATCTTAATAATTATATCTGCACTGACCTCCCTTCCAGATCAGGTCACATTCTGAGGTAGTAGGGGTTAGGAGATCGACATATCTATTTTTTAACTTAAATTTTATTTTTTAATTATAGTTTACATTCAATATTATTTTGTATTAGTTTCAGGTATACAGCATAGTGGCCAAATTATATGATTGCAAATGTTTCTTTTTTAGAAGGACACAATCCTAGCTAATAAAGATATAATATGTAAATTGACCATCACACCATCACAAAGATGTGATGTCCCCTCAACCCCACCAGAGTCCCCCAGTCCTTTCAGCCCAGCCGGTGGGGGGGGGGGGTGCCAGGCACACAGTGCGGCCTGACCTGCCCTCAGCCCCCCACCTGCCCAGGGCCAGCCTGAGGCACAGGCAAGCCTCACATGTTGGCTGCCCAGCCGCCCAGGGTGGGCCTGAGGTGAGGCAAGCTTCAGATGGTGGCTGCCCAGCAGCCCAGGGCCACCCGAGGTGCAGGTAACCAGGGCCAGCCGAGGCTTGCGCTGCCAGCAGTGGCAGCAGCAGAGGTGTGATGGGTGGGTCACCTCCCACCCCTGAGGGCACCCAGACTGTGAACAGGCCGGGTTGAGGGACCACCCCCTCCAGTGCATGAATTTTCATGCACCGAGCCTCTAGTCAACCTATAACATCCTTTGTCAACTTTTTTCTTTTATGATCACTGCTGTCTCAGAAAGCATTGCTTCCCACAAGTTAGGAAGATTTCTCTATTTTCTTCTAGAGGCTTTTCTGGCTTAGCTTTTAGTGTTTAGAATTTACCTCAAGTTAATTTTTGTGTGTTATAAAATAATAATTAAGATTTTGAGGAGGAATAAATACGGGGGTAACCTGGAGGGGCTGGGACTAGCAATCTGAATCTGTGCCAGTGACTGGTGCCTTAGTGCACATTATTATTAGCCTATAATTAAGTCACTTCCCCTTCCTTAGGCAATAGTCTGTTTTCCTGGGTGCTCCCAGTTTTCAGGGGCCACAGGCTGGGAATTTGGTAGTGTGGCTGGACCGGGGGTCGGTGGCACCACCTGGGCCAGGCATTTAGATACAATCTAATGTTCCCATTCTAACTGACTCAGGAGGGGCCATGAAAGCCCACCACAAAAGCCCAGTAGTTAGGAAACAGTTAGGAAACAATGAAACTTAAGAATATATATAAGGAGTAATCTCATTGTATGAGAGGTTCAGGCTTTAGATCTTTGAATTGCCTGAGCAAGTAGTGCTGCTTTAAGTAAAGGGTTTTTTTCTGAATCTCCAGTACTCTTTGTGTATTTTCTGGTTGCCTGGTAAATTCTGCAACAGTTTATTTTATTCCTAAATTGCCCGAAGCCGGTCCATCCTTGCTGCTTGACACAGTCGCTGCAGGAAAGAAACATCTGCACAGCATATGTTTCAAGGGACCTGGCGTATATAGCATACTGTTCTTAATATGTTTGCTCCCCTTAGCGCTGTGTGTTTTAACCAAGGTCACCTCTCGAGAAAGGTTGTTTCCCCAGGTAGGAATTTTTCCCTGAAGTCAGGGAGGGGATGCCTCTCCTAGAAAGGTTGTTTCCCCAGGTAGGAATTTTTCCCTGAAGTCAGGGAGGGGATGAAACTCCTTAACTAAGTGCCAGGCGGGCAGTTAATCACTACAAACAATCATGCTTAAGCTACATAATCTTTACTCCCTGGAATGGAGATAAGAAACGCCCTAACCTTTGTAATAGAAATTGACAGGATTAAAATCAACTGGGATAAAAACGGATGTAACAAGACAATAAACAGCAGAACTTCGCTGGAGATCCAGACCAGAACTTGGCTGGAGATCCTGGCTGGAGATCCTGGCTAGGCTGCTGATCAACTGAACACTGTCTCCGTGTCCTTCCTTCTTCGCCGACTCCGTCCACACCTTTGGGGACCCCTGGACCCGCTGGGGTTGGACTCCGGCACTAAATAAAGTGTGGATATCTAAGTTTTCTAGCCCTTGCATTAAAATGACTTTCCTTTTCCTCATTGCATTTCTTTGGCACCTTGGTAAGAAAAAAAAAATCAATTTATTATAGAAATTTAGGCTTATTTAAAATTCTCTGTTCAGTTTAATTGATCTATTTATCTATTTCATGCCCATTCCATAATTGCCCATACCACATACAAGAGAAAAAAGGAACACAGAGCTAATCTCTTTGTCTGTCCCCTTCCCTACTCCATCATGGCCTGGAAATTATCTATCTCTTATTACCTACCTCTCCAAATACCTAAATTTTTTAAAATAAATTTTATTGATTTTTTTACAGAGAGGAAGGGAGAGGGATAGAGAGTTAGAAACATTGATGAGAGAGAAACATCGATCAGCTGCCTTCTGCACACCCCCTACTGGGGATGTGCTTGCAACCAAGGTACATGCCCTTGACCGGAATCGAACCTGGGACCCTTGAGTCTGCAGGCCGATACTCTCCACTGAGCCAAACTGGTTAGGGCAATACCTAAATTTTTATATTTAACTCAGCTTTCCTGGTTGCCCTACCTGTGAGAGCTGATTAAAGATATCTATCCACCAATGCTATAAGCAGATGTACCTTAATATTACTAATTTGTTTATTTTTTTGGATCATTCTAGCCAGAGATATGTCTATTTTGATATCCTTTAAGTAAAGAGATTTTAGTTTTGTTTAACCTTCACTTTTTGTTTTTATAATCAATGTATTTCATATTCTTCCATCTATTTTCATTTGAATTTTTTTTAGTAAATATCAATATCAGCAGAGTTCTTGAATCAAAAAGTCTAATGTTAATCAATATCTATATCATTATCCCTACAATAACATAAAATTAAACATTTTATATGCAATCATCCCTCTCCTTTTCTGCAAGTTTTTACTGCTTTATATTTTACTCCTACCTTGTTCCATGCCCATTGAATTGGACATTGTTATTATTATAATTTAATAAAGTCCATACTTATTTAGAGATACCTAAACATGATAAAAAAATTTTAATCTTTATTGTTCAGATTATTACAGATGTTCCTCTTTTGCTCCCCATAGCTCCCCTCAACCCAGTTCCTACCCCACCCCAGGCCCTTGCCCCCCCACTGTACTCATCCATAAGTGTAAGATCTTTGTCCAATCTCTTCCTGCACCCCCCACACCCTCTCCCCCCTGAGAATTTTCAGTCTGCTCCCTTTCCATGTCCCTGATTCTATTACATTCACCATTTTATTCTGTTCATCAGATTTTTTATTCATTTGATTTTTAGATTCACTTGTTGATAGATATGTATTTGTTGTCACTTTGTTGTTCATCATTTTTTATCTTTACCTTTTCTTCTTCTTCTTAAAGAATAACCTTCAGCATCTATGTCATAAAGGGCTCGTGGATGTCATGCCATAATGCCATCATGACCAAATGAGTAGTGGCTCTTGCAGTGGTGGGGCGGGGCATGAGCTACTAGTGGCAGAGAGCTAAGAGCGGTGGAAGGTGGGGTGTGAGATAGGAGCGGCAATGGGTGAGGTGGCCAACTGAGGCAAGCAGAAGTGAGCTACGCATGAACAATTTCATGCACGCTGGGCCTCTAGTTTCACATAATAATGGTTTGGTGGTGATGAACTCCTTTAGCTTTTTCTTGTCTGTGAAGCTCTTTATCTGACCTTCAGTTCTAAATGATAGCTTTGCTGGGTAGAGTAATCTTGGTTGTCAGTTCTTGCTATTCATCACTTTGAATATTTCTTGCCACTCCCTTCTGGCCTGCATAGCTTCTGTTGAGAAATCAGCTGACAGTCGTATGGGTACTCCCTTATAGGTAACTAACTGTTTTTCTCTTGCTGCTTTTAAGATTTTCTCTTTGTCTTTTACCCTTGGCATTTTAATTATGATGTGTCCTGGTGTGGTCCTCATTGAATTCTTCTTCTTTGAGATTCTCTGTGCTTCCTGGACTTGTAAGTCTATTTCTTTCACCAGGTAGGGGAAGTTTTCTGTCATTATTTCTTCAAATAGGTTTTCAATATCTTGCTCTCTCTCTTTTTCTGGAACCCCCATAATTTGGATGTTGGTATGCTTTTAGTTGTCCCAGAGGCTCTTTACACTATCTTCATATTTTTGGATTCTTTTTTTCTTTTTGCTCTTCTGGTTGGGTGTTTTTGCTTCCTCTTATTTCAAATCTTTGACTTGATTCTTGGGATCCTCTAGTCTACTGTTGAATCTTTGTATATTATTCTTTACTTCAGTCAGTATATGCTTAATTTCTGACTGGTCCTTTTCCATTTTTTTGGCATTCTCACTAAGATCCTTGAAGGTTTCACTAAGTTTTTCAGAGGTTTCGAGAAGATTTTTGAGTAGCCTTATAACTGTGGTTTTGAACTCTATATCCAGTATTTTGCTTTCATCCATTTCTTTCATTGTGACATATTTCTTTGTCTCTGCATTTTGGCTGCTTCCCTGTGTTTGTTTCTATGTATTGGGTAGCTGCTAAGTCTCCTTGAGTTCATAGAGTGGCCTTGTGTGATAGGTGTCCTATAGGGCCTAGTGGGTCAGCTTCCCCAGTCATCACCTGAGGTGGACACTCTTGGTCTACCCCTTCGTGGGCTGTGTGCACACTCTTGTTGTAGTTAAGCCTTGATTGCTATTTGTATCACTGGGAGGAATTGACCTCCACAAATGCAAAATTCCAGCCTCAATCCTTAAGTTAAGCCCCAAATCAGCTCATTAACATAATAAAAGATACCTTTATAGCTCTTATTACAAGAAATTCTAAGGGTGTCAGGAGCTGTGAGCTAGGAACCATCACAAAGACCAAATAGATATGAGAAATATATTTTAGTCATTTAAATTACCAAATATATATGTATTATAAATAACAATATTGTAGTCAAGTTGTTATCGTAATTAGCTATTTAATATTAATAAAGGAAGAGAGCAAAAGGGAGGCCAGTGTAAGAATGGTCATCTGGGCAGCTTCACCAGGAAGCTACAGCTTCATGTTCCTCAGGGAAGCACTGGTCCATTCCCTGCAGATCACTGGGGGAAGGGATCCAACAAAGGGAGAAATAGATGCATGTACAACGAAGTCGGGGTGACGTAGGGAAAGTGCTTGCTGGTCCGTCTAGCCTGGGGAACAATGGATGGGCTAGGAGTTGGACCCCATCAGAAATGTGTGAAATCTCAGAAGGTTAAAATCTCCAGACAAAGAGTTCCCTCACTTGTTTACTCTTATTCTCTCTTGCTTTATGACCCACACTCGCCCACGCACTCACCCATACCACCTCACCCTGCTCCTGAGGGGCGATCAGGGCAGTATGGGCCTTAAGCAGCTGCATGGCCATGGCCATGAGGGTCCCATGAACCATGACTGTGCAGACTCCACACACTATGGCCTGCAGCTGGGAACGTAAGCTAAGCTAGCCAAATGTTGGACTGGAGTGCACTTTAATATGCAGCAGAAAAATATGGGCGGTGGCCTTAATTCTGGCCCTGTTGGGACTTGTTCCATGGCAAGACAGACAGAGATGGGACCTTGGAGGGGAATCGCCTTAATTTTCATTATCAATAAAGCTTTCCACAAAACCCCATCCTCCCATGCGGGGCTCAGGAAATAACTGTGACACTCCAAAAACTCCACTTCCACTGATAACAGAGTTAGTGTAGATAACCTCAGTGTGACTATATGAGCTATATCTTCTTTGATATTCTAATACCTTTTATCCATATATATAAAACCCTAATATGCAAATAGACTGAACGGTGGAACAACTGAACAACTGGCCGCTATGACATGCGCTGACCACCAGAGCGCACACAAGGAACATGGTGGGCATCTGCAGCAGGCGGGATGGTGAAGCAGGTGAGTGGGAGCTCCAGACCAAGGTGGGGCCCCAGTTGCTGTCGTCAGGGTGAGCTTCTGGTGGTTACTGAAAATTCTTTGCTCCTGCACGCCGTGGTCCCACCGGTGCTTGCACCTGCTGCCAGTGCCAGAGCTGCCGCTTGCACCTGCTGCTGGCACCCAGCGCTGGCCCCGATTGCTTGGTGCCATCAGTGGGTATAAGAGGCGGCTGCCAGCCCTGATTGCCCCTGAGGACTTCTCCACCTCCCCCTGCTCCTGAGGGGCAATCAGGCCAGCAGCTGCTGCTCACACCCACTGATGGCACTGGCCCCACTTGCACCCACTGCTGGTGCAGACCCCAATTGTTCCATGTCATCAGCAGGTGCAAACAGCACCAGCACCATCAGCGTGTGGGAGCATGGTGGTGGGAGTGGAGCTGCTGGCAGACAGGGGTCTGGGGGCCACGGTGCGAGGGGCCAGGCAGGGGTGCAGAGTATGGGCCAAGACCCGCCCCTGTGCCCACCACAGCCTCAAGGCCCACCATTCCTTTCAAGGTGCACAAATTTGTGCACTGGGCCCATAGTTCATTTATAAAAAGCCATTTAGAACAGAGGGTAGAGATATAAGATTTTTTTTCTTAAATTTGAAACATAATTTTATCAATGATAAATTTGATCAAAGTGTGTGATTTATTTCAAGTAAAGGAAGTCCAGGAAACTCACTTTCTTCTGGGGCGCTTTCTCTTTTTAAAATCTATTGTTCACATCTTATTTTTCTGAATGAGATATGAAGACCAGTGAAATTAACCCTTATTATATTTGTAAATACAGTGGCAAAATGTACAATGATCTAATAAAATATTTTCTGAAACTTAGCAATGAAGTGATACATTTACTAGGTATTATTTACATTGTTAAACTCTAACAGTTCTTCAGCATTTGAATAACTAAATAATGATACGGTTTGCCATATGTTTCCATTTAATGAAGCCTTGTATTGATACTTAAATGCTTCATTAAGTCACAAGCTGCCAAAATAAGTAGTTTTTCTCTTGTCATAAATATGACATGGTTTAACTAAAAAGTCTTGTCATTTTAAAAATTAAGAATGCTTTTATTCTGCATATGTTATAAGCAACATCTCTCTCAATATTTCAGGTTTAGATACAAAACATTTTTAGGAGGCTGACATTGTAGTTTGGGATTTTTTGCGCACAATTTTCTTGTCAGTAGAAGGTTGTATGAGTTGTTATAACTATCATTTCATCATAACTAAACAAAGTTTATATGCAATTTTCAAAAGCTTCTTGAAAAGACACCTGTTTCATTAATAATAATAAGTTTTAAAAAGTCCTAGTCTGAGCTATAAACACCAAATAAAAAGCTGTAATTTCACCAAAATCATATTTTTTCAAGGCAGCAAGTTACCTTGAAAATAGCAAGTTTGGAAAATGACAAGTTCAGGTATTCTGAAAAACACAGGCAGCTTGGAACAGTAGTAGTAGGTTTTGCCTTTCTACCTTTTCAATGAACTATAGTATAACACTGACTTGATGGCACAATCATAAGGTCTAATTGGTAATAAAGTCTAACATGTTTATTTTGAGCAAAAAAGAAATTTTTTAGATCTTGATGTGTTGTTTTCAAGGAAATTAGGTTGGATGGGAGAAAGTACAGGCATGAATAGGTAATTATTTCAAGGTTGATTGGTTATATATGATTTTTAAAAAATTCTCACTCAATGATATTTTTTTCTATTTTTTTTAAAGAATGGCGGGGAGGCAGGAGGGGGGAAGAGAGAGAGAGAAACATCAATGTGAGAGAGAGAGACATTAATGGGTTGTCTCCCATTCGCACCTAAGGGATGATGTGCCTTTGACTGGGAATTGAACCTGTAACCCTTACCCACAGACTGATGCTTTAACCACTAAGCAAAACCGGCCAGGGCTAAATATGATTATTCTTAAAGAGAATTAAAGGAAATTAATTATATATAAAAGTTGACAATACAACATGTTTTGCAAACCTTGGTTTGCAAAAGCAATAAAACACTGATTTCAATACTTGAATGTTAATACATTCATACTATAACAAATGTATTTGAACATGTATGAAATCTTACTTAAAATTTAAAAAATACAGAATTTGTAAAAATTATTCTGAAGTTTGATTGTTTCCTGTTCAAGGGTAATGATTCATGTAGCTTTTTATAATTTAGATAAAAAAACAAAAGACTTTAAAAATATAGAACCAAATATTTGTTTAATGTATAGGATTACATTTACCTTTTTTCTCTTGTTCATTTCTTTATTACTATAAATTATCTCAGTCCTGCTTCTATGATAATAAATTAATCATATGATTATATGAAAATATATTATTGCTCCTTGACCTAATGACAGGGTTACATCCCAATAAACCCATTATAATTTGAAAATATCAAGTAAAAAATGCATTTAATACACCTACCCTACCAAACAGCATAGCTACACAAGTCTAACTTAAATGTGCTGACACATATACATTAGCCCAGAGTTGGGAAAAATCATCTGACATAAAGCTTATTTTATAATAAAGTGTTGAAATCTCCTATAATTTATTAAAAGTGAAAAACAGAATGGTTGCATGGGTATTGCTTTGCACTATCATAAGTTGAAAATTTGTCAAGCTGAAACACTTGAGGACTGTCTGTGTAGCTATATTTCTATAGCTATATGTATAAAATGAAAAAACTCAAATGCCTATAACATAAATGTGTAATAGATGAGAAAATGTAGTAGGATTTGTGGCTAAATGATGTTCTGCCTGAATGTATTCAAACTGAACCAGCATATCAAGCAAATAATATTTCAATATTAATGTTAAACAAAACATACTTGCAGTTTAAATTTGGGCCACCAGTTTTTAACCCCTGCCACAGAGGTTTCTAATTAGTTAACATTGGAAATCAATAATCACTAAAATTTCATTTCCAATGCTCTTTTCAATATATTATTCATGTTATATAAAATAATTGTCTTTTTTTCCTATTTTTCATTTTCATTTTAGTTTCCTCTCTTTCTATACTTGAGCATCAAAAAGACCAATGAACTATAAAAATAAATGGCAAACGATGGGGCAGGAAAAAGAAACATATTTTGAATAGACACTAACATGTTTCTCAGTAAGAGTCATCAAGCATTCTCATAAAATGATCCCAGAATCGTTTCTCACATACTTAACAATGTTATTCTACAACGTGTTAAGGTTTTTTTTGTTGTTGTTGTTACATATGTAGAAATTTACACGTTTGTTAGCAAAGCCACTTAAGACAATGAATCCTGAATCTAGTTGTCCATTAGAATCTTCTGGGTCTGTTTAAACCTACAACCCCACCTTAGTTGATTCCAGTTCAGTAGGTAGGTACATGATCAGAGGATGACTGAAGTTGACAAAAATAGGCCCAGGTCTTGAGACAGACACTGACCCCAGAATGCCAATGTATTAGTTTACAATGAGAAATAACACCTATCACAAAGTCTAGGCTATTCAAATCAATAGAGCTAACATCTTCTCATTTGAGCCAACTACCTCTTTTTAATCAATTAAATTGATTTTATTATAATAAGCCAATTCATAATAAAATCAATTTAGAGGATCTCACCCAAAGTTAACCCTGAGGATATCCACAGGAACTTTTTAACATAGCCACTGGATGAGAATAAATCTTTCCATCAAGATTCCTTCTCATTTGAACAGTGTAAATTGTGTAACAACAAAGTTCTTTCCCTACTCTCCTTTGTCTGTGTACTCTTATGTTAACCTTCTGTGGATATTTTAATTTCCATCTTTTTATATGTATTACTAGAAGCCCAGTGCACGAATTCGTGCACAAGTGGGGTCCCTCGGCCTGGACAGCAATCAGGGCCATTGGGACCACAGGAGGTTAGCCAGCAGGAGGAGGGGCCGCGGGAGGCTGGCTGGCTGGCCCTGGGGGGAGGGGCTGCAGGAGGTTGTCTGGCCAGAGGGAGAGGCTGCGGGAGGTTGGTCGCCCTGATTGGGGTCACTGGGCCAGCCAGTGGGTGGGGGGAGGGGCTGTGGGAAGTTGACTGTGGGAGCACACTGACCACCAGAGGGCAGCTCCTGCATTGAGCATCTGCCCCCTGGTGGTCAGTGTGCATCATAGTGATGGGTTGATCAGTCGCTTACATAATATTCTTGTCTGGACACAACCTTAATACTGATGGCTTACCTGTTAAAAATGCTTACAATTTTCCCTGGCCAGTGTGACTCAACTGTTTGGAGCATCGTCCTGTGCCAAAAAGTTGTGGTGTGGATTCCCTGTCAGGGCGCATGCATAGGCTGCTGGTTTCATCCCCAGTTAGGCCTGTATGGCAGGCAGCAGTTGATGTTTCTCTCTCCCTTCCTCTCTCACTAAAAATAGATAAACCATATCCATAGGTGAGGATTTTAAAAAATGCTTACAATTTATGACTGTTTCTTAATATTATCATTCCAAGTTTCTGGATGAGAAAACCAAGAAATACAGAGGTAAATAAATTGCTCATTGTCCTATAGTTAGTTGGTGAGAGAGCTCAGGATTCAAGCATAGGTTTTTCTGAATTTAAGCCTTTGTAGTATAGCTTGGTGCAAGTTCTTATATTACCAAGTCTAGAACTACCCCAGTTCACCTGCTTTAAAGAAACCCTATTTTTCATTATATTCTTTTAACTTAGTGCTTTGGGGCTGGTCATATGTCTTCTAGGTGCTGTTTTTATAGTTCAAATTGCATTTTTCATCATTCCAAAATTTGGGGTATTCTTTAGTGTAATTTTCAAGCACTAACAATGATCTTTTCCAAGATCATTACATGCTTACAAAATGTTTATTTAATAATGCTTTAGAATGGATGAAGACATAGTTAAAGAATCTCAGTAATTGGGCAAAATAAAAAGAATGCAATTAAGTTGCTTCAAATTTACTTTTATTAATCTCTCTTTTGTGCTGCTGAGTTTAGAAATGAGGAATTTAAACGAAGAAATCAGAGATGGATAATTAACTATTCTCTATTTTCTTGATTCTGGGGTTTAAAAAATATGTTCTCAGCAACACAAATATTAATTAGATGCTAATTAATAATTTCACCTATGAAACATTTACAAAACAAATATGCAAATCTTCATAAACCAACTTGCACTCTAGTGATGATTAGGCTATCATTATATTCGGGAGCAATTCTGATGAATGCATAATATTTGAAGAGTATGTCCTTCTATTAGTATAGTGAAAGCCTCAAACATTTTTTTTCTGATTTTGTTTCTCTCTCTACAGAAACTCATTTTCAAAAGACTGAGAATATGTTTCTAAGATTCATTTTAAACTACCTTTATACTTTTATATTTCATTTAATTTTTAAAATTATCAGTTTGATCTAGATCAGTGGTTCTTAACATTTTTGGTTCATGAACTGCTTTGAGAGTATAATGAAAATTGTAAATGAATTGTTCATGTAGATAGAATGTCCTACTCAATATATGAGTAGTTAGTGCAGAAGCTTCTCTAAACTCATACATGGATTTTGCATGGACAGACTATGATATAGGTGGGAATTAAGAGATCAGTTTTTCCCAACAGTTTTAATTTTATCACTAATGAAATATGTGATCATCAATATCTTATTTTATCTCCTAGAAATAAGATTTTTGATCCATAAAATGTGAGAGTTTATTGCTAAGGTACTTTCTGTCTCTGAGAAAAATGAATACTAAATTTCACTCTTAGATATGTTGATGTAGTGATTGCTCTTTAATAAAATAAATTCATCAACTTAGATTACAGATGAATACTGTCTTACCTTGGGAAGCCATCTGATAACAATGGGGATGAAGCAACATCTCTCCACACAGGAAACATTACTCAAATATTTTAGGAATTATCTTTTGTAGTTGCCAGCCACAGAAGCTTTTTAAAACCTAGTATTGCAAAAACACCTTGCAGAGCAATTGCTGAGCAGCTGCTAGGATTCTTTGAATCACCACTAAAAATCAGGAAGCTCCAGAAAACGGATGTTGGCAAGATTATCAACATTTTCTCAATAACAAAGATGGTTTGAGAGACAGGATATGGACCGTGAGTTTGATATAAATCACAGTAAAATCTGGATTGTATTATTAAGCAGAGAGTTTCCATGTTCTAGTAGTCAGAGGGTGTTGAATTATGTCAAACAAGTCACATTTCCTTTCCTGGTACAGTTACTAGGTTAATTGATCCAAGTTGCATTTCAGCAAGGTATTTAACAATCTCTCTTGTACCAGTCTTAATAAAGGGATAGAGAAATTTGGATAAAATGATAATGAAGTGAGTGGAACCAGCAACAAGTATCTCCCTCTAACATGTTATTAAAGGAGTTTTTAGGGGTGAAATAGGCAGGTTTAGAAATTTTAGGAATTAAGGGGTCCATGGAAAAAACACAGGACTACAGAGCTACAAAGAATACATTGCCATAAGATAAGGGAGTTGGGAGTAGCAGAAAGTACATTTCCATAAGATAAGGAAGCTGGGAATAGCAGAAGGTACATTTCAATTAAATAAGGGAGCTGGGAGTAGCAGAAGGTACATTTCCATAAGATAAGGAAGCTGGCAGTAGCAGAAGGTACATTGCCATAAGATAAGGGAGCTGGCAGTAGCAGAAGGTACATTGCCATAAGATAAGGGAGCTGAGAGCTGCAGAAAGGTATACATTTACAGAATAAAGGGAAGGAATACCCTCATTCAGAGAGGGAGGAAGAAAGCCCAGAGGGAGAAGAAGAAGGGAGCCTCACATACTTCATGTGAGGTTTGAGCTCAGGAGTTGCTAGAGTAACCAATCGAAGGGGATATAGTGACCAATCAGAGGGGATATCAAGGCACAAAGATCTGCAGCCTTTATAAAATGAAGGAAAAGGGACCCAGTGGAACTCTTCCTCCCTCCCCACATGGGAGTTTGTGCTTGTTTCTCAATAAATTTCCACCTTTTGCTATACCATCTTTCATCCTTGGTTTCATCCTTTGACTCCACCGGACAAGAATCCGGGAACCATCCTGCCCACAGGAACTCTGCGTGTTCCAGTCCAATTTTCCCATATCATTATTGGGCTCTATATTTGGGCCTTCCTGTGACATGATATATTGAGGATTGGATAATTATATAGATAACAATTAACTCTGCAGAAAAGCAAATCCAACAAATGATAGTACTTCTAAACACTTTAATAAAAGAAAAAAATTATTTTAACACAGTATATGTATTATCCAACTCTTCAATATATCATGGTGAAGGAAGTTCCAAATATAGAGCCCAATAACATGGACTTTCATCCATAAGGAGGCCAAGTCCACAGGGCTCAAGGTTTTTAGGGAAAGGATGACAGACTTGTTTGAAGGCAATGTTGCAATTTGCAGATTATGAAGTGAAATGCTTTGTGATCTGGCACAGTGAGAACTCCAGGGCCTTCAAGCATGTTAGTAAGCACATATTGCCACTGTACTTCAGGAGCAGTAAGCGGTCATGGATGACCCAGATCTAGACTATTCCAATCAGTAGAGTTAGCATCTTCTGGAAGGCCTACAACAAAAACCGTGCTTGGCTTGTGGTGATGTCATCAAGTTGCGTATAAATGGCATCTGGAAGAAGACATTCAAGAGGTTTGTTATGGCCGACACCGGTTTGGCTCAGTGGATAGAGCGTCGGCCTGTGGACTGAAAGGTCCCAGGTTCGATTCCGGTCAAGGGCATGTACCTGGGTTGCGGGCACATCCCCAGTAGGAGATGTGCAGGAGGCGGCTGATCGATGTTTCTCTCTCATCGATGTTTCTCACTCTCTATCTCTCTCCCTTCCTCTCTGTAAAAAAATCAATAAAATATATTAAAAAAAAAAAAAAAAAAAGAGGTTTGTTATGACCTCAAGGAAATTGCCAAGTTAAGGAGGCTGCAAAAATCAACAAGGCTGTGGTTGAGATGAAAAACAACTTTAACCGGGGTATATATGAAGATGATACTGAGGAATTCCTTGAGGTGGTTCCTGAGGGATGACAAATGAGGCATTGTTGGAACTGGAACAAGAACTCATAGCTGAAGAAGAAACAAGAGAAAAGGAAACTGCAGGAGGAAAAGAAGAAAATCCCTCAAGAAAATTCATAGTAAAGGGTATAGCAGAAGCTTTTGCAGACCTCACCAAGCTCCATAAAAAGCTTGAAAACATTGACCTCAACACTGGAAGGTTTTCATTAATAGAGAGGAATTTTCGTGGTGCGTTATCTGCTTACCATGCAAGCAACTCTCTGATTAAAACAAAAGAAATAGCCCTAACCAGTTTGGCTCAGTGGATAGAGCATCAGCCTGTGGACTGAAGGGTCCCAGGTTCGATTCTGGTCAAAGGCATGTACCTTGGTTGCGGGCACATCCCCAGTAGGAGGTGTGCAGGAAGCAGCTGATCAATGTTTCTCTCCCATCGATGTTTCTAACTCTCTATCCCTCTCCCTTCTTCTCTGTTAAAAATCAATAAAATATATTTTTAAAAAAAGAAATAAGCCAAGCAAGCCACCATGGACATATTTTGGAAAAGAGTAGTACCTCCTCAAGGAGGGGCCTCAAATAGGTCCTTCACGAGATATTACAGAAGCCATTGTCATCATTGGAAACGATGGCTCCATGGGTGTTATTGCTCCTGAAGACCTTCCAGTGAGACAAGATGTGGAGGTGGATGACAGTGATCTGACCCTGTGTAGGCCTAGGCTAAAGTGTGCTTTTATGACTTAGTCTTTAAAAAAAAAAAAGTAGAAAAAAAATTAATAGAAAATATTCTATAGAATAAAGATATAAAGGAAGTATATATTTTTGTATAGCTATACAATGTATTTGTGTTTTAAGCTAAGAGTTATTACAAAAGAGTCAAAAACTTAACAAAGTAAAACGTTTATAAAGTAAAATGTTACAATAAACTAAGGTTTATTTATTATTAAAGAAAGAATTCTTTTAAATAAGTTCAGTGGAGCCTAAGTTTATAGTAAAGTCCTAGGCCTTCACATCTACTCACCACTCTCTCGCCGATTCACCCAGGGCAACTTCTAGTCCCGCAAGCTCCATCCATGGTAAGTGATGTATTTAGGTGTGCCATTTTTTTGTCCTTTATGCCATAATTTTACTGTACCTTTTCTATGTTTAGATGTGTTTAGATACATAAATACCATTGTGTTACAACTGCCTACAGTATTCAGTACAGGTTTGTGACCGAGGAGCAATAGACTATATAATACATCTTAGGTGTGGAGTAGGCTAGCCCATCTAGCTCTGTGTAAGTGCACTCTAAGATGTTCTTAGAATGATGAAATCACCTGTGGACACATTTCTCGGTATTTATCCCATCATTAAGCTATGCATAGCTATTGATGTTTTTCCCCCATTTAACTCAGTCTGCTATAACCCACATTAATGGGCAAACCTCTAATTAATGGGGATTTATTATTATCCCCATTTTGCAAGTAGGAAAACTGAGGCTCAAAAAGATTACATAAATTGTTACAGTTTAATTTGTTACTTGTTTGATATATCACTATAGAGAATTTTGGAAATCGAGGTATCTTGTGTGGAACTAGGAGGGAAAGATTATGAGCTTGGCTTTGGACATGCTGTTAAGATATCCACACATTTTCAACTAATTAGTAAATGTCTTATGTGGCAAGTGTTGGTTGATATACAAGACTGTGGTGGCTATTGTTTTTGGCTAGTCAAGCCTCTCCTCCATCTTCTGGTAGTAGATCTTACTTCTCTGCTTATTGGATAAGAACACAAGGAATTGAAATAATCAAAATGTCACATGCTCACCCTTCAAAACAGGTTCAGAAATGCACACTGATCCAGGCAGACCCCGTTAGTGTCCTCCCCTGCTAACTTTTCTGCTATAGCAAATAGGAAGGAGTGTCCTTTCCCTACTTCACTTTCAAAGCAACAAAGACACCATCACAAAACTGCCTGTATCCAAGTCTCTACTGCATGAGAGCAGTCAGAAAGAAAAAACATGACTAGCATAGAGGTCCCCCTGTAAATCCCAGAAGCCCCGAGTTGACCTGGTTCTATAATCTGTCCCTTTGAGGATTTGATGCGCTTCAGATCCTTCCCAGTACATTTCCGTTGCTGTTTAACTCATTTTTGCATTGCTTCTGTCACAAAAGTATCCTAATAAACACTAAACTCTAGAGTTCCTTCCATTCTTCCAAAGCAGGGGTCCTCAAACTACGGCCCGCGGGCCACATGCAAATACAAATATTGTATTTGTTCTTATTTTATTTTTTACTTCAAAATAAGATATATGCAGTGTGCATAGGAATTTGTTCATAGTTTTTTTTTTAAAACTATAGTCCGGCCCTCCAACGGTCTGAGGGACAGTGAACTGGCCCCCTGTTTAAAAAGTTTGAGGACCCCTGTTCCAAAGAGAGGTTGGCTAGATAATTTCCAAGGACATATTGGCTACTTGCCTCTAACTGACTTTGCTTTAAGTGATTTCATGTTTCTAAAATCCAAACCCACCCTCAGTGGAACGGTGTGAAATAGCCAGCTAACCCAGGAAAAAGGAAATCTTTATTTTAAAAATGCAATACTGATTTCTAGGCCAGTGTAGCTCAGTGCTTGAGCGTTGACCCATAAATCAAGAGACCACTGGTTCAATTTCCAGTCAGGGCACATGCTGGGGTTGTGGGATTGATCCCCCATAGGGGGCGTGCAGGAGGCAGCTGATCAATGTTTCTCATTGATGATGTTTCTATCTGTCTATCCCTCTCCCTTCCTCTCTCTCTAAAAATCAGTAAAAAGATATTTAAAAAAATACAACACTGGCAATGTAACTGGAATCATTGTAATTTCCTAGCTGACTACATTGAAAGGGGTAGCATTCATTATATATTCTGGTAGATTCATTATCTTGTTGATTAAATTCAATTTAAAATTGAAAGAAAAGAAACAATGGAATAACATTAGTTGCATTTTATATTTTATTTTCTTTCATCCTTATCTCTGTGTGTATGTATGTATGTGCATATATGCATATGTATAATTTTTACATTTTTCTTACTTTAGGTTCCCACTCTTTCATTTCAAGTTTGTAAATATTTAAATTTCAAGCATCTTTCTAGAAATCACTTGACTAAAATTAACTAGACCCATTTAAGTATTTTCAACTTCTTACAAAGTCAATTATCTCTAGATTAAAAATACTTTTCTAATTTCTTCTCTTTATTTACTAAAAAGTTTTTATTTCATT
This sequence comes from Myotis myotis, assembly GCF_014108235.1. NCBI lineage: Eukaryota > Metazoa > Chordata > Mammalia > Chiroptera > Vespertilionidae > Myotis > Myotis myotis. The sequence continues at coordinate 142,506,007 of NW_023416313.1, read as the reverse complement.
GCATATATTGAACTTAGGAACAAAATTTATTTTAATTGTTATATAAGTTTAACATTGTTAGCTTTATCACTCATACTTTGATAAAAGTGCTCTTTCAGTTTTCACACATCTAAAATTTCCCTGAATAGCTTTAACTTCATTATAAGTACCCTCTATTATCAAGTCTAATGCATGGCCATTCTGTCTAGATACTAACTATTTTCAAGTTCTAATTATCCTTGTTCACACTTTTTTTCTTTGCTCTCCAGGCATAAGGAGGGTGGAGTACATTTTGCTTATTGTGCACTTCAGAATTCAGGTTGGCATACATGTTGAATCAATATGTCTACTGATCTCCTATTTCTTTATTTTAATTAAATATGGCTTTCATTTGAAAAGCTCAAAGCACTGTATATAAAATGCATTAAAATTATTGTATGGGAGATTCAGGAAGATGGCGGCGGTATAGGCAGACGCGTCCCAGGTCGTGTCCCTGAGCAAATGGAGTGAGCAGCTGAAACTAGTAACATCCACCCCGAATTGGCGAAATTCCTCAGCTGGCGAGACAGTTTACAGCCGGGAAGAGCAGAACTCCCTTGGAAAGGTAAAAAAAACCAGGGATTTGGGCAGGAAAGTTTGCCAGACCTCTGAGCCCAGAGAGTCGGAGGGAGACCGCGTGGCAGACAGCCGCGTCCCTTGGGACAGGCACAGCCCCTAACAGGGGAAAGGAGAACCTCGGGATTCTTGGCGCTGCCAGGGGAATTGAGAGCTCGGTCTGTGATCACAGAGGACTGAGCCTAAAGGGGGCAGCCTGAAGAGCTGACCAGACCATGCAGTCCCGGTAAGAGAAGAAGCTTACAGAAACCAAGCCTTCCCCGTTTCCGCGGCCGGCGTTTGTTTGTTTGTTTTCACTGAACCCTGTTCATGGGACATTTCGGATACAGACATTCACCTGTGCTGAAGAGAGGGAGAGTGTGCGGAGGAGTGGAATCTGGGGAGAGACTGAGGAGAGAAGGGGGGCCGGGAGAGGTGGCAGCGAAGTGAGTGCTGAGACACCCCTGAGCCCACGTCTGAGGCAGCCATTCTCTCCGGAGAGTGAGACTCCTCCCCCCAGCCCCCAGGCAAGGAGCACAGCCACACCCAGATTCCACCCTGTAGGAGATCAAGGATTAAAATAACCTGATCAGTCCCTGGGAGTTAACAGGGTCTGGCCTATAGAGGGATTTTCAATCCCAGCAACAACACAGCACTGGTAACTCTTACGCAGCCAGCTCTGGGCAGTGAACTTCCACTGGACAGAGAGGCCCTGTAGCCTCAGAGGCCAACCCCAGAACACTGCCACCCAGAGGCTGACCCACAAACTGACTCTTTGCTAAACACCAAATAAGGCAGTCTGGGAAACAAATGCGGCTTGCTTTAAAATAAGGACTGTGGTTTACAACACAGAGGAACAGTGTATCGCAGGGAAACTCAACACTCTCCTGAATACCTGGCAGGTCTAAGGCGAGCCACACTGAAGAATAGAAGAACCGAAGGACCTTCACTACTGCAATATTTTTTTTTTTCTTTTTTCACCTTTTAACTAAGAAACCAATTTTATTTTCTTTTTTTTTTCTTTTTTTTTTCTTTTCCTCTTCTTCTTCTTTTTTTTTTTTCTTCTTTTTTCCATCACCTGATTTTACCCTTTTAATTACTACCTTCTTATTTTTAACCAGTATTATTACTGCTACCATTTTACCATTTTTTTTAAAGTGCCATTTTATTTTCTCTTTATTTTATTTTGGGATTAGTGTTCTCCATTCTATTTTCATCGTTATATTATTGGTTGTTTCTAGTTTGCATTTATCTCCAGGGAGCTGTTGCTGGAATTTGTTGGGATTAATGGCTGTTCTATAGGAGCATTCTCCTCATATAAAAAGTCTCTTCCCCTCTTCCACTTCATTCTCTCTTTTCGCTCTTTTTTTTTCTTTTCCTTTCTTTTCTCGCTTTTACTTTCCCCCCTCCTTTTTCCCACTTTCATTTTTGCACTCCTTTTTTTGGTCCCTAATTTTCTTTTCTTTTTTCTCTTTTCTCTTTTTCTCTTCCTTCTTCCTTATCCCCTAATTCTCTTAATTCAGGTGGTCACCTTTATTTGGGGTTATTAATATCATGAATATATTTGTGTATAGTGCCTGGTACGTGGTGCCTTGTTGTGTTGTATTTTGTGCCCTTAAATCAACACAGCAGATCCAAGCAACAGCAACCTCCTGAGCACCACACCCTCTGCTGAGGAACAGCAGCTGTACGTGAAACCTCGCCCCACCAGCCAGAACAGCCACCACAGCTGTGAACAGCACCCACCAGAGGAGTTGCTGCCAACTGAAGAGCAGCTGCTACCGCAACCGCCCGAAGAGGAACCGCAGACCAAGGAGTCACTGCCACCAAGGGAGCAGCCACTGAACGACTCAATGTCTAGATATGTCAGTGAGATCAAACATGGGTAGACAAAGAAACCCTCAAAGGAAAGAGAAGGAGGACTCTCCAGAAAAGCAGCTAAGTAATACAGAGGCATGCAACATGACAGAAAAAGAATTCAGAATAAGGGTCCTAGAGTGCATAAACCGGATGGAGGAAAAAATCGACAACCTCAGCAAGAAGCAAGAAGAAACAGATGAAAAAATCGATAACATATGGAAGAAGCTAGAAGAAACAGATGAAAAAATCGATAACATATGGAAGAAGCTAGAAGAAACAGATGAAAAAATCAACAACTTAAGTAAGACCCAAGAAGATATGAAGAGTGATATAGCTGCAATGAAAAACTCCATTGAAAGTATCAACAGTAGACTAGGAGAAGCGGAGGACCGAATTAGTGACTTAGAAGACAAGGAAGCAAAACACACCCAAAATGTACTGCAATTGGAGAAAAAAATGAAAAGACAGGAGGAGAGCCTAAGGGAGCTTTGGGACAATATGAAATGAAACAACATACGAATAATAGGGGTACCAGAACAACAGAAGGATGAACAAGGATTAGAAAACCTATTAGAAGAAATAATATCAGAAAACTTCCCTGAGGTGGGGAAGAAAAAAGTCACACAAGCCCAGAGAGTCCCAAACAAGGTGAACCCAAAAAGACCCACACCAAGACACATCATAATTACCATGGCAAATGTTCAGGACAAAGAGAGAATCTTACAGGCTGCAAGAGAGAGACGGAAAGTTACATACAAGGGATCTCCCATTAGATTGTCAAATGATTTCTCAACAGAAACACATCAGGCCAGAAAAGAATGGACGGAAATTTACAAAGTGATGCAAAGCAAAGGACTGAATCCAAGAATACTCTATCCAGCAAGGCTATCATTCAAACTTGAAGGGGAAATAAGAAGCTTCACAGACAAAAAAAGGCTAAGGGAGTTTATCACCACCAAGCCAGCAATGCAAGGAATGCTAAAGGGACTGGTATAAAAATAAGAAATAAAAAGCTCAGAAAGAAAACAGCCACACAAAAACAGAAATGCCTACAAACAAGTACCTTTCAATAATAACTTTAAACGTAAACGGACTAAATGCTCCAAACAAAAGACATCGAGTGGCTGAATGGATAAAAAAACATGACCCATACATCTGCTGTCTACAAGAAACCCACCTCATTAGAAGGGACTCACACAGACTGAAAGTGAAAGGATGGAAAAATATCTTTCAGGCAAATGGAAAGGAAAAGAAAGCTGGGGTATCAATACTTATATCAGACAAAATAGACCTCAAAGTGAAGGCCATAACAAGAGATAAGGAAGGCCACTTCATAATACTAAAGGGATCAATACAACAAGAAGATATAATCCTGGTAAACATATATGCACCCAATGCAGGAGCACCCAAATTCATAAAAAAACTCCTGGAAGATATCAAAGGAGACATCGACAACAATACAATCATAGTAGGGGACTTTAATACACCACTGACAGCACTGGATAAGTCCTCTAGACAAATAATCAGCAAAGATACAGCAATCCTAAATGACTCACTAGATCAGATGGACTTAATAGACATCTTCAGAACACTTCACCCGAAAGCCAGGGAATATACATTCTACTCAAATGCTCATAGGACATATTCAAAAATAGACCATATATTGGGTCACAAGCAAAGTATCCCCAAATTCAAGAAAATTGAAATCATAAAAAGTGTCTTCGCAGACCACGATGGCATAATATTAGAAATAAACTACAATAAAAACAACCCAAAATACTCAAACACCTGGAAGCTGAATAGCATGCTATTAAATATTGATTGGGTTACCAATGAAATCAAAGAAGAAATTCGGAACATCCTGGAAACTAATGACAATGAAAACACAACAATCCAAAACCTATGGGACACAATGAAAGCAGTCCTGAGAGGGAAGTTTATAGCTCTACAGGCCTATCTCAACAAACAAGAAAAAATGGTAGTAAATCATCTAACTCTACAACTCAAAGAATTAGAAAGAGAGCAACAAGAAAACCCGAGAGTGAGCAGAAGGAAGGAGATAATAAAGATTAGAGCAGAAATAAATGACATAGAGACCAAAAATCAATACAGAAAATCAATGAAACCAAGAGCTGGTTCTTTGAAAGGATAAACAAGATTGACAAACCTCTAGCCAGACTCACCAAGAAGCAAAGAGAGAGGACCCAAATAAACAAAATCAGAAACGATAGAGGCGAAATAACAACAGACCCCACAGAAATACAAATGATTGTTAAAAAATACTATGGACAGCTCTACTCCAACAAACTAGACAACCTGGAGGAAATGGACAAATTCCTAGAAGAATACAACATTCCAAAACTCAATCAGGAAGAATCTAAAAATCTCAACAGGCCAATAACTATGGAAGAAATTGAAGCAGTCATCAAAAAGCTTCCAGCAAACAAAAGCCCAGGACCAGACGGCTTCACAGGGGAGTTTTACCAAACATTCAAGGAAGAACTAAAACCTATCCTCCTCAGACTACTACAAAAAATTCAAGAGGAAGGAACACTTCCAAGCTCATTCTATGAAGCCAGCATCACCCTAATACCAAAACCAGGGAAAGACAACACAATGAAAGAGAATTACAGGCCAATATCCCTCATGAACATAGATGCCAAAATCCTCAACAAAATCTTAGCAAATCGGATCCAGCAGTACATCAGAAAGATCATACACCATGACCAAGTAGGATTTATCCCAGGGATGCAAGGATGGTACAATATCCGCAAATCAATAAACGTGATACATCACATAAACAAATTGAAAGAAAAAAACCACATGGTCATATCAATTGATGCAGAAAAAGCATTTGACAAAATTCAACACCCATTTTTGATAAAAGCTCTCAGCAAGGTGGGAGTAGAAGGATCATACCTCAACATAATAAAAGCCATATATGACAGGCCCACAGCCAACATCATACTCAATGGACAAAAACTAACACCATTTCCCCTAAGAACAGGAACAAGACAGGGATGCCCCCTCTCACCACTCCTGTTCAACATAGTACTGGAAGTGTTAGCCATTGCAATTCGGCAAGAAGAAGAAATAAAAGGCATCCAAATTGGAAAAGAGGAAGTAAAACTGTCCTTATTTGCAGACGACATGATATTATACATACAAAACCCTAGAGACTCCATCAAAAAGCTACTGGACTTAATACATGAATTTGGCAATGTAGCAGGATACAAAATTAACCCCAAGAAATCCGAGGCATTTCTTTACACCAATAGTGAACTCTCAGAAAGAGAGATTATAAAAACAATCCCGTTTACCATCGCACCAAAAAAATTAAGCTACCTAGGAATAAACTTAACTAAAGAGGTAAAAGACCTCTACTCAGAAAACTACAGGACGTTGAAAAAAGAGATAGAGGAAGACATAAACAGATGGAAGAACATACCGTGTTCATGGATTGGTAGAATCAACATCATTAAAATGTCCATACTACCCAAAGCAATCTATAAATTCAACGCACTTCCCATTAAAATACCAACGGCATACTTCAGAGATCTAGAACGAACTCTCCAAAAATTCATCTGGAATAAAAAAAGACCTCGAATAGCTGCAGCAATCCTGAAAAAGACCAAAGTAGGTGGGATCTCAATACCAGATATCAAGATGTATTACAAAGCCACTGTTCTCAAAACTGCCTGGTACTGGCACAAGAATAGGCATATAGATCAATGGAATAGAATAGAGAGCCCAGAAATCGGCCCGAACCAATATGCTCAATTAATATTTGACAAAGGAGGCAAGAACATACAATGGAGCCAAGATAGTCTCTTCAATAAATGGTGCTGGGAAAATTGGACAGATATATGCAAGAAAATGAAACTAGACCACCAGCTTACACCATACACAAAAATAAACTCAAAATGGATAAAGGACTTAAATGTATGACAGGAAACTATAAAAATTCTAGAAGAATCCAAAGGCAACAAAATCTCAGACATATGCCGAAGCAATTTCTTCACTGATACAGCTCCTAGGGCACTTGAAACTAAAGAGAAAATGAACAAATGGGACTACATCAAAATAAAAAGCTTCTGCACAGCAAAAGAAACCATCAACAAAACAACGAGAAAACCCACTGTGTGGGAAAACATATTTGCCAATATCATATCCGATAAGGGCCTAATCTCCAAAATTTATAGGGAACTCATACAACTTAACAAAAGGAAGATAAACAATCCAATCAAAAAATGGGCAAAGGACCTAAATAGACACCTTTCAAAAGAGGACATTCAGAAAGCCAAGAGACATATGAAAACATGCTCAAAGTCACTAATCATCCGAGAGATGCAAATCAAAACAACAATGAGGTACCATCTCACACCTGTCAGACTGGCTATCATCAACAAATCAACAAACGACAAGTGCTGGAGAGGATGTGGAGAAAAAGGAACACTTGTGCACTGCTGGTGGGAATGCAGACTGGTGCAGCCACTATGGAAGACAGTATGGAGTTTCCTTAAAAAACTGAAAATGGAACTCCCATTTGACCCTGTGATCCCACTTCTAGGAATATATCCCAAGAAACCAGAAACACCAATCAGAAAGGATATATGCACCCCTATGTTGATAGCAGCACAATTCACCATAGCTAAGATCTGGAAACAGCCTAAGTGCCCATCAGTAGATGAATGGATTAGAAAACTGTGGTACATCTACACGATGGAATACTATGCTGCTCTAAAAAGGAAGGAACTCTTACCATTTGCAACGTCATGGATGGAACTGGAGAGCATTATGCTAAGTGAAATAAGCCAGTCAACGAAGGAAAAATACCACATGATCTCACTCATTCATGGATAATAGAGACCATTATAAACTTTTGAACAATAATAGATACAGAGGCAGAGCTGCCTCAAACAGATTGTCAAACTGCAGCAGGAAGGCCGGGGAGGGTTGCGGGGCAGGAGGTAGGGGGGTAAGAGATCAACTAAAGGACTTGTATGCATGCATAGAAGCATAACCAGTGGACATAAGACATTGGGGGATAGGGGAGGCTAGGGGACTGTCTAGGGCGGGGGGATAAAATGGACACATATGTAATACCCTTTGTAATACTTTAAGCAATAAAAAAAAAAATAAAAAAAAAAAATAAAAAAATAAAAATTATTGTATGGGATTTGGTTAAAAGGAATGAAGAGTGAAAATCAGTAAATGCACAAAGCACTAATTAGTGAAGTGAAAAACAAATACCGGTAAATAAAAGAGGAATAACAGTATACTTTGAGGCATAGTATCTAACCCAAACCTCTGCTTTATGAGATAAAAAATAGTTCAGAGGCTTCCTACAACCTGCCCAATAAAGTCAAACTTTTAAGCACAGTATTGTCACTGACATAAGCTTCCTTTCCAGTTCAATCTCCCACTGAACCCAATCAGTATGAATGCTGTACACTTCTCTTCTGTTTATTTTTGTAAAAGCTGTTCCCTTTTCAAAAAAAAAAAAAGTACTCTATCAGATTGTCAGAGTTTTACTTCAGAATTACCTACAATTCTATCTTTGTAGTATTTTGATACTTTCTCTATATTCAAATATGTTTTCCTATGGATTGGACAACTGAGACTGAAATGGACAGTAAGCAACAGAAATAAAATTTCAACACGTAATAGCACTTGGTGACTTTCTTACTGAATTAAGCACATTCTGCTTTGTAGTAGATGTTGGTATATAAGCCTTATATCATAGGGTCTATTAATTATCTGTCTTTTTCCAAAGAGATTTAAGGTAACTTACAAAAATAAATGACTTTTATTACATCATTTTTTAAATAGCTGGGTGTACTTCAGGGGACAATAATGATGAAGACCAAAATCTTATTCCTTCTTCCCATTAAAATCATCCACAGAGTATGAACATGGGAGAAAATGTATGACAGGGATTGGAAATTATAGAAGAAAGTCAGCTATATGACCCAGATAATAATTTAAAAATATTTTAGATCTAATACTCCTGGGTCTACTTACAATGTGATTGCCAAGGATATTTCAAAACTCTCCTTTATAAAATTTGTCCAATTTGGTAGCCAAACAGGAAAGGCTTTCTTGGGAAAAAGAAAATAAAATCTATTGATCAGGAGGAACAAGAATTGGGGACAGGGGTGGGTGTAGCTATTTCATCTGGATTCTTCTTTGCTTCTTCAGATGAGTTCTTAGGAAACCAGGACTAAAGCTTATCTAAATTTACATGGCAGCTACCTGCATCATAAAGACAAGAGGATATACACTAGCATATGGTTAGCTTGTTACAATGTATGAAGGCAGGGCTAGAAATGAGAGAGGAAATGTGGCAGAGACCAATTATTTAGGCAATTTTCTTTTTGCTGTTGTATATTAGTAGCATGCCGAAAGCTTTGTTCAATATTTATACATATTGGTTGCCCAAAGGAGAAAGGACAGAGTGGGGTGAGTAGCAAGAACAAGACCTTCTGAAAAGGCACTCAGTGGGCTTTTTTTGGAGGGCAAAATACAAACATGGGTAGAAATATGGGTCTGCACTAGACTTTCATTACCATCATTGAGACAAAACAGAAGACACCTGACGAAGAGTCCTGCCAGTAATGTCACTTTTACATTGTTTGGTGGTTGTAGATTGGCTTCTGGATAGCTGACTTAGTCATGTCAATTTGTATGATGCATCTTCATGGCTTAAGATCACCTGAAAGTATTTTCATTGACCACACTGACCACGAGGGGAATAAAGGAGACTGCCCCCACTGTATTTATATGCCAGCATCAAAACTGTACAAACTCTCACTCTAAAAAGAGTGAGTAAACAGAAATGATATACAACTTGGTACCTATGGGAAAATCTGAAAAATAAATGAAGGTAAATATAGCACTCAGGTTATAGTGATAAAATATTTTTTAAACATACTTAATACAGGAAAGGGAAGACAGTTTGGTACTAAAAACATGACACTATGTTAAAAACACACAATAAAACATAGACCCTATGAAATAAAAGGGAAAGTTGATAGGATAAGGAAACAGAGTTGAAGTAGACTGTATAGTTGCTTTTACTACAGCCATTCATTCTTTGTAGCTACCACGATTTTCATTCCCCTATCTCCATCTCTCTTCATTCTCACCTCCACTCAGCCATTTGCTTTCAGGGCAGCTCATTCTATCCTGAAGTATGGGAAAATGGCAGGTGCTTTAGGCCTCACTAAACCAAGCAATCTTATGTCCAGGTTAAAGATATTGATTTGAGTGGGGTCAGGGTTGGCTTCATAGGGGCAACTTGGGTGGTTACACAGGGTCCCTTGCTCAGAACACATAGACTCTAACAATAATCTAAAATATTCTGAATGTAAGAATGATCCAAATCATGTAAAAAGGATTGACCAAATTATAAGCAGAATTAGTAAAATATATTAGTACTTCCAATAACCTGATGATGTTTTATATCTTAAGAATAAAGAAAAAATTATTCAAATATTAAAACAGAGAAGACCAGATAATCTTTAAAGGAAGCAAAATCCAATTAGCCTTGGATTTTCCTCTTCAGTAGTATATGTGAGAAAACAGTAGAGAAATATGTAAATAGTTTTGAGGGAAAGGGTTATGATTCAAGATTCCTAAACCCAGCCAAGTTGTGATTAGTATGTGAAGTCAACACAAACATAGGCTATCATATACACAACTCAGAAAGTTTGCTATGCACAGACTTTAAAATTATTTTTCAAAAGTGTTATTCAGTCCACCTCACAGTGATTCAGTATTCACAATGGGTAAGGGGGTGTCCGTAAAGCCGAAAGTCCATCCTAATATATAAAAACCCAGGGTCCGTAATATCCAAAATGACCGAAGGCTAGACTGAATGCCAGGCTATGCACAGCAGGCTCCCGTGGGCAGGGATTGGCAAGCAGGCTGAACTGCTGATCTCTCGGGGAGAGAGAGAGGTGGGGCTGATCAGCGGCTACCTTGGCTGCTGGGGAGGCCCAGAGAGAGAGAGAGAGAGAAGCAGGGTCTGATCCACAAGGCTGCAGATCAGACCCTGTTTCTCTCTCTCTTTCTCTGGGCCTCACCAGCAGCTGTGCCTCTCTCCCTCTGAGAGATCAGCAGTTCAGCCTGCTGGCCAGGAGCCTGGCATGGCTGTTGATCAGCCCCACCTCTCTGATCAGGACTGGAGATAGGCCTGGAAACACTGGCTGGCATAGAAACTGACCAATCAGAACCAAATCTGAGTGAAGTGCGAGGAGCCAATGGCTGCCTAGGAGGCGGAGCTTCTGATGCTGACTGGCATAGAAACCAACCAGTCAGAACCTAATCTGGGTAAACTACAAAGGCAGAACCTAAGGTGGGGGCTGAGGAGGAGTTTTAAGAGAAACAGCTGTTTGGTGTAAGGTGTAAGAAAGAGGTTCAATTTTTTACTGACCAGTTTGGCAGTATAGTGCATATGGCTGGCTATCAGTCCAGATATAGGGATTATGTATTTTTGTCTGCCAAGAGCATCTCATTCTGCTGAAAAAAGCTTTTCTCCCCCATTTAAGCAATCCTATCCTATATAATCTATCTATACTGCTAAGAGGGTAATATGCTAATTAGACTGGGTCAATCTGCCATCTTCTGGAGGTCCGACTTCCTTCCAGACAAAGCCATGATGGTGAGGGCCAAGGCAGAGGCAATTAGGGGTGATCAGGCCAGCAGAGGAGAGCAGTTAGGGGTAAGATCAGGCTGGCAGGGGAAGGCAGTTAGGGGTGATCAGGCAGGCAGGCAGGTGAGTGGTTAGGAACCAGGGGTCCCAGATTGCAAGAGGAATGTCTGACTGCCAGTTTAGGCCCAATCCCTGTGGGACATCCCCCAAAGGGTCCCTGATTGGAAAGAGTGCAGGCTGGGCTGAGGAAAGCTCCCCCATGCACGAATTTCATGCACTGGGCCACTAGTCTATATATATAAAACCTAATATGCAAATAGATCAAACAGCAGAACAACTGAAAAAGCAAACAACCAGTCTCTATGACTTCCACTGACCACCAGGGGCGCACGTGGAACATGGCAGGCATAGGCAGCAGGAGGCAGAGCACGTAACATGGCGGGCATCGGTCACAGCAAGATGGTGGAGCAGGTGAGTGGGGGCGCCAGACCAAGATGCCTAACCCTAATCCTAATCCTAAACCTAACCCTAACCCTAACCAGGGTGCCAGTTGCTATCATCAGGGTGAATTTCTGGTGGTTACTGAAAATTCTTTCCTCCCATGCCCCACGGTCCTGCCTGGCGCTCACCCCTGCTGTTGGCACTGGTGCTCCTCGCACTCACTGTTGGCGCTTGGCGCCGGTTCCAATCACTTGGTGCCATCAGTGGGTGCGAGCTGCAGCTGGCGGCCCCGATTGAGCCTCAGGGCTTCTCCACCTCCCCCTGCTCCTGAAGGGCGATGGGGGCAGCAGCCAGCATTTGCACCCACTGACGGCACCAGCCCTGCTTGGACCCACTGCCCCAATCACTCCACCCCGTCAGTGGGTGTGAGTGGTGCCAGTGCTGTCAGCACGTAGGAGCAGCAGCGGCAGGAGCAGGGCTGCTGGCAGACAGGGGAATGGGGACCATGGTGGGAGGGGCTGGGCAGGGGTGCAGAGGATGGGCCGAGACCTGCCCGTGTGCCCACTGCAGCCTCACAGCCCACAGTTCTTTTCAAGGTGCACGAATTCATCCACTGGGCCCCTAGTATATAATAAAGTCGGTTTTCTGAATGCATATGGTAAAAAAATGACAAAGTAGTTAGCTTACCAGTGCCTCCAAGTCATCCAAGCTTTAAGATTACCCTTCCCATTAACGCTCAAATAAGTACTGTTGGAAACTCAATTCAAAGAGTTTGGAGGAAACAAGATGGTTTTCCAAATATTTCTTAGGAATCAAAGGATTAGTTTTATTACATTTCTTCCTTTGAAATATAGTACTTGTCATTTATTTATGATATCTACTTGCCATCCCAGATTTTTGCAGTCTGATTTATTTCAAAGTATGGATACAATTGTTTTCTTTACTTCCCAAGCCTTGACAACATGAGTCTGTTACTGGATTGTAGTGATTAATAAAATTTACCTAAGTATTTGAGGGTTTCTGTAGATCTGTAGATCTCTCTTCTTAAATTCCATTTTCCAATCCTACCACAGGATCTGTGTCCCAGACCTGCTCCTGTGTTACTAGCAATCTTCTCATTATGGATATTGATCTAAAATATGTTCTCATTCTGCAAGTTGCAAGTTTCAGCCACTCTCTCACTTTCTATTTCAATCCAGGAAATGAAAATATCAGTCAGTGGTTATTTCAATACAGTAAAACTTTCATATAATGGACTAATTCAGGCAAGGGGGTGTCCATTAAAGCCAAAAGTCCATATATAATAAGTAGGTTTTCTGAATGCATATGGTAAAAAATTGACAAAGTAGTTAGTTTACCTGTTTTTACTTAATGTCGACATGTTTGTGTAATTAAAATTATGTATGAAAAGTAATATTTTACAGAAAAGTCTTCTATATGTATTACAGTAATTTTAAATTTATACTGAATATGTCTAGTAAATGCATGCATTCAGGAGTCACCATGAGTAAATAAATGCATGCGGCTGGGCGTGGCTTAGCCCACGTGGGAACATCAACACCACACATCAAAACTGCCACAGAAAGTCCTGCCGCTCAACAACAGAATTAATAAGCGTGGGAAGTGGTGTGATCATGAACTAGTCATTTGCCAAACATTGCTTATGAGTGGTAACTCTTGGATTTAAATATATAGACTATAGTTGTAAATGTGTAATATTTACTTATTTTGATGAAATTACCACAGTGTTTTTTCTAATATATGGCCTATTTGCTAAAAATTTGTTAAAAATAACAGTGAATTGCCCGGCCAGTGTGGTTTAGTGGTTGAGCGTGGACCCATGAACCAGGAGGTCATGGTTTGTTTTCCAGTCAGAGCACATGCCCAGGGTGTGGGCTCAATCAGTACTGGGGGCGTGCAGGAAGCAGCCAATCAATGATCCTCCCTCATCATTGATGTTTCTATCTCTCTTTCCCTCTCAGACAAATCAATCAATAAAAATATATTTTAAAATTACAGTGAATTAAAACAAACCAAAAAAAACCCCTGCTGATTTATTTATAAGCAAATCTTGTTTAAAAGCATCTTAAAATTAACAGGGTGCTAATTTTCACATATGACATACAGACTGAAAATTTTGTCCATTAAATTGAGGTCTGAAAAGGCAAGAGTTTACTATACCTAAAGAAACTTACTTTTTGGTATTTGCTTATTATTTATTTATTCAATTTATTCAGTTATATATATTTTATTATTCAATATTTCCCATCAGAAATATTATTTTATCTTACTCTGCCTTTTTTTTTGTTGCTCTCAGTTAGTGACTCAATTATTTACCCCAATAAAAATCTGAATTTAGACATGTAAAGATAACACATGCACACACTCACACACTTGTGCACACATGTGCACACTCACCACCCACACAACTTGCAGGTTTCTCATTAGGTTTTGTTTACTGAGCTCAAAGTTACCAGTAGAATTCTTTGTCATGGCTCATGTTCAAGACACTTCTGCTTTTACAGTCTTGAAAGGTAGTCCTTAAGTTTTTATAAATTTGTTTTTAATCTCTAAACCTATTTGGAATCCTACTCTGCTTTGGCAATGTGATCCAAAGAAGATACTTCCTCCTTTCTCTAATAATATTGGAATAAAGGCTCTTCCTTTTCATCCATTATAAAAATTAAATAAAATTTAAGGTATTTCAACTATTTTTGTCACTTAACTAATACTGGGATAAATATATTATGGATAGTTACGGAATGTAGTTTTAAGTTTATAGTTGTAGAACTGCTAGGAAAAAAGAATGTATACTTTTTACTAGAAAAAAAACAAAGGAAGAATGATCCTTATTGGCAAATACAGGAACACCAAGAAACCATTATAATAAGAAAGATAAGATGACTAAATGTGTCAGCTATAACAAAAGATAAAGGGTAAAAATTATAATTCAACTCTGGACTGTCTATGTTAATCATGCTAAGATTTGGTAATAGCAAGGGAAAAAAGCTAAAGAAAAATGAATTGTATTACTAGGAGAACGATGACCTAACTACAATGCGTTCACATTCGGAAATATGAATCAGTTCAAATGAATTTGGTTATGGTACATATCCTATGCATTTAGACATGGAATCTTCCTCTAGACAGTAAGTTAAAAATAAAGTTATAAAATGATTAAAACATTTGGTTAAAACAAAACAAACTGTATATTTTTATATGTACAAAGACCAGATGTAGGTAAATGCACAGGAAGAGTCCTGAGATGATACATCCTATATAATAAAAGCCTAATATGCTAAGTGTCCAGTCATCCAGTAGTCCAACCAATCAAAGCATAATATGCTAATGATATGCTAAGGCTGCTCAACTGCTTGCTATGACAGGCACTGACCACCAGGGGGCATATGCTCCAACTGGTAGGTTAGCTTGCTGTTGGGGTCAGGCCAATCGGGACTGAGTGAGACAGGCCAGACACACCCTGGAGCCCTCCTGTGGTCCCTCCCCATCTGGCCAACCTCCTGAGTCCTTCCCTGGCCCCGATCATGCACCTTCGGCCTGGTCTGCACCCTCTTGCAATCTGGGACCCCTCAGGAGATGTCAGAGAGCCAGTTTTGGCCTGATCCTGCAGGCCAGGCAGAGGGACCCCACTGGTGCACAAATTCATGCACCAAGCCTCTAGTCCCATTATAATGATAAAAGTTATCTCAAAAGAGGGACTAGAACTAAGTGAGGTTCAAGGAGGCTTTCATTGGATATATATTGTCTTTATTTTTTTTAATGAGAATTTATTTACATGCTATATTTAAATTTGCAAAAAAATGTTTAAATAAGAGAAATAGAGCTTATTATTACTTGAATTAGAAAACATTATTTAAATTGTTCTCTTCCAAATTAATATATGAATCAATGTAATTCCAATCAAAATAGTAACAAGAACTTTTATTTTACATTTAGATTGTTTCTACTTTTTCACAGGTAAACATATGTGCAGATTATTCTTATTGCCCCTTGACTCTGGGGACAGCACTTGATGAATTTTCTGACACCGAACCTCAAGCTTAATTTTCCTTTGATGCTCTAACAGTAGTTTCCCATGTGACTTACTGGAGGAGGCGGCATTATTGGAACTGCCTATTGTCAGAGAGGAAACTCTGTCCACTGGAGAGCATCTTCGTGGCCACGGTGCAAATTCCCTACCTTTCGCCTCTAGGTGGTTTATGTAGCTTTTAACTCTGTCTTTATTGTTCTCAACAATTCAAGGGGTGTATTCTCTCTTCTCAAATCAATTTTCCATCCCTTATTTTCATTTAGAGGCAAAAGAATATATTTTATCCCCTTCAGTTTTTCTAGATGTAAAGCAATAAAGCATGCCTCTCTCATTTAGTACTTCTAAGAAATATAGGCAACATATTTGGACCAAAAGAGACTTGGGGGAGCAAGCAGTAGCTCCCATCTTCTAGCCAGTGGGATGTAGAATGGCTATTTGACCGAGAACTGAGGAGAGCTGTCATCCAGGGGTCCTGTGTCCCGGGAATGTACAGCTCCATTAAGGAACCGACATGAGTTCTGGGCCAAGATGGGGATGTAGGAAAAATCCAGAACTCGCAGACATACCTGCATAACATATGGAACAATTTCTTCTGAAAAAACCCTAAAAACTAGCAGAGTGACTCCACCCTGGAGGACAAAAAGAAAAGGGAAGCAAAAAAACTACACTGAAGTGGGCAGGAAAGGCTGAGACACAATCTTGCCCTAAACCCTTTCCCCCCTTCACGGCCTCCTGGTGACAATCCCCGAGGACAGAAAGATTCATAGCCCACACTGGGCATCCCAACTTTTAAGACCAGTATCTGACAGAGGAGCCCCCAGAACATTTAGCTTTGGAAACTAAAGGGCTTTTACCTCCAGGAGACCCCCAGGCAGTGGCAACTGAGGAAATCTCTTTAAGGGCCTGCCCCAGATTCCCCCAGGGCGCAATGCAGATGCAGCCTTTTGTGAAAGTGTTGTATGGGAAAGAGGCTGATTTGCTCTTTGTAAAGGTAGGAATGAGATGCAGGGCCTTCTGGAATACAATCCCAGAGGAGGCTGGTGGGCGCAGGCTTCAGGCTCTCCTGCTGCCTTCCTAAAGCCAGCCGGTGCCTTTTTATCCCTTTACTAGGCCTGTTCCTGATCTAAGGGGGAAAGTAGTCATTCTTTCTCCAGTAAGTATGTCAGGTGTTCATTATCAGGTGTAAGAAATTCTTCTACTCCTACTTTTCTGAGAGGTTTGGTTGTTGCTTTTAGTCAGGAATAGAGGATGGATTTTTGTGAAACAACCAACCCCCCCCCCCCCCCCCCCGCAAATCAAATTATGCCAACTGGTGTTCCTGAGATAAACCCCACTAAGTCATCTATACATATGTTCTTGGATTTTGTTTGCTGAGATTTTGTAAAAAGTTGTGTCTATATATTCATGAAGAACACTAGAATGTAATCTTTCTTGTAATATGCTTCTCCATTTTGGGTATAAACAAAATGCAGCTTGTAGAATAAGTTGAGAAATATTTGTTCCTCTTCACTTGTCTGGAAGATTTTGTGTAGAATTGGTTATATTGTTCCTTGGTAGAATTAAAAAGAATTCAAATTTCATGTCATTTCCACATGCCATAAAATATTAATCTTGTTTGGATTTTTTAATCTTTTAAAAATAAAGAACTCATTCCTGGCTCAAGGGCCATACAAAAAGAGTTAGGGGTTCAAATTTGGCTGGCAGGTCATAGTTTGCTACTCTTGCACTAGAGTGGCAAGTTAATACTTCATATAATGATGACGACTGTCCCTATCCAGTGTATTGGAGGTGGAGTCAGAACCAGTGAGGAAGAAGGATGATGTGAACATGGCTGTAGAAGGGTGACGTCATGGCAAGGTATGGAGTCAAGGGGAAGACTTCTTTACAATTATATGTTGTTTTTCTTCTAAAACAGCCACTGAGAGCATCGAAACGAGGCCTCCGTAAGTCACACTGTACTTTTCTTGCTTTCCAGAAGTCTCAAGCTCCGCTCAGAGAGACAGTTACATGTACTCAAGGGATCTGCCAGCCCACTCTATGTGGTTTCTTTTGTTTCAGCAGCTCTTAGCTACCAACATCAGCCAGAGGTAGTTCTAAAAGCTATGACTCTTAGCTCTCAAACGATGGATCAGGTCATTTTCTTTTCCAGAGGACCTGGACGCTAAACATCATAGTTAAAAAGTTTTAGTTAAGAGATTGAAGCGGAGTTTTCGTTCAATACAAATGTAAATATTACTATCAGGGGTGGGCAAACTTTTTGACTGGAGGGCCACAATGGGTTCTTAAACTGGACCGGAGGGCTGGAACAAAAGCATGGATGGAGTGTTTGTGTGAACTAATATAAATTCAAAGTAAACATCATTACATAAAAGGGTACAGTCTTTTTTTTCAATAGTTTTATTCATTTCAAACGGGCAGGATCCGGTCCACGGGCCGTAGTTTGCCCACGGCTGATAACCCCTCAATTCCCATACACTATTCTTTCCCCTGCTATTATTCAGCCTTAGGGCAAATTAAAAACTAATTTAAAGTTGAAAACAAAACAAAACAAAAAACCCCAGGTTTGGTGTGTTGTATCTAGCAGGGGGTGGAGTACAATTAGAAAGCGTAATTACTAGATTCTTCTCTTTCTAGATTTTCCCCCAACAGTTATTGTCCCCCTCTCCCCTCATTCTGTCTCAGGATAAAGTCTAGCACATTAAAATAAAGATGGAGTGCTTTGGCCTTTAGGTTTGAGGGAACAATGTATTTGGATTTTTCAAATTAACAGCTTAGCTCATGGCCCTAGAGATTTTTAAAAGTATTAAATCAAACTTTAAAGAACATACTGTAAAATTATTTTAATTTCTGTGTGTGCTATGTGATATTTCTGGTTCTCTTTCACACTTAAAGCTCTCATTGAGAATAAAACAGTCTTCTGCATTCAACTGTAACATGATTTGGCATTTATATATCCTGAAAGAGAGAATGAAACACTACCTGCTTTAAATTGTGATTTCTAGGAGGGTTTCTGGATATAGTAAAGCCTCAGATACCAAAAAATAAAGGTTTTGAGATTGCCTTGCCAAGGCAAAGTTTCTCATGTCTATTTTTACTCAATACTAAAATAAGGTACCATTTCTAATCCAAGAACTTCACTCTGCTGTCTTCCATCACATCAACATTTTCCACAGGCATTTCTTGTTTTATTTAATGTACTTTTTCTACTTTTCCTTAAAATGATATCTCAGAATTTTTGTTGCTAAGTATTTAATTAAATGTAAAATTATGATTAAATTGCGACTAGCCTGCACATTGTCAAAGGTGTATTTACTATTTTCAAAGCTTTATTGTTCTTGTTAGCGTTGACTTAGAAAATAAATATTCTAAAGGAAACTTCCAGGAAGACAATTCAGATAATTTTTTTAAAAATGAAGCAGAGCTTTGAATTAAAGATTAAATGGAACTTTCCAACACTGCAAGAGATTTCCTTTGCCCTCCATATGTAGCTGCATAAAGAGTAGTTTTGGTTAAAAGATTTAATTTTCCCACAGCTATAGCATGCTTGATGATAGTATGATTTACCCAACTGCTAAATTTAATTATTTTGAGGTAACTTATACATTATAACTCAAGTTCTCATCAAAGTAATTAATTCATCCCATTGAGTATTCAACTATATGAGGTCAAATTATGTCTTTCATAATCATTTTGTAATCAATAAATTATTGATTTCAAAGATAACTTGGTTTCAAAACAGAAAACATGGTTATAGGTACATTATGACTATGCAGAAAAGATCTTAAAATATTTTATTTCACAAGTTCCTGAGAAGGCAAATAGGTATTGTGTGTGCGGGTTTGTTGTTGTTGTTTTTTTTTTCATTTGTTTTCGTTTTCTGTTTGATTTCTTTTAACTTTCCCAAATTATGCCAAGATTTTTTCTGATATTATAATGTGTCATTTCTGATATTTCAAATAATACTTGTAATGCAATCTTTACTTTGCTCTACATTTCCCCCCATAAAACATAAGCAAGAGGAATTCTCACTTTATGTGTAACATATACTTTACCCAGTGAAAGACTCAACTGAAAGTAACTGCTGAAGCCAATAGCTTTGAAAGTTTAGGAGAAAATGATTAGAAACTGATATAAGCAGAACTAATAATATTAGGGCAATAAATTAGGATAAAATAACCAGATTTATCCATGCTTATTCTGCAGAACATAATCTCCTAACATTTGAAAAAACACCCAAGCTCTGTTTTTGGATTAAGTGACATGTCTGCATTTTACCACTTGTTTAGAGTGGCCCATTGGTTATATCATTTCCCCCAGTATGATTAGATAAAAACAAAACAAACAAACAAAAAACCCCCCACAACACCCAGTCTTGATAAAAGCCATATTGTTCCTACATATCTCATAAATCTAAAAGGAAACACAGAGGTAAAGGTTACAAAAGTGTTTTCTCTGTCACACCATGAAATCTGTCTTGCTTGCAAGTTAAAAGACTCCTGAAGAACCCTTTCTTGCCATAAAGAATCCAAATTAGCAACAGCTTGCAAAGATAATCAGTTCATTTCAGTGTACTCAAAATGGGCTCATTATTATTAATTTTTGCCAACTCCCAAGCAATTCATGAACCATTTTTAGATTTTTAAAAAGCAGTTCATGAATCAGACAAAAAAAAAAAATGTAAAAGGAACCCATCCCACAATGAGATGATGACTCAGAGTCCTTTGCTGTCTCTGTGTCAACTGCCGAGCATCTGAAATCTGATGAGGATGGGGCTGATGGAGAAAAGGCCATGATGAGCATGAAACAATGTGTTGAATTTACATGTTAAAACTTCTTGTTGGTTTTGGCAATTTTTGCTGAGGATTATTGAGAAATCCATAACATCTGGATGTGGGGGAGAAGCTCCACTAAAATGATGAAGTTTATATTGGTCGACAAGACTATAAATGGAAAAGAAAGTAGTTTCTTAACACAGCTGTTTCCAATTTTGTTAACATTTTAGGCCAAATTCATTTGAAAAAAAAATAACATAAAACTCTAATGTTTGAGATATACTTTACAAGTTTGACTTAATATACACATGCTGAAGACATTCTTGACTCAAACTAATATACCCAGAGGATGGACAAATGAGCCACTTGCCTAAGTCTGGGCCCTAAAATTGTCTTTGAAATGGACATTAACATAAGCCATTTAACTAAGAAATTTGGATTTCAAAGTCAAATAATCCCTTTAGGTTAATTTGTTTTTTAAGTTTTTTAAGTGGAATAAAACCATCTGGCACTGTCTTATGTTTCAGTACATATCATATCTTTGATGTCTTGGAAAATAATTTAATTTAATGGATAGATTATTGATTAAAGCTCAAAAGATTTAGATATTTTCCATTCTTACCATCAACTGGGTTACTTCCTACTCATCATTTCTTATTTTTAAACTTTATTGTCTCCCTCTGCAAAATTAAAATTATGTAAAAAGACATAATTGAAAAGAACACAGAATAAATATAATACATTAATATATGTATATATATATGCACAAATGTACAGATATACACAGATATATTTATTTGAGTAAATGTCACCTTGCCTTCCAATTTTTTATTTCCTAGTATTAGTTTTCTGACATCTCTTTTCCTATATTTTTAGCAGGAAAATACGGCAAACATTTAAAAGTTCTCTATTCCATATTATCTTGGCCTCTTTTTTCTTTCTTTTCCTTTCCTTTCACGTTTCCTCTATTGCAGCCTTCAAACAATTTTCTGTTTTCTAGCACAAGGAACTAAAGTAAAATAAGAAGCTCAAAGACAAACAGGTTTCCCTATCATTTTTATTTTATGAGCCTCTGAAGTCATTATGCGGCTAAATAAAATGGGAGCACCATCTTTGTAAAGTGTTCTATTAACTTGTTGATGCTTTTTGGCTAGAGATGACTCTTAAATATTGATGACAATTATAATTTACTTCCTATGCCTTTATTTTCAGATTTCAAGACTTGGTAAAGGCATGAACATACAAGTATCAGATAGATTTGTTAATTTTCCTTGACATAAGTAAAGTCTGGGACAGCAAGATGTTTTAAAGATCATCAACAATATGATCAATACAGATTGCCAAAATCAATTCTGGAGTCTGACTCTGCCTGCTGTGAGCAGTTGTCACAATGTTCTTTGAGAAAATTGGCAGGAAATGATAAGGATTCTGTCAACAGACACCCATCAATAGAAAATAATCCTCCTGCAGACATATTGCACTCCTTTTGCCTTTTCCTTGCAAACAGGTCATAAATAGGAAGAGCCTGGCTGAACTTTATAATTAATCAAGTTAATATAAAAGACCTTATGTAAGATCTCTGTCATAAATAGATTAAAAACATTAAATAGGAAAATGCATTTCTCAATTTACAGAGTACTTCAGAAGCAGTACCTTCTGTACAAAATTTGACATCTCTATAAATAATTTTCAAGTTGAATGAGATCCCTTCTATAGACACAAAGCTTGACACTTTGGGGAGCTTGTTGATTGACTTTGGTGAGGAGCATTTAAACATTTTTTTTCATAGGTTTACCACATCTCAAAGAAGCTGGATATTTGGTAGACTATAGCATTCCTGGTTTTATAACATTCATCCGTTTTTAATTTGGAACCTAAGGATCCTGGGAGCTTATGAGTACCTTCAAGATGTCTGTGAATTGTCTAAAATTAAATAAAAATATTTGTGGGTGTGTAGACATTTATATTTTTTTATGGAGATAAAAATCCTAACAACTGTCTTATATATCAAGGCATCTATGAAAATTATTTTAAAAGGAAGGAAGGGATGGAGGAAAAATGTTATCTAAGACAAAACTATTTTAAAAAATTTGAATAACTTAACCATACTTAGGCATTCATTCATTTAGAAATATGAATGCTTGTTGAGTGCCTAGTATGTGCCGTTAGTGAACTATAACAACAAAAAGTTCTACCCTTAAAGAACTTATATTCAAGTGTCAGGAGAAAGAAAAAACATATCAAGTTTTATCTGACGCAAACCCAACCTATAACTCTACAATAACTTTATTCATTTTATATCTATGGTATTTGGAAACAGTATACACATTGTAATTGCTATCCACACAAAGAGGTACCCTTCTAACAATTCCATAATAATAGAATCAATACCTTGTTTTAAAGAGTTGTTCCTTATCCTGGACACGACTGACATCTGAGCCAGATAATTCTGAACCTCTGAATAATCATAACAGACTAACAGACTAGAGCAGTGATGGCAAACCTTTTGAGCTCGGCGTGTCAGCATTTTGAAAAACCCTAACGTAACTCTGGTGCCGTGTCACATATAGAAATTTTTTGATATCTGCAAACATAGTAAAACAAAGACTTATATTTTTGATATTTATTTTATATCTTTAAATGCCATTTATCAAAGAAAAATCAACCAAAAAAATGAGTTCGCATGTCACCTCTAACACGTATGTCATAGATTCGCCATCACTGGATTAGAGGCTTGGTGCACAAAATTTGTGCCGGGGGGGGGGGGGGGGTGGGGGGGGGCAGTATCCCTCAGCCTGGCCTGCACCCTCTCCAATCCAGGACCCCATGGGGGATGTCTGACTGCTGGCAGTCTGACATCCCACTCGCAATCCTGGACCACTGCCTCCTAACCGCTCACCTGCCTGCCTGATGCCTCTAACTGCCCTCCCCTGCAGGCCTGATCGTCCCTCCTCTGCCTCGGCCCCCGCCAACGTGGCTTTGTCCAGAAGGACGTCTGGAAGATGTCTGGTCTAATTAGCATATTACCGTTTTATTAGCATAGACAATTCTGTTCTGAGGAGCTGGCCTGTGTATTTGTTTAGCAGCAATCCTCATCTCTACACACTATATGCCTGTAGTGCCCTCCTTTCCAGGTGTTATAATTAAAAACATTTCTAGAAATTATCAAATGTCCAATAAGGGCCAAATATTACTCCTGTTGAGAACTGCTACTCTGAAGGATGCATGTGTCAATAGTTCAAGCCAATGGCAAGGCATGCAGTGATGAATCAATGTTTTCATTGTCATGGAGAACTTCACTTATCTTGGAGAGAATTCAATCTTGAGGGAATCAAATTTGGAATTCATCAGTATACAAAAATTCTACTAAAAAAACATACCTGTCCTAGAGGAAGATTTTTCTCCTCTTGTTCCTCTCTTTCCCACTTTCTTTTACTTCTTATTTACTTACTTATCTTTTGACTGTTTCTCTTTCACACCTAAGCTAATAGAGGCCAGTGTTACAGGCAATCTCTTGCTTAAACAGAATTGGTTTTGTATTAATAAAATATAACTAATATTGGAGATACTCATCTAAAGGGAGGATTATCTGGATTACCTAGTAAATATTATCTAGAAATACAAGATAACAAAATGAGTGAAAGTTAAAAAAATAAAGATGGATACAGATTTGTTGATACTTTTCTTTCATTGGAGATAAAATGCCTAGTTATTCCAGAAGTTCCAAACTCAGTAGTAATAGCTTTTATTTTCTACTTTGTCACTATCATCCCTGTAATGAAAATACTTCACCTTCAGTTCTAGAAAGAAAAAAAAAAGGAAAGAAAACAAGGGAGTATTAAAGTAAGTAGAAGAAAACGAAGAGAACCAATTTAATTAGAAAATATAGAGGCAAGGAAAAGGAAAAAGGTAGGGAAACAGGACAGAAGATGAGAAAATGTAGGTGTAAAATAGGAATAAAGAATTCAGGAAGAAAGTGAATGGAAATATATATATATATTTCTTTATTGATTTCAGAGAGGAAGAGAGAAGGAGAGAGAGCTAGAAACATCAATGATGAGAGAGAGTCATTGATTGGCTGTCTCCTGCACGCCCCTTACTGGGGATTAAGCCCGAAACCCAGGCATGTACTCTTGGCTGGAATCGAACCTGGGACCCTTCAGTCCGCAAGCTGACGCTCTATCCACTGAGCAAAACCAGCTAGGGCAAAATTATATATATTTTAGAGAAATAAATGCTGACATGGGGAGAGAAGAGAAAACTGTACAGTGGGGCCTTGACTTATGAGTGTCCCGACTAACGAGTTTTTTGAGATACCAGCTGTCTCTTGGCCGATTTTTTGCATTGAGTTGATAGAGTAATTTGAGTTAATGAGCTCCTTAACGAGCTCGGTCTTGGAACGAATTAAACTCGTAAGTCAACGCCCCACTGTATTCACAAATAAATAAAATGAGTTTCTAACATAGTAGGCATAAATAAATTTGCTACTTCTTTTCCTATGGATTTTCATATGTGAATATGATGCTTGGAGATTGGCCCTGGAAGGACACTTATCAGGCTGACATAAGACAAGGCCATGGCTCTTTTCTTCAGGCAAAACCTCTCCAGCTCCTTAAGCTAAATGACAGTCCCCTTAGTCTAGTCTATATATACTCTAACTTATCAATACCTTCCCA
Organism: Myotis myotis; assembly: GCF_014108235.1. Taxonomy (NCBI): domain Eukaryota; kingdom Metazoa; phylum Chordata; class Mammalia; order Chiroptera; family Vespertilionidae; genus Myotis; species Myotis myotis. The sequence continues at coordinate 142,480,978 of NW_023416313.1, read as the reverse complement.
CACACATTCAAATACTGTGTCAGCTCTGTTCATCATCTAGAAAAGTTTTAAACCACCTTTTTAAAATTTCTGTTATTGTTCCCTAAGGTTAAATTCACTTTTTTTTGACAGCTACATGATATTTTTTACTCATGGGTTCTTTTTGAAGATTAATAACCCAAGTCTTTTCCTTGTACTTTGTATACCACTTTTATCTTGAGCAAGCAAAATTATATTTAGATTCCTAATGCAGGTTTTACAATGATCAATGCTAGATTTAGTCCATTGCTCAAGATTATTCAGTTATTTTGTCCAGAATTTCTCATTCAAAGCATTTGCATTCTGATTACATGTACTGGTAACTTGTAAGTTTCAATAGATTGTCAAGCACTATTGTTTTTTGCCCAATAATACCTCTGCTTTCTTGCTATAATTGTTGGTCTTCTAATAAAAAGGCTGAAATACAAATATTCACTTTCCCAGCCTTTTTTGTGGTAGGTCATGGGCATGTAATTTAACCTTGGCCAGTGGAATTTGGATGTCTCCTCAGGGCTTTGTGGAAAAGTCTTGCTCCATAAAAATGCAATGGGTATGGTTGTGCCTCCATGTGATACTGGGATCTGCCACAGCTGCCTTGCAAGGAAGACAACAGTGATAAAATGAAGTTGACAGAGTGGGAAGGAAGATAAAAAAGCCTCTGGTTCTTTGATGATATCATTCAGCCACAAGTTGAGCTTAAAACAGTTCCTTCTAGATATTTTTTTTTACATGAGATTACACATATCTTCACATCTAATTCACTTTGAATTGTCTATTTGATTACTTATAGCCCAAAGAATTCCAAGTGATACAATAAATTTCTTCTATATCTTTTTCATGCTTTCTTTGCATTTATTTTTCAATGTATTAATTTGGTCTTAGAGATCTAAGCATATTTAGAATGGGCATTCTTAAAGAGCTTACCCATCACAAGTCTCAGAACCCTCTGTGAGTCTGTTTTATTTTAAAAAATTCATTCCATACTTTTTATCTATGACTCTTCCTGGAACTATGGCATTTAGTCCAAGTGAGAGAAATATGCAGAGAAATAATATTTGAATAGTGTATGAAGACAGTAATGAAGAAAGAGAGGAGAGTCAAGAGTGAGAGCTCTGGAAATCCCTGTTTTATATTGGGAGTAGAAAAAATTAAACAGTGAAATAGACTAAAGAGGAAATATCTGAGATGAAGGGGCACAGAAATGTTGGTGCCATATATTAACAGGAAGTAGGCAATTATGAGAAAGATTTGATAAGTTCTTGGATTGGATCTTTTAATGTCCACTTTGCCCTCATTCTTTTTAGAAAGGCTATGCATTTAAATCTATGTTTCCTGAATTCCTGGCCACTGGACCTCTGGCTGTGTCTTGTATTCTCTTAGATACTCTTAGTCAATATCTAAAAGGTGAAAGAGAGGCAGAGGTCATCTTCCTATGGCTAGTGGCTGGTAAGCAGTGGGCAGACCCCAAGTTCCAGTGTCTAGGTGCCCTCCTTGTGGGTGTGAGGTCTTTGCAGCTGTGGCTGTGGTAAGAGTAACAGGAGCAGCTGCATTCCCGACAACTGCATCAAAGCAGCAATGCATGACTTTCAAACCAATGATGCAGAGTCGGGCTCATGAATTCTGCTCCACCAGGACCTCCAACAATTTTGAAGCATTTAATTCCCTGGAAGAAATCTTTTCAGCTTGAAAAGTGATAGAGAAATGTTGACAGCATGGTCAACTAATTGGAAGCACTTAAGATCATGACTATTAAGAGAACTTTTAATAGCAATTACACTATCTAGAAACCATTTCAGCAGAATAATGAGAACACAGATTCAGTTACCAGAAAGTAAAATACACAATTCAGAAAACTGTTGATTACAAGTTAGAGAAAACAAACTCAAACTTTCATTAAAGAAAAGAAATGAAATGAAATGAAAAGAAAAGAAAGAAAGAAAAGAAAAGAAAAGAAAAGAAACCTGGGTTGAGGCATATTCTCACCAAGTGATATAGGCAAGTTAATTAAATCTCTCTCTCTCTCACCCTGAACTCCTGACTCATCTTTGATGATTCCCACCCTCGCCCCTCTCTCGAAGGGTGAATGACTTCTGACAACCCTAAGATCACAATATCCAGACAATTATAAATAATTACACAGGGTAACTCAGATTCACCCTCATTGGTTCACATGGTCCCTTTGGCTTAAACTCTGTATCCAGAAGAGTTTTTATGCGATCTTTTTCAGGTGTGTCAGGTACTCACCTCTTTGGTTACTTCACCAAAACCACATGAACAGGGGGGAACATTTCTACTCAAAGAGGGAAATACCATTACCACAGGAAATGAGGGAAAGAATGGTGGAATAAAAACTAATACAATTCCTGCACAAGAAATAGGAAGTAGGGAGAAAGGAGATGTTAATGTTTTGAGTGAGATTAAGGCCAATGTGGCATGTACTAGATATTAGAAACCTGATGTGTTTTTACAGTGAGAGAAAGAAGTATCTTAGTGGAAATAATGTGATTTTTAATGAGAGAAAGCAGAAATATTTGCTGAGTCTCCAAATGGATGGAGAAGTGGAGAGATCCAATTTGGAAAAGAGAGAGGTTGTTTATCTATCATCTATCTATCTATCCATCTATAAAATACTTTTATATTTATATGTATACCTAGTATTTATAAATGAATGGTTATAGATAATTTCTTATATATGGTTTAGAAACACTGGATGTAAAGAAGAAATGAAACTAAAAGACTTCTATAAGATTATTCTTAACAGAAAAAAAAAATCATTTGCTGAAACTCGCACATTGGAACCTTAAGGAAAGAGGAAAAGGTTTGACTTTTAATTTCATTTTACAAACTTTGGTATGCTTTGAATTTATATGATAATCAGATACTACATTTATTTTTTTAATTAAATCTTTATTGTTCAGATTATTACATTAGTTACTCTTTTTCCCACCATAACTCCCCTCCACCCAGTTCCCACCCCACCCTCCGCCCTCACTCCCCACCCACTGTCCTCATCCATAGGTGCATGATTATTGTCCAATCTCTTCCCTCACCCCACACCCCTTCCCCCCCCCAAGAATAGTCCATTCCCTTTCTATGTCCCTGATTCTATTACAATCACCACTTCATACTGTTCATCAGATTATTTATTCCCTTGATTTTTAGATTCACTTGTTAATAGATGTGTATTTGTTGTTCATAATTTGTATCTTTACCTTTTTCTTCTTCTTCCTCTTCTTAAAGGATACCTTTCAGCATTTCATATAATCCTGGTTTGGTGGTGATGAACTCCTTTAGCTTTTCCTTATCTGTGAAGCTCTTTATTTGACCTTCTATTCTGAATGATAGTTTTGCTGGATAAAGTAATCTTGGTTGTAGGTTCTTGGTATTCATCACTTTGAATATTTCTTGCCACTCCCTTCTGGCCTGCAAAGTTTCTGTTGAGAAATCAGCTGACAGTCGTATGGGTACTCCCTTGTAGGTAACTGATTTTCTTTCTCTTGCTGCTTTTAGGATTCTCTCTTTGTCTTTTGCTCTTGGCATTTTAATTATGATGTGTCTTGGTGTGGTCCTCTTTGGATTCCTTTTGTTTGGGGTTCTCTGCACTTCCTGGAGTTGTAAGTCTATTTCTTTCACCAGGTGGGGGAAGTTTTCTGTCATTATTTCTTCAAATAGGTTTTCAATATCTTGCTCTCTCTCATCTTCTGGCACCCCTATAATTCGGATGTTAGTACGCTTGAAGTTGTCCCAGAGGCTCCTTACACTATCTTCGTATTTTTGGATTCTTTTTTCATTTTGCTTTTCAGGTTGGGTGTTTTTTGTTTCTTCATATTTCAAATCTTTGACTTGATTCTTGCGATCCTCTGGTCTGTTGTTGGGAGTCTGTATAATGTTCTTTATTTCAGTCAGTGTATGCTTAATTTCTAGTTGGTCCTTTATCACAACATCGAGGGTCTCATTAGATTTCTTGAGGATCTCACTACATTTATCGGCGGTCTCACCAGTCTTCTTGAAGATCTCACTACATTTATCGGTGGTCTCACCAGTCTTTTCGAGGGCCTTATTAAGTTTATCGGCGGCTTCTTGACAGTTCTTTAAAGACCTTAAAAGTGTGGTTTTGAATTCTATATCCAGCAGTTTGCTTTCCTCCAATTCTGTCGTTTTGTCCTGTTTCTTTGTCTTGGCATTTTTTATGCTTCGCTGTGTCAATAGAGTTCCTTTCTGTGCTAAGTGTCCCAATTACCTGAGGTAGACACTCTTGGTGCACCCCCTTGTGGGCTTTGTGCACAGTCTTGTTGTAATTAAGCCTTGATTGTTGTAGTTATCACTGTGAGGATTTGACCTCCAGGCCAATTGGGTGTGAGAATCAGGTGTGTCTGCAGTGGGAGAACTTCTGTGCTAGAGACACCCCTCTGGGGCTAGACTTGCTTCAATGGGGCTTTGGTGCTCACTGAGTCTTCCCCCTGAGTGTGTCTTTTATGGTTCCACAGAGCTGAAAACTGGATGGTCCCACTCTGACCTCTGGGCTTCCTGCACTACATTTATTAAGAACAAAAAATGAGAGAGCCAAATTAGAAAGTGGATCATTTCTGAGTAATTACAAGAAATAATAGGTGGTTGCTTCAATGAAAATCACAGCATGATGTACATAAATTATACGACAACTGCAGAGATTTTAACCCTACCATTGTCTTTATGAGTCAGGGGACTCTAAGTAGGTACCATTGGAAATATGAAGCATGTAGTGTTGTTGGAGGAAAAATCTGGGTTTCAATCAGGTGGAAGTGGTTGAAGGGACGATGAGAAAAGTCAAGAATAGGAACATATCAGTAAATCATGGGTGCAAATAGCTGGCTCGGTCTATCCAGCAGGCAGGACTTGTGTGTCCCAATGGCGGTGTTCATTTTTATGCTTTTATCCTAGGCTTGCATTCTCTATTAATCACAATTTCAACCACTTATTTTTTTTTTTTTACCTTAGTTCTGCTACATACCTGATTTCAGATTTTAGAGTTCTTGTGCAATTTTCATATGCATTATCTCACTTATGCTCACTTCAATTTTTAACAGATTTTTCCATTTGCAGTTTAGCATCACTGGACAGGGGTAGGTCCAGTAAACAAAATAGTTGTCTGAGATTCTTTGAGGTTGTCTCCTATTTCTGCTACTGTTTGGAAGATGAAAGGACATAAGATTTGAGTTGAAAATTTAGCTGGAATACTTCCCTCTGTATTAGGTAATCACTTTAATTTGTGATCTTAAAAAACTATGGACTAGGACTCATAATATCTGAATCCTTAAATTCTATTCCTGGGAATCTATGCTTAAAATCATGAAAAATAAAACAAGCCTCATGAGTAAAGACAATCAAGGAAACATTATATATAATGGAACAGAATTAGAAGAAAATAACATTTCTAACCATAAAGGAATGGATAAGCAAGCAGTGATAACATACCATGGAACCATTAAACGTATTTATGCAGACATAAAAAATAAATAAAATTATGTTATTTAAATAAAGCAAGATAAGTTGCATACACAGTATAATGAGTATAATGTAAAATAAACAGGTAAAAAAATGTAGTTATTTAAAATGAAATTAAAATAGTGACAACACTTTTTCTTAGATTATGTTATAACTAGAGGCCCGGTGCACAAAAATTTGTGCACTCGGGGAGAAGGGGGGCTCCCTCATCCCGGCCTGTGCCCTCTCCCAGTCTGGGACCCCTCGGGAGATAATGACCTGTTGGGTTAGGCCTGCTCCTGGGTGGCAGAGGGCAGGCCCAATCCCTAGGTGCAGCCCCTGGTTGGGCTCAGAGCAGGGCCGATTGGGGGGTTTGGGCACCACCCCCTGTCACACTCAAGGCAGGGTCGATGGGGGAGGTTGCAGCGTGACCCCCTGTCACGCACAGAGCAGGGCCAATCCGGGGGTTGGGGCACTGCCCCCTGTCACTCACAGAGTAGGTCCGATAGGGGAGTTGGGACACCGCCCCCTGTCACCCACAGAGCAGGGCCAATCAGGGGATTGGGGCGCCACCACTGTCACACTCAGGGCAGGGCTGATGGGGAGGTTATGGCTCTACCTCATCACACACAGAGCAGGGCCCGTGGGGGGGTGGGGGGGGGGTTGGGGCACCACCCTCTATCACCCACAGAGCAAGGCCGATCAGGGGGTTGGGGGGCCGCCACTCTCACACTCAGGGCAAGGCTAATGGGGAGGTTATGGCTCTATCCCGTCACACACAGTGGAGGGCCCAGGGTGGGGGGGTTGTGGCCCCGCCCCCTGTCACACACAGAGCAGGGCCGATCAGGGTGTTTGGGCGCTGCCCCCTGTCATGCTGATCCCGGTGCTGGGAGGCATATTACCCTTTTACTATATAGGGTAGAGGTCTGGTGCATGGGTGGGGGCCGGCTGGTTTGCCCTGAAGGGTGTCCTGGATCAGGGTGGGGGTCCCCACTGGGGTGCCTGGCCAGCCTGGGTGAGGGGATGATGGTTGTTTGCAGCTGGTCACACTCCCTTCAGGGTGGGGGTCCCCACTAGGGTGTCTGGCAAGTCTGGGTGAGGGGCTGAGGGCTGTTTTCAGGCTGGGGGTGATTGAACTCCCAAACACTCCTTTATTCCTTTTTTTTTTATTATTCTGGGCCAGCTTTAGCTTGAGGCTTGGCTCCAGCTCTTAGGCCTCCGCTCCTGAAAGTAGGTTTCTGGCCTTTGCATACAATGTTGTGAATCTGCTGGCTGAAGTCTGGCGGTATTTGTTAAAATGTCTCAAACTGCAGGCTCAGAGGCCTGGAGCCGCAGGCGGGGAACGTTTCCTCCATCACTGAAGCAACCGAGCCTCATGTTAGTTTCAAGCTGCCTGGCTGCCGGCCGCCATCTTGGCTGACAGTTAATTTGCATATCTCGCTGATTAGCCAATGAAAAGGGTAGCGGTCGTACGCCAATTACCATGTTTCTCTTTTATTAGTGTAGATAGGTTTTGTTTTCCCTCTTAATGTTTTTATATCTTCAAGACTTTTCAATTAAAAGTAATTAAATACAATTAATGGTCATTAAAGTAAAACAATTTCCAGACTTTAGGAGAATACCAAATGCCAGAAAATAACTCAGGCCTAATATATGCTTTTAAAAATGAGCTGGATAGAGGGAAACAAAAGTTATGTTTAAAAAAAAAAAACAACAAGAGAGAGATCAAATCTCAAAATAGAGTTAGTAGGTGCTGTGAAAGATAATGGAGTCATTTGGGAAGAGTGTTAAAAATGAGTATGTTGTTTCCGAGAAAACAAATTATGTTTTGCCCAGTATATTTCTGTTTTATTCAAATTTAATATTCTACTACTAGATATTGAATACCTTATTTCATACTCAGAAAGAAAAGTTACCCCCAAAAAGATATCAAAGGAATTAATTTTTCTTTCTCTTCATTCAGTTGACCATTACTATTGACTTAGAAAGAAATGCACACTGAAAGAAAGATGTTATGATTTTATGAATTAAGATAAATAAAGTTCTTAGAAAATAGTCTGGCCTAGAATAATAACTATTTAAGCATTTGTTATATAAAAACTTTACTTTTGAGTAGCCTAAGGTACTGCATAAAAAAGATCTTTAAAAAACAAGTCCTTAGTCCCCAAATACCAGAAAATAACTTGGAAACATTATACTTTTTTTAATGCTTTAGAACAACTACAAATAGGCACAAAACAAATAACTTTGTTTCATTAGATACAAAAGAATGAGAATGGATATATTCAAATTTGAATTTTAAAAATGAATAAGCACACTGTCTTTAAAGGTACTGTAAATTACCAGCTCAATAAATTGCAAAGAATGTGTGTAGCTATTTATTCTTCTGTTCAAGAAAAAAATATAGTTACCATAGCAACCACCAAATCTCATAGTGTGTGTGTGCTGCCTCTATGATATGATCATTTTTTGTAATAAAGACATGAGTAATATATCATCTGAGCTCTGGTATTAAATGTTTTGAAATGCTTTAGAACACACACATTGCTGATATACATATTTACTATTTTTACTCCCTTAGCTCTCTGACATTAAATACACTCTAAATTTTAACATGTGCTTCAGATAGATTCTGAATGTATAACCAAATATATATATCAAATCTCTAAGAATTGTGGAATTGGAGTCAACACCCCAAATTTTTCGATGACTTATAATTGGCTTCCATGGGCACTGCACAAATTTATAAATGAATGTTTTTTTTCCTAAAGAATTTAAAATGGAGTTCCATGCCTTAGCTGGTTTGGCTCAGTGGATAGAGTGTCAGCCTGGGGACTGAAGGGTCCCAGCTTTGATTCCAGTCAAGGGCACATGCCCAGGTTCTGGGCTTGATCCTCAGTAAGGAGTGTGCAGGAGACAGCCAAACAATGATTCTCATCATTGATGTTTCTATCTCTCCCTCTCCCTTCCTACCTAAAATCAATAAAAATGTACTTTAAAAAATAAATAAAATAAAATGGAGTTTCAGTTTTTAAAAATTTAAATCTTCTAAAGGAAAAAAATATTCTTTAAAGTAAATATAAATAAAAATTTATATTAGAAATTGACCAAGACACTGTTTTCCAAGTCTTCGTGTTTCTGTTACATTAAATTAGGGTACCCTTATGAAACCCATTTATTCTATTCTAAAATAGAGTACAGAAGTGCAGCATTTGTTCACAGCTTTCACTAAAATAATTGATATAAACCCCTAAGATGAACTTGTGCCTTAGAAAAGCTTGGGAACATGAAATTATGCCTCCCTAGCTGATTTGGCTAAAACTTAGATGGAGCATTGGCTCATGTTTTGTCACGTGTCCTTGGCATCTTGTGGAAGAACTAAAAAAGAGGCTATTCTCTCTGAAAATCTCACCAGGTAAATAACAGAGCTTAAACCCCCAGGATGGCTGATGGGATCCTTTTCATAAAAATTTGACCTAACTGAAATATGGTTAACTTCCTTGCTTTCTTCCCTAAACAAATTAGCAGGAACTACAATAAGCAAAATGAAGTGGAAATTTCACAAATTACAGAATGATTTTAGTCTATATAGTTTTTGAGTCCTTCCACTTTTTTGTTTGATTTTTTCACCTTCCCAGAAAAGGGAAGGGCTTAATTACATTTAATTTTTAATGGAATTGAATTAAAATTAAACTATTACAAAAATTTCTTGTCACACTTTAAGATACAGTGGGACCTTGACTTACGAGTGTCCCGACTAACAAGTTTTTCTAGATATGAGCCGTCTCTCGGCCGATTTTTTGCTTTGAGTTGCGAGCTAAAATTCGGGTTACCAGCCAGCTTCAGATACCCCACCACTAGTTGGCGCAGTGAAAGTTACAGTGAACGCCACAACATCAGCCCAGCATCATGTGTCATTGTAATGGTGAAAATTGATTTGACATATGAGTGATTTGAGTTACGAGCTCCGTCATGGAACAAATTAAACTCGTAAGTCAAGGCCCCACTGTAATTGAGTATATCCTTCATTGTTGTGAGGAATCAGTATTATTAAGAAGGTATTTAAATGCTATGTCATTTTTTTTTATTTTCTTGATTATCAATTTACTGCAATGTCTGTTTACTTCACTTTGCTACTGGGAAAAAGTCTTTTTTATTCTCTCAATTATAATAATACTAGTGGCCCGGTGCATGAAATTTGTGCAGGGGGCGGGGTTCCCTCAGCCCAGCCTGCACCCTCTCTAATCGGGGAACCCTTGGGGGATGTTCGACTGCTGGTTTAGGCCCGATCCCTGGGATCCCCCTAACTGGCAGCCGGACATCCCTCTTGCAATCTGGGACCACTGGCTCCTAACTGCTCACCTGCCTGCTGACCTGATCTCTCTAACTGCTCTCCCTGCTGGCCTGACCCCCCTAACTGCTCTCCCCTGACAGCCTGATTGTCCTAACTGATCTCCCCTGCCAGCTTGATCCCCCTAACTGCTCTCCCCTGCCGGCCTGATCGCCCCTACCCGCCTCTGCCTTGGCCCTGCCACCATGGCTTTGTCCAAAAGGACATCCAGAAAGTTGTCTGGAAGTTGTTTGTTCTAATTAGCACATTATCCTTTTATTAGTATAGATTGATTTCAGAGAGGGAGGGAGATAGAAACATCAATGATGAGAGAGAATCATTGACTGACTGCCTCCTGCACGCCCCACACTGGCGATCAAACCCATAACCCAGGCATGTGCCCTGACCAGGAATTGAACTCTGGGCCCTTCAGTCCTCAGGCAGAGGCTCTATCCATTGAGCAACACTGGCCATGGATACACTTTCCCTTTCCACTGGGACGTGTTCTGTTTGCTGGAGCTGAAACACTGAAGCTGTCTCACTGGGGCAGAGTGGGGTACAGTGGGTTGGAGTAGGTGAAGCCCCCTGAAAGCTGGAGAGGGGCCTTGTTTAACAGCCAGACTGTTTCATGCCTGTGCTGCCTCGCAGTTGAATGGCCACACTGTTGGGCTGTGCTACTGTCAGTGGGAGTTTACACAACTGAACTGTATGCACGGATAGCTTCCTCCTCAACACCCCCAAGCTGGGGATTCCTCTTAGGGTTGAAGTGACACCGACCACCCTTGGTTGGTAGCCCAATCGGCCACTTTGGAAAGAGAAGTGGGGAATCCTGATTTTACGTGAATGCTCCAATTTCTTAAGTTGGCAACTAATGCGAACTTCAGATGTTTGGGCCAAACCAGAGAGGTGGTCAGGTCTGGTGTCCAGGCCACTGGGCGGCACTGGGCTCAGCCCAGCTGTAAAGGGACCCTAGGCATCTGGGCAGGTGAAGGGGTTGGGGGTACGCTTGGGTAATTCCGATGTCACCCCACTTGGTTTTTTGGGTTTTTTTCCCCACTGATCACAATTTATTATAATCTGTTGGCAGCATAGATAGATGTTAGTTACCAGAACTATGTCTTCATAGAAGTGGACAGTATGTAGCCATTCTATGGGGAACTGTGTGCACTTAAGCATCAGCATGATCTTTCAGTTTCTTTTTGTTGTTGTTAATGAAAATAAGCGTTATTACATCAAGTAATAAATACATGCAAAGATGCAAACACTATTAGTCACTGTCTTCCAGATATTTGGATCCACTGATGGGAAAGGCGGGACTGAAATGTACATACACCCTTAGGGAAATTTCAGGGGTCCTTGTCAGGCAAGGTTCAATAAATTGCTCTTTCTTCTGTATTTATAACTTGTGCATTTTAAAGACTGACTTCAAAGTGCTAATAGTCATGCAAATGCTTAAGTAAAAAAAAAAAAGTTACATTGAAAAGAATTTATACTGTGTGGAGAATGGGCACTGGCTACTAAAGCGCTGCCTCAGGACTCACTGAAACAAACCCTCAGAGTTGGATCAGCTCAGAAGAGAAACGTAAAGAACCATGTGAGTAACAGAAATGTATCCAGAAGAGAAACATGTATCTGGGAGGCCAACTACAGTTTGCTGTGATAGGTAACTGACATGCATCATGTAAATCAATGCTTTAAAAAAACACACAAAATGCCCTGGGTAGTTCCTAACTAATATGTAAATCTAATAACTGCAAAAATCTCTTCTCCATCTCAGCGATGGGAGGTTCAGAACCTGATGAACCACGGGAGGGGCACGGGGAGGAGAAACCAAGCTGTTACCATTTTGAAACCAAGTTTCATCTGAAGGGGGTGCAAGCATGAGCTGTCACTTCTTGGAAGAAGAGGGAAAGCCTTTCACGCTGACTTAGGGGCTAGGACCTGGTGTTCCGCTCCATCTCATCCAAGCACTCCCGAACCAGCCCTGTCGTGTGGATGATGCCTCCTTTCAGTCTCTCCATCGCGCTCTTGCTGCCCGCTTACGTGAGTCAGATCTCCTTCCCTGGTCCTCCGATGATGACCAGCAGCTCAGCATATTTGCTCTGGGGCACCTGGCTGTTCTCTGTTCCCTGCGTGTTAGAGATGGTGGTCCTAGTCACTCAGCAGCTGGCGGCACTGGGAAGACGTTGCCATGCTGGTGGAAGGCGGGTGAACGCTCCCAGAGGCCTTGATGGAGGTGGCGGGCATGTGCATGGTCAAGTTGGGTTTGTAAGACATCCCCCCTGCCTCCCGCCTCCCCCTGCGGGCGCAGGCCCCATGAGAGGACATCGGCAGCGGTGGCGGTGAGGCCAGGCGGTGGCGAGGTGGGCCTGGGGTCTGTGTACCTGTCTGTGCACCTGCCCAGCTCCCAGCACTTTTTGTTGTTGACAGCTCGGGCACACTGGCAAATATGGCTGTCCCCTCACCCTGACACTGCCACAGTATCATGATCTTTCAGTTTCTTGATGTTCTGCTTGTGCTGCTCAATTTCTTTCTGCAGACGCCCAATCTCCTTTTTATGATGAGTGATCTCTTCTTCATGTTGTTTCTTCAAGGCTGCCAGCTGTTCTTTAATCCGCTCTGGGAAGTGTCCTTCCTCTTCAGCCTTCTCTTTTTTTGTGAAGGTCCCCATGGCTTCCCTGATTGCGCCTGCCTTGGAGCTGAAATTATCTGACCATTGCAGCCAAAGCCTCTGGCTTGCATGGCCCTCACCCCCCACACTTCGAGCCACAGATGTGCCACTGATGCAGAGACTGCCCTGGTTGTCAGTGCGGCGCAGTTCCGGACCACCCCACTTAGTTTTAAATGCAAACCTGCCTTGGACAGGCCTTGAAGGTCTTTTTACCATGGCGATCACGGGTTAGCAGGCCAGCCGGCACCCACAGCCCGGGGGCCCGGGGTGCCGGCTGGCCTGCGCAGCGGCTCTCTCTGCCTCCAATCCACAATGCAATCACTGATCACGGCCGCCTTTGCCCGCCCCCCACCTCTTGCCTGCCTCCTGGGTTTCCGATCCCTTTTGCCGCCCAGCATTGCGGCTATGTATGCAAATTAACTGCCATCTTTGTTGGCGGCTAACCACCATCTTGGCTGGCAGTTAATTTGCATATCACCCTGGTTAGCCAATGGGAAGGGTAGCAGAGGTATGGCTAATTACCATGTTTCTCTTTTATTAGATAGGATGTGTGTGTGTGTGTGTGTGTGTGAGAGAGAGAGAGAGGGAGAGAGAGAGAGAGAGAGAGAGAGATTTAAGTGCCACCTTCAAAATCTTATTCTTAAAAGGTTCCATAGTTAAACAATGCTTTTTTACAGATCCATAATTTCAGGAGAAAAGAAAACAGGCATCTAAAGCATAGAAAGTCCTGTATCAAGGTTGCTTAATTTTACTTTTCTAGTAGGTTTCTCTTTTAGAACTTGATAACTTTACTTCTCTTGCATTTGTCTAACAGCTTAAAGTTTGTACTATTTTCTTAGACCTGATTACCCATGCTCCTCACAACATCTCTATGAGGGTACAGGGTTCATAGTATTTATTTTTTATTTCTGTTTAGCAAAACTTAGACATGTTTAGAGAGATGGAAAAAATATCCCACAGACTCTAAACAAGTGAATGGAGACAAGCCATTAACAGCCACAGGCATGATAAACAGAGGAAGCAACTGGGTGTCTGAGAATAGGAGAGCCTGCCACCAGCCTGCATGCCTTCACTGGTCAGCATGTGGAGAGGAACAGCTGGACATGGGAGGGGTTCTGCCTTTTCCAGTTCTGGGTAAATGCAGAGACCAACAGCAAGAGTTTGAGAGGCTAAGAGGCAGGAAAACTTGTATGAACTCTCCACCTGACCCATCAGGATCCCACCCAGGACAGGGCGCCCCACTGGACAGAAATGTAAGGGAATGGAATAGCTGTTGAGAAGAAGCAGGGGCCAATGACAAAGGTGAGAAAAGGGAATCTAGATCTGTGATGTCTTATAAAATAGCCAATAGCCCCATTTTGGATATATAGGGTTAGGTAAAATCAAGTTGATTTTACCTTTTTTTCTCCATTTTTTTCAATGTGACTACTAAAAAGTTTAAAATTACATATGAGCCTCATATTTGTGCCTCTTATTACATTTCTATTGGACAAATTATACCAGAGGTAGGCAAACAATGGCTTTTGGGCAAATCCAACCTGCCACTTGTTTTCATAAATAATGTCTTACTAGGACATTAGCATGCTCATTTGTTCAGGTATTGGGTGTGGAGCTGAGTATTTATTTGTGACAGAGGCCATATGGTTCGCCAAGCCTAAAATATTTACTATGTGGCCCTTTAAAGAAAGAAGTTTACTAATGACTAGTATAGATAAGAAGGAGGAGGAGAAGAAGGAGAAGGAGAAGAAGACGAAGAAGAAGAAGAAGAAGAAGAAGAAGAAGAAGAAGAAGAAGAAGAAGAAGAAGAAGAAGAAGAAGAAGAGGAGGAGGAGGAGGAGGAGGAGGAGGAGGAGGAGGAGGAGGAGGAGGAGGAGGAGGAAGAAGAAGAAGAAGAAATAGTTTAAAAATCCCAGAAATCAAATTAATTTCTGAGTATTATAAAAACAGTAAGAAAGCAAGTTCTACAATGTTAGAAAGCTTTCTTAAATCCCACCTCATTTTAGAAGTTTGCCAAAGTTAATTTCCTATAAGAAAGAGCAACATAAAATGATCACGGTCAAGTTCCATGAAAAATTATTATATAGAAAAAAGAAGAAGAAACAGAATAATATCCCACAGAAGAAAGATAAGCTCGCAAAACAGGATGAAACTAAAATCTCTATTTGAAAGTGAGCTAAAAGATATCAAGAAAATGTTACAAGACTTATAAGAAAATCACAAATCTGATTGCAAATGTTCAGAAATGAACTCAGAAAATAGATGTAAAAGAGAAAAATTACCTTTGAAATAAAGACTAAACTAGATGAGTGATGAAATCAACAGTGTGCCTTAATGGAAATAGAAGTTGGAAAAAAAAAGAATGTTTTAAAAAATTAGAATGAGAGAAAAAGAGAAAGTGACAAATATTGAAAAAAGGCAAACAAAACAAAACAAAAAAACCCCACCAACTATAAGATGGGTCTTGTGCAGTTTGATATTGTTCCATGCCTGAGCTTAAGGCTTAGTAACAAAATGGAGACCACATAGAAATTCTTAAGGTAAGCACACTAGTTAAAGACCTGTGATTATAATCCTCCTACCCTCTTCCTAGATGGCAGTTCCTCAAGAAGATAATGTGATAGAAATGAGACTTTTGAAATATTCAAGAGTATGAGAAAGATGATGTCTTTAAGCATAAAAAGTTACTGGGCAATAGGAGAATAGTGTGTGCAGTGCAATGATCTTGTCTTTTAGATAGAATACCAAGGGTAAATTATGATGAGTGCCTCCTTCTCCATCCTCCCCATCCTTTTGGAATACTAGCACTCCATTTGTTATTTGTTAACAGAGTACAGAAGAACAAGAGCCTTGTCGTGGCAAAAACAGGCAGAAAGAGAGGCGGAACACTGGGTAGCAGATAGGGAAAGTATTCAGTGGGCTCAAGGTGTTATGAGTGAGGGGAAGAGCCAAAGGGGGAGAACAAAAGAAAGGTCCTGGAGAGTACATTATGGATTACCTTGCGAGCCCAGGACTAACTACACTACCCTCCCTGGATGAGCCACAGACTAAATTAATCAGAGTGGAAAGTCTATTATGACCCTCCATAACTTTATGAAGTCTGTTTGGCTTTTGTCACTTGGATCTGAAATAAAGGACTGATGTAAACGTCTTTTGGAAAACTTGAGTGTGCTTGATTAATCAACAATCAGAGTACATTCATGTGGATAATGGCTGAGATTACTAATAGTACCCCCAAACTCTTAGTCATGTAACACTTTGTAATAGAAATAAATAAATTTTTAGCAAGTCACATCTCCCAAGTTGCGATCACATTTTCCTCCTCCTTTGCTGCCAGTAAATAGCCATGTGACTAAGCTCTGCACAGTGAGATGTGAGCAGAAATTCTGTATTATTGTGCCCATGAAGAAACGTCTTGCCTTCCAATTTCTCTTTCATCCTTGCCGCCAACTTGAGCGTGGAGTAGCAGGACCAAAGAGGGTGACAGAAAAGTAAGATAAATGGTCTTATGGAACCATCATGCTTCACTGCACTAACTGCCAGGTCAAATGTCTCTATGACAAAGTAATAAATATTTTCTCTTATGTAATCTACTCTGATATTGATCCGTATTAAAGCTACTAAAAATATCCTAGTTCCTATACTACAGCTTTTTTATATGATTAAGGCCTAGCACATGACCTGGACTTTAATAATATAGTTCATATGGATTACTGAATGATGGCAGGAGCCAGCTGCACCTGAATCAAATTATACTTCAGCAGTGAGCCAATGACATCTCACGGTGGCAGCCAAACTCTTAGCAGGATGGTGCAGATAAATACAATTAGATGAAGCACCAACAGAAAACGTTTATAAGGAAACTCTTAGACACGCTAGAAATTCTCTTTGGAGAGAAAGACAATGGAGCCAAACCATGGGTTTCTTAGGCATTGCACATCATGCTACTGGGAATACTATCATTCAATAAGGATTTATTCTTTACTTCTGTACGTTTAAGTAGAAAAGTGGAAGCCCCCACTCTTCATATGTTCAACTTTTGTGAAGTGAGGAAAAGAGGGAAGAGAGTTTCATTTGATATGTCTCTACACTGAAGGATAGATCCAAAGTGGCTCATTTATTGGTTACTATGTCGATAGGAAGTAGTGGTTAATAACTTATTTAACCTCATCTGCAAAGGAGTAATAATATTATCTACATTATCAAGATGTTGTTTACTAAATGAGCTAATACATGCAATGCACTCAAATCTGTGCCTGTCACATAGTAAATCTTGGAAGACACAGTGGAGGAAAAAGCCTCAACCATCCCAAGGGTAATGCCCAAAACTAAAAAATATTGCTACCAAATATTGCAGTATTGGCTGTCCATGAAATAGCTGACCACTGAAAATGATCCAATATTCTGTGGTGAATCAGCTAGTTGCCTGTCAATTTAGAAATTGTAGAGTTGAGAGAATAACTCATCATGGTGGGAAGGAACTAAGACCCAAGATACTAAAGCCCAAGTCAGGATTTGTTAGAGAGAGGTGAGATAAAGCCAGTAGGATAAGATGGTAGACTTTAACCAAAAATAACAGTGGTGGATGTGTTAACTAATATGATTGTAATCATTTTTCAATAAAGATGGTTATTAGCCCTAACTGGTTTGACTCAGTGGATAGAGCATCGGCCTGCAGACTGAAGGGTCCCAGGTTTGATTCCGGTCAAGAACATGTACCTTGGTTGTGGGCACATCCCCAGTAGGGGGTGTGCAGGAGGCAGCTGATTGATGTTTCTCTCTTATCGATGTTTCTAACTCTCTATCCCTTTCCCTTCCTCTCTGTAAAAAATTAAATAAAATATATTAAAATAATAATAATGGTTATTAAATCATCATGTACATATTATATTAAATGTTATATGTATTTCAATTGTATTTCAAGAAGCTGGAAAAAATTAAGATATTTTTCAGGTTATTATGTACAGCAGAAATTCATTCATTTACTTGCTACTAATATTCCATTGAACAAATAAATCTATTTATTTATTTATTTGTACTTCTATCAATGGCTATTTAGATACCAAGAATTTTTCACAATTATAAACAAGGTTGCAAATGACTACTCCTCTCTGTAATTTCTGGTATATCTCTGCAATGTTTCTCTATATTGTTTCTATATATAGATTTGAACATTGTGGGTCATAAGACAGAGACAAATTTAATTTGTCTAGAAATAACCTAATTGCTTTCTCATTTGGCTTTACCAAATAACAATCAATTTTTTTCTTTTTCTTTATACCATGATTCAAACCATAATTCAGAGAAGTATATAATATAATTTTAACACTATATGACACTATATGAACTAACTTGTATGCTTTATAAATCAATGCTTACTTCTAATCTAACATAGGACAAAGACAGGGACAGTAGATTAAAACAAGTCTTAGAATTTACAAAATATCAGGGTTGTTTTTCTGGTACACTTGGAGGAGCAGTAAAACCAAACTTTTTCACTGCCACATTTATGTAATTTTTATTATTCCTTGTCTGTCAGTAGTTTTGTAAGCTTTTTGCATGATAGAAGACAGTTCAAAAATGGGATATCAAATATAGAAATATACTTTATATACAACTCTACATAAAGTATCTATGTATTAAACTCAAGCAATTGATAATAAAATACTCAGAAATCATTAAACTATATTTGCATTTAGTGTACTTAATATCCAACTCTGTAACTGAAAGCAACACTACTGAAAATCTTATCTTTATATATAAAAAATAATGGTGATTTTTTCCCCCTGCCATGTTTCACTTTTTTTGATGATATGTTTTTCAAAATGAGTACTCGAGGAATAAAGATGTAGACCACATAGGATCTTCTTTCTGCTTAGAAGAGACACAGTTTGGAAATGAGAAAGCATAAACCCAAATAAGTTTTCACAAGTGCTCTGAATAAAGCATAAGATGCTTCAGCATGCATGTGTTGCAAAATGCTATAACATTAACTCAATATTCTAGACAAGTTTTGTCCCAAACAATTTTTTTCTGCCTTACCTTGCTAACTGCTACATGCATAAAATGTTTCTCTATATATTATTCATTCTATTCAGACACCATTCTTCAAATATCTTGAAATGATTATAATAACAAATTGCTGATTTTTGAAAGCTAAATCAGTGATAGCTTCAGTAGTGTACTGTCATTACCTTAGACACTTCAGACATTGTTGTATAACTCAGATGTTTAGGACACAGTACTATTGCTTCTTGTTATTTGTCTTAATTGAATTTATTAGGGTGATATTGGTTCACAAAACCATATAGGTTTCAAGTGTACAACTCAACAAAACATCTGCACATTGCATTGTGCACCCATCACCCCAAGCAAAGCTTTTTTCCATCTCCACCCCCCTTTTACCATCCCCACCAAGCTCCCACTACCCTTTCTCTGTGAGGATCACCACACTGTTGTCTGTGTCTGTGTCTTATGTATATATGTTTTTTGGCTAATCCCTTCACTTTCTTTCATCCAGTCTTCCAATACCCTCCCCACCTTCTGACAGCTGTCCGTCTGTCCCATGTATCCATGCTTCTGCTTCTATTTTGTTCATCAGTTTATTTTGTTCAATAGATTCCACATATAAGTGAGGTCATATGGTATTTGTCTTTCTCTGACTGGCTTATTCCACTTAGCATAATACTCTGCAGGTCTTTCCTTCCATCTATACTAATAAAAGGGTCATATGCTAATGAGACCGGATAGACCAGACATCTTCCGGACATCCTTCCGGACAAAACTACAGTGGGTGCGAAGGCCCAGGCCCGGCAGTCATGGTGGCTGCGAGGGCTGAGGGCTGGTGGCACTGGAGAGGTGGTGGTGCAGGCTGGTCCAGCGCCACAACCCCTTCCACAGAGGCAGCCACAAAGGCAGAGGTGCAGTCCCAGTCCTGGTGCCATGCCTACACAGAGGCTGGACAGGGTGTGACCCGTTGTGCCTCAACCTCCCAGCCGGCCCCTCCCCCAGCCAGTCTGGCCCCAGAACACCCCCCACCCACTAGTGGACAAGAGGTGGGGCCAGTACTAAGAAGCGAGGGCCGAGGGTAGGCAGCAGTGAGGTAGTGGGGGCGGCACCTTCCCCTGATCGCCTGGTGACCTCCTGCAGAGGGAAGCCAGACTGCGGCTTAGGCCCACTCTCCGGCCTAATATAATTGTGCATTCAAGAAAGCACATCCTCTGTTATTCTTATCTATGCAATGCATTACTTCTGCCCTTCTGTTTTGCTAAAAACAATTGTTCTTAGATAGCAACACAAATGATGTTATCAATCTATTGCCACCTAACTATAATTCATGAAGTTGGCTACTGTTCTCTATTCTTTTGTTTTATTATCAAACCACAAATCAAAGACTTACCTTGCCCTCGCCTCCATTTACAATGTAGGAGCTAATTTTTCCATGTCAGGTGTGCAGAACTATTGCAACAATCTTAAATGATATTATAACAAGAAAAAACATTAAATGCTTTTAAAAAATTGAAAGATTCAATAACTTGTTATAGAGGAATGTATTAAAAGATAAATAAATTTCAAACTGGCAATATGTATGCAAGGGACACAAAGGGGGTGCATAATATTCTGGGAATCAAATTTCTTCATAATGAATAAAATTTTTACCTTTCATTTCTCTGGATTAAATAATGTTAGTATAAACATATCAAAGTTTGAATATTTTCTTAAGATTATAAATTTTATGTTTGTCTTAATCCTGTATTTTACTAGATGACTTCAATTATAATACAAAAAATATTCAATAATATCTTGAATTAAAATTTTCACAATAATAGTTGAAAGTAAATGGAGAACCTATCTCTTTAACTCAGATATCTTTAGTTATCAATTTTAACTTTTGGCTTTGAATATGAAGTGAAATACTCATGTTGTAAGTAGCTAACTTAAAGGACAAGCAAATAACTGAAAATTACAATTTTAAACTTATTTTTGCAAGGATTATTCCAACATTTATTTAATACAGGGCAGTTTATCAATTTTTTTGTAATTTTAGAAATGTTAAATAAGATTCTAGAGAACCTAGAGTCCTAGGCCTAGTTCTGTCACTAACTGCATTTTAGGAAAATAATTTAGTGTCTCTATTTTAAAATGTGTAAATAGTGACTAAATGTAGGCTTTAGTACCGTAGCTTTGAAAATCCTGAACAGGTTTTGGCACAGCCATAATTACAAAGTGTGTGCACAGTGGGAGAAGGAGAGATTCGAGTAAGGTGAAGGAGCAGGAAGACAGGACCCAGTGAAGCTCCTACCTAGCTTCACAGCCGATACATTCACTGGCCTTCTACTAGTAATCTTGACCTTCAGACAGGCTCCAGGATAATCTCTATAAAAATGTCTCCTTTTAAGTCTTCAAATAATATCAACATGAAATAAAATGTATTTTTTAACAAATCAGATCTGTTTTGAGCTGATGTGAGAAAAATACATTTATATAGACAAGGGGTAGCAAAAGCAGGTTTACAGCTGTTTATATGGCAAATAATACCATTATCTATCTATCTATCTATCTATCTATCTATCTATCTATCTATCTAAAAGCTTAAGTGACCTTTACGACCGGCCGACTGGCTGGTAGCTATGATGCACTCTGACCACCAGGGGGCAGATGCTCAATGCAAGAGCTGCCCCCTGTTGGTCAGTGTGCTCCCATAGCCAACCTCCCGCAACTGGCCTCCTCTGGCTGGCTGGTCCCGATCAGCTGATTGGCCCCAATCAGGACTGGGCAAGATGGCCCCAATTGGCCCCAATTGCCAGCCAGGCCATGGGACCCCACCTGTGCATGAATTTGTGTACCAGGCCTCTAATTAATAAATAATAACATAAGAATAAACTCTATGTTTTGCATACTCACAACTGTAAACCTACTTTTGCCCACCCCTGTATGTAAAACATGTTTTGTGGACATGAAAAGCAGTTAATCAGAATAAAATTTCCTTTTCTAGAATGCCAAATATGGTGATAGAAACACGTTCTCATTAATACCTAATGCACTCAAAAGGTCTTAGAGCATAGTTCCCTCTCTTTTCCATCATCCTAAATTTATTCTCTAGTTTCTTAGTCTTCACACAAATTTATGCAAGTAAGTGTTGTGATGATGGTACCATTTAGTTGTGGCCAATATAGAATACTACACAATGAAAGTCTTCACTGCTGTTGCCTCTTTTCTCCCTCAAAGGAATAGTCCAAATGACATGCTCTCACTTCTTCCTTTACAGTTTACTCCTAAATTAAATTTATTCATTTAATTAAGTCTTTTTATCATATGAGCACATATATCTTTTTTTAAAATAATATTTTTTATTGATTTCAGAGAGCAAGAAAGAGGGAGAGAGAGATAGAAGCATCAATGGTGAGAAAGAGTCAATGATTGGCTGCCTTATGCACCCCCCACCCCCCTTACTGGGGATCAGGCCTGCAGCCTAAGCATGTGCCCTGACTTGGAATCAAACTGTTGACCTCCTGGTTCATAGGTCGATGTTCAACCATGGAGCTACACAGGCTGGGCATGAGTATGTATATCTTTGCAAATATCTTATTTCCTCAGGTCTTGCATATATACATGCACACACTAGAGGCCCATTGCAGGAAGATTCCTGCAAGAATAGGGCTTCGCTCCCATCTCTGCCTTTCCGACCCCACCCTTCTCTGCCACTCCTACCCCGCCCTTCCCTGCTGCTCCTACCCCACCCTTCACTGCCACTCCTACCCCGCCCTTCCCTGCTGCTCCTACCCCGCCCTTCCCTGCTGCTCCTACCCCACCCTTCACTGCCACTCCTACCTCGCCCATCTCTGCCACTTCTCCCGCCCGTCTCCACTACCTTGGCTCCATTGCTTGGCTTCCTTCTATGGTGTCTTCAGTCTTCGCTCCCAGCTGGTATATGCAAATTAGCCGCCAACTTTGTTGGTGGTTAATTGGCATATTGCTCTGATTAGCCAATGGTGGGTGTAGTGAAGGTATGGTCAATTTGCATCTTTGTCTATTATTAGATAGGATATATATATATATATATATATATATATATATATATATTCTCTTACCTTTTCAGCCTTTACTCCTTTTTCTTTTCTTTTATCCAAAGAAATCTAATCTAGTCTAATAATGCATAAGGTTTCCAGTGTCAAGAAATGGAAATCTGGTGTTTCACTATAATTAGACAAAATAGAGATTTGGTATCATTGGTTTCTGTAACCTTGACTATACTCAGAAGTCTCTTTTAAATGTTTCAGGTACCCCCTTTTTTTTTTCTTGCGTTTTTTCATTCTCCTTCTTCAGTAAACATTTCTTGAGCACTATGCACTCACATTGTGTTACTCAGTGGAAATGTGATAATAAGTAAGGTATAATTCCTGACCAAAAGATAGGAAAACAAATATTTTTTAATAACATTTATTGCAGCAATGCTATTTAATTTATTTTCAGGGCAAATAAAGTTTACTTAAGTTATATCATGGGCTAAATAGGTTGTGTGATAACTGACAACTGTTCACAAGAAAATAAAAACAATTTTTATAACATTCTTCTCATAAAAAAATAGTCTGAATCCCAACTCACTGCTTACAAACATAGTTTTGGAACACAACTCATTTATATGTAGCCTGACTGTAATATTATCTTGAACTTTAAATCGCACCTTTTCTCAGGACGCTACATATCTCCATGTGTAATATCATTGGGTCTTGTTTGTTTATACTTTTCCTTCTTTCACAAACGATTTGAAATAATTTACATATACAACAAGATGATAATACAATATAAACAAGGTAAAGAAGTAGAACTATGAAAAAATGTAAATGTAAGCATAAATTTAAGCCTGGAATGGGGCAGGGCCAGGTGGTCACCAGCACACCTGTGTAGACCGTAACTGCCAACAGAGTTGCCAAGTTGACCATCCTATATAATAAAAGGGTAATAGGCAAACTGATCCTAACAGCAGAATGACTGGGAATGACTGGTCACTATGACACACACTGACCACCAGGGGGAAGATGCTCAATACAGGAGCTACCCCCTGGTGGTCAGTGCGCTTCCACAGGGGGAGCTCTGCTCAGCCACAAGCCTGCCTGACGGCTGACAGCACAGCGGTGGTGGTGGGAGCCTCTCCTGTCTCCTCAGCAGCGCTAAGGATTTCCAACTGCACCTTAGGCCTGCTCCCCGCTGGCAAGTGGACATCCCCCGAGGGCTCCAGGCCTGCCAGAGGGATGTCTGATTGCCATCTTAGGCCCAATCCCTCTGGAAGCAGGCCTAAGCCAGCAAGTGGTCATCCCCCGAGGGGTCCCAGACTGCGAGAGGGCATAGGCCGGGCTGAGGGACCAACCCCCCCACCCCCCGAGTGCACAAGTTTTTGTGCACTGGGCCTCTAGTGAGATGATATTGTACATTTGCACTAAAGACTCTCCTTTGGAGCCTCTTCTGAGTTGCTGCTTGAGAGTGAACCTATAGGCTTTGGAAACTTAATGAGTAGGTTAGAGGCTGTCAAGCCTTTTGAAAATGATCTCTTGAACATACAAAAGTCACATTTCTACCTAGAAATGGGTTTCAGAGCGGCCTATAGAAAAAAATTCTGAGGTTATCACAATAAACCACCACAGGTTCTCTCTAATAATTTATTGATTTATTTAGTTCCCCAAATTTTTATCAAGCAAAGCGAAAATGATTTGGAACTGGAAGAGTTTCAAAGCAATATTTCCAGGTTGCTGACACAGATAAACAATAATACAAATTACAAAGATATTATGGAATGTTCAATTGTGGGTTATATATTGACCTACTGAACCTGTCAGAAAGGATTATTTTCTAAAAGTATTACTGTGTAGCTCAAAATTAAGGTTGCTATGTAAGGTTAATGAAAATAAAATGCTTAAATTTAAGGGGCAATCTGTAAAAAATATGGTTTAATTTTTTTTAAATTTAAAACATGTTGTATAATTTAATGTACACCTTAACATTCAAGAATTCTCAATTTCAGGGAGTATGTATTTTTTTTCTTTATTGATTAAGGTATTACAAACATGTCCTTATTCCCCCATTGTTCCCCCACCCCCCCAGTCCTGCTCTCGCCCTCACCCCCTGTTGTCCGCGTCCATCACTTATGCTTATATGCACCCATACAAGTCCTTTGGTTGATCGCTCCCTCTTGCCTCCTCCTTCCCATACCTTCCCTCTGAGGTCTGAGCATCTGATCGATGCTTCTTTGCCTCTAGATCTGCTTTTGTTCATCAGTTTATGTTGTTCATTATAATCCACAAAGAGTGAGATCATGTGATATTTATCTTTCTCTGACTGGCTATTTCACTTAGCATAATGCTCTCCAGTTCCATCCATGCTGTTGCAAATGCTTGGAGTTCCTTCCTTTTTACAGCAGCGTAGTATTCCATTGTGTAGATGTGCCAACGTTTTTTAATCCACTCATCTGCTGATGGGCACTTAGGCTGATTTCAGATCTTAGCTATGGTGAATTGTGCTGCTATGAACATAAGGGTGCAAATATCCTTTCTGATTGGTGTTTCTGGTTTTTTGAGATATATTCCTAGAAGTAGGATCACTGGGTCAAATGGGAGTTCCATCTTTAGTTTTCTGAGGAAACTCCATACTGTCTTCCATAGTGGCTGCACCAGTCTGCATTCCCACCAGCAGTGCACGAGTGTTCCTTTTTCTCCACAGTCTCGCCAGCACTTGTCATTTGTGATTTGTTGATGATATCCATTCTGACAGGGGTGAGATGGTACCTCATTGTTGTTTTGATTTTCATCTCTTGGATGATTAGTTACTTTGAGCATGTTTTCCTATGTCTCTTGGCCTTCCTTATGTCTTCTTTCAAAAAGTATCTATTTAGGTCCATTGCCCATTTTTTTATTGGGTTGTCTTCCTTTTGTTAAGTTGTATGAGTTCCTTGTATATGTTGGAGATTAAACCCTTATTGGAGATATCGTTGGCAAATATGTTCTCCCATGCAGTGGGTTTTCTTGTTGTTTTGTTGGTGGTTTCTTTTGCTGTGCTAAAGCTTTTTATTTTGATGTAGTCCCATTTGCTTATTTTCTCTTTAGATTCCATTGCCCTAGGAGCTGTGTTGGTGAAGATATTGCTTCAGCATATATCTGAGATTTTGTTGCCTGTGGATTCCTTTAATATTTTTATGGTTTCCCATCTTACAGTTAGGTCCTTTTTCCATTTTGAATTTATTTTGTGTGTGGTTTAAGTTGGTGGTCTAGTTTCATATTTTTGCATGTGTCTGACCAATTTTCCCAATACCATTTATTGAAGAGGCTATCTTGACTACATTGTATGTTCTTGCCTCCTTTGTCAAATATTAATTGAGCATAGTGGTTTGGGTTGATTTCTGGGTTCTCTATTCTATTCCATTGGTTTATATGTCTGTTCTTGTGCCAGTACCAGGCAGTTTTGAGAACAGTGGCTTTTTTTTTTTTTTTTTTTTTTTTTTTTTTTTTTTTTACATATTTTATTGGTTTTTTTACAGAGAGGAAGGTAGAGAGAGAGAGAGTTAGAAACATCGATGAGAGAGAAACATCGATCAGCTGCCTCCTGCACATCTCCCACTGGGAATGTGCCCGCAACCCAGGTACATGCCCTTGACCGGAATCGAACCTGGGACCTTTCAGTCCGCAGGCCGACGCTCTATCCACTGAGCCAAACTGGTTTCGGCGAGAACAGTGGCTTTTTAATACAGCTTGATATCTGGTATTAAGATCCTTCCTACTTTGTTCTTTTTTCTCAGGATTGCTGCAGCTATTCGGGGTCTTTTTTTATTCCAGATGAATTTTTGGAGAGTTCTTTCTAGATCTTTGAAATATACTGTTGGTATTTTAATGGAGTGTGCATTGAATCTATAGATTGCTTTGGGTAGTATGGATTTTAATGATGTTGATTCTACCAATCTATGAACACGGTATGTTCTTCCATCTGTTTATGTCTTCTTCTATCTCTTTTTTCAGTGTCCTGTAGTTTTCCATGTGCAGGTCTTTTACTTCCTTAGTTATATTTATTCCTAGGTATCTTAATTTTTTTGATGTGATGGTAAATAATTTATTTATTTATTTAGTTCCCCAAATTTTTATCAAGCAAAGCAAAGATGATTTGGAACTGGAAGATTTTCAAAGCAGATATTTCTAGGTTCCTAACACAGATAAATAATAATACAAATTACAAAGAAATTATGGAATGTTCAATTGTGGGTAATATATTGACCTGCTGAACCTGTCAGAAAGGATTATTTTCTAAAAGTATTACTGAGTAGCTCAAAATTAAGGTTGCTATGTAAGGTTAATGAAAATAACATGCTTAAATTTAAGGGGCAATCTATAAAAATTTGTGGTTTAATATTTTAATAATTTAAGTAATTCTTGCCAACAAAGGTAGTGGAGGCAATTGACTTTCCTGTCTATTTTAGTGAGTGATAACATGATTTTATCAACAGTTATTTATGATGTTAATTTAGACTGAATTGTGTTATATAATTAAAAGATCTAAATCTTAATTTGGCGAACAAGTCATTATGAGTGTAATCAATTGACCAATATTTATTGACCATCTGGTATATTATTAATACTGAGCTAGTGATTTTTGGAAGAGATGTGAAAGTATAGGACAGGAGGTCTGCTTCTCAGGAAATTATAAGCTAAGATTGTATTTGCAATCCTATACAAACTGATACTCAACTCTTTAAAATCATTTTCAAGAAAACACAGTAAAGGAGAAACCAAAGGACGATGAACACCACAAGATTTAGGAGGTGTTCTGAATAGTTAATTAATATTGGGATGTGACTGAGATGTGGTTAAAACCAAGTGTAGGAAGTATCTACATTCAATGAAGTGGTAGTTGCCAAAATTCTGTTTCACTATTGAAAACAACTCTCTCCCTTAGTTAAGGTGTAAGTCAACTACTTGGATATGGTTGCACAACTCTTTCTTTCAATGCTAAAAGCAGAATCATGGTTCATTTTTCTTTTATGTGAAAGGAGGTGAAATCTGACAGCTCAAAATGAAGCAAAAAATCCAATCCAAGATAAAATAGACACCATTTTGTGCCTACTCACTCTTCTTTCCAGGGTCATACATGTGTAAGTAGCTGTTTGTTTATTGTTGAGACCTTCTGTGGGTAAATCTGGGAAGATATCAAAGACATTTAGCATAGATATTTCACTTTCAATGTGTGTCTCTATTTTTTCCCTGCTGATGAACCAATTATAACACAGGCAGATGATTTTTATGAATTTATTTTAAATCATAAGTGTTTATTTTATTTTTTTTCTGAATGTTCATCATAGCTGGGAAACAAATATTTGCTTACCTCCCCCACCCATTGTAGCACTGAATGGTTGAATAGAACACAAAACTGCATAGCTGTGGCTGGGTAGCTCAGTTGGTTAAAACATCATCCTGGCACGCCAATGTTGAAGTTTCAGTTCCCAGTCAGGGCACATACAAGAATAAGTCAGTGAGTGCCTAAATAAGTAGAACAACAAATTGATCTTTCTTTCTCCCTCCCTCTCTCTCTAAATTTAATCAATCAATAATTTTATTTTAAAAGCTGCCTAATGTGTTCCCTCCTTTAATATCGCCATGTATCTATGAATTTATTAGTTACTAATATATATATCAACTTACTGATCATCTATCTATTTATATAATCCACTAGAGGCCTGGTGCACAAAATTCATGCACTGTGGGGGGGGGTCCTCAGCCTGGCCTGCACCCTCTCGCAGTCCGGGACCCCTTGGGGGATGTCTGACTTCCAGTTTAGGCCTGGGAATCGGGCCTAAGCCAACAGTCAGACATCCCTCTTGAAGTCTGGGGTTCTCGCAGTCTGGGACCACTTGCTCTTTACTGCCCACCTGCAGTGGAGGTGGGAGAGGCTCCCGCCACTGCTGCTGTGTTCATCAGCCATGAGCCTGGGTTCTGGCTGAGTGTCTCTCCTCCTGTAGGAGTGCATTGACCACCAGGGGTCAGCTCCTGCATTGAGCGTCTGCCCCCTTGGTGGTCAGTTAGTGTCATAGTGACCGATCATTCCACCAGTCATTTTACACATTAGGGTTTTATTATATAGGATGACATGTTGTTTAAGAATGTAGGCTTTGGATTCAGTTAAACCTGGATTTGAAGGCAGAATCTACCTGTTATTAGCTGAATGACCTTAGTTAATCATTTAATGTTTTTAAGCGTAATTGGTTTATCAATTAAAACCAGGCAATAAAAGTCTTCATTTCATTAGGGGTACTGTGAAGATTAAATGAGATAACTCCTGCAAAGGTCTCAGCACATTGCTTGGCATACAGTAAATATAATTAATTACTAATTTATAATGTTTAGTTTAATATCTTTATGGGCATTTCATTTATTTATGAAAAAAGTCATGATTTTAGTTAACTCTAGGCAAAACTGAGATGTAGTAAATTTGTCCTTGTTTTTTTTTTCAGCTTCCTATTTCTGACATTTTCATAATGAAAATGTTTTCTCTTTTTCTAATCAGAATAAAGTTTACCCAGTGTTCTCTTCTCTCAGTGGCAAAATACTTGTATTTATAATTTATCGGGCCTCAAATCAATACATTACCTCCTTGTTACACAGTGTGATGGGGTTGGTTTGGTTTGATTTGGTTTTGGCTTTGAAGTGCTGTCTGGGCCCAGTTTGAAGTGCTGGCTAGAGGACCATCAATTTCCCTCAAGCAGCTGGTTAAGCTCTGTACCCCACGTGCAAAGGAAGTAACATCTTCTGCAGAGGGAAGGATTCACTTGACTGTTTCTTGTTCAAGGAAAGAAGGGTCCGTGTGATCCTGCATGAAGGTGATAACATAAATAAAGACAGAGCAGTGAAAATGTACAATGGGGGGTATATGAGGATCTGGAGGGTATCGTGTGAGACAAAGCTGGATAGGTGGCTTGAACCCATACGTGGGTTTATATATTGGGCTTATTTGTTTCTGTTTTATCCATTGTGCAGACCAGTGGTTTTCAACTAAAGGCTATTTTGTTCCTCAGAGGACTTTGGGCAATCTCTGGGGACAGATATTTTGGGGATAAGGTGCCACTGGAATCTGGTGAGAAATGAGGGACGTTTCCAACATCCTATGATAAACAAGGCAGCACCCTCACACCAAAAATAATATTTAACCTAAAATGTCAGTAGTGCAAGATTGAGAGACCCGGGTCTACACCAAGGGTCTCCAAAGTAGGATGTTTGAACCTGACAGAAGATGAAAGATAGAACATTAGAATGCAGAAACAATATTAAAATTTTATAATGATGTTATCTTATTTTAAATTTTTTGGTTTTTTTAGAAAGTATGTTTATAGCATACACCATATATATTAGTGGTACACATATATAATTTATAAATATGTATACATACATTTATAATGCCTGTTCAACCATTTTTACTAATGGGGTACATAGTCAAAAAATTTGTAGACTGCTTCTCTAGAAAATAGAAACTCATAAAACATGTAGGTAGGTTATAAAAAACTTTGTGCAGGAAATGTGGGGAGATGATGAGAAAAAAAGAAGACTCTGGAGCCATCGAGGAGAACTGTGCATCAATTGCAACACTCCAGGCAAAAATGAAAGGAAATGATATAAAGCATTGTTGTTAGAGATGAAATAAAGAGATAAACTTAGGATATTTTTTAAAAATAGATTTAATAAGAATTTTCGGGTGACAGACTGGGATGGGAATTGAGTAAGAGGGAGATGTTGGAAAGTAGTTCTAAGGTTTCTTTGTTGTGGTTGTTTTTCTGCCTCATTCTAGTAGCAAGTAAGCAGATTTCTCTGATTTTCTATAAAGGCAGAGCCCATTTTAATTATCTTCGGGGTGGTGGATGAGGGAGAAACTTAAGATGACTCCAATGAATAACTTGTGGATAGTGAAGGTACCATCAGAGATGAGAATGTGAGAGGAAATACAGTGGGTATCTTTTTAAAAACATTTTATTGATTTTTTTTTTTCTTTTTTTTTTTTTTACAGAGAGGAAGGGAGAGGGATAGAGAGTTAGAAACATCCACGAGAGAGAAGCATGGATCAGCTGCCTCCTGCACACCCCCTACTGGAGATGTGCCTGCAACCAATGTACATACCCTTGACTGGAATCGAATCTGGGACCTTTCAGTCCGCAGGCCGACGCTCTGTCCACTGAGCCAAACTGGTTAGGCACAGTGAGTATCTTTTTTTGAGAGGTGTATAATAAGTTTGTTTGGTTCATTTTGATTCTATAGTCTCTCTGGGAATTCAGATAAAGATTTAGAGACTACCTTATCTGCTTAGGTAAAGCTGAAAGGATAGGTTTGAGGGAGCAACTGAAAAAATAAAAAACACACACACAATGATGTTAGTAATAATTTGAAATCCTATAAATTATCTTACTTATATAGTTTTCCTTGATCCCCACACAGTAAGCAATAGAAAAAGAGAGTTGCATTAATGCAGACCTGGGGATTGAAAGGTTTGATAGAAGGAAGAATACAAGGCTTACCAGAAGTTAAGATTGCAGCAGAAGGATTAATAGATGTGATTTCAGGCAAGGGAAGCAAGGGAGGAAGTAGAGATTACTTATTAAATGAAGATAATGTAGAAGGTTTGTGGAGAAGGTCCCGCTGATGGTAAAGGGTAGATCTACTTTGGAGTAACAGAGTGGGAAGAATGGAAAAATTAGGAGTTATGGTCAAGAGCACAATTACTGAATTAATAAAATTTAGTTTTACTAATTATTCCCACAGGACTACATAGAAGACTATTATATATATCAAGATACATACACAAAAGCCTATGAAAGGAATTTGGAAAATCATTCATTACAAAGAATGAATTGAAAAAATAATGAAAGGAAACTTAATATTTGGTCTTAAATGTCATCTTCTCCTGAATTTTTCTCTTCCTACACAGTTTAGGCAGTAATGAGTATGTTTCATCTGGCCTTCCAGATCTCTCAGTGAATCAAAAAATATTCTTTAAGGCCAATCCTGCAACTGTATTTTCTCAAATAGAGATAGCATAAAAGAGAGAGATGGGGGAGAGAGAAATTCATCATAGACACATTTGCTGAAAAAGTCTGGCAGATGAACAAAACATGATTTTTTGAGAGGTTCTGTAATGGATAGTTCTTTTTCTCACTTATGTACTTATGTGAAACTAGAAAAGACAGTAAAGTGTAAAAAGAATCTACCAACTTAAAAAAATTACTAAATCTTAGCAGCTTTGACTGTACCAATGTATAGTTAAGTTATCCAAATGCTCTTAAGGCTGCCTTTTTATTTCCTTTCATTTTGACACCATAATATAATGTTTCATTTCTCAAAATCAGAATGTGAATCAGATAGAAAAGGTAAATTGATAAATTCTACATCTGTGATTTCTTCTTTAGCAGTAAAAATAATATGTCATGTTTTAAGGTTGAAGATTATTAACCATAAAACATTAAAAGTACTGCATTTCAAATATTTTTTTTTTGTCTTCTAGCAGAAAAGGCCAAAAAGCATATTTGAAGTTTTTACATTTTCTCCACACATTAGTTGGGCTACAATATTTATTCTTAAGGCATAATTAAACAAATATGCCTACTTTAGGGAGAATCTATAAACCATCAATTCTGTTTGGGTTAACAAGAAATTTAAATCTATAATAAAACTTTTGTTGAACTGTCATTGTGTTTAGTAATATCTTCATTTTTTTTATGTTTTGTATATTTCCTTCACATTATTTTGGAAGGAGAAGTATAGTAAAAATAGGTTTTGATGCTAACAAATAAACTGAAATTCTTCTAGTATACTCAAGAAGACATGTTGAAAACATTTTCCTTAATAATCTCTGCTGGTAATCATTTAGAAATTGGTGAAACTCTAGTGAGGCATATTACTAGTTACCATTAGAATAGGAAGGTTGCTGGATGTGGGCTGTCATCAACAGGGTTCATTCTTTTAGTCTTGCTCCTCAAATTGCTACTCACACTTCACTTTTAGGGCTCTGTGCCCTAAACTATTTATATGATTGTCAAGGACAAATTGTTCTGATATTTATGCTCTGCTGTTTTGCACATTGCTCCATTAAGAACAGGTTTCCTAGGGACTAGGAAATCTGTTTGTTTTATTAGAATTCTTGTGTTTGTGGTGTTTCTTTTCATGAGATGATCAATTATTGGTTGGGATAATGACAAAAGTCCAAAGCACTTTTGTTGGGGTAGAGGTTGCCCATTAATGACTGACAAAACCCTTTAATGTCTTTGATGTTCTCTTCCTGGCTATAAATAAAATACAGAATAAAACTTTGAGGGGGTGAAAATAAGGAGCTCTTAAGGTATTTCTTCGTACTTCTGCCTCTCTCATATGAGGGGAAGTCTTACATACCAGCCTCAGAGCTAGACCCTGGATGCCCATTATAGGTTATTAAAACTAGTTTCAAACTGAAATAGAAACCAATAAATGGAACATATAACAAGCTAATTTTAACCAAATAAGACTCTGCTATTTCAGCCAAAAGGGCAAAGCAAAGGATTTTCCTTACAGATTAGATATATTGGAACACAATTTATATATATATTAAAAAAAGGAAATTGCAAGGAAAAAATGTTCTCAGAGATTTTAAGATAAAGAGATTGAGAATGAGAGTTTGCACTTTTTCACATGGATAAAATATAATATGGGTTTCTTAGGGACTATGTAGATCTGGAAACCCTGATATAGGTACGGCTCAATCACAGGGGGGGAGTTGACCAATATTTGGGAAAAAAAAAAAAAAACTTCTCTAAATGTTATCATATATATATATATATATATATATATATATATATTAGAGGCCCTGTGCACAAAAATTTGTGCACTCGGGGAGGGGGGTCCCTCAGCCCAGCCTACGCCCCTCTTGCAGTCTGGGACCCCTCGGGGGATGACCACCTGCTGGCTTAGGCCTGCTCCTTGGGGGATTGGGCCTAATCTAGCAATCAGACATCCCTCTGGCAGCCTGGGAGCCCTCGTGAGA
Source organism: Myotis myotis (assembly GCF_014108235.1). Taxonomy (NCBI): domain Eukaryota; kingdom Metazoa; phylum Chordata; class Mammalia; order Chiroptera; family Vespertilionidae; genus Myotis; species Myotis myotis. The sequence goes on along the minus strand of NW_023416313.1, from coordinate 142,447,469 downwards.
TGTGCACTTGCCAGCGGGGAGCAGGCCTAAGCTGCAGTCGGACATCCTTTGTGCTGCTGAGGAGGCGGAAGAGGCTCCCACCACCACCACTGTATTGGCAGCCATCAGCCTGGCTTGTGGCTGAGCAGAGCTCCTCCATGTGGGAGCGCACTGACCACCAGGAGGCAGCTCCTGCATTGAGCATCTGCCCCCTGGCGGTCAGTGTGTGTCATAGTGACCAGTCATTCCCAGTCTTTCTGCTGTTAGGGTCAGTTTGCATATTATCCTTTTACTATATAGGATAGAGGCCTGGTGCATGGGTGGGGGCTGGCTGGTTTGCCCTGAAGGGTGTCCCAGATCAGGGTGGGGGTCCCACTAGGGTGCCTGGCCAGCCTGGATGAGGGGCTGATGGCTGTTTGCAGCTGGTCACACCCCCTCAGGTGGGGGTCCCCACTGGGGTGCCTGGTCAGCCTGGATGAGGGGCTGATGGTTATTTTCAGGCTGCCCGCACCCCCTTTAGGGTGGGGGTCCCCACTGGGGTGGCTGGCCAGTCTGGATGAGGGGCTGAGGGCTGTTTTTAGGCTGGCCAAGCCCACTATGGAAGCTCCCAGCCTCTCCTTTTTTTCTCTTTTTTTTATTCTTGGATTTATTTACCTTCTATAATTGAAACTTTGTTGCTGCTCCAGTTCCAAGGCCAGGGCCTGCTGAAAGCAGGTATCTGGGGTTTGTTTAGTTTCTATAATTGCAACTTTGTTGCTTAGAGTGGAGCTCAGAGCCGGGCCGCAGCAGGCGGGAAACCTTGGCTTCCTCCACCACTGGAGCAAGCAAGACTCCTGTTTGCTTCAGCTGCATGGCTGCCGGCCGCCATCTTGGTTGGGTTAATTTGCATATCCTGCTGATTAGCCAATGGGAAGCGTAGCGGGGGTATGGTCAATTACCATGTTTGTCTATTATTATATTATATATATATATATATATATATATATATATATATATATATCAAAAAACACTAAAATAAACACTTGAAATGATGAGAAAGCATTTCATAGTTAACAAAACAAATGTATAGTTTTCAAGAGTATTAGATTTAAAAAGAGTAGATTTTAATGACCTAGTCATTTTGGCTTGCTACTGAAAAAGGAAACAATATAGGACTGGTCTCTGAAAATGCTAACTTTGATATCTGGTTTGGTAAGAGATGGGATTTTTGATTTAAAGAAAGCATTTAAATTTTAATCTACAAATGAAGGAAAAAAGACTGTTATATCTGTATAAGGGTTCTATGGAGAAATACACAAGTGCAACATTCCACATAAATGCTAAATAATTTCAAATAAAACTTTTTTTTCAATGAGTTTAATGTCAAAATTGAACCATTTCAAACATTCACATAACACAACTTTATTAATTGCTATCAAGCGTGGCCCAGTCAGGGAAATCCATATGTCACGCCAGTTCCTAGTTCAACACTGCACAGATTTCTGAAAGTGCTTTCTACTCATGTCCATGAGCGGAAAAACACCACCAGACAAATAACATGCAAGATTTTGTGGCTTCGTTTTCCTTACTCCTTTACTTCCCTTACTTCGTATTGTTATACTCCCTCTACTATCAGGGGGGCATAGCCTGCTGCTTAAAATAGTGCTTAGCAGCATATAGTAATTTTCAATTTAAATTCATGAAATGTAGTGTGCAATAGAGCAACATTTCAGCTTCTTCTTTTTATTAAAAAGTTGCCTTAAGTTCTGGGCGAAGAATTTGGACACCTGAATTCTTTGGGTTTTGCACTAACCTGAGATGTTTTCTGTCTAATGCGTAAACACTTTTTGTTCTTTCTAGACTTACTTGAATGCTGAGAGGGAGTCTATTATCATTTCTAACTTGTCAGAGAAAATGTTGTATATTAACTGGTATCTGACCCTGCATGAGAAGTCCCTTTTATCGCCTAGGACATAAAAACCAGGAGTGTGCTGCCTGGAAAAGGTAAGTAGTTCATCTTTTGTTTCTGAGGCTTCTTCGGGAGAAGTTTAGAACCTTTAGCATAGTCTGTTGAAGTGGAAAAATAAATGAAAGAGGGCTTTAGATGAAATAGTCCACAATTTCAATCTGGTATACCTACATACAAATTTATCACTTTGGTAAAGTTCAAAAGCTAGGGGTAGTAATATATATCTATTAGTATACTAGTAAATGTGAATGTACATCATATTAGCTTGAGCCATAAAAATCATAATTTCTGAAAGACAAAAATGCTCAAAAATCAGCAAATTTATATGGTTCTTAATATATAGCAGAGGCTCATTTAATTAGATGAAAATCCATAATGCATTCTCCTTTCTTCTTATTGTTGTTTTGTTGTTGTTATTTTCTTATCAAATTTATTCACATATAAAACATTCTTTGAAGAAAAGCTCTCTATCTTTCCACTCAATGTAATAACTGGTTAAAGTACATCTCATTAGATATAAATAGAATTATTAAAATTATGATTTAAAAAGTAAACAGGTCTGGAGTTTGTCCCTTATCCAAATCCACATGAAATGGAGCCACTAATATTACTGCTTGCTAATATTTTCTAATAAATCTGCAGAGTTTTGTTCTCCTTTTGTTGTGTTTGGAAATATGAGTGTTAGATAGCATGACTGTGTGTTCAGACTGCCAAATGCCAATAGGAGCAGACTGCACAGCAAGCAAAGTGCGTTTGTTTGACAATGTGTGATACACTATTGATAATGATTTCAAAATGAAAGTTGGTACTCTTGCCTTTTGCTCAGTGATATGAAGTTTTAAAATTGTCATTATTTTAATTAAAGAGCAATGGTTAGTGCTGTTGTTTATGTTCATCCCTCCTGTCAGCGTATGTGTGTAATTAAAACATGTGAGGCTTTAGTCTCCCAAATGCTTTTGATTTTTTTCCAGGACAACATATTTCTTAAGGTACTTGCATTTATTCAGCAGGGACTATTCATGATGCCGCTTGTTTTCTTGATTAGTGTTTACTCAGAGTCTCCTATCTCCTCTGTTCCTAATTCCTAAGCCAGGATCACTCATCTTTGGAGCCCATGATAGATACAGGATGGGCACACAAGGCTTGGGGATTTTTTTCCAAGCAAGCCCTCAACTAATATTAAGTAACTTAAATTCTTTTTTTTTTTTAAACATTTTTTAAATATATTTTATTGATTTTCCACAGAGAGGAAGGGAGAGGGACAGAGAGCTAGAAACATCGATGAGAGAGAAACATCGATCAGCCGCCTCCTGCACATCTCCCACCGGGGATGTGCCCGCAACCCAGGCACATGCCCTTGACCGGAATCGATCCTAGGACCCTTCAGTCCACAGGCCGACGCTCCATCCACTGAGCCAAACCGGTTTCGGCAAGTAACTTAAATTCTTATTGCTTACAATATGCTTCACAGGAAATGTGGAAAGAAAAGAGTTGGGAATCTTGCTTTCCACCAATATGCACATTGCTTAGCAGTTTAAAAATGTCAGATTATAAGAGTAAATTACTTTTATTTTCATCAAAATGGCTTCTCTAGCTAATAAATGAAGATAATTGTACTTGTCTCATACTTGAAGGTCATGCAAAAGGCTATAGAGAAGCAGGTGAAGAAAGATGACTGACTCAAGTGTTTGTATTTGTGTGCATTTGTCAATGTTAAGAACAAAGGTAAGATAGCTAGCCTTAATCCAGAGGAAACTGCAGATTTCAGTGAGCCCTGAAGATGATACAAAGGGAGAATTTCCACATTATGTGGGCCATAACAAGTTGCTAAAATGCTGAAAGTAACTCTGTGTTATCATTTCATTTTCTGAGATTAATTCACACAGTCTATATACCATTCTGGTGAAATGCCATATATTTAAAGGATCTGGAATGTCCCTTCATAAGGATCTGAGAGGAGGGTCCTGGCATTAATAGGTGGCTAATATTTGAGGATTACAAAGAATCTAGCAAGGAGACCAGGACTTCACTATTCAAGTTTTGTTTTCCTCTTACTATAAAAGGCAACTTAGAATGTATGTACTTCATGGAGTTATTTAGTTGACAAAAATATGTACCCACTACATGAAAACATTTCATAGGAGAGCTTACTAACTGGACAGCCATTCCATTTTACCACACTTGCAACTTTGTAGCTGGAGAGGCACTTGGTGTGGCTCACCAATAAGACGAGGGCAGAAGTACCTGAGGCGGCTCCCGTTTTTGTTTCATTCCTCCATAAGACAAAAGCTGCTTCCCTTCTGTGGAAATGGCAGTGTAGAGGCTGGAAGTACAATAGTTCTTGTGTAACCCTAAGAACAAAAGCCACATTCTGATAATGATGGAAGTAGAAAGATAGAAGGAGTCTGTGTTCTTGATGGCACCATTTGGTCACTGGGCCATCCCTGGACTGCCTTTTCTGAGAATTCTTCTTGAACATAAAAAAAGTGGGTCATATTTTTAATTTCTGGTTGCTGGAAATGTTTCTACTGAAACATCCTCCGCCATGCCATTCTCTAAAGCCTCTGGTTTTCAGACTTCCGTGTGCATCAGAGTCACCTGAAGGGCTTTCTGGAACTTGGACTGTTGGGTCCATAGTTTGTCTGTGATAGCACCAATTTGCTGATGCTGACGGTCCAGACACCACAACTGCGAACGAACCATTGCTCAGGAGAATAATTTTCCTAAAACATAAATTTTGATATCACAATCATCTGCTTAAAATATATCAGTACTGCTCCAGATCCTTCAAAACAAAAGCAGAGCTCCTCGCAATGGCATCTACATCCATTTCTCCATCTCCCCCTTTGTGTCTCTTCCATGTTGACCCGAAGCTCCTGACACACTCAGCTGTTTATAGTTCCGTGATAATGTTCTATTCTCTGTAACACCTTTCAACACATTTTCCTTCTGCCTAGAGCAGTGGTTCTCAACCTTCTGGCCCTTTAAATACAGTTCCTCATGGTGTGACCCAACCATAAAATTATTTCCATTGCTACTTCATAACTGTAATGTTGCTACTGTTATGAATCGTAATGTAAATCTCTGATATGCAGGATGGTCTTAGGCGACCCCTGTGAAAGGGTCGTTCGACAGCCAAAGGGGTTGCAACCCACAGGTTGAGAACCGCTGGCCTAGAGTGTTCTCCTCTACATTTTCTTGGCCCTTCTCACTTGTGCTTCAAGACTCAGTCTTTACTTGACTAAGTTACTGGGCTAAGTACCCTAGATTGTGAATCAATTGTTATTTACTTTTCAGTGTTTTCCATGTAATTTTCTTGCAGTGGAGTCTACAGCATTCAAGAGTTCACCTTTATATCCCTAGGATCCAGCCTGAGTGCTGAAACATAGGAAGCACTCAGTCAAAAGGCTTGCTGAGTGAAAGACTGAGTATTTGTTGAAGCATCAACAATGTTATGTGTTTATGACATAGTTCTTTTTACACCCCTGGGCTACAAGAGAACATCCCTCTTTCTGTGTATATCTGTTTATTATTTGTAATATATACAATTTAATACATGATATATTGACTTTCATCACAGTTTAAAAATAATTTTGATGGGCGACCTTCGAGCATAGTCCTTTGCAAGAGACAAAGTCCTTATTTTCTCTCCTCTCTCTCTTTGTGTATGTGTTTTTTTTATGTAACAGAAATTGAAACCAAAAAATTCTCACAGAACAGATGCCCTTGAAATTGAAAAGCACTCCCTCTAATAATGCTTGGCATAATTTTTGTTAGGTTTGTATCTCTGGTATAATTACATGATGATTTTAATGGAAATTATAAAGAAGTATTTTACAAAGGAGCAGAATATTTTATGTGTAGTTATATGTAAATTTACTCTTATAAATATGCAAGGTTTCTTCCTCACATGGGTATTTGCTTAGGGATCACTCTGATAAATGCAAACAAGACTCATATTATTTATTAAAAGATTGCTGAGATATATAACAGTAATTGTCATACCATTCTGTAGAATTCACTTCCAGAATCTGCTGTTGTTCCTATTGACTGATAATACGCAGTAAAATTTGCCACATTTATAAATTCTGTTGAGATATTAAAATGCCTAAGATTTTATTTTATTCTGATGCATAAATCATTTTTATGTGCATGTAGTTATTTATCAAGCCAATCTGGCTTTCAAATGAGGCAAAAGCTCTGGTTTATACAGTGTGATTTCTGAAAGTATCATTCATATCAATGTTAATCTAATAATAGAATAATAATAAAATTTAAGGGAAGGTGGATCTCTGGAACCTTGTATTATATGATATGATTTATCATGAGAGGAATGTTTCATTCCTGGCTGTGTTCTCCCAACATTAAGTCTAAGGTACAAATAACATTAGTGTCCATTTCACAACAAGATATAGACTATTCTATCCTCTTATAAGTGAAATAGCAGCACTTCCATAAGAAAAATTTTTTAAAAGCTTGAGTTCAGTTCACTTCAATTAATACAACCACTTGTTGAAAGTCTTCTACTTCATTAGCACTGTTTATATACTTTGGGAAGCACATAAATGCATAGGTGCATAAAGTCATACAGATAAACATTAAAATTGTTTATATATTTTGTTTTTTGCTTTTGTTAATCCTCACCTAAGGATATTTTTTCCCCATTTATTTTTAGAGAGGTGGAAAGGATGGAGGGATGGGGGGGGGGGGTTGGAGAGAGAGAGGAGAGAGAGAGATCTTTGTGAGTGAGAAACATCGAACCAGAAACCCAGGTCATGCCCTTGATGGGGAATCAAACCCCTCGAACTTTCTGTGTGTGTGTGTGTGTGTGTGTGTGTGTGTGTGTGCGCGCGCGCGCGCGCACACGCGCACGCGTGTGGGACGAATGGTCAACACTCTAACCACTGAGAAACACAGGCCAGGGCTTGCATTGGTATTTTAGGCCAACTGCAGAACAGTGGCTTGGTTTCAGCCATGGCGATTGTTCATTGTTTATTTCCAAATTCATTGTGCATCAGAATATTTAATCATTCAAGAGATGTTCTTGTTTTCTAAGTGAAACTCAGGGAAGGCATGACAAGCCACTTGAGTGAACTGAGATATTATCATAATGACTTTCTCTAAATGATTTAAATTCTGGCATGGTCAGAAAATGTTAGGAAATTAAATACATCTGAAGACATAAGTCATGTATTATTGAATTTATTAGGATACACACACTGGCTTCCTATTTCTCCATTGTATGGTATGCTATCATGTTGGAATAGTCAAGTAGCTCATTGACAATTGATGGCATGGTTGGCACCATCTCTTCATGTCAAATAAGTCTCATGACACCTGTCATCTGAGTCCTCTCCAGGGTAGCACCTGTGGAGGCTGCTCTTCCAGACCCACTCTTGGTCTAAGTGTTTTTTCATACAAGTAGTCACAGCGAGAGTGAGAAAACTATTTAGACATTTCAATCTAGAAGGATCCATCGCTTTGCTTATCTATAAATATTTTCTAATTACCAGGCAAATGAGACTCTGAGCAAGTTACTAAACTTGTATGTTGCCTTTATATTACTTATTTATTCACTACAGTTACTTAAACCTGATTTGTATTTTTATAATAGTATAAATGGCACCAACTCCTCATGCTCAGCCAGCCTTCTGCAGGGATACCCTCCCCAATCTGATCGGGCTCTGAAACTTCACTGTGCTTCACTCTCTCTGTGGGTCACTCCCTTAACCCGCTTTATTGAGACAGCCTACGCTGGGCTACCACAACCCTTAGCCTTTATCCTTGGACCTACCTAATGGCTATTGGACTGAATTTTTAAGGAGAGAATGAAAAGAAAAAAACAGGAAAGAGCTTTTTGTTAAGTCTTGTTTTTACATAATAAAATTCTGACGAATTTTTAATAATTAGTTCTATAAGCACCAGACTCCAGCCGGAACGTAGGCTTGATCTGTTCCTCTAGTATAGTCTTATATTCAAACCAAAACAATGACCAGAGTTGGCATGCACTAACAAGACAACATTACAACAATACTACTTTTTAAAAAATCCTCACTAGACGATATGTTTTCATTGCTTTTAGATAGAGTGGAAGGGAGAGAGAGAGGAGAAGAAGATGAGAGAGAGAGAGAGAGAGAAACATTGATGTGAGAGAGACACATTAATTGGTTGCCTCCTACACTCACTCTAACCAGGGCTGGGAACAAACCTGCAACCAGGTACATGCTCTTAACCAAGTATGGAACTTGAGACCCTTCAGTGGGCAGGCCAATTGAGCAACACCAGCCTGGGCAAGACAATATTGCCTTTAATTTCAATCTCAGATTGGACCAAAGAGAAGTAGATAGAGTGAGGAGGCTTGTTTAAATTAAAAAGCCTGGAAAATAGAGGAGAACCAAGATGGCGGCATAGGTTAACGCCGGAGTTTGCTGCTTTGAACAACTACTTCAAAAGTGAAACCAAAAAACGGAAGGGACATCGCCCAGAACCACAGGAACGCTGGCTGAGTGGAAGTCCTACAACTAGGAGGAAAGAGAAACGCATAAGGACACTCAGAGGAGGTGCAGTGCTGAAGTCAAATTCTGAGGTGCGGAGTGCGCGGAGCGGGCTGGCGGCGGAGGGCGCGGTTGGCGTTTTCAATCGGGAGGGAGTCGCAGACTCTGAGCTCCAGATCCGGGCGAGTCTTTAGCGACCCAGACTCAAACGGGAGAAGCGGGACTGTCTGGCTTCGGTCAGAGCAAGTGCAGCTTTCTCTCTGAGCTTTGCAGCGGGTGCTGGGACTCAGAGAGGCAGAGCACCTGGGGACAGGACTGAGAGCCGCCATAACTGCTCTCTCCGGCCCACCCTGTTGATCCTGTTCGACCCGCCCCGCCCAAGCCCTGCACACAGGCATTTGCCGGATAGCCTCAGGCAAAGGCTAGATTAGCACCTCTCTAGAGGACAGAAGTTCTCTCACTGCTGACACAGCTGATTCTCATAGCCACTTGGCCTGGAGGTCAAACCCTCCCTGGAATTAGCTACAACAATCAAGATTTAACTATAAGACTGAGAACAAAGACCACTAGGGGGTGCACCAAGGAAGCATAACAAAATGCAGAGACAAAGAAACAGGACAAAATTGTCAATGGAAGATACAGAGTTCAGAACCACACTTTTAAGGTCTCTCAAGAACTGTTTAGAAGCCGCCGATAAACTTAATGAGATCTACAAGAAAACTAATGAGACCCTCGATCTTATATTGGGGAACCAACTAGAAATTAAGCATACACGGACTGAAATAACGAATATTATACAGACTCCCGACAGCAGACCAGAGGAGCGCAAGAATCAAGTCAATGATTTGAAATGCGAGGAAGCAAAAAACACCCAACCGGAAAAGCAAAATGAAAAAAGAATCCAAAAATGCGAGGATAGTGTAAGGAGCCTCTGGGACAGCTTCAAGCGTACCAACATCAGAATTATAGGGGTGCCAGAAGATGAGAGAGAGCAAGATATTGAAAACCTATTTGAAGAAATAATGACAGAAAACTTCCCCCACCTGGTGAAAGAAATGGACTTACAGGTCCAAGAAGCGCGGAGAACCCCAAACAAAAGGAATCCAAAGAGGACCACACCAAGACATATCATCATTAAAATGCCAAGAGCAAAAGATAAAGAGAGAATCTTAAAAACAGCAAGAGAAAGAAACTCAGTTACCTACAAGAAAGAAACTCAGTTACCTACCCATACGACTGTCAGCTGATTTCTCAACAGAAACTTTGCAGGCCAGAAGGGAGTGGCAAGAAATATTCAAAGTGATGAATACCAAGAACCTACAACCAAGATTACTTTATCCAGCAAAGCTATCATTCAGAATTGAAGGTCAGATAAAGAGCTTCACAGATAAGGAAAAGCTAAAGGAGTTCATCACCACCAAACCAGGATTATATGAAATGCTGAAAGGTATCCTTTAAGAAGAGGAAGAGGAAGAAAAAGGTAAAGATACAAATTATGAACAACAAATATGCATCTATCAACAAGTGAATCTAAGAATCAAGTGAATAAATAATCTGATGAACAGAATGAACTGTTGATTATAATAGAATCAGGGACATAGAAAGGGAATGGACTGACTATTCCTGGGGGGGAAAGGGGTGTGGGAGATGCGGGAAGAGACTGGACAAAAATCGTGCACCTATGGATGAGGACAGTGGGTGGGGAGTGAGGGCGGAGGGTGGGGCGGGAACTGGGAGGAGGGGAGTTATGGGGGGAAAAAAAAGAGGAACAAATGTAATAATCTGAACAATAAAGATTTAATTAAAAAAAAAAAGCCTGGAAAATAAAGACAATATCTAATTTATCAAAAAAAGTGCCAAAATTTAGATTGTCAAGTTCTAAAGTCCTAAATCTTGAGATCCAGGTAGATTCTAAATAGCACTAGATTCTTCAGATCCCACATATAAGCATAAGACACATATTAACAATTGTTTTAGGTAAGGTAAAATATTTGAAAATATTTGATAATAGGTAGAATAATTGAAATAATCTTCAAAATGTATAGGAAATTTTTTCATGTTTAATACTTCCTGTAAATGTTCTGCATTTCTGGCAAACACTCATGTAGCTAGACTCATATGTGGGATATAAAACTGAAACTCATAGACACAGACAACAATATGGTGGTTACCAGAGGAAGGATAGTGGGGTGTCAGGAGGGTAATGGAGGAATAAATATATGGTGATGGAAAATGGTTTGACTTCTGGTGTTGGGCAAATAATACATATTATGAATCATATAAATGTACACTTGAAACATATATGATCCTAATTAACCAATGTCACCAAAAAAAAATTTAATAGAAAACAGATACACCTAAAACTAGTTTTATACATAGACTTAATCTTTACTAAACATCTAATATATATTTATTTCTTTTTTAAAGTTTTAAGCTAAATGTTGTGATAACTATTTTATTTTTTCTTTATTTTATTATTTTGCTTATTTATATCATAAAAAGCCTGTGGTTGTGATGCCGTCACTACCAAATGAGCAGCAGCTCTCGAGGGGGCAGGGAAAGAGCTACTAGCAGCGTGCCCACCCTAAACGTGGGGGTGGGCAGCTTGGCCAGCTGAGGCAAGCAGAAGCAAGCTACTCGCACATGATTTCGTGCGCGCTAGTCCTCTAGTTTTTCATAAAAACTGTAGTTAAATATAAGATGTAATTTATTGACTCATGCTGCAAAGTGTAAGGCATTCACTTCCTAGTTACAGCTGTGCATCAAATGGCAACCTCAGGGCTCTAGGTCAATTGTCTTCTCTATAATGCATCATCTGTTCTGTTTGGTTTTTCTCAAGTAGATTCTTCCCACAAAGGGCAAATACAACTACCATCCACTCCAGACATTTAATGTTTCTATTTCAATAATTGCAGCTGTAGTTCTTGGCTGAAATATCACTGAGCTTGTTGGTCAGTCTGTGTCCTAAGCCCACCAATAGTGCAAAGGAAGAGGAGTCAGCCCCACCCTGAACACAGGAACTCAGACAGGGACGGGGAGTTCCTCAAAGGCAAGTCAGAACATTGTGCCCAAAAAGGGAGAACCAAGGCTAAGAAAGAATAAACGAGAGCTGTTGAGTTTAATAATGATCCTAGAGGTTAAGTACATCTCCTGTAGGAGATGGTCACAGACCTAAATCTTATGTTTTTAAATAGAGTGCTTGTTCCATTACACTGTAATTTCATCTGATTTGGAGGAAGCTTATGTTTATTTTGTGGAATGCATTGGGATAGTTATTTATAATTTGTAGTGTTTCCACATATGTTTTCTCATTTGAGAAGGCAGTAGGACAGTGATGGTGAACCTTTTGAGCTCTGCGTGTCAGCATTTTGAAAAACCCTAACTTAACTCTGGTGCAGTGTCACATATAGAAATTTTTTGATATTTGCAACCATAGTAAAACAAAGACATATTTTTGATAATTATTTTATATATTTAAATGCCATTTAACAAATAAAAATCAACCAAAAAAATGAGTTCACTTGTCACCTCTGACACGCGTGTCATAGGTTCGCCATCACTGCAGTAGGATATGGATGATATATATGTTTTCCATCCTGAATTGTTTTAGCTCTTCCTGGCTGCCTTCACTTTATTAAGCTGAAGCCCAATAGCACTCAATATCAGAGCTACGCTCTCTCAACTTACATGTGGCAAGAACAGGTGGTTAAGTCATTATACTATACTAGAGGCCTGGTGCATGAAATTTGTGCAGGGGTGGGGGTGTCCCTCAGCACGACTTGCACCCTTTCCAATCTGGGACCCCTCGGGGGATGTCTGACTGCCAGTTTAGGCCTGACTGGACATCCCTCTCACAATCTGGGACCGCTGGCTCCTAACCACTCTGCCTGCCTGCCTGATCTCCTCTAACTGCCTCTGCTTGCCTGCCTGATCACCCCTAACTGCCTCTGCCTGCCTGCCTGTCACCCCTAACTTCTCTCCCCTGCCAGCCTGATTACCCCTAACCACTCTGCCTGTCTGCCTGATCGCCCCTAACTGCCTCTGCCTCAGCCCCACTACCATGGCTTTGTTCAGAAGGACATCTGGAATACATCTGGTCTATCCGGTCTAATTATTATATTACCCTTTTATTAGTATAGATTCCTACTATGAGGAGGCCTAAATGTAAAGTAAAAATAGGAACAACAACTGGATCAACCAAAATAATAATAATAAATCTGAATATCTTCTTTCAGCAGACCAAATACTGCAAGCACTGTTAATAAATGTGGAAGCAAAATAGTCCAGTCTGAGATAACTGAGTTGATTATATGTGAAAAAGAAGTTATAGCTTCATATTCCAATGTAAGAGTCCTGACATTGAATTACTCTGCAGCATAATGAAAGGACTATTTTAACCCAGCAAGAACATTCTATTACAAAGCAATCCAAAAATTGAAACCAACTTATTACACAGGGAAAACCCAAAAGCAAAAATGGAATAACAAGTAATGCAAAAGGATAAAATTTCATACTTTGTACATAATGATAATCATTATTACATTAGATTGAATTTAGTACTCAGAAATATTTCTTTTTATTCTAATCTGAATTTAATTCTTTAAAGGTTCATTCAACAACCTATAATAAATTATGACCAGTGGAAACCTAAAGAAAAGTTTCTAATGAGTTTATTGCTGAAATGTATGATTTATACAAAAGTTTTCTTTTCTTTCATATTTCTGTACATTTTTTCAATTATGCTAAAAATATTTTGAGATTTTTTAGTCTCAGTTTTACCTTAGAGTAGACTTATGTGATTATTAATTTCTGTCCTACAAGGATGGCTATTTATTGCATCATTTGAAATGATTGCATTTTAATTTTTTTATGTAAAAGGTTGCTTTGAGGAATGAACAAAATGAACCTGATGCACATTATCCTTACAGATACCTCACTGCACCATCATGAGCATGAAGCATGTACACAAGACATTACAGAGTATGCAGGGATACAGCTCATGCTTGTAGAAAGGAATGATTACTTCATATTGGTGGCAACAGCTAGAATGTTTTCAAGAAAGCAGCATTTGAGCTAGGTGGGACACATGAAAATCTAGCATGAAGACATTTGAGGTAAATAAAGTAGAAGGAAAAATCTAAGCTTGCTGTTAGATCTCTGTCTCTCTGTCTTGTCTACCCTCTAGGCACATCAGACTATATACTAGTTCTTAAACACTCTAGGTTCCTTTAGAATTCACTTCACATTAATGTTCAGAATGTCCTCACATTCAAAGGTCAATCTTTTTGTTTTGTTTTGTTTGTATCTCAATGTGCTGTTTATTTTATTTATTTATTTTTTGTTTAAAGTATTACATATGTCTCTTTTTTCCCCTCCCCAGCCACTCTCACCCCCAGGACAAGCCCCCACCTCCCCAGTGTTCTTGTCCATTGGTTATGCTAATTTGTATGCATACAAGTCCTTTGGTTGATCTCTTACCCGTCCCTCCCCTGCCTTTCCCCTGAGGTTGGACAGTAAAAGTCCCTTCTTTTTTATAGCAGCATAATATTCCATTGTGTAGATGTACCACTGGTTTTAATCCACTCATCTGCTGATGGGCAATTAGGCTGTTTCCAAATCTTAGCTAGGGTTAATTATGGTGCTATGAACATAAGGGTGCATATATCCTTTCTGATTGGTGCTTCTGATTTCTTAGGATATAGTCCTAGAAGTGGGATTACTGGGTCAACTGGGAGTTCCATTTCTAGCCTTTTGAGGAAGCTCCATACTTTTTTTCACAGTGGTTGTGCATTCTGCATCCCCACCAGCAGTGTATGAGGGTTCCTTTTTCTCCACATCCTCTCCAGCACTTGTCCTTTGTTGATTTGCTGATGATAGCCATTCTGACAGGTGTGAGACAGTACCTAATTGTAGTGACTTTGAGCATGTTTTCATATGTCTGTTGGCCTTCTGTATGTCCTCTGTCAAAAAGTGTCTATTTAGGTCCTTTGCCCATTTTTTGATTGGATTGTTTATCTTCCTTTTGTTAAGTTCCCTGTACATGTTGGAGATTAAACCCTTATTGGTGATAACATTGGCAAATATGTTCTCCCATACAGTGGGCTTCCTTGTTGTTTTGTTGATGGTTTCTTTTGCTGTGCAGAAGCTTCTTATTTTGATGTAGTCCCATTTGTTTACTTTCTCTTTAGTTTCCATTGTCCTAGGAGCTGTGTTGGTGAAGATATTGCTAAGACATATGTCTGAGATTTTGCTGCCTTGGAGTCTTAAAGATACTTTCCCTATAGAGATTTTGAAGGTGTTTGAAAAGTCTTCTGAAATGATCAGAGCTGTACCTTAGGAAGTTTAATATGACAATAGGGTAGAAGATGGTTTAAGCTCATTGATAGGGAAATGCACTTGAGTTAGTGTGAGGAAGTGAGAGCTTAATATTAGATATTACCAATAGTGTCTTAAAAGAGGGAGAAGTAGTTATGAGAGAGATTTGTTACTGATCCTACTATATTTTCTACTTCCTTGTCTGGGAGTAAGGTGATTCCTTTAAAATAAGTTGAAAACATAGGAGAAGGGGAAATGTTTGGGATGGAAAGTAATTAATGAATTGAATCCTGGTCATATTGAGTTAGAGGTGTTTGTGGGGCCTCTAAATAGGGATGTTCTATGGATACTTGGAAATGAGGACCTGGACCTTATCAGGACTAAAATATCTAGAGTTTGGCTCCCTACAAAATCCACTGCATTAATGAATTTAGACTGCGAGCTATGGGAGATCCATAGAAATGAGATAAAGGTAGTGTAGTTGTAATTGACTCTTGGCCTTCTGTATGCTTTAAATATATTATGTACAAATATTGGTGTCATCAACAGTAGGAAGTGACAAAATGTTAATATCTAAAGATGTTTAAAAATTAAATGACTCCTTTCTGTTAGTAGTTTACCTATACTAAGGATTCATTTAGAACTCACCAAAACCATCTAATTCTAAGGGACTCAACCATTTAATGGTTAGAGAGCTAAATATACAATCCGAGGTTAAAGGTTAATAGATAACTCTCTCCCAAAATAAAAGGAAACAGCAGACATACACTTCTATGAAATGTAACATTTACTAAAATGACCTTGATGAATTCTAGGTACCATTTTTATGTTGTTTAAAGAAATCTCCCCTAGATGGTGATTTAATTTTTAATAGGAGCAGATATTCTTTGTCTGTCTGTCAGATAATGAAATTATCCATTTAGTAAAAGTTAATTTAAAAAAAATCTATATATCATAGAAAAATGTTAAATGCATTTTAAAAGAGCATGAGTTTTTTAATCTTGTTCAGA
This sequence comes from Myotis myotis, assembly GCF_014108235.1. Lineage (NCBI taxonomy): Eukaryota > Metazoa > Chordata > Mammalia > Chiroptera > Vespertilionidae > Myotis > Myotis myotis. The sequence continues at coordinate 142,431,723 of NW_023416313.1, read as the reverse complement.
AACAACATATTTAATTATGTTTCTTAACACATTTTCTTCTGTCAATGATTTTACTATAATCAAACTCTTTTGTTTTTGAAGGTTATATTTAAAATTAACTCAGAAATTAGAACTGATAAGGAAACTGCTGGTTTCACCAATATCTCATATATTATTGTCACTAAGCAAGGGTGGGGAAATTGTTCTAGTTTTCTCTTGTCAGCAGTCATTTCAATCTAATTTCTTTAAATTGTTTTTTTTTTATTGAACACAACATGAATTTTAATATATTTCATATTTTTAATGTAAGACATTTATAGTCCATATATGTATGTGTATATATGTATATATACACACACATTTAAAGATTGATTAACTACATCTAACTTTGAAAAATGGAAACTTTCTAATTTTTGTATTAATTTAACTGGAGCAATTTTCAGCTAGGCACTGGAAAGTAAAATGACATAATATCCCAAGCCTAATCTCTTATAGGCCCACACCATAACTTACTCAAGTAAATAACAAACAAAACAAACTAGTATTTGGAGATAAGACCCAAGAGACATTTTTTTTTTTTTTAGTTTGTTGTAAAGCTAATTAAAGTCTTTAATTCTTCCAGATTACAAAAGACTATTTTGAACAGAAATTATTTAATGATGTGATTTTTCAGAATTGAGTAAAATTTTCTAACATATTTAAATTATCAACACTTAATAATCATTTTGAAGAACCTTATAATTTATCTCTATAGGATACTGAGCTAAATATATACAAATGAGTAAAAATAAATATGACCCAAATACATAATTAATTTAAATTTGGTCCCCGAATGCTGAAATATTTATTAGTCATAAGTACTTAATAGTATAGCTAACATTCAAAACTAATCTAGTTGATTCTTGTTCTTTTTGCCCCTTTCAAATAGGTGATATAAATGTGAGCTAGTGTCAGCTGCCTAAATCAACCATCATCTCATCCATATTGCTAGCTTTTCCTATAAAAACCATCTTTGTTCTTCCTACCTTAGCAATTTGACCTCATTTCTTATGGTGTACCCTTCATTTTATGTACCTTCTTTTTAACCATGTGAATATACATTTACATAATAACTTCCTGGCCACATCTGTTACATCTTTATCCAGGAGTGAAGGAGAGATTACCAAAGAGAAAATCATTGCCACTGGCTCCTCTTCCCTAGGGGAAAAATCAATCCTGTTTGCATATTCTTTCCAAGAGTTACTAAGAAGGAGATCTCAGTCTTGCATCAGTTTAGAGGGCAGAGATATTCCTGAGCAAATGAAACAATTTACTTGTAGGGCCTTTCTTTAAGGGTTTGAGGTGAATGAGAAACAATCAGGATTTAGATAGTCTCTTTCTAATTCTTTAATGAAAAGTAGTTTTAACTGATAATTTTAAATATAAAGATGGCTACTTCTGGATTCTCAGACTCTTTGGCACTTCCAAGGGTGTTTAGATAGCTAGCAAGGAAGTGACTCATCCGTTTGTCTAATTTTACTTTAAATGCTCAATAGATGTTTAGCGGACACGATTACCATCTGTTTTGATTTACATATAAAATAAAAAAAGGAAAAGGAGCTTTTTCTGACCTAAGTGGCCTTAGATTGGAAGGAGGGCGGGGGAGAAAGTGTGAATATGTTTGAGAAAGACATTTCCAAAAGTTGAACTAACTGAATTAGGAGAAGCAGAAGAAAAAAACAGGGGGAAATTAGTCTAGGACCTCTGGAATAAAAATCAGACAAGTTCATTGGAATGAAACAGGGTAGTCAGAAGAAAGTGAGTTCTAGGAGCTGGTAAGAAGTTTGGATATACAACAGTTAGCTATCCAGTTAAGTAGCCATATTTATATAAAGTTCTGCCAGACATTTGACTATTCAAAGCATACAAAAATGGTTATAGGCAGATAGGAACTAGACACCAGTCTGGAATTCCAGGGATGCTAGGACTCCTTTCATAGTTAGAATAGAGACAACTAGATAGAGCTTGTCACATAGAAGAATTGCAGTATAATGTGGGCTATCAATATAAGATTTTAGACCACATCTTAGCTGAAACAGTGCAAATTCTTCACTATGGAATTAAAGTTTAAGGTAGGAACTTGTTCACAGGAACAAGAAAAGCTAAAATTGATACACACCATTAAAGGGAACCAAATAGTAAGTCGGACCTGATGCAAATTTTCTGAATTAGAACTTCTTTATTCTCCACTTATAGTAACAGAATTAGTTCCATATTTTTAGTGGATTTTTGGTTGTATGTAGAAGTTAATTGCTCCAGAAGAAGGCATATAGAGGAAGGTATAAAGAGCACATTTTGTACTTTATTTATTAGTGATTTCTTCAATGAAACATTTATATATTTATTGAAGTTCTCTTGTAGTCAAGGATCTCAGCTAAGCAGGGTACAAAAATATTAAGGTATCAATCTAACATTAGAATGTCTAAGGTCTAGTTGTGAGACAGATAAGCAGATAAACTTGATCTCTATGAAAAAGTTACGCTCTCGAAACTAAGATGGAGGCATAGATAAACACCGGGAAATTGCTGCTTCCCACAACAATCGATAAATGCATCAAAACCACAAGGTGGACATCATCCAGAACTACAGGAGGGCTGGCTGAGTGTAAATTCTACAACTAGAAGGAAAGAAAAGCACACTGCGAGCGGGAGGAGCTGCGGAGGTGGAGTGCAGAGGTACGGGGGCTCGCGCGCGCGAAAGGGTCTGGCACCTGAGGACGTGGCTGTCTTTTTGAATCCGGAGGGAGACACAAGCTCCCAACGGCTCTGAAATCCGGTTCCGGGAAGTCTCTGGGGACCCAGGACTCATATGGGGAGAAACTGGACTGTCTGGCAGCGGGCGAGCTTGAGAGCGGCTTTCCCTCAGAGGTGCTTGCAGCCATTGCCGGGACACTGGGGCTCACGACTCCTTAGGGCAGGGCTGAGGCTTCACCATAGCTGCTTTCTCCGCCCTTTGATTCCTTGAGACCCCGCCCCGCCCAGGCTGCGGCAGAGGCTTTTGCATATGAATGCCCCGGCCATTTGCAACCTGTAATTACCTAACCGCAGCCCGGCCAGATAGACCCAGAGCTTCCAAGAGAAGGCCCAAGGCCCCACAGCAGCTTGCATTGCTACACAGCTGAGCATCATCAGGGCACTTCCAAACTCCAAAAAAAAGGAAGGGGAATCTGCAGTTCTCTTCGTAGTTCCTGCTGTGTAACCTCAGGCAGAGGCTAAATTAGTACCTCCTTAGATCCAAGAGCCACTGTACCCAGTGGTCAGAGGGGGACCATCCAGATCACAAGTCCTCAGATCCATAAGGGACACACTCAGGGTGCAGTCTCAGTGAGCACCAAAGCCCCACTGAAGCAAGTCTTGGCCCAGAAGGGTGTCTCCAGCACAGAAGTTCTCCCACTGCAGACACAGCTGATTCTCGCTGCCAATTGCCCTGGAGGTCAATTCCTCCCAGTGATCCTACAACAACCAAGGCATAGCTACAACAAGACTGTGCACAAAGCCCACGAGGGGGTGCACCAAGAGTGTCCACCTCAGGTAACTGGGGAGGCTGAGCCACTGGGCCCTACAGGACACCTAGCACACAAAGCCACTCTATCAACACAGGGAAGCAGCCAAAATGCGGAGACAAAGAAACAGGTCACAAATGGCAGAAATGGAGGAAAGCAAACGACTGGGTATAGAGTTCAAGGCCACGTTTATAAGGTTTTTCAAGAATTTTATGGAAACCGCCGATAAATTTAATGAGTCCCTCAATAAGTATAGTGAGACCATGGAGGACATGAAAAAGGACCAACTAGAAATTAAGCATACACTGACTGAAATAAAGAATAATTTACAGAGATCCAACAGCAGACAAGAGGATCCCAAGAATCAAGTCAAAGATTTGAAATACAAAGAAACAAAAAATACCCAACTGAAAAAGAAAAAAGAAAAGAGATTCCAAAAATATGAAGATAGTGTAAGGAACCTCTGGGACAACTTCAAGCATACCAACATCAGAATTATAGGGGTACCAGAAGAAGAGAGAGAGCAAGATATTGAAAACCTATTTGAAGAAATAATGACAGAAAACTTCCCCCACCTGGTGAAAGAAATAGACTTCCAAGTCCAGGAAGCGCAGAGAACCCCAAACAAAAGGAATCCAAAGAGGACCACACCAAGACACATCATAATTAAAATGCCAAGAGCAAAAGACAAAGAGAGAATCTTAAAAGCAGCAAGAGAAAGACAGTCAGTTACCTACAAGGGAGTACCCATATGACTGTCAGCTGATTTCTCAACAGAAACCATGCAGGCCAGAAGGGAGTGGCAAGAAATATTCAAAGTGATGAATAGCATGAACCTGCAACCAAGATTACTTTATCCAGCAAAGCTATCATTCAGAATAGAAGGTCAGAGAAAGAGCTTCACGGATAAGAAAAAGCTAAAGGAGTTCATCACCACCAAACCAGCATTATATGAAATGCTGAAAGGTATTCTTTAAGAAGAGGAAGAAGAAAAAGGAACTCTTACCATTTGTCACAGCATGGATGGAACTGGAGAGCGGATAAATACCACATGATCTCACTCATTTGTGGAATATAATGAACAACATAAACTGATGAACAAGGACTGATCCAGAGACGGAGAGGCATTGATTGGACTGTCGGGCTTTGGAGGGAGGGCAGGGGAGGGTGGGGGTAAGGGGGAAAGATCAACCAAAGGACTTACATGCAGGCATATAGGCCTAACCAATGGACACGGACAATGAGGGTGGGGGGGTGAGGGCATGAGCAGGGGCTGGGGGGATAGAGGGTAACGTGGGGACAAGGACACATATGTAATATCTTAATCAATAAAAATATATTTTAAAAAAAAAAGAAAAAGAAAAAGTTACTATATTAGGATAATTTTTAAAATGTTGGAAAAGGAGAACACTACTTAGCTGGGAGAAGTCAAGAAATACCACTGAACAGGTGGCATTTGAAATTAATCTTAAGAATATGTTTATTTTTTTAGCTGAAGAAATTGAGAGAAAAGAAGAAATAATAAAATATAGAGTAATTGATAATAATAATAGAAGCTAAATTTATTAATAATACCTGTCACTTAGAGTTTTATATATCTTCTTATGTAATCCTAACAACTCTGTGATATGTGCTAATATTTCCATGCAGAATCTAAGATTAGAAGAGAGTCAGTCATTTACTCACGTTTCCAGAGCTAAAAGTAAAAGAGTTGGATTTTGATTATTTATTTTTATTTTGTTTTTCTTCAAAAACACCTGCTGTTATTTTTTATATATAACAATGCCTACGATATGTCCTAAGAGAGATGGGAAGTGAAGTATGTCAGGAGCATAGACTTTATGGCAATGTTTTCATGGGAATGGATGAAACTGGAGAGGCAAAAGGTAGAATTTGAAAGTTTTTATATAATTAGGTTTAAAAAGAAAGAAAGAATTAAGCTTAAGAAAAAATCTCAGAGATTCCAAGATGTCTATATAGTAGGTAGAAGCTGAACCCATCTGCTCCAGGCCAACTGATAGCTAGCTGAACTAAAATTTTATAACCAACAATTACAGAAGAAGCACATAAGGATGGGTGGGAAGTTCACCTTTCAGACTACCACTGACGGCCAGGCCATGCTGCCTAACTCAGGTCCTGTGGAGATGGTCTGCTGGCCACACCCAGCAGTGACTTTAAGGGACCCTCTTCTTTTCTGTGAGCCTTTTTATGGAGACTTAGATAGTGACTAAACTGTATAACTTGGGAAAGAGGGCTGATCTTCCTACCTCAAACACACAGTTGGTGCCCCTCCCCGACACATGTTTAGCACTTAGCCTGCCCAGTCCTGCAGGGTTCCATGGTGGGAGGGAGCCATGAGGAGCTGGAATATTCAGCCCTATCTGCTGAAACCAGCCACATGGAGAGATTGGAGTACTGCCCTGTACTGCTTGGTTCTGCAGTGAGGAGGGATGGGGGGAATCAGGGAGCTACAAAGAGTTAGAATTTTCATTCCTTGTCTGCCAAGGAGGCTTATGTCCAGGAGCCAGATGGGTGAGTCCTGGGCTGTGTGCCTACATTGCTGGGTGGTAAATCCAATCTCCCCTATGAGTTCAGTCCGGGCTACCCCAGGAAGGGAAAGAAGTGCCTTCATCCCTCGTACAGGCTTGCAGACACCACCCCTAGTGGCTGCATGCTCAGCCATGATAAGTCCTGGATAAACCCGCTATACACAGTTCCATGGGAGGAAGGGAGAGTGGCTCAAAACAGGACATACAAAGTGTGAGACTCTGAGAGGCTATTATCTGAAACGAGGATGAAATGCTTAGTCCTCTCCTGTGGGCTGGGCCAGCATCATTCCCAACAGGAGAACCTTAATTTAACCCTTTGAGCCTGGCGGCTGAGCTTGCACTTGCAGATGTGAACCCAACTTGAACCTGCAGTGAACCCTCCTATAGGGAACTAGAGTTGGAGACTCTGTCAGAGACTGAGGGATGTGGCTTTGAGGCAGGGACCACTTTTCCCTCATCGAGTGCCTGACTGTATGATCCCCAAGTGGGGGACCTACTAGACCTATCTTCCTGACCCTGGTTGTCCTGCCTGACCAAAATCTCAACCTGTGGAAGTGGCAGTACATTGTGGCTAGGCTGGACTCATCTTACAGTCTTTCTTTGGAAAGCTCTGGAGGAACCAGGCAACCTCAGAGGGAGGCGGAATAGTTGACTGGTGGAGGAGGATCTCAGGGAGCCTGGGTTCTTATATATATATGTATATATATATATATATATATATATATATATATATATATATATATATTTTATTGGTTTTTTTACAGAGAGGAAGGGAGAGGGATAGAGAGTTAGAAACATCGATGAGAGAGAAACATCGATCAGCTGCCTCCTGCACACCTCCTCCTGGGGATGTGCCCGCAACCCAGATATATGCCCTTGACCGGAATCGAACCCAGGACCTTTCAGTCCGCAGGCCGACGCTCTATCCACTGAGCCAAACCGGTTTCAGCAAGCCTGGGTTCTTTTACAGATCTGCCCATAGCTTTAAGCTGGAGGAGGTCCACTTGTTTACAAAGATTGGCCACTCCCATGCACACTGAGGTCCAGTAGAAGCATAAAAAGTTAAACAAACAGTGAACAATATGGTAGCTACAGACAGGTAGCCAAAGGATGGTTATACACAACATCTGAAAGCAAACTGTACCCAAACTTCACCCAAGTGGACCCAAAACCAAGACAACCAATGATGGGCTTCAGACCACACCAGAGCTTGACCAAAGTTGCTACACATATGGCACACCCAAAGGGGGATTTTATCAGACCCTGTTGGGAACAACTCCACCTCAGGGGGAAGTCTTTCAAAGCATCTCATATATGGATTGATGTTTACCTTTATAGTCATCCAGCCTGAAAGGTCAACTCCCTCCATGCATGAATGGGTAAAGAGCCTTTAAGACTGAAATAAAACATGGGGGTGCACATAAACCACAAGTAACATTCTGGTGTATTGAGCTCAAGTGATCTGGAAGACTGTCCCACTGAGCCCAATAAGACACCTTCATTATAAAGCCATCATAACACATTTTGTAGTCACAGCAGATGACAAAATGGAGAAACAGAGATTAAATGAAGAAACAGAGAAAAATTCCCCAAACAAAAGAACCCAGAAAAATAATTAAATGAAATGGAAGCGACAAAACTATCAGATATAGAATTCAAAACAATGGTTATAAGGATGCTCAAGGACCTTAAGAGAAGAATGGGTGGTCTCAGTAAGAACTTAGACAAAGGGATAGTAAGCATTAAAAACAGCATTTAAGCCATGAAAAAGAACCAGTCAGAAATGAATACAGTATATGAACTGAATACACTAGAAGGAATCAGCAGCAGGTTAAATGAAGCAGAGGATCAAGTCAGCAAATTACACAATAAGATAAAAATAAGCACACAAGCAGAACATAAAAAGGAAAAGAGGACTAAAAAAAATGGAAGTCTAAGAAACATCCAGGACAACATCAAGCTTAATAACATCTGCATCATAGGAGTACCAGAAGGAGAAGATAGTGAGCAATGGATAGGGAACTTGTTTGAAGAAATAATGGCAAAAACTTCCCTAAACTGGTGAAGGAAAAAGTCACAGAAGTTCAGGAAGCACAGCAATCCCAATCAAGATAAACCCAAAAGGACTCACACCAAAAAAAAAAATATAATTAAAGTGGTAAAAGACAAAGAGACAATCTTAAAGGCAGCAAGGGAGAGAGAGTTTGTTACCTACAAGGGCGTTTCATAAGGCTTCCAGCTGATTTCTCAATAGAAACACTATAGGCCAGAAGGGAATGGCATGAAGTATTCAAAGTGATGAAAAGCAAGGACCTGCAATCAAGACTACTCTACCTAGCAAGGCTATCATTTAAAATTGAAAACAAAATAAAGAGCTGTCCTGCCTCCTCCAAAAAAGGTAAAAGAGTTCATTACCACCAAATTAGTATTACAAGAAATGTTAAAGAGACTGTTTTAAGAGGAGAAGAAATAAAAGGAGAGAGGAATATAGGTATAAAGAAAAAAATGCCAATAAATAAGTACCTATCAATAATAACCATAAATGTAAGTGGCTTAAATGTGCCAATCAAAAGACATAGGGTAGCTGAGTGGATAAGAAAACAAGACCCATATTTTTGTTGTTTTCAAGAGATCCACCTCAGAATAAAGAATACACACAGCCTGAAAAAGAAGGAATAGAAAAAAATTCCATGGAAATAGAAACAAACAGGGCTGGGGTAACAATTCTCATATTTGACAAAATAGAGTTCAAAACAAAGGCCTTAGTGAGAGACAAAGAAGGCAACTACATAATACTAAAGTGATTGATCCAACAAGAGGATATAACCCTGATCAACATATATGTACCATATATATATATATAGACATTAAGGTAGAGATTCACAGCAATAAAGTCATAGTAAGGGATTTTAACACCCAACTGTCCACAATGGATACATTAGTCAGAAAAAAAAAAATCAACAAGGAAATAGTGACTTTAAATTACATACTAAATTGGATGGATTTAATTGATATTTCCAAAACAATTCATCCCAAAAAAGCAGAATACACATTCTTCTCAAGTGCACATGGAACATTTTCAAAGATAGACCACATGTTAGAACATAAAATAATTCTTAAAAAATTCAAAAAGAAATCATATCAAGAATTTTCTCAGATCACTATGCCATGAAACTAGAAATCAATTATAATAAATAATTCAAAAACATTCAAACACATGGAGGCTAAATAGCATGTTATTAAACAGTGAATAGATTACCAATGAGATAAAAAATAAATTAAAAAATTACCTGGAAAAAAATGAAAATGAAGACACAACAAGTCAAAAATCAATGGGACATAGTGAAAGTATTCTTCAGAGTGAAGTTCACAGCATTACAGGCTTATTTCAAAAAAAAAAAAATCTCAAATAAACAATCTAACAGTACACATAAAAGAACTAGAAAAAGAGCAACAAACAAAACCTGGAGTAAGCAGAAGGAAGGAAATAATAAAGATCAAAATAGAAATAAGTGACAAAAAGCCTAAAAAAAAAAATACAAATGATCAATAAAACTAAGGGCTGGTTCTTTGAAACAATAAACAAGATTGGCAAACCTTTTAACAAACTCATCACAAGAGAAGACCCAAATAAATAAAATGAAAAAAGAGAAGCAAAAATTGACATCACAGAAATACAAAGGATTGTGAGAAAATGCTATGAACAAATCTATGCCAACAAACTCAACAACCGTGTGAAATGAATAACTTCCTAGAAACATACAGTCTTCCAAAACTGAATCAGAAAGAATTAGAAAACCTGAATAGAGAAATTACAACTAATGAAACAGAATCAATAAAATAATAATAATAATAATAAGGATAAGGATAATAATAATAATAATAATAATAATAATAATAATAATAATAAAACTCCTAGCAAACAAAAGTCTTAGACCAGATGGCTTCACAGTCAAATTTTATCAAACATTCAAATAAAAACTACCACCTGTCCTTTTCAAAATTTTCAAAAAATCCAAGAGGAAAGAAGACTTCCAAGCTCTTTTTATGAAGCCAGCATTACCCTAATTTTCAAACCAGGTAAAGATATTACAAAGAAATAAAAATTATAGACCGATATTACTGATGAACATAGATGCTAAAATCCTCAACCAAATATCAGCACATTGGATTCAACAATACATTAAAAGGATCATACACATTGATCACGTGGGATTTATTCCAAGGATGCATGATTGGTACAAAATTAGCACATCAATAAATGTGATAGATCATGCAAACAAAATGAAACATAAAAATCACATGATCACATCAATAGATTCAGAAAAAGCCTTCAATAAAATACAGCACCTATTTATGGTAAAAAGTTTCAGCAAAGTGGGAATAGTGGGCTCATACTACAGCATAATAAAAGCCATCCATGAAAAACCTACAGCCAACATCATAGTCAATGGGAAAAAACTAAATGCATTTCCCTTAAGATCAGAAATAAGACACGGATTTCAGCTATCATCACTTTTTTTCAACACAGTACAGATTGTCCTAGCCACAGCGATCATACAAGAAGAAGAAATAAAAAGCAACCAAATTGGAAAGGAGGAAGTATGACTGTTATTATTCACAGATGTCATGATATTGTACATGGAAAACCCTAAATACTCCACTGAAAAATTACTAGATCTAATAAATGTATTTAGCAAAGCAGCAGGATACAAAAATTAATATTCAGAAATTAGTGACATTTTTATACACCAAAATGAACTATCAAAAAGAGAAATTAAGAAAATAATCTCATTTACTATTGTAACAGAAAAAAATAAGTTATCAGAGAATAAATTTAACTGAGCAGTTAAAAGCCTTATACTAGGAAAACTACAGGCCATTGAAGGAAAAAATTGAAGAAGATACATATAAGTAGAAGCATATACTGTGTTCATGGATCAGAAGAATTAACATTATTAAAATGTCCATACTACCCAAAGCAATCTACAGATTCAGCACAATTTCTATTAAAATAAACTACCAATGGCATATTTCACAGATCTAGAACAAATATTCCAAAAATTTATATGGAACAACAAAAACCTGGATAGGTTCAGCAATCTTGAGAAAGAACAAAGTTGGAGGTATCACTATAGCTGATATCAAACTGTACTACAAAGCCATTGTAATCAAAACAGCCTGGTATGTACTGGCATAAGAACAGGCATATAGTCAATGGAACAGAATAGATAGCCCAAAAATCACCCCATGCCTTCATGTTCAATTGATATTTGACAAAGGAGGCAAGAGCATACAATGGAGTAAAGACAGGCTCTTCAATAAATGATCTTCGGAAAATTGTACAGATATATGTAAAAATATGAAATTAGACCACCAACTTATACCATACATATGAAAAACTCAAAATGGTTAAAAGACTTAATGTAAGTCACAAACCATAAAAATCCTAGAAGAAGACATCCGCTGTAAAGTCTAAGACATCTCTCATAGCAATATTTTTGCTGACATATTTCCTATGTCAATGGAAACAAAGCAAAAATAAACAAATAGGACTCTATTGACTAAAAATCTTCTGTACAGCAAAATAAACCACCAACAAAATGAAAAGAGAATCCCCTGTATGGGAGAACATATTTTTCAATGATGCATCGGATAAGGGGTTAATTTCCAAAATACATAAAGAACTTATACAACTCAACACCAGGAAGACAATCAATCCATTTTAAAAATGGGAAAAGGACCTGAATAGACACTTCTCCAAAGAGAATATACAGATGGACAGTAGACATATGAAAAAATGCTCAACATCACTAATCATCAGAGACATGTAAATTAAAACTACAATGAGATATCACCTCACACTTGTCAGAATGGTTATCATCAATACATCCACAAACAACAAGTGCTGGTGAGGATGTGGAGAAAAGGGAACCATAGTGCACTGTTGGTGGGAAGTAGACTTGTGTAGCCATTGTGGAAAACAGTATGGAGTTTCCTCAAAAAAATAAAATAAAAATAAAAATGGAACTGTCTTTTGATCCAGAAATCCCACTTCTGAGAATATTTCCTAAGAATCCCAAAACACCAATCAGAAAGAATATATACATCCATATGTTTATAGCACTGTTATTTACAAGGCCCGAGATCTGGGAACAGCCCTAGTACCTATCAGCAAATGAGTTATTTAAAAAGCTGTGGTACAGCCCTGACTGGTTTGTATCAGTGGATAGAGCATTACCCTGCAGACTGAAGGGTCCCAGGTTTGATTCTAGTCAAGGAGGGCATGTGCCCTGGTTGCAGGTACGTCCCCAGTAGGGGGTGTGCAGGAGGCAGCTGATCAATGTTTCTCTCTCATTGATGTTTCTGGCTCTCTGTCCCTCTCCCTTCCTCTCTGCAAAAAAGCAATAAAATATATTTAAAAAAATAAATAAAATAAAAAGTTGTGGTACATTTACATAATGGAATACCACCCAGCCAAAAAATAAATAAAATAAATTAAAGAAGAAGAAACTTACCTTCTGTGGATTGACCTGGAGATTGTTGCACTAAGTGAAATAAGCCAGTCAGAGAAAGAAAAATACCATATGATCTCACTTATATGTGGAATCTAATGAACAGAATGGAAACAAAGGCATGGATATAGGGAACAGACTGACAGCTGTCAGAGAGGAATGGGGCAGGGAACTAGATAAAAGAAGGTAAAGGGATAAGACAAAGAACATATTGCATAATCCAGAGAAACATGCAACAGAATGGCGATGGTCAGAGGGAAGAGTGAGAGGGTGCTGTTTGGAGGTATGCAAAGAGGGGGAAAATGGGGACATCTGTAGTAAAGTCAACAACAAAAGTAAAGTTAAAAAAAAAGAGGAAATATTCTTGCTTTCTGGGTCTTAAGTATATGATAAATTGGGGTTATTCTGGTGAAGTGAAATTCTAACTCTACCCTTCACCATAAGAATTAAAATTAACAGAGTTATTATAGATCGCCACAGGAAAAAAAAATAAGTTCTAAGAAAAAAAAAATCAGGTGATGAGTTTCATTGAAATGGAAAATTATTCATTAATCTCATTTGAGATTAAACTGTTTTATTCTAAGAACTGTAGATTTGGGAACTAGAAAAAAATAGAAAGTTATATTGTTAAAATCTTCAGAATTACAAATAAAAAGACTTGAGATCCAGGCCTAGAAGATAAATTAGCCTGAAATTAAAGCTTCTATAATTCTGTCTGGGGTTCTACTAAGCCTGCACTTCTCCCTCTTAGAACATGACATGTACAGACACATATGGAGTGGAAAAGTAAGCTTCTTAAGATGAGAGAACAGGGAAACAGTGTATAAAGCAATTGAGTAACATGAACATGGGGACTAAGAAATTATGTACGGAAGTCCCAATTTCTCTGCTGTTTTTTTTTTTTTTTTTTTAAATAGAACTCAATTAACTAATGTTTTCAATTTTGATGGTTGAGATTCCACAGTGTGTTTGGGGCCTGGAAAGTACAAAAGCAATTTTCAGATTATTAATAATGGCAAACTTCAATATGAAGTTGATTTGTAATGACCAATACAATAATCCAGAAAAGTCAATGGCCTAAGTATGTTCCTAAAATTATAGCCTCTAATACTAAGATGATTTTGATAAATATGACTATTAATAAGCCTGAGAATGATTTATTCATTTTTTAATCAAGGATTTTCTCATAAAAACAAAATTGAGCTCACTCCAAGTTGATCATAGGAAAATGCAGAAAGAAAGAAAGAAAGAAAGAAAGAAAGAAAGAAAGAAAGAAAGAAAGAAAGAAAGGAAGGAAGGAAGGAAGGAAGGAAGGAAGAAGAAGGAAAGAAAGAAGAAAGAAAGAAAGAAGGAAGAAGAAAGAAAGGAAGGAAGGAAGGAAAGAAGGAAAGGAAGGAAGGAAGGAAGGGAAGAAGAAGAAAGAAAGAAAGAAAGAAAGAAAGAAAGAAAGAAAGGAAGGAAGAAAAAGGAGGGAGGCAGGGAAGGAGGGACGGAAGACAGGAAGAGAGAGCTGAGAGAGAGAGAGCGCGAGAGAGAAGAGAGGAGAGAAGAAAGAAAGAAAGAAGAAGAACCAAAAGAAAGACAGAAAAGAAGAAAGAAAGAAGAAAGAAAGACCAAGAAAGAAACCCAGAAAAAACAAGAACGACCGCCCTCGCAAGAAGAACGAAACGAAAGAAAAAAGCCCGAGAAAAACAAAACCGAAAGATCCAGACACCCAGAAAGACTCAAAGAACCGAGAGAGAGAAAGGGAAAGAAGGAGAGGAGGGAAGGGAGAGTCTCTCAGAGGAGAGAGCGCTTGAGGAAAAGAGCTCGAAGACCTCAGCTGTGTCCTAACTGTAGACTTTTCATTACTGTTGACAATGAAAATGAGAGTCAAAAAAGAACACAGCTGGAATTTTAACCCTCAAGTTGAGATCAAAGATTTGGCAGTTAGAAAAATCATTCTTTTGACTTGTAAACAAAACAAATCTTATATGGATGTCAGAATAAATAAAGTATTTCTTTTTTAAACAGTTACTGTTTTGGCTAAACTGTACTCATCCTACCTATTAAGAGATTTAAGGTAGGGAATTTATCACTCTTATTGCCATCTTAACCTCAGACACAATTATTTAAAATGAAATAAATATATACTTAGCAAACAAGAAAGATATATTACTAATTGTCCACCGGGCAGTCAATTGCCAGTTAGAGTAGCCACTTGTGTAAACTCTGTCAAACATGCTGACCCAAACACGTCTCCAGCGATTTCCAACATCTGGCTTAAAAGCTTCCCTGTAATTATTTTCATTTTGCATAAGAAAAACTCACTAAACCCTGCATCTGTGGTGGTGGTGATATACAAAACATATAAATTTGGAGGGATTCATTAGATAATGCTGAAGAAAATGCACCAATGGCACAATGCCATTTAACTCCCGCACTTTTGGTGAATAAGCCAGCAGCAAAGTCTTTTTTACTCTTCAAAAGATTATACATCTGATACAGTGTTTCTTGACTTATTTCTGCTGTGGTTTTGCTGGAGTGTTTAACATGTAGAGATTGGCATACAGCAAAGTTACACAGATGTGAGTGCATTTTCCTGATGTTCTTGCCATCTCTAATTTTTTACAGAAAGAGACAGGTATTAAGATGATACAGATATCAGATACATAGATTAGAGATATTACCTAGAATTTTTTCTACTCTAAAGTTGTTTTCTTATTTTCTTGAAAGACTGTTTAAAACATACTTACCATATTTTATCAAGCATTTTCTAGATTCTAACAGTGTGCACACATATCGATTCTCAAAGGACTGCAAATCGTTTACAATCCTAAATTATAGATACAGATATTTGTGAATAAAGTATAGACATATATTTTTTGATATCAAGAAAACCTTTCCATTATATCATAACTTGATCTAAACATGTATTCTAATTGTATATTGGAATGCCACAATAAAATACTACTTGATCATACTTGGATTTATTAACCTTGGTTAAATATACTCAACCATATCAAAATGTTCAGAATTGTTTTGAAGATATGTTTATTTTCTTAGCTCTCATCTTTGCTTAGCTATTTCTCTGAACCTGTTCTAGGGAAACTGGAATAGTCTAAGTTGGATGATGTATATTTATTAGCTTCAGAATCACATCTGTGTGCTTGGATTGGAGGAAAGGTCATAAACACAATGAATGTTGCTAGGAAACCATGCCTTTTAGTCAATTTACTTGTGAAGTTGAAAGGGTTTTTTGGTACAAAGATGGGCTATTTGTATAGTACAATGAATAATCATTTTATTTTGATCTTTGAATTTATCATTTAAAAATAACACTTTTCATTAGTAGCTTTTTCTACTTATTACTTACTGGGATTTCAAATTCAAGTTGTGAATGTAGCTTTCTATGAAAAGGAAAATTTGCTGCAATTTTCATTTAAATAAAATAACCTTGTTGATGAAATTTAGGGATCTTTAGAGCAAGACATATGAATAATAAAAAGATTAATAATCAAATAATAAAAGTCAAGGAACAAGTAGTAGTAAGCCCCTTGAAATATCCATTAAAAGGATTTTGAAAATTCAAGTGCTATAAACAATTCTGACACTTATTTTTGTGTTTCAAAACTACAGGACTGTGTTCCTGGTAACTTTTCATGAAGATTAATCGAAAAGAAAACAGACATGCTTTACTGGTCAGCAATGATTGGATGATTCTTGGACATAACTAAGTATTCTAATTCCACAGGGCTGTATTTGCCCACTTAAGTACCTAATTAGAAGCTTATTTTGTCTGTGCCTATAGCATTGATTTAGAATCAAAATGTAATTTTAAGCATGTAATTTTTTATTGGCTCCATTTCACTTGAACATTTAAATGGTACTGAGGGTACAAGTTTGATAATGACAAATCTAGCAGGTTCATACTGAAATAAACCTCTGGTGTTTTTAGTATGTGCTTATATCCCTCTTTTTAATAGCTCTTTCTCCCATTCCGTTTGATTCTGGCAGCTCTGTCCAATAATTTGTCCTCTTCTTCCCTCCACAGGGTGAATATGTTACTCAGGCTGTCCAATCAAAATAATCCATGGGTCACATGTATTTAAGAAATAGAAAGAAGGCCAGTGTGAATAGAGCATAGTAAAGGGTGAGGTGGTAGTAAATGAGGTTGTGGAGATAGGCAAAAAACAAATTGTGTAGAGACTATGGACCAGAGTAAATAAATTAGATTTTACCTAAGTATGACTGGAATCCTGGAGTGATGCGGGGTATGACATGATCTCATTTATGATTTTGAAAAGATCACATTAACTGCTAATTCAGAAAGGGTCCCAGCTAGCATTTAGGAGGCTATTGAAGTAGTGCTGGTGAAAAATGATACTGGATTGGGCGAGGGCAGTAGAAGTTGATGGACACAAAATAAGTTTTGAAGATGGAGCTAACAAGCCTTGCTGGTGGATTGGATATAAAGCATGAGGTTAAGAGTGGGGATTAAGGATGACGCCTAGATTATTAGCTTGAACAACAGAGTGTGGTATTACCTTTTTTTTTTTTTAATATATTTTATTGATTTTTCACAGAGAGGAAGGGAGAGAGATAGAAAGTTAGAAACATCGATGAGAGAGAAACATCGATCAGCTGACTCCTGCACATCTCCCACTGGGGATGTGCCCGCAACCCAGGTACATGCCCTTGACCGGAATCGAACCTGGGACCTTTCAGTCTGCAGACCGACGTTCTATCCACTGAGCCAAACCGGTTTCGGCTGGTATTACCTTAGAATGAATTGTGAAAACAGGAGGAAAATAGTATTGAGAATGCAATTAAGAGTTCTGTTTTAGGCAAATTAAACGAGAATATTTCCAAGTGAATATGTTAAATAGGCAGTTGGTTATGCTATTTTAAAAGACAGGATCAGAGTATATCAATTTTTGCATCAATCATAAATAGTTCATATTTAACTCTATGGGGCTGAATCACCTATGGAGAAAGTTTCTATAAGAAAGAGAAGAGAAGACAATGGCAAATTTCTTTAAACATCACACCTAATTTAAAATACAATAGATGATTAAGAGTAATTTTGATCATGAAAAAAAATCCACTTTCTATCATTATTTACAAAATACTTTTATACTGTGTCATGCATGTATTATGCATGTATGACATAGTATAAAAAGTGAGCAGTCTATTCCTATCACTGTATAGATGAAAAAAAACTGAGCATTTAGATATTAGATGTCAAGACTCAAGACCTCAATGCTAGTAAGCGATGGAGTTAGACCCTGAAGAGATAAATTTATAACTCGAATTCTTTACATTTTTTGTTTTACCGTTTTGGAAACTCTTCATGCTCAAAGTTACAAGGCCCCCAGGGCTATTACTGAGGCGATTTGCTTCTACAGGAATATCCCAATTTATGATGCTCTAGTTCCAATGTCTAATTAGTTTCTCTAATGTCACTTCTTGCTGCAATTTGCCTCAGAGAGTTTCTCCCTCTTGTGATCTACTGCCACTATGCTATGAGCCATGAAAATAAATAATCAAGACATATAATTATCATGAATATAATAAGTCTTTGGGAGACTGATTAGTTATATGCCATAACCTCACTGCATTGTCTTTGAAACATACATCATGACTATTCAGGGCCTTTCACTTATTTATTATTATTTTTTTGCATCTGTGCTATGAACTTTTTAGCTTGCCAAATAAATGACTTCTGATGTCAACTGCAATTTTCAATAGTCATGCATCTTTTTCTTGGACCATTTACTATACCAGTCCGCATTGATAAGAGTCCCATAGGGAGCTTTCACTCTCAATTTCTCAGATATCTGTTCTAAAAGGTCAAAGGAAAGTTTTGATTGTTCTCTTAAGACAATAAAACTTACGAGAAAACAATTCCAAGCTAGATCTTAATAAGGCACATTAGAAAAATGATCGCCTGGGTGTGTAAATAGGGTCTTCTAGGAAGCAAGGCTTTCTCTACCTGTGCAGCTTAGTGTTTAGAGGGCTAGTTGCTACTTCTACCTTCTCTTATTTCTAAAGATGATACTCTTACCATTTTCAATAGAGTGGATGGAACTGGAGAGCATTATGCTAAGCGAAATAAGCCAGTCAGAGAAAGATAAATATCACATGATCTCACTCATATATGGAATATAATGAACAACATAAACTGATGAACTAAAATAGATCCAGAGACATAGAAGCATGGAACAGAACATCCACCTCAGGGGGAAGTGGGGGCTGATGGGGGAGAGGAGATCAACTAAAGGACTTGTGTGCATGCATATAAGCATAACCCATGGACACAGTCAGTGGGGGTTGAGGGCATGTGCCGGGGTTGGGGGGTAGAAGGTGGGAATGAATAGGGAGAGGTCGCTGAGATATTCATTGCAATTCTTTAGGTAATTCATATGTAATACTTCAAACAATAAAGAATTGAAAAAAGAAAAAAAAATGATCTTTAGGCACCTGTGCTTTTCCTTTGGCAAAAGGAGTTCCATGCTGCCACTACCGCTTTCCTCTCATCTCCCGTGCACACAGATGAGCGCCATGTTTAAAGTTTGTGGGGGCCCGCCCATAGTATCTCTTCTTATCAGTAGAACCCAGAATACTGTGTTTTCCAAATGCTTCCTAAAGCAATAAGCAAGGAATTTAACTTTTATTCTTTTAGTAATAGGACGTATTGAAAGAATTTTAGAAGTGGCATAGTTTTTAACAGATTCTGTTGGAACAATGTAAATGATGGTTTTGAAGGGATGATGACGGAGGTGAGCAGAACTATTTATGACAAAGTTTCCATGAGAGTAGGAAAGGGAATGCCCAATAACAATCAGGATAGATAGAAGGGGATGTGTTTTATAGATATTTAGAAGGTAAAGTAATGTAAGACTTGGCCATTCTTTGGAGTGTGGATGAAAGATAGGGGATCATAAAAATGACTCCGTTACTGACCTGAGCCAGTAGTAAGTTATGTGATGAAATGTGGTAGACGTAGGGAGATAATGGGTTCTGTCTCAGCTGATTTAGTTTAAAGTGGGTCTGGAATTTTGGAGAGAGTTCTGGAGGCAAATAAAAGAAATTTGTAAAAAATTTGTAAAACATTATGATATAAGTGGTCCTAATGAGCCATCTCAGCCAATAAGATTATCTAGAGAAAGCATTTCAAATAAGAAAAGAGAAGATGGAACACTATAGAAAGGCCTTTTGGAAGTAGTTTGAAAAAGAAAGTCTCACAAGCAATAGATAGTGAGGAGAATCAGGAGAGTTTGAGGGGTCATACATTCTAATGAGAGAAATAAAATAAAGAAGAAAATGGCCACTAGTATTGAAAGCTTAGAGAGCTAAGACAGATGAGAACTAAAAATTATTCATTGAATTTGCCAATCAGATGATGAATCTTTACAGGGAGATTACTAGCTATGGGGTGGTAAGGAAAGAAATCCAAGAGGGTTATAGAGTGAATATGATTTAGGAGTTGAAGAGAGAAAAGCTGTTTGAAACTCTGATTAGTATAGGAGAGAGATGAGGCTATGATTACAGTGGGAATAGATTTTTAAAAAGTTTAGTCCCTTTTTTAAACTTTGAGATAGGAGATGCTTAACTTTGCTTGTGTGTTGGAAGATAAAATACAGTAAGGCGAAATTTACAATGGAGAAGATTGATAGAGTGGGGTCTCCTAGGGGATAGGAGGGATGAGATTAAATACACAGGTAGAGAGATTGCCTTGTTTAGAGGAAAGGGTATTTTATACATAGAGACCAGGGGGGAGCAAGTAAGGATGTATATAATAGCTTTTGGGGTGAAAAATGAGAAATTTTTAATTCTGATGGCATAAATGTTCTCAATGAGACAAGTAGGAAGTTAAGGTCAAGACCAAGCAATAGCTTTGGATACTCCTTTTTCCCAAGATACCTAGGTAGAGTAAGACTTAAGACTACAAACACACATAATTGGGTTTTTGTGTGTGCATGTGTGTGGTGTTTTCATTTGTCTTTATTATTGAAAGTATTACAGATGTCCCTTTTTTCCCCATTGACCCCTTCCACTCTGTACCCACCCCTCCCAGGCCTTCATCACACTATTGTTTATGTCCACGGGCTGTGTATATATGATTAATCACTCCCCACCCACCCCACACACCCCTGCTTTCCTTCTAAGATTTGTCTGTCTGTCCTATGCTTCTATGTCTCTGGTTCTATTTTGATTTTAAATAATAAGCCTAAAGTAATCAATCTATCCCTTGTTTAATATGTTAGATTATAGCAAGTATAGAGTATTATGTATCAAATCTTACCTGCTATTTCCTCACAGCATTACCAGTATTAATTATATCTACAGTTAAGTTCTAGGCTGGTGAACTTATTGCAAGATCATTGCATTATTAATCAACTGACACAAGTGTCCATTTTGTATTGTATCTTCTTTTAAAATTAGTCAAGAGTCCTACAATTTAAGAAATAAATTTACCCTAGTTTTATTTTAACCATTATTCACATTAAATAATCAAAGGTTGTAACCTAAAAGTAAAATTAATTTTTTTCTCATAAATTTTATTCATAAATTATGATTCCAGTACATACTCCAATTAGAATTTGTCAGTTACAGACTGCAATCTAATTAATTGAGGTGTTGCTCACCTAATTAATATCTATAGAGTTTCTCACAAATTGGAAAAAAAACCCCAGAAATCGTAAATTCTAATCTCACCTCTGCTATATACCAAACAAAAAACCTTTATAAACGACCCAGAGAAGTCTTGAAGATCTGTAGCCAAGTGATCATTCCATCACCTACAGACACATGGCCACAACTTCTTCCTTCATAAAATGAGATTGATAAGGGTGCTATCTAGGTTTTACTACTAAAAGAAAAGCCCAGTCATGTAAAATGTTGATGATAATAGTTGACATAGTTGACACTTGAGTAAATAATATATAATGTACTAACTACTATAATAAAATAATATAAACATCCCTGCACAGAATGAATCTGCTTATACACTCACTTTTCCAAACCAAAATGAGAAAGAAGGAACAACTTTCCAAGAATTCAAAATTAGCTCTATGAAAAGTCTTTTGATCTTTATTTAAATAAATGTATTTTTTTTAATGACAATGAATAGGGACTACTAGAAAGATTAGGATGTTCATGTAGGTATACGTGTTGTGTGTGTGTGTGTGTGTGTGTGTGTGTGTGTGTGTGTGTTATAAAGACAGTGTGAGAAAAAGAGAATGTCAATGTAGGATTTACTATTACCAATCAGATTTGTACCAGCAATCCAATGACCTTTTCATTGCACACATATCACTTTTATGATATAATATTAACTCCTATTGATTAGTCTTAACCAACTTGGATAATATACTTATGAAAAGTTATGTATAGGCATATTTACCCTATCTATATCTATCATGCTGTAGGCCTAGAACTCTGCCTAGCATTTCCAGGCAGAAATTTCAGAAAACAAGAGCCTTTTTTC
Source organism: Myotis myotis (assembly GCF_014108235.1). Taxonomy (NCBI): domain Eukaryota; kingdom Metazoa; phylum Chordata; class Mammalia; order Chiroptera; family Vespertilionidae; genus Myotis; species Myotis myotis. Next base: position 142,409,667 of record NW_023416313.1, on the reverse strand, counting down.
CATCCAGATTTTAAAGGGCCTGATATAAGAAACTTTAGCCATGACTGAAGCTCAGCCATGTGCTCTTGGAAATTATGAACAAATGACATAATCCCAGCAGATTAAAATTTCCAGGGAATAGGTATTTTTGGCAGTCTTGTGCAATGCTGTATTGCTGTACATAACAATTCCTAGGCCATAAAAAGGCTCACTAAATACTAGTAAGTTTGGGTGAATAAATGGTTGTCTGTGTCTTCCTAACACACAGAAGGTCTGCGTGGTCATTGGCAATGCCTTCCTCATAAATAACTCAGTCAATGGAATGTGGTACCACTTGTCATGTCACTCTGTACTCTGCCTCTCAGTTGCTGATGGTGGACAAAATGGTAGTGCCTCTGTTAGTTTCTTCATCAATATAATTAGTATTGTTCAGATCTATCCAGACTGTTTTGCTTATATAATATGTGACATAGCCAATCAATAATTGTAAAGTGCTTTGAAAACATGGACTGCTAGATCCAAGTTCAATATTATTATATGAGTTTCCAGTGTGCTAGTACAGCCATAAAGGTCAAAGCTATTTTGAACTGCACACAGAAAGGCATATTGATGTAGAATAGAGAATAAATTGTTACCTTTATAACAAGGGGGCTAGAAATTTGGGATATTTTAATGAAAATGTTTCTCCTATTTGGAGGTGCTTAAGAAGCCCCAAATAAGAAAATTAATTAGAAGACAAAATAAAGAGGGAAGACATAACAACACTATACCAAGTCTTAAGGGACAAGAGTAATCATATTAGGATGAGGAACTAAAGATGCTGATCTGGTTTCGTGAAAACCCACACTAAATAAACTAACAAACTACAAAAATTTGAAATGCTTAAAGAAAAAAGAGAAATTGAGTCTGAGACTTAAAGGAAAGACTAGAAATACAAAGAAAAGGAAAGAGAAGAGTAGAACGAAGAAGAAAAAAGAAAGTCACTGATATTTAGACGATCTAAAAAGGAATAGTTATTGAAGTAATCACAATTTGATTTGACATCTTTTAAAGATTGTGAATAACTGACTCAGCAGCATATCGGCATTGATAATGTCAAAGGTCAGCATGTATCACCATGCACAGCCCAAGTCATCCAAGGTCACAGCCTTAATTTGATGGAAATGGCCCCACATCCAGGCTGGCTCATGGGATGTAAGTAAAGTCTTGCCATTTAGAATAATAAAAGAATGTCTGGAAAAGAAACTTGAAATTATAACAAAGGATCTCAGCAGAGCCAACTTAAGTCATGTTTTCCTTCTACTTTATATAATTTCCATGATTTTGTGAGCTACATACTATGCCAAGTATTTGAAAGCCCAATATTTAAAAAAGAGCATTTCCACTTGCATTCAAGCATGCTTACTGAGCAGGAGGTCAAGCTAGAAATTATTCACCCATGGGAATACGTTTTCATGGAGATTTCTACCCATAAATTTTATGCAATAAAGTCTAAGAAGCTCTGGTCCAGAGAACCACAATATATTTTTATCTTAGAGGCAGTATTCCTATCACTAAAAATCTCTTTACCCGTGAAGAAACATTATCAGCCTTAATTGATCTTCTCCAATCTCCCCTACCAAAAATGAGACCTTAATATTTCAGAGAAGTCTTCATTTAAGAGCATGGCTACTGCTCAGAGGGTGGTGTGTATAGTCCCTGTTTTTAGTTCTGCTCTTGAGGCAATAGATTCTACCAGTCAACTCAATAATATATTTCCGTAGTCCATTTCCCATTCCTAGGCCCCATTCTGGAGTGACGTTTTTATCCTGAATTGTAAAAACAGTTGTAAGCACCATACCCTATGCTACCCTTGGACCATATTTTCTAGTTCAGCATTTCTTTAAAAGCTTAAATATTTTACTGTTTCCACCAGCTGGACCCTCTTCCATTCTTAAACATTTCCTCAAATCTTTAGGCAAATAAAAATAAAACACTCCCCACCATTCTTTTAACATAATTTCTTTAAATTATGACCTGTTAACTAATATGTAACTACAGATAAACAGCCTGTTTGCTTAAGAATTCCAGGAACTAACTTCAGAAGAAGCAGACTCCAACCTTCAGACATTCTAGGTCCAGGATATTTGCTGACCAACCAGTTATCTGAACAGATTGTGTTGGCTTGCACATAGTCCTTCAGTCGAGAACTCTCAATCCCCTCCTTTCCTTCCTCTCCCTCCTCACAAAAGTCCCTGCTGGTGTCCAGTTGTTCAGATATGATATGAGTCTGCCACCTTCTCAAACTTCCAGCTCTTGAATAAACCTCCTTTCCTTCCACCAGTCCCTGTCTCTTGGTTATTGGCTATCGAGTGGCAGGCACTGAACCTGAGTCCAGTATCACTTGCAGGAAAAGTTGGTGAGATGAAAGATAAATCCTGTAGTTCCCAATGAAAATACTTAAAAACAGTTGAGCAATTCCCTAGGCTCAGTGTACCCACCATAGGCTCTGCCTGGTGCAGTTGAAGGAACGTGCATCAAGCTCAGAGAGAATGCCCAGAGGAGTGTTTTCCCTCTCACCCGTCGTCAGTGCACTCCTGTGGGGCCGCTAACATTTTATCCCCACACAGACACAGGTAATCCAGAGGAAAAGAGGAACAACAGTGCACGATTCACTGAGAACAATTTTCTAAATTAAAGTCTCATTCCCATGTGTCAGAAATTAACTTGTCTGCTTCAAGCGTTTATCCAATAGGAATCTGCATCCAATGTATTAAAACTTAATTTGAACTTAATTACTTTGAGAGCAGTGTTCAATAAATCTTCTCCAAGTCTTTCTATAGTAAAATCTCTGTAGCCAGATGTTGATTGTGTACACATTGTTTTGTGTTGCTTGCATAAACATTATAATCACATATAGACAACAGCAGAGCTACAATATTTAGAAAACATTTTTCACACCTCCTTATTAAGCAAGACTATGAAAATTATGACTCATCACTGCACCATTGTTTTTGCCTGTTTTCTTGTGCTGGTTGAACAGTCATAGGCAGCTGGTGTTAATACAATAGGTAGTGCTTAGAGAATTAATGGGTGATGTATAATACACCACAAAGGTATCTGTCACACGGAACAATAGGTGCAATGAGATAAGATGTATGTATTTGAAAATTGTGCTCAAATGTGAGTTTTTCAGCATAAAGGCATACCTTGACTCTACTGCAAAATTAGTTCTTAACAATTGTAAGAAGTCTGCAAAAAAAAATCTGCTTTTATTTTATTTGTGATCCTGAAGCATTTAAGCTACTAGCAGCAGGCATATACATGCTCCTTTTCTCTCTGCTCCTATCAAAACAACACTAGAGCGCTTATGCTCCAGGGAGATTTGTATAGAATCTGACGCTTGTATCAGCTCTGAAAAAAAAAAAAAAAACACAACAAAATTACAGTCTGAGGTGATGCAAATGATATCCTTGGTGCATCTTCCCCATGCTCCTGCGAGGCTCTTGACAGCTGATGGTTGGATTAAACAAAAAGACCAGTAACTTATGACTATTAGCTCAAAGCAATCATCTCTCATTATTTCAATTACATGGGTAAATGCATGCAATCATGTATCAAATCACTTTTCCCTTTTGAAGAGGTTCTTTTTAGAGTAGGATTTCTGCCAGAAAAAATGTGCAAATATTTACACTGGTTTTTCATCCAACTGCACCTTTGTTTGGCAAAACCACCCTATGGCTACAATTCTGAGTGATATTTGGGAAAAGGGGGGAAAAAACAAAAAAGGGAGTTGGAAATAGTACTCGGTTTGGGTGACTCATTAGCAGTCTGTAAAGAAGACACCTTCCGTTACTTACTGCTACCTGACTTGTCAGTATGAATGTGGTTCCCATTCCCTAAATCACACTACCTGTGAATAGAGCTTCGCTGGCCAATTCAGGGCTCTTTAGGCAACTATGATTGATGACTCAGTGACTAGGAGAAAATTGCTTTCAATGAATTATTCATCAAGCTATCTCTTTGCTGTTAAAGTAGCTGACAGGAAAGTTCTGACACTTGCCTAAGCACAATCCACTTACAAATCAGTTACAAGGAAATATTAAAAATAGCTCGGTTACAGCATACCAGCACAGCATCACGTTGGGGCTTTTTTCCTGTCTACATTGAGCATCACTGAGAACATGAGAGCTCTTCCCATTTTGCCATTGTACTAATGGCAGTAAAGGCAGTGATTAGATAGAAAGCAATGTGATTTGTATTGGCTTTGAAACAATACACTGTTTTTAATAACACAGATCTCCAAATTTAAGGTAGACAGTTAATCAAGAAAATGGTCATATTTAAACATCTTTCGAGAAAATAAATAAGAAAGATCTGTTTGTGGAAAATCATTTTTTCTTGTCTTTGTATTCTTGAATTATTATGGACTTACAAAGAAAGGAGCAAGCTCATATCTACTTACCCATGTTCTATATGAGATTTTTATATGGAAATATTCATGAAAATAGGGGAAAATGACAAAAACTATAACAGCAAATCTTAATAAAGGATATCATAGTTATAAATTGCTCTTGCTTTTTGTCAAAGTATTATCCTTGCCACTTGTACGATGAATTATTTCTTGTTTACTTTGATCAAAATCTAGACACATGCCATGCTAATCAGAGAAGGTATGCTCCATTGGTAATAGAGTTCTGACTTTCATGACTTCTGAAAAATATTCTCTTGTTTATATATTAAACACCTGAGATTTCATGAAGTTTTAACTCTTGAAAACATGTTTACTTTTAGCATAAAAGGACAGAAATCTTATTTTCAGTGATGTGTATCATTGTATCAGCATAGAATGAACTGGTGTCATTCTATAGGTCAAAGTAATTGGCCCAGAAATAGGCTCAGATCTGTTAGAGACTGAAGAGCTGCCGATTTCTACATTTTCTACTGTAACCTTGACCTTCTGCAGCATTAACGCATTTTTAAAAGACCATCTTTGCCTGATACAAATGACAGTAGCTCTGAATGGATTAGACCTTGCCCTGGGAACCCCTAAATCGGTTACCTATATTATGGACAAATCCCAAGCATCATTGCTGTCATTTTACAATGATTTTAGTAGTCGAAGTTTTGTTTTAAGTTTGTGTTTTATTTTGTTTATTTTTTGTTTTTTGTTTTTTAATCTTTCCCCTCGTCCTCCTAGCCCCGCCTCTAGTCAGAGAATTCTATTCCTGCAAGTCACCGAGTGTGTGTTTCCCGGAAGAACTGTGTGATTCTGACAACATGAGTCCCAGTTGCCAGAATGTTCTGACCTCTGTTAAAAACTGAAGTCGTTCCCACACTCATTTTTTTCTCCCTGGTTTTTAGTACTATTTATGAATAGATGGATTATAATGAATAATATTAGAGGAAACATTAAATAAAATTTTATTAAATTATATTTAAAAGGGGTATGATTGGCAAAGCCCCCTAATTAATTCATGATTCTCTGGTTACTGGCAGCAACACATCTTTTTTTCTTTTTCTCTTCCCTAGAAAAAAAACATACTGACTCTGTTTATAACTATAGTGTAGCTTCTGTGAGATAAGCCCACTTAACTAATGTAAAGAGTTTGCATGTTTTGGATTATCTAATAGGACATATTTACCTTCAGGATGTTTTTTAGCTAAATCAGTATCAAAGCTACTATCACACAGTGGCTTTCAAAACAAAGATCTTTTTTTTCCTAGAAAATATAACTGAAAACATCATCTATAGTAAAAGCTTTGAAAAAAATTGGACATTTTATTAGCAAGAATTAAAATATGAACTTATTTCTGTATTAATACAGAATTCTTACTTAAGAAAAGCCCTGTTTCTGAGTTTGTTTAGATTTTTTTTTTAAAGAAAATGGTGATTTGTCTGATCTCTCCTATCCCATAAACTGAGGTATGGAATTTTGTTGTAGTCTGAACCCAAATAACTAACTCCATTTCAGTTCTGGTATCTCAAACCATCTGCTGCTAAATATGAGTCCACTTACAAAAATCAAGTAAAAAAAAGCCAATATAGTAATATTTTGAAAACATTTAGCATCATTTACTAAAAATGTGGATGAGGGAGCAAAAATACTTGAAGAATGTATTGAAAAGCAACGCATCTGTTTAATGGCTCTTTCACGAATCCCCATCAGTTTGGCATTGTGGAGAAAATCGCTACTAACAGCAGTTCTGTATGTATTAACATTTTGCCCTTTTTTCAGCAATGTTTGCTCACTGTGGTTCTACAGTAGGGTAATAATAATGCATATCTTATGTAATATTTTTCTTTTGCTTCTCCAAAAATATATGTATTTACCATAAATATGTAAATATATGTATTCTAATCATAAATATAAAGTATACATACATATATACAAAAATAATATATACATCCATACATAAATACATAAATTTAATAAAAAATGTCACTTCTTTTCTACTTGCTGATGGGTGTTAACAGTTCTTGCTATTACCTACCATTTGGGTATTTTTTTGAGAGTTAGGACTTTTTAGGGGGTGTGCCGCCTTACTGTCAGATACTTTTAATAACTGATTAATTAGTCATTAGAAGGAATCTGGATCTTTAGAGGTTATATTGTCTTCAAATACTTGCATTTTTACAAATGTGTCATATAAGTGCTACAATTAATGATACACTTAATTGAAACACATCTTTTCAATTGTTTGTGAAATCTTGAAATCACTTTCTCCGTATTTCCTAATGCATGATATTGCCAAATATTTAGATCTATTAGGATTGATAAATATGATTCACTTCATGATTGAAGTGGGAAGGAAAGGATTAAATATACAGAGGAAATAAGTAGCATGCCTCCATAAATTTAGTTAATTTTGCTTCTTGACATTTTTAGAGTTGCCTTTGTTCTATTCAATGCTAATTTTTATTATACTGAGCTCACAGAAATAGGCATCTCAGAACGGGTGCTTAATGCATTTCATCCTTTTGACACTTTGAGGGGGAAAATGTAATTTTGAAACTATCTCCCACTCTTCTTTTTCTAATCTTATTCACCCCACACTCCCTGCCATATTCCCCAAATACAACCAAATATTGACTGACAGTTTGAAAGTGCTAATCGACTTATTCCCAATCATATGTGTTCAATATGTTGGCCTGATAAAAAATAGGAACCCCAATCTTTCGTCTAATATCATTGCTCAATAGACAGAATTTTAACCAGAGCAAATTCAAGTACAGCTTTCAGACCAGCCAAACCCAGGAGACAGGCAGGAGGTCTGCCCTTCCCCAGCCGTTCTTCTGTCTGCATTAGCCGTTCTCGCTCAGGCTCCATCGACCTGTCAGAGCCATCACAGTGATTGACTGCCCCGGCAGATGTGCTGCTATAACAGGTAACTTGATCATCCAGACCCATCTGTCTCGGAGTCCTCTTCAATTCACACTTTGAAAAATATTAGAGTCTGGGAGGGGTTGGATTCTTTGTTAGAATTTTTTTTTTTAAGTAGGCTATCTGTATTTCACAAAAGGTTATCGTCCAGTGAGTGAATGGAAATACATAGTATTTGTGCTCTTCAGTGAGGTGAGCTGCTTCCAGGACATATTACTGTAACATTTTAAGCGGGCCAATTAAATCTGGGAGAATTTGCAAACCTGATTTCCAAAACACAATCTAAAGTTAAGGACCAATTTTAAAGAACAACCATGATGATAACAGAATGATGTTTCAAAGATAACAGTTTTTGTGTGAGTGAGACAGATGGGCTGTTGGTGCGTAGAGAGAAAGGAGGGGAACCTCGTGCAATGGGAGTAACTCTATGTCTTCCCCTCAGTGCCCACCGCCTGGCAAATGTTGTGACATCATTAAGCTGAATTGCTGATTTCAGATAGGTCTGGGACAAGAATGGGCAGGAGTAACTCAAGCTTCATGCTGAAATGTAGTTAATTTACCAGTGTCACTATTTCTGATAATTACTTTTCACCAAAATATTTTGCTGTGCTTGTGTGCAGAGGATTTCATTCCATAAGTCAACACCCTAAGTGTGGAGCTGTTCAGGATCTATCAACAGCTTCTATTAAGAGAGAATATAATCTTGGTGAAGTCAATGTCTAACACCTTTCTATTTCTCAGTAAAGGCGATGGCCTACTCACCATCAAGGGATGAACACTGGCTGAGAATGAATGGTTTAACATCTAAGGGGAAGGAACATACTGAAGCAAGCAAAACAAGGTAACATGAATGACAACTGACAAAAAAGCCAAGTGAACTCAATTTTTTTCAGATGAGAAGAATAAAAATATTCTAAGTATGCAATGATACTTGTAGAACCTGAAGGGATAAATGAGCAGGAAGAAAGATTTACACAAAGGTATTCATTTCTTAACAGAACTCCTTTACAGTTTTTGTTTTTGTAGACTATCACATGATCCTGCAATTTGCCTTGGAATTAGAATATGTCAATAATCATAGTACTTCTCCAAATCAAAATAAGCAAATAATAAATAAATCCCCCCCCAAAAAAATTCTTGGTTAAGACGTCTTGATTATGTTCTGGTGATGAGTGGACACTTTTATCTACTGGCCAGGTTGCATGATTTTATTTAAAATGCTTCATGGAATTGATCACATTTTTCCCTTTGGATGAGAAACATAAAATATATATTTTATTATTTTAAATTAACAATAACTATCTTCCCCTACCTTACTTTGGCCGGAGGGAGGTTCAATTGGCTATTAATATTGTTTGAAAAGGCAATGGGTAGCAAGCAGTTGCTTGGTTTGATAAAGCTATTGCAGGCTTCAAAGAGTTATTTAACACACACATCTTTGGCTGATTAATTCAGTTAACAGTGCTCACTCTTCTCTTCCATTCCTCACTTTCAACCCAAAGTGAAAAAAAGTCATATTTGAAACACAAATCTGTCCAAAATTTAATATGAGCTGAGAACGTGATGGCACAATTTTTAAAAATATCAACAATGTCCTGACAGAAATTATATTTAAGAGAGTTTACCAGATTTATAATAAAAAAGTTAAATAAAGGGGAAGGGACCACTACTTTGGTAGTGTTTGTCACTGCATATTTTGCGATTATTTGCTCTGAAGTCCTTTTACATAAAATGGCATTTTCAAGCCATGGAGATCTTTAGTACTTGCGTGCCATGGAATCAGATCTGTAAGTATTCCTGATATGGAAGGAGAGATTCTTTTTTAAACGCTTGCATTTTCGTCTACTTCACATCATATAACTCACATTCTTAAAAAACAACTGAAGATTTTTTTCTATATCCATGTGGTTCCTGCTTTCTAAATTCTGTTGCTTGTTTTCTCCTTGTAGTTCTAAATGTTGCTTTAACATCTTTAGGTGTGATATAGATAGATTTAGAGTGATGTAGTTAGCAAGTCTCAAGCTGCAGATTTTAAATATATTTGAAAACCTTCTTCTGAAGGAAAACAAGACACTCTTATGGGAAAGTTGCACTTTATATGGGAGGCATCTCTCGCAACTCTTCTTTCCAAAGATGCTGAATGTACTATGACTATTATTAACACGTGTATGTAATTAATCCTCTATTGCACAAGCTTCTCCACATACAGTTAATCAAAGCTTGTTTATCCATTGAACGGCATAAATACTACATTTTTTAAAAGAGGGACTAGGGTCTATTTACCAAATCAACTTCAGCTGACTATTTGAGAAAGTGTCCCTTTACATAGGTTTATGCCATGTGACGTGTTGATCTCCTGGGCACAATTTGCCTCTCTGTGTTCTACCATATAACTACAGTCCTGCATTCATCTCAACGCTGCTCTTGTAACATTTTTTTCAACTAATTATATCCATAGAAAGAGTTCAATATAAATATGGTTTTTAGAGTTTATAACAAGACAAGTGGCTTCCAGTAATTTTTTAAGTTCAAATTCTGTCTATTCAATTACTGTTAGCAAGCACTCCACCTACTGGCTTATGTGATACCAAGCAAGCAGACCATGATAAGCAGGAATCAGCAAGAGTAACACTCTCAGCTCTGCTGGTATGAAAAGGAACTCAACTTCCGGGCTATCAGCCAGGATCAAGCATGACTCTGACTTCCTGATCACCAGAGGCAGGGCGATTCACAGTATTGTCTTAACCAAGTGACAACCTTTCTGTTAAGATTCCCAAGAGCAGTGTGGTGTGTGAGGATAGGTTGGCTCACTGAGGGGTGGACTTTTTCAACTGTAACAAAGGGGCCAAATCACATTTCAAAACCTCAAAATTCCTTTTATGCATGTTTAGAGCAAATATGTACACAAGCACAGGTATAAAAAGTGTTAATTTGTCCAAAAAAAAAAAGTTCTCAAAGAAAAACAGGATATTTAATTTTGAAATGAGTTAGGATTATAGACATTGCATATGAGTATTTTTTGTCCGCCAATATGTCAATGTCATATTGCAGTATCAAAGGGAAAATAAATGCTTGAAAAATTCCTTTAACCATTGCCCCCACCTCATGGACTTTTTAGCTTAGTGTTCTTAATAGTGAATAATTACATGGCAGGGATAGATTAGCATTAGGCATTATAGTGAAATCAAGAGAAATTGAACCAGCTCCATTCCACAGTGTCAACGTAAGATATAAATCATAACCTTCTATCTACCCCACCCATCACTATCTATTTTGTCATGCCTCTTTAAAGACAGATCACTATGCAATTACTGCCACTGTGTCCATATTGTGGCATGTGTGAATGTGGCAATAAACAATGTAGCAATTAATGTGAAGTAATACAAGAGCAAAGTGAGGGGCATGGGCTAGACAGAGGTGGGACAGCAGGAACATTGAAAATAACCTTAACAGGCTGTGGATATGGAAAAGCTTTTCCTAATATTGTTTCAGGGTGTTACTGTGAGTAGAGCTGGAAAAAGAAATGATGAAGGGAGAATGTCTACGTATATAAAAGGTTTTGTCAGGTCAACTGTATTTTACTGCCAACTTCACTTCTTCAGGACTGATGAAGAATCAATAACATGGGGAGGTCTTTTGACTCCAGAAAACCGTGCAATTTGCAGCTAAGCCAGGATACAATATGGCACTAAGTAACAGAACCTATTCTGGGTGGATGCATACTTGTGCACTGATACTGGAATAGTTTTATAACCGCTCTGGTAAGAGCCCCGTAAACTGCATCCCAGATGCATGCATTTCTCTTTTGGCTTTGCAAAGGAAGTGTTCACAGTTAAGGGAGGAAATCAGTTCCATTAAGCGTTTACACTGCAAAACAGAGATTGAGGAATCTTAGCACATGACGACACAACAAAATTCACCTGACCTTTCCAAGCGAAGGAAAACAAGACAGAAGGTCCTCCCAAGAGGCTGTATCGTATATATGTTCGGAGGCTGTGCTGCCCATATGTTCAATAGGACTGTTGAATCTCAAAGTTATAATAATTTGCAACGAGGTGCCAGAACCAATTATTAAATATCAGATGATCCAACAGAGATGAAATAAAAATATACAGGGTCGATTTTTTACTGGCTTTGACTATTATAAAGCATTTAAAGTACTTTGAATTTACAGTGTAACTTGAGGGTTGTATTAACGACTTCCTTATGCTAGAATTTTGTTCCCAGCCGAATATTATAAGCAAAATGCAGATGGCATACTTTCCTGAGGACAAAGGGAGTCTTGGCCTTATCCTTTCTTTTTGATTTGTATGTCAACTCAGGAAAAGGAGATATGCTATTATGATTTCTTCCGCTAATGCAAACCTTTATTCAAAAGCGCAAATGACAGCCAAAAGTACAACTCAAGTGAGAAAAAAGGTAGTGTGTGATAGTACCGCAGAATGATACAGTCTCAGCCAAATCGCTGCCGAGAGTGTGGAGAAAATGAGCCTCCTCGTCTTCAGTATAGACAGTCCTAACTCCCTTACCATGACACCTCTGGACCACGGAGGAGTGAATGTTTTAAATACTGGGTCTCATCTCAAAATCAAGAGCAGTTCTTTCCCCCCGATTGCTTAGATTCTGCCCTCTGTGAAATCAAGGAGATGTGGATTGCTGGTTTCCCTCCAGCAAAGCAAGACTTTCAGAAGACCAGGGGTTCTTTCTTCTGCTACTATTTCAAAAGTAGTAGTGAGGATTCCAGTCAAGCCCTCAGAATCAAAACAAGATTGTCTACCTTAGTAATTGGTTACTGAAACAAAACCATCTCTGAAGGGATTTTCTTGAGAATCAAGTTGAAAGGCAAGCTCCTCTATTTTTGTGGGGAACAGAATGTTTATGGTCTCCTCTCCGATCTGAGCACCGTGGATCTGCTGAGTCCTCTGTGATCTCTTTGGGAAATGAGAGACTGTCTTCCCTCGGTCACTGGCGCACGGCAAGCACAGGACCATGTTTGTCTATGTATGTTTATAGCACCTGTCAGTTGATACACGAGAAACAAGAAGAGTAATGTAAACTGATCCCCCCTTTGGCTGAATATTTAATGCCGTCCACCAGGAAGAAAAGCACAAACATTCTACTTTTCTAATGTGTGTCTTCCATGCCCTCTTCTAATATTCTCTGGGGAGAGGTGGGTTTCGAGCTCGATCAGAGCAAGTACCCATTTACTTCAACATCTTCACTTTCTTGTCTCAGCTTCCTTCCTGTCTCCCAAAATGAAATTTATTTTATTTTAGCCACCTCTGAGCAGACTTGTGTGTATATATTTCCAGAGAAATTGGATTGTCCATATGGATTTTTTAAATCAGCTTTCAGATCAAGTTCAGGAATATGTAAACTATTGTGTTGTTGGACGAGGCAGGAGTGGAACATATCGCTCAGATGAAGAACACCCAATACTATAAAGTGATCTTTAAACGAGAAACCAAGAGTGCAAGTCAATTAAAGTGGCCAATAATGGGAAAACAAGTGCCCATTCCAAGAGCAATTGTAAGACATTGAACCCAAGCAAAGTTGCATCATACATTTATATTAAATTGAGGCTATAGTCACACTTACTGTGGTTTGAAATGTGAACCAATATTTTCTCTCTTTGGTTTCCTTGCTGTAAATCTCTTAATGTGCATAATATGTAATTCATAATATCATATGACTGTTTTAAGTTTGAAATTCACTGTCTCCAAAGTTATAACTAATTGAAATCAATAAATGCCCATTAAACTTCTATGGTCTCTTCATAAAACTGTATCTGACCTGAGATTAATGTAACACGACCCTAGGGTCCCTAAAACTCTTGATTCTTTGTATTTTAACCTTATTTACAACATAGCATATCCAATTTTAAAAAGCACTATCATTTAGTACAATATAACGTATTAGCTTTCAAAGATGTATTCAATTCTATTTAAAGCTTAGACCTGCTGTTTTTCAATAATCTTTATAACAGGGGAGAGAAAAAAGATTAAGGTTCTAGTAACCAAAAAAAAAAATGTCAATTATGCCCCCTCAAATCCTTTCTGAAAGACATGTGAAATGATATTAGTAACCTTAAAATAGTTTGCAGAAAATCTGAAAACATGGGAGAGGAAAAGAGAACTTCCTTAAATCTAAAAGACATAATAGGGTTGGTGAAAAAGATTTCTATCTGCTTTCCAAATGGAGGACTGCACACTAAGTGGGAAGATAATATCACATACCAACAAGAAAAGAAAAGGAAAAAAAGCACAGGAGAAAAACAAGAGAAAATGTCTTAAAACTCTCTGCTGAACAATTGCACTAATGTCATTGGGGAAATGTTATCCTCTAAAGTGACAGCTTGAAAACTGCAACATGTCTATATGTTAATTTCCTGATATCTAATTGTATTCTGGTTTTGCTCTGGGCCACTCTGAAGGGTATGACTTCCTTTCAAGCTGTCAGTCTCATTTCTCCTGACAGGTAATCCCCTATGAATGACAAGATTTATAGGTATGAAAAGGGTTAGGATAAAACACTATAGGGTGTCATCTAGTTCTGCCGTTTCATGCTATTGTTCTTTATTAACATTAATATTCAGTACTTGCCCCATTATAGCACAGTGCTGAGCAGTATATCATCTGCTTTCAGTATATTATTTCATTAAATTCTCTCAAAAACCTTGCAAAATATGTTTTCTTCCCATTTCTTACACGAGGTAGTGAAGACATAGGAAGGCTAGATAAGTTTCCCTAGGTCATGACCAAGTAATGGCATAGAGATTCTCACACAAATATGTCTCATTTCCAAGTTAATGGTCAAAAGTCTACTCTGATCCTTCTTGTAAATTCCAGTCCTTGAGAATTAACCATGTGGTGTTGAAATTGGAAACATACGCTGAAAAGCAGACACATGATTTACTTCCCACCAATGGAAGTCAAGTCACAATAAGACAAATTTTCAGTTTTGAGGATAAAATAAATTAGTATCAGTGCAGCACAGGACACATAAATGCTATTCAAAAGTTTTAGATACTATTGTTGTTATTTTATTTTATTTTTTAGCGAAGCCTAAGCAAAATGATATGGGCTTCAACTTACATAGTACATAAAATGAAACCAGCTCAAGAGAAAGATACAATGACCAGACAGGCAGTGGGAAAAAGTTTAATGATGTTCCCAGAGCAATTCTTTTCATTTTATCTTTCACACTTTTCTCTTTGAACTCAAGAGGACCATGTGATCATGTGATGTGATTCCACCTGGATAGGTTGATTGTGTAGTTAGGAAGACAGAAAGCCATACCTCATTTTTACTTCTACCAAAAGCACCCTCACAGACAGAAGTTGAAGTGTCATCTTTTTAATAATTCATTAAATTCAAGAACTGCAGGTAATAAGTATTTATAACCTGCCGAAGTTGTCTTTAGCAGAGAATAAGTGCTCTCTGCTTTTATGCTTTATTTTAAATTAGCAATCAAGAAATTATCTAATTCTACTCTCCCCTGTTTGTTTCCCATCACTACCATCAAGAATGTGTGTGTTTCTTTGGCCAGTGTGGCTCAGTAGTAGCGCATTGGCCCATGCACCAAAGGGTCTTGGATTCAATTCCCAGTCAAAGTCATGTACTTGGGTTTTGGGTTGGCTCCCCGGCCTTGGTCAGGTGCAGGTGGGAGGCAACCAATCAATGTATGGTCTCTCTCACATCAATGTTTCTCTCTCTCCTCCCTTTCTCCCTCGCTTCCTTCCATTCTCTGAAAAGCAATGGAAAAAAATATCCTCAGGTGAGGATTAACAATAAAAAAAAGAAAAAAATGTATGTAATATGTTTCTTTTAAATGAAACCTATGGCAAAATACTTGTTTAAAATAATAGTAGAAACAAATGCCTCCCTTGGGTAAAGCAAAAGTGAGTTGTTTCTGTATTTTGGCGAATGGGAAATTGGATCCTGAGTTTAACAAGTAATGTAGAAACATAAAATTTTATAATAAATGATATAGAATGATATCTAGTAAGGCAGGAAGGAGATGAGATGACTGTTTCAATTAACGTTCACTTTTATAAATTCTCTGATTTTTTTAACATTTATTTGGCTCCTTAACATTTAACACTTGGTCAGGAACACTGAAACCACCCCTAATTATCCTCATTTTGGAGGAATAGGGTCTGCATTTCTTCTGGTTTTCTTAGAAATGTTATGAAAAGTGGAATTTTGATATCCTTAATCAAAAGTAGAGTAGACACATAGTTATGAAAACATGAATTTTAAGTGATGGAATGTTTCCAGGCTGCAGAGGATAAGCTGGTTTACCACTGCCCTATAGAAGTTATCCCCCTTATGCTACCCAGTCAGAGGAGAGTACAGACACGTTGAATGAGACACCTTATCATACTGGAGGTCCTTGCAGATCACTTGAAGTAACAGAGACTTAATTCACCTTATATTTGATTAAGAGATTTCTACAATATAGGTAAACAGATATTTTTCTTTTTTTTAATATATTTTATTGATTTTCTACAGAGAGGAAGGGATAGGGATAGAGAGTTAGAAACATCGATGAGAGAGAAACATCGATCAGCTGCCTCCTGCACACTCCCCACTGGGTATGTGCCCGCAACCAAGGTACATGCCCCTGACTGGAATCGAACCCGGGACCCTTGAGTCCGGAGGCCAATGCTCTATCCACTGAGCCAAACCGATTAGGGCCAGATATTTTTCAATATTATTTGATTCATAGAATTTTAGAAAATAGAATTTCAATTTCCCAAATGATTATAATGATATTTTTGAAATTAAGAGGTTTAGAAAGATTGTAGTCTAAATGATAAATGTTGCCCCTAATTGAACTGGGTAAACATTTATGACATGGAAAGTTTGACTTTGGAATTTCCAAAATTCAAACAAGAACCATCCTATCTAATAAAAAGGGAATATGCTAATTGATCTCACACCATCACAAAGATGGTGGTGGCCACAGCCAATAAGGAGGGGATATGCTAATTGGCTGTCCCACCCTCAAAGATGGCAGCACCCACAGCCAATAAGGAGCAAATATGCTAATTGACTGCCCTCCCTCAAAGATGGCAGTGCCCATAGCCAACAAGGAGGGAATATACTAATTGACCTCAAAGATGGCAGTGCCCACAGCCACAAGATGGCCAGCAGGGGAGGGCAGTTGGGAGCAATCAGGCCAGCAGGGGAGGGCAGTTAGGAGCAACCAGGCCTGCAGGGGAGGGAGGGCAGTTGTGGGGGACCAGGCCTGTAGGGGAGGACAATTGGGGGGAACCAGACTTGTAGGGGAGGGCAGTTGGGGCAATTGAGCCAGCAGGAGAGCAGTTAGGCATCGATCAGGCTGGCAGGGGAATGGTTAGGGGGTGATCAGGCTGGTAGGCTGAAGCAGTTAGGAGCAATCAGTCAGGCAGGCAGGCGAGCAGTGAGGGGGATGTCTGGCAGTCAGACATCCCTTGAGGGGTCCCAGATTGCAGAGGGGGCAGACTGGGCTGAGGGACACCCCCCCCCCCGCCCCAGTGCACAAATTTCGTGCACTGGGCCTCTAGTTTATTTCTATAAAGGATGAAATGAAGGCAAATGCTATATCACTATAATTCCTAGAAAATTCAAAACATCTCGTATTTTTGATAATATTTAAACTATTTCAGTCAGAAAATTATAGTAACCAAGAATTTTGTTTTTGATAAAATTTAAAATAGATTATTTTTCAAAAATGAAGATATTAAATTTTTTTCTCCAGTTCTCTTCCCCCCTCCCAACCAAAAAACATAAAGAAAAACCCCAATATAGCCAAGAGATAGTTAGCTTTTGGATTGTGGTCTGTGTTGTACTATCCAAAAGCTTTATGAGATTTGACTAGTGTAGATTTACCAATAAGCAAAATGATTTGTTTGGAAGTGAGAATTCAATTAATGGTCAATACATTAAAACATCATACTGACCTTGAAATACTCAGAAAATACTAACTATGGGGGCCAATGAACACAGATACTGTTCGTTTGGAAGACAAGTTCTTTTAACTCTGTGTATGCCCAAAGAGTACTGTTTAATTTCTTAAACCTTTATTAATTGAGGACACAAATTAGAATATGCAAAAAGTGAACTTTCATTTACTAACAACTGGTCTAATTGTTACATGGTTAAAAAGTAAAAAAAAAAAAACCAAATCAATATTTCATATCTATGTCTGTAAGTGGACCTGCTTATCTATATCTACATAGATGGTGTTTGGGATACCTGGAAATAGTTTTAGGTGCTTGACTTTTCTGTGTTGCCAGTAACCAGTTGGACTAGTAGTAATTCAATCGAGAATATTTTTGAAATAGGGTAAATAGTTGAATTTAAAAAGTAGCAGAACAGGATAGTTATTACAATTTAGACCATACATATTTTATGATTTTAAAATTCATTTGGTTTGAAAGGTATGTCTAGTATTTCTAAAAATAGGAAGACTTACAGTCTTTTAAGGAGATATTGCATTATATAAATATTTTGGTTAACTTCACATTGACTAATTAATAAATTACATTAATTTAGAGAAAAAAATGAATTACCTCTTATGCCTTATATTCAAGACCATAGATCAGGGGTGGGCAAACTTTTTGACTCGAGGGCCACAATGGGTTCTTAAACTGGACTAGAGGGCCGGAACCAAAGCATGGATGGAGTGTTTGTGTGAACTAATATAAATTCAAAGTAAACATCATTACATAATGATTTTTTTTTTTTAGTTTTATTCATTTCAAACAGGCCGGATCCAGCCTGTGGGCCGTAGTTTGCCCACGGCTGCCATAGATGCTCATATATTATGAGAACACATAAATATGTCTGAACACCCACTGATACCTAGCTTGGTACTTAGTTGGCTTTCAATGTACATTTACTAAATTGATAAAGGCACATAATTTTATAGCTAAATGTATACTTTTTAACTTTAATAGTCTCACACATCCTATCTAATAAAGAAGTAATATGCAAACTGACCATCACTCCAATATACAAGATGGCCACCACAAGATGGCGGGCAGGAGAGGACAGTTGTGGGCAAACGGGCCGCCAAGGGAGGGCAGTTGGGAGGGACCAGCCCTGAAAGGGAGGGCAGTTAGGGGCAACCAAGCTGGCAGGGGAAGGCAGTTAGGGGTGACCAGACCAGCAGGGGAGGGCAGTTGGGGCAGGGAAGGCCTTCAGGGGAGGGCAGTTAGGGGTGACCAGGCTGGCAAGGGAGGGAAGTTAGGGGTGACTGGGCCAGCAGGGGAGGGAAATTAGGGGCAATCAGGCTGGCAGTGGAGCAGTCAATCAGGCTGGCAAGGGAGGGGTTAGGGGGTGATCAGGCTGGCAGGCAGAAGCGGTTAGGGGCAATCAGGCAGGCAGGCAGGCGAGCGATTCAGAGCCAGCAGACCTGGATTGTGAGAGGGATGTCCAACTGCCACTGGGACCGGGACTAAACGGGCAGTTGGACATCCCTTGAGGGGTCCCAGATTGGAAAGGATGCAGACTGGGCTGACAGGCACCTCCCCCCCCCACCCCCCCGCTTGAATTTTGTGCACCGAGCCTCTAGTAGTTAAATAATTATGATCCACTAGAACATAAAGAATGACTATAATGATTTCTCACTTCTAACAATTTATTGAGAAAATGATATGATATGATATGGGCCTTTATTCAGAGAGCCAGTATGCCATTGCACTAAAAAAGAAAAATGTGTTCTTATTCCCTATTCCTTACTCTAAACCTTGTGAGAGGCTCCAGCAGTTCCATTGGCCTTGCTGTTAATACAGGTTACATAAAAGGTAACCAGTGTATTTTAACTACAAAGACTGGGTTCCCTGAAAAAAATCAATAGAAAATATCATTTTCAATGCCATTTAATTTACAAGACTTGACTATCCAACTATTCTACAGTTTTGTGTTGTTTTTATTCAATGGATTGAATGCTATGTTTTGTCTTCAACAGATGTGACTTTGAGTGCTCTGGAAAACAATTTATGCATTTGGCCTAAAATTGTAAATGAACCATCTAGTGATTTGCCCAGTATAAGCAGACATTTTTAAAAGTGGTATTGAAAGCAAGAAAAATTACTTAAAGGATCAGTTACATCTAAAATGATGAAATCAATAATAATATTTTCTCTGGGATTCTTTCTTTCTGATAAGCAAAATCTTTGCTTAAAAGCTGCATTAAAATTTAATCACAATCTGTGTGATTTAGCGATTGATAATTTCTGGACAGCTGTCTTCCGCTTTGTTTAAGTCTTGTGTTCCTTCTGTTTAAGTTATGCCTTTTAATAGCTGGATTCAGTACATTTGCTTTTAAAATACATTATTAAAATATGGTCATATTTTATCATCTTCCAACAGTGGCTTATGGTTTATATCTTTAAAACACTGTTAAAACTGGGGTGAAAACCTCATGGGAGGTGAAACTACTAGAAACTTATATTAGTTCTAACAGTCTGTTTTGACCTTAATTTATTTTTTTTCAAATTCTATGTGAGTAGGTGACAACTTGTGCTAATGATCTTAACATAAGTGCTTTAGCTTTAGACTGTAAACTGGAATCAACTCTAATTCATCTTTGTTTACCTGTCTCATGTTATTTTGTCTGCCACATATTGAATAATGAAACTATATGTGTTCAGTGATTTAATAATTCTTAAAGGTATTTTTATATATTTTTAAAAATATCTTAAATTAGTGTGAATAACTATCTCAGCTGTGGCAATTGAATATATATGTGTACATTCAATATTTAAAGGGATAGATGACCACTTTTTAAGTATCAGCACTTAATCATTAAGCACAGATTATATAACAGCCAGTTCAGCAAGTATTGCTATTCCATAGTTCCTCTAACTGTGTGTTTCAAAGGAAGAGAATAAAGAAAGATTATCTTTCAAAGTATTTCCTCTGATTATGTCCTTACTCTCTAATCACCTAATAGGACAGACTGAACTTAAAGTGATAATGCCATATTTATTATAGGATGACTATTTTAAAGAATCAATATGTTTGATGTTAGGCTATGCATTTCAGTTTTAAAGGCAAAATAGCTGACATAGTGGTCATATTATAATGCCTTGTGGTAAAAAAAGTTTTTATTATATTATTATAATATACTCATCTAAATCAATAAGATTAACTGTATATGTCAGCATTAGGACCAATAAAATTTGAACCCATTTAACAGCATAATTTATGTGCTGATATTTACTGTTATCTTTTCATCAGCTGTTAATTAATTAAATAATTCCGTTGAAACTAATAAATACCAATTAGATAAACACATTGCCAAAACATAATTTAAAAGAAGCAGATTGAAGTGGCTTGGGAATATAAGTAGCCATATAGTATGTCAATTAAAAGAAAAATTGAAATATTCCAAATATGTCCACAATATGTCCAAATATGTCTGCAATATGTCCAAATATATGTACAATATTGCAAAATTTAAGGTAGTGCATATAGAAGATGTAACATGGACCTTTAGAGTAGTTATCTGAAAATAAAAGATGATCAGTGAATTAATTATCAGTCAACTTGAAAGTATAATTTATATGAAATTTAATCTGTAAGTCAAAACATGTTCTTTTGGTAACATAATTTTGATATGAATGAATTATGTAAGACAGGTAAGATATTCAACCATAAGTGGGTACCTGACTTCCTTAAATGAGGTTGTTTCCTGGGTGCTGTGGGACATGGAAGAAAGTATTTCTTAAAATGCTATGGCAAGGCCATGTGCACAATATGTGTCATTTTAAATATTGCATCATACAATTTAAGCATGTATATTAGAAAGCATACAGCAAGTGAAAATTTATTTCTCCTGAAAGCATAATCTACATTAGTTACTAGTGTCAGGGGTTGTTATTATCTTTATTTTCTCATCAGATTTTTTGTGTGTTCTGTATTCCAGTATTTTATGTTTAAATCTCAGGAACTAAAATTGCTTTTACAAAATAACCCCAGAAAATCATAAAATCTGCAAATCCTTCCAGGAAATTAATCTGAAGTAAAATCATTTGAACATGCTTTTTCCCACAGTAATTTTCAAAAGCATTTTTTTCTAAGATCAAATTTTGACACTATCCTTTTTTTTTTTTTTTTCCCACAGTATGATGTGACTCCTCCTATTATTAAACCCTATGGCTTAAAAAAGCTTTTTTATTTTACTTCCTCCAACATATTCAGTTACTTTTTTAAAAAGGTGAATATATTAGCATTTCATAAAATGTTAAAGTGACAAAGAGTTAAACTAGGAATTTTAGATGAATACACTAGCTGTTCGCCATTCTGACAGCAAAAGCCAAGCTAGTGCTTTAAAAAAAATGCAAGTTTGAAAAATGCAAATGGTGTTATCCAAATATGCAGCCATATGTCCATAATACACACATTTTTAAGAAAAAAATTGTAAAGATTTCTATCGCAGAATTGTATCTCAAAATGGTGGGGTCTTGTTTTTTATATTTGTTCCCAAAAAGATGGAAGACATTGAAATGATATTTCAAAATAATAGCTGGAAAATTCATTATTTTTAGTTTGGCTTTATGTTTTAATATTCAATTTTGAGAAGGTACTCTAACAATCTATAACATTGTCAGCAAAATTGTCTAAAATATCCAGATTTAATCATAAAATGTTTTATTCAGACAAAGTTTAAAATATAATCTCTCTGAACAAGTTAATAGTCCTTGCAATTCAAACTCCATGAGACAAGGAAAAATATAATTAGTTTGAATAATGTTAAGCTGTGAAATTTGGATAACCTTTAAGCAACTTTGCTCTGTTGATCACAGCATCAATAACAATAGGAGAGGGGGAGCCAAATCCGAGTGGTAAAACCTCCAACAGGAAAATATCAATTAATCTTTTTCAATAGAGAGTTGAAGTATGGGTAATCCTCTCATTAAATAGTTTGAACCTTTTTCCAAGTAAACAAAGGAGGGATAATGAGTGATGTGGTCTGTCTTGTTTACATGGAGAATCTTCAAGAGGCTTAGGCATAACCTCTCAACACAGAGGTCTTCTTAGCCATTGGTCACTAATTACCCTCTTAAAGGTATTTGTATAAGCTAAGAGACTGTTTTCAAACTCAACATGAGAATACCATTTAAGTGCCAATATTTTATACTTAAGCCAATATATTCAGCGGTGTCAAAATGTATGGGATCCAAAAAACAAAAACAAAAAACAAAACAAACACACACACACACACACACACACACACACACACACACACCAACAAACAAACAAAAACCCTTCAAAAAACCCCAAAAACAAACAAACAAAATTTCCAATGTGTATTTGAATACATGTTTATTATCTTACTTTTTTGGGGGGGGGGTCAAAAACATCAACAACATTATTTGTAATTGCTAGAGATAGGGTATAACTCTTGATTGAACTATTCTAGCACCCTCAGACCTCTGATTGTTGTGAAAATTCTGGATTGGAAGGGAGAAGAGAGGACTGGAATTAACATCTGTTGTGTCATCTGCCAACCAGTTTGTCCTTGATATTTAGCAATTTGAAAGTAAATACCTTCTTTCGTCCACTTGTCACCATGCAAGTGTCATTTAAAAACCACTTGATCCTTTCAAATTTATCTATAATACAAACACCACTAGTTGTTAATTATTTCTACAAAAAAATGTTAATACATCAGGTGTACGTCCATGGTGGACCTAAAGGAAGATAATTTTGCCATGATCTTTAATCAAGGCCCACATTTCTTACCATGCTTATTCATAATATCGATATCCCAGTGAGTTTATATGTGACTGAATATATATGTATGAAATGAAAATCAGTAACCTTAGTGTCTGCAACATTTTTGTAATTTCTAAAGCACAGTCTGTATAAGAAGCTAGAATTACTAAATTCATCAGTACAAAAACCTTCTATCAAGAGGTGATTAAATTATAAATAAGGGACAAAAGAAATGAAATTCATAAAAAATTCTAATGCTAATAAAATGATTTTTATTTTTTTGCTAACAACTCTTCAACAATTCACATTGACAGTACTATGTTGGTGCTCTCTCTGGATTCTACACTGTTGATTAAACCATGAAAAGTGGATAAGTTTTACATGAAGAGGTTGGTACAAAAATAAAATTTTACATTTTTCACATCTATGTATATAGACTACTGCGGTCTTTATATCTTAAAACTTTATCATTAATTTTGAAATAAAATTTTATTTCTAATATATTATAACAAGTAAACCATGAGGACATACAATAAACATAGTTAGGGATTCTTACAAATGTCTGATACTATTGAGGCTAATACTTAGAGATGGAGTAATTTAGAAGAAAATGGAAGGAAGTCTATGGCTTTGTCAGTAGTGTCCAGTGTTTTAGAAACATCTCGTCTTGGAAACACCATTGGATTTTAGCATCAGAAATTTGTTTTTAATTCCATTTGAATGTTTTATGTGCCATATAAAGTTAACAAACACTGAAAACATATACCTAATTATGTAATCATTGACATGTTGTTTAATTGCAGTTTCTTTATCTATAAAATAGAGGGATTTTATTAAACTATCCCTAAGAACCAGTTCAGCTCTATAATCTATGAATATAGTACAAATGTTAACATGGAAGAATCATGATTTTACTTATTCTTATTTATTTTAATGTATCCCAATAATTTATTCATGGTATACTGATGAAAAGTTTGTGTTATTCTAACAATAGGTTAGAAAAATAAGTAAACATGTGTGGATATATAATATAATATATAAACATACATATTTACACAAGACAAGTAAATATAGGTGAATAAATGCATAACATACTTTTTGAATTGATAATATAGTAATTGTGGGAAAAACAGAAGTGATTTTTTAATGAAACAGACACAGTAAATATTTTTCCCTTTTAACAATATGGTTAGTAGTTGAGAAGAGAAAAATCTTGATATGCAAATTGACCGAATGGTGGAGTGACCAGTTGCTATGACGCATACTGACCACCAGGGGGAAAACACTTATTGCAGGAGCTTCCCCTGGTGGTCAGTGTGCTCCCACAGGGGGAGCATCGCTCAGCCAGAAGCCAGGCTCATGGCTGGCTAGTGCAGCAGTGGTGGTGGGAGCCTCTCCCACCTCCATGGCTGTCGAACATTCCCCGAGGGCTCCCGGCTGCAAGAGGGAACAGGCTGGGCATGAATTTTTGTGCACTAGGCCTCTAGTTGATTTATAATGACACCAAAAGCTTGTTGTGTGTAGGAAGCAGTCAAAGTTTACTTTTGTTATGCTTTTAGTGGTTGATGAAATTCAACAGCATCTAAACACAAAAAACAATGTACTTATTAAAATCACACACAAAATAGTCTTCTGCCCTTATGCTTGTTTATTTTTCCAAGTTTCTGTTTGTTAGAGGCTGTCTAATATTAGAAAATTAATTTAGAGATGCATTTACGCCTCCACAGTCACTATTTGATTTCCAGATTCTTGTGGAATAGCTCATTGTTGGTTAAATGAGAGGTGTGTTGGCCAATTAGCATACAGTTGAGTTTAGCTGATTTACATATTTCTGTAACTATTACTGAAGCTATTTTCTATGTCACTCAAAACATTGTTGTTTGGTTACATTTTATAAGTTGTAGCAATGGTTATAATTAAGAAACATAAAATAAATGTATTATATAACCCATATCAATAAAGCCTACTTTTTTAAATTGAATTTTATTTTAAGTATTTGTATTTCTTAAAAACTTATGTGAATTCAAGAATATCAGTAACTTTGCCTATCTTCTTTTAGTGTACATTCCAGAATGAAATATTTTTCATATAAAGCAGAGAAGGTACACAGTATATTTGTTACATGAAAGAATAAATATGAGTTTTCATGGATATTCTTTTATAATTATTAGCATGACCTGAGTATTAAGCAGGGCATTTTTATCTTCTTATTTAAATACAAAAGGCAGCTACATGACCTTCAGAAGAATCTTCTGGTCCTAGCCAAGTCCCCTTTCCCCCTGACATTCTTAAATACAATATTTTCACCTATAATCACACCCTATGACACAAAATTAAAAAATGATATGCCTATCCTGCTTACTTAAACTCATTTCTTAGAATAGAAAAACTACATTTTTCTGTATCATTTATTAGTAAGTATGATCTTATTGGAAAAGTGAATTGCACCATTTATTTTGGAACAATCCTTTTCAAAATATAGGAAGCATTTGTCAAAATAGCAGAAAATCGTTCATTAAACTGAATAAAATTATTACAAATTGTTTGCAACCATTACCATGCATGCACCCACAGACCACAGCTTAACTTAGACATTGGCCTACCTGAGTTGCCGTGAAGCAAGGGTGTCATATGACATGAAGAAAAGATGGAGGGTTAGTTTGTGCAAAGAAAGAAGCCCAGTAACTACCACAAGAGTATCAGCAGTAGCAGAGCACCAATTCTGGCCCTGATTTTACCATAATCTCTTACAAATATTTGAAAACAGTGTAGACCTTAGACTTGAGAATTACCTTAGCTTCATTATGCAAAGGAGGGAGATCCTAAAAACCCTGGATGTAATCCACTTAGGAAAACAACTCTATTCTACGGTCCTTAACTCTGCCTTTTTTACTGTGAGCGAGAAGACATTCAGAGTTTTCAGTCCCTACTCTCCTTGCTTTGAGTGAGGGGTAATGAAACACTTTAAGTAAGCAAAAGAAAGAAAAGTCACAAATGAATCATGTGGAATAAAATCTGTGCTTTCATCAAAACTTTCTGTGACTCATTGGTATTTTTTCTCTTTCACAATATACCATGGTAAAGTCACTGCCTTAGTCACTCAATCAAGAGAGAATTTTGCATTTGAGTTCATTTCTAAAAATGAAGTCATAAAATTTTTCCAAGTGAAAAATGATGCGCTATATTAGCTCAGTTTGCATACATTCCAAACAAGGCAGGGAAGAAACCTGATTTGTAACTGTTGATGTCACTGGAGATGTGTAAAATTCCTAAGCTTGTTTTCCATTCAAATTTGGTGAAAAACTACTTTCTTCAATTCTGTGAATTTCTAAACTTTTTGAATTTTTTTCTTACAAACATAACAGGTCATGCTTAGGGTCTGATTCGATAGTGTCATGATATGGAAAAGGCAATACAGTGTGGTAATGAGAATGTGTTAGCATTTGTAACATTCATATTTCTCCTTCCCCAAACTACATGTGTGTGTGTGTCCGTGTCTCTGTGTGTGTGTGTGTGTGTGTCTCTGTGTGTGTGTGTGTGAATTTATCTGTGTATTTGTAAATAGCAAGAACATTTAAATTTATCATTCAGCACCTTATAGTCCCCACTGATTTCTTTTAATTCAAGTTAGAAACTACAAACCTCAACATCATGAAATAGAAAATGTTGAAATTGTACATATATACACATAAAACAAAATAACAAATGTATATATATAAACATCTTGTGAGAGCTCAGAAAGAAAATTGGCACATTTTTCCATACCAGATTCTATTAAGAGTCAAAAAGCCTTTATGAGGCTAAATGAAACAATGATCAGAATAAAATAAGAATCAGTCTTTAAATCAAATACAATAGTCTCCTCGTATATCATTTTGATTTGGATTTCATAATCATAGGATCCCCATTGGTTTGTGGAAGAACGAAAGTATTTATTATAAGAAAATGTTTAGACTCTCTAAAATTGGATCCCCCACCCCAAATTATTCCTATGGCATTGTAAATGAAAGAGGAACACCTCATACCAAAAAAAAAAAATTACCCTACTCTCTGAATTTAAGTTTATAGACACTGTTGAACAGATACTGTTGGCATAT
Source organism: Myotis myotis (assembly GCF_014108235.1). NCBI lineage: Eukaryota > Metazoa > Chordata > Mammalia > Chiroptera > Vespertilionidae > Myotis > Myotis myotis. Next base: position 142,382,514 of record NW_023416313.1, on the reverse strand, counting down.
TTGGCTGAAAATATATGTTATCTTTATGTCGAATGGATGTCTTTTGGCATTTTGAAAAGTGAAAGCCTTAAATGTTGTCTCTAAATAGGCCACACTGCTTGATACAGTTTTAGTCAAATGGAATATTCAGAGTAGCTCTCTGCTGCTTAGCTCAGCTGGGAAACTTTCGGCATGGAGCCAAAGACCCTTGTGCTCAGAAGTTCATCCTGAAATGCCCATTGCTACTTTTAGGAAGTTCAGTGAATGCCACTTCTGGAATTTGATCTCAATAAAGAAAGATCATCTTTTCAAAGTTCAGGAGCGCCATCAATTTGACATTTGTCACATAGGAGGAAATGAAGAGTAGCACCAAGTCCTTTCTCCTTCTCTTCCCTCTCTATGTTTCTAAGTTCTTGCCCCGGTCTGTCTTCTTCTATACAAGATAAATGACCTTATTTTATCTCTCTAATCTCTCCAATAAGGGCGCTGAACCCAGCTTCTTGGGGTTAATTATCTGATCCTCTCTGGCCACCTTTCTGCTCAAACCTTTTGTGCTATTAGAATTCCCTCTGCTTGTTTTGTTACATGCCCATTAGGTGGGACCCTAACTGGGCAAATGTCAGGCAAACAAATAGCTAGTGACAGTGATATATATATCTCACTGTATATATATATATATATATATATATATATATATATATATATATATATATATAGTTTTTCCAGAGAGAAAGGGTCTTCATTTCAATCTCAGCCTAAATTGAGATTTACCGTACCCTCTAACAAAGCTCTTGGGAGATTTTGTTCAAAGCTTAACCAAATGATTTTCAAGGGATATATATATATATATATATAAAATCTCCAAGGTCTTAATTGATTTCCTAGGAGAATATTAGAAAATACGATCATATGTACACATGCATTTTTTTTGCATGAGACAGTGGTATTTAATATTTTTTTAAAAATGTGCAGACAACTAAGAGAAAGAGAAAAAATGAAATTTCATGGCAAAGGGATAATACCCTCTTATTTAGGTTATTAAATTTCCATACTCCCAACTATAGAGTACAGGGGAGCCATGAATGGTAGCTCAAAATATTTGAACTATGTATAGTTTACCTTGAAGAGATTTTTTATAAGATTTTAAAAAACTAATTAGTTAAAACGCACCAAGTCTTATATTTGGAAAAGTAGACATTTTAAAAATGAAGGATTGTCATACCTTAGCTATGTCAATTTCAGTAGAATTTCCTGAAAGGTCTAAGGTATTCAAATAGTCTTCAACACCACTGAGATCCCTACCCACTTCTTAGTCCTAAAATATATATATAAAGAAAATGAATTAAGTTGTAATAGTTGCTAGACTAGGTGAGTCTAACAATTTCTAGGTGAGTCAAAGAGTTCAGATTTACTCAGTGTAAAAATCCTAGGTTGATATTTAGCTTTATCTATACTGAATATCCAGCATTCGCCACTCTGGTTCTAACAAGCTATGCCTGCAGTCTTTCCCTTTCCCACCACAAAATCATCAGCAACCACTTAAAGAGTGAGGTTGTACAGATCTATAAGGGAAAGTAATCAGAGCCTGTTAGTGGTCATTTCTTCTAGGACACATAACAATGGAACTTTCAGCTTTTGGGCTTAGCCCAGGGGCATAATAATAATAATAGCAACTAAAATAATAATAAATATATAAAAAGAATAAACAACTACTTCTGATGTAACTTACATAGATACTTTCTGAGACAATATAAGCTTAAAGTATTTACACACAGAGGCATAAGGGTATAGGTAACTCAAATCAATGGTGCTCTAAAATGGTATTGATAACCTTTGTGGCTTTGCAATATGACAAAATAATACCCTATACTCCCAACATAAATTTTTCAGAGTGGGCTTAAGGGAAAAAGTATCAGGTTTGATAAAATTCAATCTCACAAGTAGAAATCAACTATCTTTCTTTTATAATTGGTTTTTATAGGAAACTATAAACTCCTTAATATACTAAAGACCAGGTGATGTTCTTAGCTTATATTAGGTACCAAGAACAGTAGGAGGTGGGGAACTAACTAAGAAGGTAGTATCTTCAGTAAGATTATAGCATTTGTAGGCGATAGAGAATTTCTAGAATCCAATGATTCAGGCAAATATTTTTGCTAAGATGTTTGATGTCAAGTTCTTTCTTTTGGGAGTGATATTTTTTAATGTCAACCTTTTATTATTCAAGGGAAAAGGAAACATAGAAAATAGATGAAGTACTATATACTTATCTAATGAAACACATCCTAAAAATGATAAGTAAGCATAATAGAGACATAATACAGATTTCCTATAGTTAAAAATTACTATCTATTTGCATATCCCAACATCCGTCTGTTAAAACAATATGTATCCACATACTTTTTGTTTCAAAAAGAACAGCAGGCAAAATAGCCATACAATTAAAATTCATGGATTTGAAGAAAATTATATATGATGAAGTTTATTTATGCTGAATAAATCTTAAATTTACTTTTTCTTTATTCAAAGTTTGAATATAGAACTGCTTCTCAGCTTTATACCAACTTTTGAATGAGTCATAAGAGGTAAAGCTATTGGTTGATAATAGAAAATATAATAACAGTATTCACATTTTGACATTTCTATTGCACCTTTCACCTTGAGAAAATTCAAGGCAATTAACCTGAAAGTCACTTCTATACTCTTAGGATTTGGAAGCCCCAATTGAACCCAGTTATCTTCTAAGTTATCTCCCAGAATAAGCAGATCATCTGCAACCCTATCAGCCTGTCAACCTACCTTGCTGGTATTTGCTGGCATTATTCAAAGGAAAATGCCAAAGGCATCTGAGGCCTAGTGAATGCATATGACCTTTTAAACAATGGTCAGTTTCATTAAAAAATAAGCAAAAATCCCCTTTGTGACAACAGGAATGGGCTTTGATGGCAGTATGCTAAATAAGTCAGACACAGTGAGACAAATACTGTATGTTCTCACTTACATGTGTAATCTAACAAAGCCCACTCATAGATTAGAATGGTGGTTGTGAGGAGATAGGGTATAGGTTAATAGGGAGGTATTGGTCAAAGAGTACAAATTTCTGGCTGTAAGATGTGTAAGTTCTGGGGTATCTAATGCATAACATGATGACTAATTAACAAAGCTGCATTATATACTTGAAAGTTGTTAAGAGAGTAAATCTCAAAGGTTACCATCATACACACACATGGTAATTATGTGAGGGGATGGACATGTTAACATATATTATGTGTATGGTAAGCATTTTACAATATATATGTCTATCAAATCATCATGCAGTATACCTTAAGCTTACATATTATATGTCAATAATACCTTGACAAACCTGGGAAAAATAAATAATGCTAGTTTAAATAAAATGTTGGCCAACTGGCCATAAAAACTAAGATCATTTTATACCTAGCAATGAATTATACAAATTCACTGAGTTTATACTTCAGGGCTAAGCTTGCCCAACCATTAAATAATTAATCTGTCAGCCAAAGAAAATAATACTATCTTGAAGTCTTATGGAGACTTCTTGTTATAGAACCCAAATTTCTGCCAAGCACAGGAAACACTTGGACAACATCTCTGTTGTATCATCTTCTGTCTTAATATCCCCAGTATTTGGTCAATTATAATTGTCAGGTGAATATTTAGTGTTGTCTATACCTTAAATCACTAGTTCCTTCTATTTGGTGGTGCAAAGACACGTAAAGTTGTTTCTTGCTATCTATGCTTTTATAATTGGTAAATAAAAAGATACAAACACAACATTAAAGGTACTATGTTAGAATATAGTATTGCAGCACAAAAGGAACACAGAGGAAGGGTGTGGCTGGTCTAACTGTGTACGAACATAACAGAAAAGACTTCATAAAATACTTGAATAAAACAATTAAGCCAAAAATCAAGTTATAACATTGTATTTATACTATTATCTCAATTAAATATGAAAAAAATAGAAAAATTAAAAATCCAATATATTAAATGTGATGGCTCAGCACAATGAGATGATGTGTGATTCTTTTTTTATTATTATTATTTTACGTAGTCAGGGGAGCATGTAAAACTTTTATGTTCCAGGGAAAAATTCTGATCACCAACAAAATGTATGGCCTCTAGAATAAAACACATGGAGTCTACTTGAGGAAGAAGAGAATTTCTTCATAGTCGCCCCACTCTTATTTTAATTAACTACTTCAGTATAAAGAATCTTTTCAAAAAATGAGGAGGTAAACAATACTAAATGGATCTATCCCAGAGACAAGCTTAACAATTCTGCTATCTCTACAAGAGTCAGATAACATTCACTGTGTCACAATTGAGTGTATATATCGCCTTCTAAAGCATAGCATGAAGGCACATGAAGCAGTATTTGCATTAACAAACTCTTTATGGAATAAATCTGAAAGACTTTTCTGAGTTGTCCTGAAAAAAAAAAAAAGGCAGCCTCCCACAGCTGGCTCCTCTATTTTTGGCATCTCCTATCCCTGTTTTCATGGCAGCTGAGAAATATTAATGTGAGAAAAGTGTCTTTTATTTTAGTCTTTAGAAAAGAACTCAACAGAAACCCTGCAACTTCAGCAGTAGAGGGTTAGAGTTCCAAGATCATACTGTGGAAGTGCATTACTGAACAACCTGCAGGAAAGAGAATGGTACATAAAATATATGTTCAACTTATATATGACTTCCCCTAAAGTGTATGCTGTTTATGTATGATGCTTAATAAACACATTTCACCAAAAGTCAATATATCCCCAATGAATAATTACATAAAATAGGTATGTAATCAATCTCATGCATAGAAAAGGCAATGTGGGGGGCAAAAGATTTCTTTATTCCACCATCAATCAACATAAACATATGTTTAACAGTTTTATTTGAAAATAGGAGAAACATTCAGCTTATTGACACTTTCTTCCCGAACCTTCTTGTTAAGCATATGTCCCTATAAAATCTATAAAATGAAATACATTAAATCATTATTCTTGAAAAAAAATTACAGGTCACATTTGATCCGCAAATTGGCTAAAAAAAAAAATACAGAATTGTAGTCATAGACTCAAACCACATTTGAGAGAAATGACAAATTTCTTCAATTTTATTGACTCAATCAGATCATATGGTGAGTCATTTCCAGACATATCGATAAACTCATTGATTCCTCTCATTCTTGTAGTCACTGGACTATAGAAAAAAGGATCAGTAGCCATTTGACCTTCATTGTGTATTAAACAAACACCAGATGGCAAGGATTCATTCAGGAAATCCATTCTTTCTTCTTCATAGTCATGTTCACACTGTTGCTTCCCACTGAGCCTTTATCTCTGTTTGTCATGGTGCCAGAGCTGCCTGCATAGCACCTTTCATGCATCACAGCTCTCAAATCTTGTCCCATTAGTTTCATTTTGTTTCCATCATAAATAATCTCCCACTTTCTCATACACTCTTTCATTATCTAATAATGGGCTGGGTCACTAGACAAAGGAGCCAAGTATTAAAGGGTTAGTGAGTACAGTTTGTCCACTTGGTTTCTGGCCAGTGCGTGAACTATTTATTAAACAAATTTATGCAACTATAAAAAGAGACCTAAAGTATGAAAACATCCCCATCCTACCAACAAATTTTCAGGAGCACAAGCAAGACATTAAAAAGTGAGAACATTTGAATCCCAAATTGGAAACTTTAAAACACTATACCATGAGTAACACAATTCAATCTAATTATCTCAAGAAACACACAAAAGCAAATACCCTATCCTCTGCAAAATTTCATCACAATTCCTCTCCTTGACCGTTCCCCACACTCATTTGGACACCAGCCAGCCATCTAGAAGTGTTGAAATGCTGCAAACATTTACAAGCCAAGTGACTCCTTTCTCAGAGTGTTATCCTGTGACTAAGTTTTACAGAGTCCAAGGAGGGAGACTTGTATTTTTGGAGAATGTTGTAAACAGACAAAATAAGAAAGCTGGACATCATGTACGATTTATCGCCAACACTGTGAAGTTGAGTACAAACAAGAGGCACCCCCGGGGTCTCGGCAGAGCGGTTCTTCAGTGTTCACAGGAAATTAAACGTTGAGCAAATAAAATATTCTAACAGCTAGAGTTAGACTCTTCCATTATTTAAGAAGTTAAGAAGTTTTGAATGCAGTGTGGAGGATGCTGTGAATATGTCAGCACGGAGTTCAATCATCCTGGCCTATTATTCCCACAGGCAGGCCAATTATCAGGGGATAATTGGACTGATAATGAGCATCCTGACTGGTCCCGAGGTCCTCTCAGGGTACAGCATCTCCTTTTTCATAAGGCTGTCCTCTTTTCCTAGAGATAGAATAACTTATAAATACGGACTTTAAAAGTGTAGTATTTTTTAGATAATTCAGTTTACATTGATTGAAAATAAGGTGTTGAGTGCCAAACGTTTTTCATGAAAAAGTAAGAATGCAAGCTATTTGGTAAGACACAGTAGAGGTAACACAATTATTTTTGTAATATATTCATATCACATGAAAGTATTTTAACTAGATTTAGAAATATAGAAAAGAAATAAAAAGACCTAATCATGATCTCATTTCCCATATAGAGCAAATTTAATAATTTGGGAGTTTGAAATGCATATTGAATGCAAAATCAGTTGTAGAAAGCAATTATTCTATTATTTACTTTTATATGTTGACAGTAAATTCATATTAAGCCCTGTCTATGCCAACATATTTAACTAAATGTCTCTGCTTGAAATGCTCTTTCCTGTCCTCTTAGATTAGACTAGTGGCCTGGTGCATGAAATTCGTGCATGGGGTGGGGGGAGGTGTCCCTCAGCCTGGCCTGCACCCTCTCCAATCTGGGACCCCTTGGGGGATGTCTGACTGCTGGCAGTCAGACATCCCTCTCGCAATCTGGGACTGCTGGCTCCTAATCACTCACCTGCCTGCCTGTCTGATCGCCCCTAACCACTCTGCCTATCAGCCTGATCACCCTGAACTGCCCCCCCCCCACTCCAGCCTGCTAGCCCCCAACTGCCCCTCTTCCGGCCTGCTCTCCCCCAACAGCACCCCCCTGCTGGCATTATAGCTCCCAACTACTGCCCCTGACAACCTGCTTGCCCCCAACTGCCCCCCACTGCTGGCCTGCTCACCCCCAACTGCCCCCCCACCCCCCGCTGGCCTGCTTGCCCCCTACTGCCTGCCCTGGCCTGCTTGGCCCCAGCTGACACCCCCCTGCTGGCCTGCTCACCCCCAACTGCTCCCCCCCGTCAGCCTGCTTGCCCTAACTGGCCTCTCTGCTGGCCTGCTCGCCCCCAACTTCCCCCACTGCCAGACTGATCACCCCCAACTGCCCTCCCCTCCTGGACTGATCGCCCCTAGCCCCATTCCTGGGTTGCTCCCACCCACTCTCTGGCTGGCTCCTTGGCTCTGGCTGGTGCCGCCATCTTTGTCGCATCAATTTGAATATTCCCTCCTTATTGGCTGTGGGCACCACCATCTTTATTGCAAAGTGATGGTTACTTTGCATATTACTCTTTTATTAGATAAGATAACTATTTATTCTTTCACCTAAGCTTAATTTTCATTTATTTAGACCAATTTTTCTCTGACTTCCCAAAGCTGAGTTTTTATTAGGCCTCTTCCTAATTGTTACCATCTTATGAGATTTTTTACATTAATGTTCATCTCTTCCAGACAACAGTGATCTCCATGAGAACAAAGTGATTCTTTTGCTTTGCATTATATTCTAAAATAGCATGTGGTACAAAATACTCAATAAGTAATCACTGAGTGAAAGCCTACATGAATGAATGTAAGCATTTTCTGTATAGCTCTAGATGGTGAGATCTGAAGAAGAGAACATGGTTTGTGTATTGCTATTCCAATAAAAATACATAGAGCTAAGGACAGTATCTTCTCTGATAATTCCATCGCCTTAGCAGTTTACACTTTTATTTCACCAGCTCACTAGCACTACCATGAAGAAAATAACAGAACTCTGAAGGAGTGACTATATGGTAAGGAAAAAGACAAATAGTTAGAGAAAAAGAAACTGCTTAAAGCTCCCAGTAGAAATTGTCAATAACTGTTTACCTTCTATGTTGTTTTCCTTTGAATGAAAGAAATATTTCTTCATAACTTTCAGGATGCCTCTGGTTGCATATAGAGCTCCTCAGATCAGAAAGTTTACAAATCTGAAAAATAAAAGTGCCTCATCATATACTGTTTGATTCCATTGACTACAAACCACAGGATGAAACATAAAACCTTGCCTCAAATGTCAGTTCAAATTTTCTTTAAACTGCTCAATTCCTAGCAACATATGCATTACGTGCCTTCTGCTTCGGTTCTGTCTCAATTGCTAATATCACCTGAAATCCACCTCCTTTTTAAAAGAAGTAAAAATTTATTATTGTCTTTTATTATATAAACTGTAAACCCAATTTAAGTCCATATGAAAATAAACTATGTTTTTTACCTTTACATATTATAGTTTTATGTTTTAAAATTATGAAAATTTAAATAATTTTGTTGACTTCTTTTTGCAGAATATTTCATTACATGACTCAGACATATCATTTCATTTTTTATTACTATAAACTTCATTTTAGAGCAATTTTCTATTCACAGCAATACTGAGCAGAAAATACAAAAAGTACCCACATGCTCCCCATACATGCACAACCTCCCCTCCTATCAATGGCCTGCACTATAATAGTGCATTTGTTACAACTGATGAATCTATACTGACACATCATTATCACTCAAAGTCCAAGGTTTACACTACAGTTCACTCAGGGTGTTGTACAACTATATGGATATTGACAAATATATAATGACATGTATATACCATTGAAGCATCATAATGAATAGTGTCATTGCCCTAAAAATCCTCTGTGCAATGCTTTTTCATTCCTCTCTCCTCCCCAATTCCAGGCAACCAATGACTTTCTTTTCTTTTTTTCTTTTTTTCCCATCTCCATAGTTTTGCCTTTTCCAGAATGTCATATGTTTGGAATAATACAGCATGTAGCCTTTGTAGACTAGTTTATTTTCCTTAGTAACATTATTTTAGATATACTCTATGTCTTTTATTGCCCTGACAGTTCATTTCTTTTTAGCACTGAATAATATTCCTTTGTCAGGATACACTGCAGTTTATTTACCCATTCTTCTACTGAAAGACATCTTGGTTACTTTCAAGTCTGGCAATTAGGAGTAAAACTGCTATAAAATTCCAAGTGCAGGTGGAATAAAATGTGGGCATAAGTTTTTATTAGTATTGGTAAATAACAAGGAGTGTGATCACTGAATAATATAGTAAGAGTGCCCTAACCGGTTTGGCTCAGTGGATAGAGCGTCAGCCTGCAAACTCAAGGGTCCCGGGTTCGATTCTGGTCAAGGGCATGTACCTTGGTTGCGGGCACATCCCCAGTGGGGAGTGTGTAGGAGGCAGCTGATCGATGTTTCTAACTCTCTATCCCTCTCCCTTCCTCTCTGTAAAAAATCAATAAAATATATTTTAAAAACATATATAGTAAGAGTATGTATAGTTTAGTAAAAAAATTGCCAAACTGTCTGACAAAGTGGATGCACCTTTTTAAAATTCTCAGCAGCAATAAAGGAGAGTTCCAGTTGTTGCATAAGCTTGCTAGTATTTGGTATTTCCAGTATTTTGGATTTTGGCCATCCTAATAGGTGTGTAGTGGTATCTCATTTTAATTGCAATTACCTACTGATAGATAATGTTGAACAGCTTTTCATACACTTATTTGAATTCTGTACATCTTCTTTAGTCAAAGTTTGTTCGGGTATTTTGCCCATATTTTAATCAGGTTGTTCATTTTCTTTATTACTGAGTTTTAAGAATTCTTTGTATATTTTGAGTAACAGCCCATTATCAGATGTGTCTCTTGTAAACATTTGCTCCCATTCTTTGACTTGTCTTCTCATTCTCTTGAAACTGTCTTTCTCACAACAGTCTTTAAGTTTAATAAAGTCCAGCTAATCACTTGTTGTTTTTTTTATGGATTGTGCCTTCCTTGTTTTATCAAAAAGTCATTGCTATATCCAAAGTCACCGAGGTTTTCTCTTATGTCATATTCTAGGAATTTTATAATTTTGCATTTCACATTTAGTTTTGTGATCAATTTAGAGTTAATTTTTGGTAAGGATATAAGGTCTGTCCCTAGATTCATTTTTTTTTTTTTTTTTGCATTTGGATATCCAGTTGTTCCAGAATCATTTGTTCAAAATACTATATTTTCTCCATTGTATTGCCTTTGTTCCTTTGTCAAAGATCAACTGACTATATTTACATGAATCTATTTCTGTTCTATTGATCTATTTGTCCATTGTTTCACAAATATCACACTGTCTATGTAACTATAGCTTTATAGTAATTGCTGAGTCAGATGGTGTCAGCCCTCTAATTTTGTACTTCTTCAATCTTGGGCTGCATATGCTGGGTTTGTTTGCCTCTCCATATATACTTTAGAATAAGTTTTTGGTATACACAAAATAACTTGCTGGGGTTTTGATTGGAGTTACATAAGAACTATATATATATCAAGTTGGGAAGAACTGACATTTTAATATTTAGTCTCCTTATATATGAATGTAGAATATCTCATCATTTATTCAGCTCTTCTTTGATTCTGTTTATCAGAATCTCGTGGCTTCCCTAATACAGACATTGTACATATTTGGTGGATTTATACTGAAGTATTCCATTTTGGGGAGTGATAATATAAATAATATTGTATTTTTAACTTTAAATTTCTTTTTTATTGCTGTTATATAGGGAAGTGATTAACTTGCTTATGAACCTTGAATTCTGCAACCTTGTTATAATCAGCTATTAGTTTCAGTTTTTTGTTGATTCTTTGGATTTTCTACATAGACAGTCATGTCATCTGGGGGAAAAGACAGTTTTATTCTATGTACTCTCTCAAATTTTGTTTACAAAAGTTTTATTTCTCCCTCAGTTTGAAGCATAATTTAACAAGGTATAAAATTCTAGTTTAGTTGCTTTTTTTCTCTGAACACTAAATATTTCACTTCACTCTCTTCTTGCTTGCATGATTTCTGAGAGAAGCAAGATATTATCTTTGCTCCTCATAGGTAAGGTGTGTTTCCAACACCAATCTTGCTTCTTTCAGAATTTTTTCTTTATTTTTGATTTTCTGAATTTGAATATTATATGCCAAGGAGAAGGATTTTTTATATTATCCTGCTTACTTGTTCTCTGGGCTTCCTGGATCTATGGTTTAGTGTGGGACACTAATTACGGGAAATTATCAGTCATTATGACTTCCAATGGTATTGCCAGTGCATATATGCTACATCCAGTATCATTGTTTCACAGTACCTGAATAACCTGTCAATGTTTTTCAGTCTCTTTTTCTTTGCTTTTCAGTTTTGAGAATTTCCATTGTAATATCTTGAAGCTCAGAGATCCTTTCCTTTGCTGTGTGCAGTCCACTGATGAGCGGACTAAGGAATTATGTATTTCTGTTACATTGTTTTTGGTATCCAGTATTTCTTCTTTCTTAGATATTCCATCTCTCTGCTTACATTGCCCACCTGTTCTTGCATGTTGTCTACTTTTCCATTAAAGCCCTTAAGCATATTAATCATAATTATAAAAAATTCCTCTTCTGCTAATTCCAACATTCCTGCCATATTGGATTCTGGTTCTGATGCTTGTTCAGTTTACTCAAACTGTGTTTTTTCCCTGGTAGTATGCCTTGTCATTGTTTTCTTGCAAGGTAGACCTGATGTACTGGCTCAAAAAAACTGTGTTAAATAGGCCTTCATCAATGTATTGGTAAGGTGTAGGGAAGGGGAGATATTCTATAGTTCTATGATTAGAGCTCAGTCTTTTGTTGAGCTTGTACCCCTGGACTGTGAACTTAATTGCCCTCCCTCCCACCTCCTCAGTTAGAACAGGACGGCTGTAGCAGGCTAGTGTTGGGAATTCCCTTCCTCCCGGTCAGCTAGGCTCTGACAATACCCCAGCAGGTGAGGTTCTGGTTAAAGAGTTTCTTGTGAAGTCAGGCCTTGGTGAAGAAAGGCAGAATGCTCTGCTGTATTTCAGAATTGTTCCTTTTTACCTCCCCCTGCTTCAAGCATGAGGGGATTTGTCCCCGATATTCACTTTGAGGACCTGGTAGAGCTCCTTGAAATAAAATTCCCATGTGACTGGGTCCCTTAGAGTTTTAAATGTTCAGACTTGTCTACATTGAACCTCCAGCAAGTTGTCAAACGTAGTTTTAGGTTTTCTTACCTAGCACTGGTTCCCACACAGGTTTCTGCTCTGGCAAGTTGTGATTCTCTTTCTCCACCTGTCAGTCTTGCCAATTTGAAGGGCAGTGGTTTTGCCTTGTGACCTCACATCTATGATGGATCAAAGAAAAGTTGTTGATTTTTCAGTTTGTTCAGTTTTTACTTGTTAGGACAAAATATAGACTTGAAAGCTCCTTACATGCCAGACCACAAACCCCGCCATTTTATTTTTGCAGACAATTGTATGGTATTTCTGAAAGATATCTAGTTAAGGCTGCAAAGTATAAAGGTATTTGGAAACACACTGCACAGTTACCTGCCCAGGGCATGAAGAGGTCTCATACAAAGAGCTTTTTCATGAACAGAGTCCCATGGGGAAGTCAAAGTCACTTCGTTTTTGTTTTTCTAAATTCGTCTACATGATTAGCGAGTCACTCTTCCTGGTCTGTGGGCCACCATTAGCAGTAGTTACAAAGGGACATAGTAGCCTAATAGGTAAGACTGCTTTTGCTATAACTTCCATGTCACTAAGATAATAGTTTTTAAAAAAAGGGCCCCTGAATCCAGGGTCTTCATGAAAAACCTCCATCCTTCCATCCTGCAAAATTTCCGAACTTATATCCTTTATCTACCTTTTTGGTGCTGATATCATTATGCCCTTTCCACAGTAACTATCAAACGTTATCCCCTTGACCCTGATAACTCTAATTTCCAAGAACCCTATCACACTGTGAGCTGAATTAAACTCTCCTGCATTCATCACCCTCACTCATTCCCTGCTTCCTTCTATATTTTTCTCAATAGCACCATTTGCATTATCAGTTGACATCATATATATTTATCTACCTCCCCCAATAGAATGTAAGTTCAATGAGGTCATTAACTATAACTCTTTGGATAACTGTTGTCCCCAGAGCCTAAAACAGAGCCTGACATATAGTAGGTTTGCATATACTTATTGAATGAATGATTCCCTCTCAAGGGAAAAGAAATTCTCAATTAAGTTGACTCTATGTCTAGGTCATCAATCAGTTTAGGTAGTTTTGTGTTTTTGTTTTTGTTTTTGTTTTTGTTTTTTTGGCCTAAAGACACATTTTATTTGGCTTATTAAAAAGTGTTGTTGTTTAAGATATAACTTACATCCAGTCAAATGTACAAATAACCACCTTTCAATCAAGGCTCTCTCATATCCCCCCAGCCACTCCCTCTTTCCACAGGATAACTTGTGTAGCTCATCCTTTTTTTAATATCTCAAGAAAAACCATTTTAAATATGATGTTACAGGCAATAAACACCAATTAAAGGATTTTAAGTATAATCATATTACCAAAACTGTACTAACATAGTATGATATCACAAAAGTTGTAGGAAATATTAAAAATCTGCAAATAACAGGATTACTTCTATTATATTCTAGAATATCTTTTTCCTCTGGCTCTATTTTTGTTCATCAGTTTATGTTGTTCATTATAATCCACAAACGAGTGAGATCATATGATATTTATCTTTCTCCAACTGGCTTATTTCACTTAGCATAATGATTTTAAAGTTTATTTTGTCAGATGTGAGTATTGCTACTCCAGCTTTTTTTTTTCTTTTCCATTTGCATAGAAATTTTTTTTCCATCCCTTCACTTTCATTCTGTGTGTGTCTTTTGTTTTGAGGTGGGTCTCTTGTAGATAGCATTTAGTTGGGTCATGTTTTTGTATCCATTCAGCTACCCTACACTTTTTGATTGGAGCATTTAATCCATTTACATTTAGGGTTATTATTGAGAGGTACTTATTTATAGCTATTTTAATTCTGTATGGCTAGGTTTCTCTCTGTTTCTTCTCAGCAATCCCTTTAGCATTCACATTGTCCCACAGCTGCCTGAAGCTGTCCTGTTTTTTTTTTAATTGTTTTTTCTTTTTGGTTCTCTAATTGAGTGATATTTTTAATTCTGTCTTCTAATTCACTGATTTGATCCTCAGCTTCCCCTAATCTGCTTTGTATTCTTTCCAATGTGTTCTTTGTGTTATGTCATTATTTATCTCAGACTATTCTTTTTTCACAGTTACTATATTTTTTTTTCATACAGTTGAGCATTTTTAACATCATTATTCTGAACTCTGTTTCAGATAAATTTCTTACCTCAGCTTCATTTATCTCTTCTAATGGAGAATTTGCTAGTTCTTTAATTTGGGAGTTGTTTCTTTGTTTCCTCATTTTGGTTGTCTGTTTGGGTTTGTGACTATATTTTAGGTAGATCCTCTACACCTCTCAATCTCTAGTGCAGGACAGTGTTAAAGGCTGTTTCTGACTAATTGGATCAGGCAAAGACTCAAAGCCTCTAGAGATCACCTCTGTCTATAGACTAATAGGATTCCAACTGAATTGCCCCAGGCAATCGTCCTCAGGTATGGGGAGAGTTTTTCAATGGGGTGGGGCAGTTGCTTCTGCCTGGAGGCTAATTGTTACCTTTAATCTCGTAAGTGGCCTCAGGGCAAGGTGTTTTCAAATAGGGTATGGTAACTGTCTTCCCCCCAGGCAAGGCAAATGTCTGTGTGGGAAAGATGTCCTCCACTGCATCAGGGAATGACTCAGCCCAGGAAACTTGGGGTGTCTGCCTCCTGAGCTCTATCCCCCAAGTCCCCGGTGCTGGGTTCTGCTTTCACAGCCCCAGTCCACTTTATCCTCCCTCTGCCAGAGCACAAGGTGGGTGTCTCCACAGGGAATTTTTGTGCATTGGCCCTTTAAAAGGGTGCCTGAACTTTTAGCTGCCACTCCTTGACAGACAGCACCCCACTGCTTTTCACAGCTAAATGTCATGTGGGTACCCTCCACAGTTTGGTGCTCTCTGCTGGGGAGCCCAGCTTCGGGATTATATCCCAGAGTTCTCACTGGCTCCCCCCCAAAGCTGAGCTATCTCTCTGGGACTTCAGTTGCTGTCTGTGGGTGCACGGCCAGCCCTTTCACGCCTCCACCCCTCTTATCAATCTCTATGCGGTGGGTCTCCACCTTTGGTCCTTGGGTATCAGGGTTTTCTCCTGTGAGTTTTCTGTTGATTTTTCAGGAAGACTTTCCATATTTCACTTGTAATTCCAACTTGTTCCTGGGAGCATGTCCGTGCAGCATCCTCCTACTCTGCCATCATTTTTAATCTCCATCAGTTTGGGTAGTTTTAAAACTTAGTTGACTTATTTTATTTGACCAGCAAATGCATTCAGTCAAAATATCATTATGTAGGCATAATTTATATATCTTCTCACTAATATAATTATAAGTAATTATTTGCGTTCCCCAAAATATTTACTCTGCAATATAATACAGGGTGAGGCAAAAGTAGGCTTAACGTTGTGAGTGTGGAAAACAGTTTATTCTTGTATTATTATTTATTAATTATGGTATTATTTTCCATATGAACAACTGTTAACCTACTTTTGACCTATCCTGTATATTCAAACTCTAGAACTCAACATGAGACAGTATTACCTAAATTAGGTTCAGTAATGTTTTAAATAAAATAATAAAGACATGATTATTCTATATAATATCTAAAATATTTTACTAAAATATATGGCTAGAAAATAAAATGCTAAAACCTTCAACAACTTCTTCTGACTGGATAGTGCAATTAGAGGTGTTGTTATTTTCTTCTTTATACCTTTTGATACTTTCCAAATTTTCTACAACAAATATTATTCATTTTATTACACAAGGATATATTATTTAAAACAAAGAATATTTTAGGATCCTGGAAGTAAAAATATAAATTGCACAGTGAAATTAAAGAGAAAAAGTTAGATAGATTGGTCTATTCTCTTATTTCTCTTGACACATATAGCAAAATGTGAAAGCTTTTATCACCTATGTGTTGACTACTGGTTCTAAAGCTGTTTACTCATCAGGGGAAATGGTTTTAAGTATGTGTATATCCTTCTTTGCTTCTTGATGTGATATTTTGCATTAGTGTTAATTACTTATGGATTCTATTTCATATGAATTAAATAGTATATTTTGTTAATAAATTTTACTTTTAGAACATTTTCAGATTGCAAACAATTATGATGATAGTTTTATTTCCCATAAACTCTGTATCCAGTTGGTCTCATTATCAATGTCTTAACATTATAATACATTTGTTACAGCTAATGATCCAATATTGGCATACCATTTTTAAATGAAGCCCATACTTAATTCATATTTCCGTTGTTTTTATCCAGTGTCCATTTTTTGTTGTTCCAGAGCCCCATCCAAAATACCATATTACATTTAGTTGTCAGTTCCCCTTAGGCTACTCTTACCTGTGACACTTATCAGAGGTCCCTTGTTTTTGATGACCCTCTATTGGGATTTGTCTGTGTTCTTCTCAGATAAATCATTTGCCAAACATTGTTTATGAGTGGTGGATTTAAATATGTAGACTATATGTAGATATGTCATATTTATTTATGTCAGTGAAATTACTACAGTGTTTTTTCTAACATGGCCTATTCACTAAAATTTGTTAAAAATAATAGTGAATTAATAACCTGTTAATTTTATATGAGCAAGTCTTGGTTAAACACATTTTAAAATTAAAAGGATATTAATTTTCACATATGAGGTAGGCACCAGAAATTTTGTTTGTTAAATCTGAAGTCCATTAAATTGAAGTGCACAAAATAGAGGGTTTACTGTGCTATCAACATGATTTACCACTGTTGATGCTTATCTTGGTCATCTGACTGAGGTTGTGTTTATCAGATTTCTCCACTGTAATTTTTTTTTCTATTTCCATACTGTATTTTTTGGAAAGGAGTCACTATGCACTGTCCTCTGGAGAATTATGTGTTATTTCTTTGAGGTAAAAGTATCTACACAAGTTATATAGAATTCTTCTACAAGAGTTTTTGTCTCTTCTCCCTCGTTTATTTATTCAGCCATTGTTTATATCAGTATGAACTTATAGGTATTTCTTTTATATTTTGGTTAAAGCCCAATATCACTTCATTCTCTGCCCATGCTTCTATTCCCATATATCAAGAACTCTTTCAGTTGAATCCCATGCCTCTTTTAAAATATCCCCATAAGTGTGAGTGTGTGTGAATGTGAATGCGTTTGTGTACATGTGTGAGTGTGTAGCACATCTCTATTTGCTGGTGCTATAAGATGAGCCAGGCTAATGTATTTCCCACTCCAAACCTAGAATCAGTAATTTCTCTATGGGGCTCTGGTTCCTTTTATTGGAGAACTAGAGGCCCGGTGCATGGATTCATACACTGGTGGGGTCCCTTGGCCTCGCCTATAGGGATCAGGCCAAAACCTGCAGTCCAACATCCCCTGAGGGGTCCTGGATTGCGAAAGGGTGCACACCAGGCTGAGGGACCCCACCAGTACATGATTGGGGCTGGAGAGAGACCGCAGGAGGGCTCCAGGGCATGTCTGGCCCATCTCGCCCAGTCCTGATCAGTGGACCCCAGCAGCAAGCTAACCTACCAGTCAGGGTGTCTGCCCCCTGGTGGTCAGTGTGTGTCTTAGTGACTGGTTGAACAATCGAACGAACGGTTGGACACTTAGCATATTAGGCTTTTATTATATAGGACTAGGGGCCTGGTGCACAAAATTCGTGCACTGGGTGTGGGGGGGGGATGGGGGGAGAGTGTCCCTCAGCCCAGCCTGCCCCCTCTCACATACTGAGAGCCCTCAGGCGTTGACCCCCATCACCCTCCGATCACCTGATCGGCCCCTTGCCCAGGCCTGACGCCTCCGCCAGAGGTGTCAGGCTTGGACAAGGGACCTCCATCTCCCCCCGATCACTGGCTCTGGCCCCGCCCAGGCCTGAGGCCTCTGGCCCAGGAATCATGCCTGGGCAGGGGACCCCCATCTCCCTCTGATCGCTTGCTCCACCCCCCGCCCAAGCCTGACGCCTCTGACCCAGGCTTCAGGCCTGGGCAAGGGGACCATCATATCCCCCCAATCCCCGGCTCCACCCCCGCCCAGGCCTGATGCCTCGTCCAGAGGAGTTGACCCTCATCACCCTCTGATCACCAATCACCGGATCGGCCCCTTGACCAGGCCTGAGGCCTCCGGCAGAGGTGTCAGGCCTGGGCAGGGGACCCCCAGCTCCCCACGGTTGCTGGCTCCGCCCCTGCCCAGGCCTAACGCCTCTGGCCTAGGCGTCCGGCCCGGGCAGCGGGGACCTGCAGTGGCAGCAGGGGGCGCCACGATCGTGGGCTTCGCTTTAGGCCCAGGCAAGGGACCCCTAGCTCCCGGGAGTGCCAGCTTCGACGGTGCCCAGCTCCCATCGCTGGCTCCACCCCTACTTCCTGCTATCACTGGCCAGGGCGGCAAAGGCGCCTGATTCTCCGATCATGGCTGGGGGGCAGGGCAAAGGCGGCCCCAGGGCCGCCTTTGCCCTGCCCCCCAGCTCTTAGCTCCCCCCTGGGTTTCAGATCACTGTCAGTGGCAGGGGGCTTCTTCCTGCTTTCCCTTTCGCCTCCCTGCATTGTGCCTACTTATGCAAATTAGCCGCCATCTTGTTGGCAGTTAATTTGCATATAGCCCTGATTAGCCAATGAAAACGGTATCGCCGTATGCCAATTACCATTTTTCTCTTTTATTAGTGTAGATAGTATTAGAAACCAAGATCAGGGCACTAGATGTACTCTTTATTAAAGGAGTATCAGAGCCTGCAGGAGCACTGCTCAGCACTGCTGCACTGAGTTGTTTTGAGTCCATATATTCTTCTAAATTCTTCCTAGGGCTGGACCTCCTTGGACACCAGGTCATAGACAGAGAAGCCATGAGAGGTTGTGGGTATATAAGAAGGAGTCTTTATTGCAGAAGCCAGTGGCCATATAGCCTTTAGACAAAACAGTTCTTTACAGCAAAGTCTATAGAGGCAGGTAGCTGGACACTGGCTGGTGAACAGATATATCTTTCCCACAAAGCAGCATTAGTCTCTGTACCCACAGCTATTATCTGAGCAGACACACACTGCCCCATAGACTCACCACCTTGCACAGTAGCAGCACCTGAGCTCTCTGGCTCAGCAGCTTCTCCTGTCTCCCCTGCCCAGCACACTGGCTGGTTAACATGGTAGCTATATCTGAGCTCTCTGTGAGCCCTTAGCCTTATATCATAGCAGTATCAGCTCTCAGCTCTGTCTGGGCTCTCTAGCCCAAGCATGTCAAACTTAATGGCTAACACGGGCCAAATAAATAAGGTTTAAGTTTATGTGGTTCGCAAAAAAACAAAAGCTTCAATTTTCACAGAAACATAGGTTTATTTCGATAAAGACATGCTGAATACAAAGGGACAAAATAAATGAGTAATCATTAACATAAAATAGAAAATTTTAATAAAAATTAATATTTTTTCTTGAACATGAACTTACCAGACACTGAATAACTGCACAAATTAATAAGCATGACACAAATAAACCTATTTTTCTTGTTCTCCAAAAGTGAAATATTTCCTGTTGCACATGCCAAACAAGAAAGTACAAGACTAATGACATGGCAATTGGCTGCTAAAATATCTGCTGCTAGTATTAGTGGAGAGAAATGGTGCATTATGTATAACAGGATATTGAGAAAATTAAGTTACAAAATTTTTATTAAATCATTTCTTACATACTATTATATTGGTTGGGCCGCAAAAATATTCCTTGTGAGCCACATGTGGCCCATGGGCCATGAGTTTGACATGCTTGCTCTAGCCCAGGGGTGGGCAAACTTTTTGACTCGAGGGCCACAATGGGTTCTTAAACTGGACCGGAGGGCCGGAACAAAAGCATGGATGGAGTGTTTGTGTGAACTAATATAAATTCAAAGTAAACATCATTACATAAAAGGGTACGGTCTTTTTTTTTTTTTAGTTTTATTCATTTCAAACTGTCCGGATCCGGCCCGTGGGCCGTAGTTTGCCCACGGCTGCTCTAGCCTCTCTTCTTCACTCACTAGCTCTGCCCAGCTGCTCTCTCTAACAGACTAACTGGTCAGTAACTTGTATACTACTCCAGAGACAAAGAAGGCTGGTTGTCAACAGTGATGTCAATCAGAGTTTGGTTACAGAAGGGCACAGTGTAATGTGTGTCTTTGCACCTGCTTGGTATCTTAGCCTGATTACAATTCCCAGGCTCAGAGTCCTTGGACATCCCATTTAGGCTCATTCCAGGACATCATTGAGCATCCCAGTGTATGAATAACAAGTCCTCTGTGCTCTCATTGGCATGGTTCCCACAAAGAGCATCATTTCTTTTAGGCCCTCTCAGCTGACAAAGCAAAGAAATATTTGTGTGCATATTATTATGTGTATTTACAGGTTAATATTATCCTATATAATAAAAGGGCAATATGAAAATTGACCCTAAAGGCAGAACGACTGGTTGCTATGATGCGCACTGACCACTGGGAGCAGAAGCTTAACACAGGAGCTGTCCCCTGGTGGTCAGTGCACTTCCACGAGGGGAGTGCTGCTCAGCCAGAAGCCGGCTCATAGCTGGCCAGCTCAGCGGGGGTGGCGGGAGCCTCTCCCGCCTCCATGGCAGTTCTAAGGACATCTGACTAAAGGCTTAGGCCTGATTCCCCGGAGAAATGGGCCTAAGCCAGCAGGTGGACATCCCCAAAGGGCTTCTGGGCTGCCAGAGGGATGTCTGACTGCCAGCTTAGGCTCAATCCCTTGGGGAGCAGGCCTAAGCCATCAGTCGGACATCCCCTGAGGGGTCCAGGACTGTGAGAGGGTGCAGGCTGGCAGGAGGGACCCCCCCGAGTGCATGAATTTTCATGCACTAGGCCTCTTGTCCTATATAATAAAACCTTAATATGCAAATTGAATGGCTGAATGACACACAGAACAACTGGTCGCTATGATTTGCACTTACCACCAGGGGGAGCGCTGCTCAGCCAGAAGCTGGGCTCACTGCTGCAAGCAGGCAGGCGTTAAAGAACAAGGGGTCCTGGACTGTAAGAGGGCCAGACCTGGCTGAGAGACCCTGCCCCCCAGTGCAGGAATTTCATGCACCGGGCCTCCAGTTATATATAAGCTCCTGTATCTATATTAAACTAAACATAAGTTTATACTGACATCTCTAACTCTAATTCATTATCACATGGATCATTTAATCTTCATTTCTTTGCTCACTTGTAAATTCTTACTCCAACAGTAAGAAAGCTGTCTCCCACAATCCACTATCTACTTAATTAAAATTAAATTCCAGTGCACATGTATAGCAGTACAATAAGTGTTAACTCATACTCCCATGGGGAAAAACTTCATATTGTATAGTGTTTATGCACAGTTTTTACCTTATTTCTTACAAACTATACCTATTTTCAAAGTTACTTAAATCAGCACCTTTTGTCCCCACCACCTCCAGTGAAGTTGTTTCATATTCTTGCAATAAAGTTATGTATTTTTTTTGTCTCATAATGTGTTCTATCCTGAGAACTCAGGACTTCCTAAATGATTTTTTAAGTTTGTATACTTTGTTTCACTCTCTCTACAGCAATTCTTTTGGATTTTGAGAAACACATATTATAGATGTACAACTGCAGTATTATACGCAATAGTTTCACCGCCCTGTAAATCCGCTATGTTTCACCCTATTCAGTTCCCCCCTTGCCTCTCTGCAAGGTTGAGCTCTACTGTTTCTATAGGTTTGCCTTTCCCAGGTGATATATAATTGAAATGATATAGTGTGCAATATTTTGAGACTGGCTTCTTTCACTTCAATATGCATTAAAGATTTATCTCTGTCTTCTCATGGCTTGATAGTTCATTTATTTTATCACTGAGTAATATTCCATTGCATGTACATACCACAGTTTTATTATTTACTCACTTATTGAAGGACATCTTGGTGGCTTCCAGGTTTTGATGATGACAAAGTTATAAGCATCCTGTGCAGGCTTCTATGTGGACATACATTTGCAAGAGTTGAGTAAATATCTAGGAACATGATTGCCTGTGATATGGTCGCATGGGAGGACTATGTGTAGTGTTATAAGAAACATTCCATGTTTCTGTTTTCTATGCATTTGATGTATTCTTTTTTTTCTTTTTCTCCCTCCTTTATTGCTTTCTCTGGTTTTATTTCAGTTTTTTATTTAATCCCATTTTCTTTGCTTTCTTAGCATATTCTACTTATTTTTCTAAAAATTTTAATGACAACCCTAGAGTTTGCTATGTACACCTTTAATCCTTTGAGTGCCAACCAATATCCTAGGAACTATGCTAAAATTGCCAAGGCATTTTTGCTGATTTTACAGCAGTTTAGGAAAACAAATTATGAATCGCAAGTAAATGAAGCTTTAGGGCTACAAAATCTGAGTAAACTTCATAAAATCGTTGTATTTGTAAAAAATTAGGCAGATAAATGCCAGTGGTCAATTGGCATCATAAGTAATCTGCACTTAGGTGCCATCTGGCAATAAAGAGTGAACTACTAGCATCTAATAGTGACACTGCAGGAGGAGTGCGATAGTGCTCCCGGCACTCTAGAGGTTAAATAATCCATGTTCATCTTCAAATAACATTTTATCACTTTACGTCATACAGAACCCTTATATTAAAGTTTTTCTATTTCTCCATCCTGTCCCTTATGCTATTGCTATCATTTATTTCATTAATCCTTGACCTATAATCACACAATACATCATTCCAATTATTAGTATAGTTATCTTTTATTTAATAAAAATAATACATATATAATATTTTAATTTTACTTAAAAATGCTTTCATTTATTCTTTTTTCTCATATTCTTCCTTTCTTTATGTAGATTTGAATGTCTGAATTGTATTATTTTCTTTCTCTATAAATAATTTTTTAAAATATTTCATGAAGGGAATGTCTATTAGTGATGAATTTCCTAAATTTTTATCTGTCTGAGAACATCTATATTTCTCCTTATTTTATGAAGAATAATTTCATTGGATACAGAATTAGAGTTTTACTTCTTTCCACTTTAAGGTTGTTTTTATTATTATTATTATTTCACCCTCTTGTTAGAATAGTTTTAAAAGTGTAGTGTGCTGTAATTCTTATCTTTCTCCCCCTTTATCAGTAAGGTGTTTTATAAATTTTGGCTAATTTCCATGTTTTCTCTTATGTTTGGTCTTCTGCAGGTTAAATATTATATACCTAGATTATTTTTTATCCTGCTAAATATTTTCTAAGCTTTCTATATTTGTGGTTTGGTGTCTGTCATTAATATTGGAAAATCCTCAGCTATTAGTACTTCAAATATTTTTTTTCTGTTACCTCTTCTTTTTCTTCTCTTAGTTTTTTTATGCATTTAGGTTATACTTTTTTTAAAAAAATATATTTTTATTGATTGGAGAGAGGAAGGAAGAGGGGAGAGAAAGAAACATCAATGATGAGAGAGAATCATTGATTGGCTGCCTCCAGCACGTCCCCTACAGGGGATTGAACCCACAACCTGGGCATGTGCCCTTGATTGCAATAGAACCCAGGATCCTTCAGTCTGCAGGCCGACGCTCACTGATCCAAACCTGCTAGGGCTAGGTTATACTTTTTATAGTAGTAATGCACTCATTGGACATTCTGTCCATTTTAAAATGTTATTTTTATTGAATGTATGGAGTGACATTGGTAAATAAAAATATATAGGCTTCAGGTGTACAATTATATAATACATCATCTGTATATTATATTGCAGGTTCACCACTCCAAGTCAAGTCTCCTTCCATCACCATTATCCCCCCTTTACCTTTACTATCTCCGCCCCAATCCCCTTTCCCTCTGGTATTCAAGATACTGTTGTCTGTGTCTATAAGTTTTTGTTCTTGCTTAATCCCTTCAGCCTTTTCACACAGCCCCCTCAACCCTCTTCTATCTATTTTTTAAATTCTTTCTATTTTACTCTTTTTCTCTTTGCATTTTTCTTTTGGAAAGTTTATGGTGACCTTTCTTTAAGTTTACTTATTGTTTTCTCAGCTGTGCCAAGTTTACTAATGAGCCCAAATAAGGCATTTTTTCATTTTTATTGCAATGGTTTTTATTTCTAGCATATTTTTTTGATTCTTTCCTAGAATTTCGATCCCTTTGATTACTTTACCCATTTGTTCTTCTGTGGTATTTCCATTAGCACCCTAAACATATTAATCATAGTTATTTTAAATTTTTTGTCTAATAATTCCATCATCTGTGTGTATGGTTGGAACTTGCTTTGTCTTAAGACTAGTTTTTTCTCTTGCCTTTTAGCATGCCTTATAAATTTTTGTTGAAAGCCAGATATATATCAGGTAATAGAAACTGAGAAAAGCAGGCCTTTAGTGTAAGGCAGCAGTTTTCAACCTTTTCCAATGAGTACAAAAACTCATTACTAAAATACTGTAGCATACCACAAATATGTTATATTTTTGGCTGATCTTTCAAAAAATAGGTATAATTTTGATTCATTCATGCCAAACAGCTATTATTTTGTTGGTTGTTTTAATTTTTTTTATTTTAACATCTAAGGGATAAGAGGTCAGTGCCCCTGACTAAATACACAGGTACTGCATGTTTTTTGTTTTTAAAACTTTATTGTTGAAAGTACTACATATGTCCCCATTTCCCCCATTGACCTCTTCCACCCCCCCCTACTCCCCCCCCCCCAGCCTCAGGCCTTCACCACCTATTGTCTGAGTCTGTGGGTTATGCATATATGCATACAAGTCCTTTGATTGATCTCTTCCCACCCACCCATCCTCCCCCACCTTCCCTCTGAGATCCACAGACTGTCCCTTGCTTCTATGTCTCTGGATCTATTTTGTTCATCAGTTTATTTTGTTCTTTAGATTCTACATATGAGTGAGATCATGTGATACTTGTATTTCTCTGACTGGCTTATTTCGCTTAGCATAATGCTCTCCAGGTCCATCCATGCTGTAGCAAATGGTAGGAGTTCTTTCTTTTTTTACAACTGCATAGTAGTCCATTGTGTAAATGTACCACAGCTTTTTAATCCTCTCACCTGCTAATGGGCACTTGGGCTGTTTCCATATCTTAGCTATTGTGAATTGCACTGCCATAAACTTAAGGGTGCTTATATTATTTCTCATTGGTTCTTCTGATTTCTTAGGATACATTCCTAGAAGTGGGATCACTGGGTCAAATGGGAGTTCCAGTCTTAATTTTTTGATGAAACTCCATACTGTTTTCCACAGTGGCTGCACCAGTCTGCATTCCCACCAGCGTGTTTTAAAAATTCTTGAGGCATACCAGTGTGCCTACCATGGCACACAGGTTGAAAATCCCTGTGCAAGATCTGATGTTTCTATGGCTCTCTTTAATGTTTGTTGTAACTATCAGTGCCAACGACTTCAAATTTCTTCAGTGTCTTTGTTTTTGTGTTTGACTTTCCTAAAAATTCTTCTTTCAATAAAGTTTGTCTTGTAGCCCTTGAACGATAATGTGCTGTTATACTATATCCCTCCCTGTTGATGTGATAGAGAATGGAGAGAAAAAACATTCTGTAATATTATTATTATTAAATATCTATATTTTATGGGTCTGTGCATCTGAGCTGTCACCTTCATAAGTTATAGTTCTTAGACTTTTTTTCCCACTTAGGTGTTATAGAAAAGCTATAGGAGGCTGGAGTGGAGAGAATATTCTTCCCCTTAGTTAGCTAGGGCTCTGGTAAAGTCCTTCCTCTGAAGAGTGGCCCTTCATTTGAGAACACTCTTGGAGTATTTCATAATGGCTACTTCCCCCCTCCCCTTGGAGAGTATGGAGATCTTTGTTGGCTCTTCAATTTGAGAATCTGTATGTTTCCTGGAGGTAAAACCCCAAAACATGTTTGAGTACCCCCCACCCCCCCCACCTCCCCTACCCCCTGCTTACTGCAGTCCCCAGAAATTCTTCACTCGCATGCTAGATCATACGTAGCCTCTAGCAATCTATCAAAATTATCATTAACTGTTTCCAGCATTCATGGCTCTAGTGGCTTCTTCTTGAGAAAAGGAGATATAGACAGTGACTTCACATTTTCTCATCATTCTGAAGTTCAGGGTGGTAGTTTGCTGGGTAACCTCACTTCTTTGATAGGTTCAAGAAAAGTAATTGGTTTTCAGTTTATTCAGCATTTTTTTCTGGTTGTAAAAACAGGAGTAACAAATTCCAAGCTTTTCACATGTCAGAGTTGGAATCAGAATTTTAATTTCCTTTTATTTTAAACCACTAGTGCTAAAAATTATTTTGCCTGCACAAAGTCTTAAAACCTCCAAAAGTAAGTAGGCACTTCTCTGTTGGTCTCATAAACATAAACATACATCAAGGGGCTTGCCTCTCATAGACCACAGAGAAAATCCATGTGCCAGAGGAAATCGTAGCCCTGGAGTCATTCTTAAAGCTCTGGAAACCCCACATGTAAAAATATAAAATTGACATCATCCTCCTCCAAGTTTTTATTTTACTGCTTTTAAAAGTAGTAAAATATATGCCACAATATGTCTCATTCTAAAGGTTGAAAAATGTATGCTATGACTGTAATGACATCATCCTGCCTCCCACAGAAGGCTTTTGCTTGAAGAGTTCAGCAAGAGAACAAAATTAGCAGAAAACGTCACTTTCACACACTCAGATGGAAATTTTTAACATCTCCAATACATGACAGTCCCCTCGATGGGAACATATATGTCACTATAACGTACCAGTGATGTGCAAACACATCTTATGATCAGGTGCTAAACTGAGTTCATTGAATAAAAATAGAAGTTTGGACCACACTGAGAACAAAGGGTTTCTCCTAGGTGTAGTTTCAAGCTAAGAAATAAGAATGATGTCTAAGATAAAACTTCTGGATGCTTTTGTGACAATGTGCAGAGGAGGTTTTCTATTGCCTCTGATTATTCTTTATTTCATAGATCATGCAGAAATCCTACTCTCTCCTTACTTTATGAAATGAAATAAAAATTCTCCACTGATTCAATAAGGTTTTAATTGTTCCAAAATTTTTAAAAAATGTTATTCTTGCCCTCTTTGAGGTTTTCTTCATAAAATTCAATTATGAAAACAGTATAAAACTATCCAGCCAATTCATTTTACTCAATTTGTCTCTAAATACTCTTTACCTTAAAATGTATTTCATGTTGCCAATATACTGAGAATAATAAAGAACAGACAAAAGTACACATGATCAATTATGTATCTAGAGAGAATATTAATGTGAGGTTTCTATGTGTAAGAGAAGGAAACAATTTTTTATTTGCCATGTGTAAACCTGAGAAGGTTTTTCTCTCTGTTCACAGTGCTATAGAGTGAGGCATTTTTATATTTGTGGGAATATAAGACAAATGGGCACTATAAAATGATCTAGTAAAGAAGCAATATTATTGATAAGTGCATGTGAGAAGTAAATAGGAATATCAAATATTAATAGCGTATACATCTGATTATTGTTCAAAGAATTGAATGTAAAATCAAAATATTGTCATGATCAAATCTCTCTTTCCTCCCAGTCCCACCAGACACACACATGTGCACACCACACACACAAATGTATCAGTACCCTCTTCCATTACTCTTCTCCATTTATTTGCTCTTCTCTATAGCCTTCGCCGTGTGCTCCTGTCTCCTTCCTTCAGCCTGGCAAAACCTTTTTCTCAATTCTACTTGCTTTCCAATTCTCCTGCCTTTGTAACTCTTTGGAAAATTTGTTACTATTTAAGCATTCAAGTTCATATCAAATACAGAAAGTGGTGGTAAGAGTTTTTTACTTTCCCCCTTTAACAGAATCTTCGTCTTCCTCTAGGCAGAGGCATGAGAAAAGCCTTTTGCAAAAAGTTTCCTTCGATTTCGCCATGTCTCCTCCTCAGTGTCCTCTGCCTCCAGGACCCTTCCGTTTCTTTTCTTAAACTTCATTTTAAATGTTAACCTATTCCATCCGGTTGTCTATACGTAGGTGTGTGTGTGTGTGTGTGTGTGTGTGTGTGTGTGTGTGTGTTTTCTTGTGATTAATGGGGTTTTAAGTTACTGGTTCTGTTTAATTCCCCATCAGGGCATATGCCCTGTTGTGAGCTCAATCCCCAGTAGGGGGCATGCAGGAGGCAGCCAATTGATGTTTCTCTCATCAATGTTTCTATCTCTCTATCCCTCTCTCTTCCTCTCTCTCTAAAATCAATAAAAATATATCCTATACAATAAAAGGCTAATATGCAAATCGACTGAACAGGGGAACAACCAGTTATGATGTGCACTGACCACCAGGGGGCAGACACTTAACCCAGGAGCTGCCCTCTGGTGGTCAGTGCGCTCCCACAGGGAAAGCGCCACTCAGCCAGAAGCCGGGCTCATGGCTGGCGAGTCCAGCGGCAGTGGCAAGAGCCTCTCTGGCCTCTGCGGTAGCGCTAAGTATGTCCGACTGACGGCTCCAAGACTGCAAGAGGGCACAGGCTGAGCTGAGGGACCCCCCCCCCCCCCACACACACACACCGAGTGCATGAATTTCATGCACTGGGCCTCTAATATATATATTAATCCTCACCCAAGGATATTTTTCCATTGATGTGAGAGAAACACATTGATTGGTTGCCTCCTGCATGAGCCTGACCAGGGCCTAAGCCAGGGAGAAGCTTGCAACCAAGGTATGTGCCCTTGACCTGAATGGAACTTGGTACCTTTTGTTCTGCAGCCTGATGTTCTATCCCACTGAGCCAAACCAGCTAGGACAATAGAAACATATTAAAAAAAAAAAACTTAGTCAGAACTCACCATTGTTCTCTGTGTTAATCTCTTCAAATGATTCAATTTCTGTCAAACAAGCAGACAAAAATATTCTCTCTTAAGAAGGGCTGGAAATTACGTTTTTCTGTGTGTGTGTTTTTAATTTCTCACTTCATATTCCAATCCTACTGTTTCTCCTTTTTAATATCTAGAGATAAACAATCCGGAAGGTAACCTCATATCTAGAGATAAACAATCCGGAAGGTAACCTATTCCCAGAAATTACAAGTGAAGAAATTATTATGGCCTTCTACTATAGTTTGGTATCAGGTATAGTGATTTCTTCCACTTTGTTCTTCTTTCTCAATTTTGCTCTTTCTATTTGGGATCTTTCGTGGCTCCATATACATTTTTGAAATATTTGTTCTCATTTTGTGAAATATACCATTGGTATCTTGAAAGGAATTGTGTTGAATCTATAGATTGCTTTGAGTAAATGGACATTTTAATAATATTAATTTTTCCAATTCATGAACACGATATATACTTCCACTTATTTGTATCTTCCTTAATGTCTTTCTTCAATGTCTTATAATTTTCTAAATACAGGTCTTTTGCATCACTGGTTAAATTTATTTATAGGTATTTTATTCTTTTTGAAGCAATTGTACTGGTATAAAAACAGACGTATGGAACAGAATAGAGAGTCCAGAATAAACCCACACATTTATAGTCAATTAATATTCAACAAAGGAGGCAAAAAACCAACAATGGGTTTTTAATAGTCTATTCACTGAATAGTGCTTGGAAAGCTGAACAGATAAATGTAAAAAAGTGAAATTAGACCACCCTCTTATACCATACACAAAAATTAAAAAAGATTAAAGAAGCATCAAACAGACCATCAAACCTCAGAGGGGAAGCAGGGAAGGGTGGGCATGGGGGAGGGGGTAAGAGTTCAACCAAAAAACTTGTATGTATAGAAGCATAATCAATAGACACAGACAATAGGGATTGAAGGCCTGGGCTGGGAGGGCGGGGGGCAGGGGCAGGCTGGGAGAGGTCAATGGGGGGAAAAGGGGACATATGTAATAATTTCAACAATAAAGAATTTTAAAAAATTAAATATAAATAAAAAGTATTTAAATGATAGACTCAAAACCATAAAAATCCTAGAAGAAAACATAGGAAGTAAAATCTCAGACATTTCACATAGCAAATATTTTTCTGATATTGCCTCAGGCAAGGAAAACAAAAGAAAAAATAAACAAATGGAACTAAATCAAACTAAAAATGTTTTGTACAACAAAGGATACCATCAACAAAAATGAAGACAACTCGCTGAATGGGAGAACACATTCCCCAGTGATACATCTGATAAGGAGCTAATATCCAAAATTTATAAAGAACTTATAAACTTCCACATAAAAAAAAACAATCCAATTAAAAAATGGGTAAAGGAACTGAATAGACACTTCTCCAAAGAGGACATACAGATGGCTAATAGACATAAGAAGATATGCTTAACAGCACTAATCATCAGAGAATGCCACAGTGAGATATCACCTCACACCTATCAGAATGGCTAGCATCAATAAATCAACAAACAAGTGTTGGAGAGCATGTGGAGATAAGGGAACCCTCATGCACTGTTGGAGGGAATGCAGACTTGTGCAGCCACTGTGGAAAGCAGTAGAGTTACCTCAATAAATTAAACATGGAACTATCTTATGACACAGTGATTCAACTTCTGGGAATTTATCTGAAGAATCCCAAAACACTGATTTGAAAGAATATATGCACCCCTATGTTCATTGCAGCATCTATATGTATAAAAGCCTAAGCCACTGTTATGACCAGTTGACCGAACAACCAGTTGACTGGTCACTATGATGTGCATTGACCACCAGGGGGCAGATGCTTAATGCAGGAGCTGACTCTTGGTGGTGAGTGCACTCCCACAGCCAACCTACTGTGGCCAGTCAACCTCCAGCAGCCCTTCCCCCCAGATGGCCACCCTGATCACCCCCTATCGGGACTGGATGAGACAACCCCGATCGGCCCTCATCACCTGCTAGGCCAAGGGAACCCCACCCGTGCACGAATTCATGCACCAGGCCTCTAGTTATTTATAATAGCCAAGATTTGGAAGCAGCCCAGGTATCCATCAGTAGGTGAATGGATATAACAGCTATGTTACATTTACACAATGGAATACTACTCACTTATAAAAAAGAAGAGAATTTTATCCTTTGGAACAACATGGGTAGGCCTGGAGAACATTATGCTAAGTGAAATAAGCCAGCAGAGAAAGACAACTACCTTATGATTTCACTCATATGTGGAATCTTATGAACAAAATGAACTAACAATCAAAATATTGACAGACTCATAGAAAGCAGGCTGACAGCTGTCAGGTTGGGGAGGGTGGGAGAGAGGAGGGATTGAGCAAAAAAAAAGGAAAGAAAGAAAAGAAACTCATGGATATGAACAAAAGTGTGGTGATTGCTGAGGAATGGGAAGTGGAGGAGGGCATATGGGGATAAATGGAGATATTATAAAGCTTCTGTCATTAAAATGGTATGAGATCCATGCATGAAGAGACAGTGACATAACACAAAAAGAGGAACTATTTACAGTGACTTTGAAACCCAAGCTTGTGACTGTGTATCCTTAGTTGGATATATTCCGAGGTTTAAAAACAAAGAATATTGAAAAACTAACTAGCTATAAAGTTTGATATTGTACTTCACATTGTTATACTGCTACTATTTTATTGTTGTCTTTGTAGTGAGAGAAGAGGCAATTGAGGATTTATATAATTATCATTGAAAACCAGGAGTCTTGGCATGAGAAAAACGGGAAACAAGTGTAAGATCAATAAGGTTAGGTAAAAACCATATACTCCTGATTTAAATTGAAACTTACAATAATTTTATTTTTAAAAATACACATTTCATAGCCTTGTTCTCTGAAACTATGTAAAATTGATGACTGACTGAACAGTAATGAGCACCCCTAGTAACCATGTGTGGTCTCTAAATACCACTTCACACTACGGCAATAAATCCTTCTCAGAGAATGGGTGATTCTGAGTACTGAGTGGAAAACTTAAGATATCCTAGGACATCTTGACACATAAGAAAGTTAGAAAGCACTCAAAGATACAGAAGTCAACGCAAAGAAACTTCCAATTGAGCAAATATAGGATAATTTGAACATCAATAGAAAGAATTACTGTGGATTGAAATACATTAGATATATTTTAATATATTAGTTCATAATAATTCTTTTCTTTCTCATATTTTTATTGATTTTAGGGAGGAAAGAAAAGGGAGAGATAGAAACATCAATGATGAGACAGATTCATTGATTGGCTGCTTCCTGCACACCCTCTTTTGGTGATCCAGCCCATGACCTGAGCATGTGCCCTGACTGGAAATTGAACCCAGATCTCCTGGTTCATAGGTCAATGTGCAACCACTGAGTCATACCAGCCAGGTCATAATAATTCTTTTAAAATAGAGAAAGAAACTCATTGGTAACTTTGAAAAAGGGTAAGAAACCAACATAAATGGCAATAGACATTTACCCTGTATTTCCTATATGAACTATAAGTCAAGATAATCAAATTATTGATGGAACATTTCTATTTATAGTAGTATTTCAAATAATAAATGTAAATAAATGACTGAATTAGAATATCATCATTTTGTAGTTGTTATAATAAAACAGTGTTAAGTAAATATATTTACCTCCTGACATATTCACAAAACCAGTAAACAACTTTGCAAAAAAGAATATAACTAAATATAATTAAGCTTTTAAATTTAAGAACCATTTTCTGGGAAATATAGGAGATAGAAGAACATTATAAATATTACCATAATTATGCAATCAGCAAATATTGTCACTCTTTAAAAAATAAGTGCCAATATTTTAAAAAGAGATGGAAGTTAAAGATTAAAAATATTCAGGAGTCCAGAAAATAAGAATATGGAGTGGCAGAAAGCAAATCAGAGGTTGCTTGGGGTTGGGACTGGGGCTGGGAACAGAGATTGATTCCAAAAGGATATGAGGTTTCTTTCTGAGGTAATGGATATGTTTTACATTTAAATTGCATTGTGGTGATGGTTGCACAGCTCTGTAAACTTACTATCACTCATTGAATTGCACACTTAAAATGGCTGAATTTTATGATATGTAAATTATACCTCAATAAAGCTCTTTTAAAAAGAATATATTCAAGAAACATTATCAACCAACTAGAGGCCCAATGCACAAAATACATGCATGGGTAGGGCCCCTAGGCCTGGCCAGCAATCAGGGCCTATCGGGGCCTTCCAGCTGCAGGCCAGGGCCTTCCTTCCCCTAGCTGCTGGCTGCCGGCTGCCGGCCAGGGCCTTCCTTCATTCCTCACTGCTCCCTGGTGGTCAGCACACATCATAGCGAGTGGTCGAACTCCCAGTCAGTCAAACTCCCGAGGGGACAATTTGCATATTAGCCTTTTATTATATAGGATTGCAATGAATGGAAATTATCTGGATACTGATTTACAGAAATTAATTTTTTTAAAATTCATATAAAAATTAGAGAACCTGGATCTGTTTTGTTCATCACATCAGATCCAGAGACATTGAAACATACAACAGACTGACATATATCAGAAGGAGAGAAGTGTACAGGAAGAGATTAAACAAAGAAGTTATATGTATATATGCATAACCCATGGACAAACAATAGGGCGGGGAAGGCCTGGGGGGGGGGGGCATCAGGAGCAGGGTAGAGAGAGCCAGTGGAGAAAGGGGGAGGAGGAATAAAGGGGACATTTGTAATACTTTCAACAATAAAGTTTAAAAAAGAAAAAAATAGAGAACCTTGACCTCTGATTGTATACTTAATATTGATAAGAAATTATTTTTTATATATGTTAATGGTATTGTGGTTATGTTTTTTTAAATGAATCCATATCTGTTAGAAATTCATACTCAAATACTAAGTTAAACGTGTTGATGAATGGCTTTAAAAAACCTGGAGCTAAAGTAGGTAGGTACTAATGGAGATAAAATAAGATTGGTCATACATTAATAATTTGAAGCTGAGTGGTGATATGTTGGGGGTTAATTATGCTATTCTGTCCTCTTTTTTATTTTGTATTTTTTCATATTAAACAGTAAGAAAAAATCTTATTATTTCCCTTTCCCACATCAGGTTCTCATTTTCTTTTCCTAAAATATTGCCATAATAACTGGTCTCACCAACCTGACTTTTCACCTTTAAGATTCATCCAGAACAGGCTCATTAGATTCATCATTTTAAAATCTTAAAATACAAATTTCTATAAGTAGCTACTTTGCTCAAAACTTATGATTCTCCACTTTCCTCCAAAATCAGTGATTATAAGTTTATTAAAAATAAACCATCATTAGTTTGGCTTAAAAAATACCTTACAATTTGTCAATTTGTTTCCATCCAACTTTCTGAATACTTTTTTTTTTTTTTTACTTATCATCATGAATTGATGCTTTAGTGAAAATAGTATTTGTCCACTTGTCCACTGTCTACTTGCCCTTAACACAGATGTAGGAATGCCACCTCCACCTTTGCTCTTACAATGCTCCCTGCCTGAATATTTGTTGTTTGTCTATGTTTATCTTAATTTGTTTCTTCCTCAAAGTTCTATTCAAGTCTCACCTACTCCATTTAGTTTTCCTAAAGACTTTTCAACTATGGTCAACTCTCTCTTATTTGAACTCCAGTAGCAATTGCTTTCCTATAACTCATTTAAGCACAACCTACTCTACAGGGCTAGTGTATTTTAATGCATATACTCTACCTTTTGATGTCAGGGACTGTGTCAGATTTTTATGTACTCAACCACATACTGCAGTGCCTTATACATAATACTTGCTAAATAAATGTTTGTTGATGTTGTTGCTGTCATTTCTGCCATTATTACTGGTGGTGGTGGTGGTATTAGTAATCATTACTTCTTTAACTTCTTTATTGATTAAGTTATTACATATATGTCTTTATCTCTACATTACCCCCCATCACCCCCACTCATGCCCTCACCCCCCTGTTGTCTGTGTCCATTGGTTAGGCCTATATGCTTGCATATAAGTCCTTTTGTTGATCTCTCTCCCTTACCCCCACCCACCCCTACCTTCCCTCTGAGGTTTGATGGTCTGATTGATGCTTCTCTGTCTCTGGATCTGTTTTTGTTTATCAGTTTATATTGTTCATTATATTCCACAAATGAGTGAGATCATGTGATATTTATCTTTCTCTGGTTGGCTTATTTTGCTTAGTGTAATGCTTTCCAGTTCCATCCATGCTGTTGCGAATGGTAAGAACTCCTTTTTTACAGCAGAGTAGTATTCCATTGTGTAGATATAACACTGGGTTTTAATCTACTCATCTACTGATGGACACTAAGGCTGTTTCCAAATCTTAGCTATGGTCAATTGTGCTGCTACGAACATAGGGGTGCATATATCCTTTCTGATTGATGTTTCTAGTTTCTTGGGATATATTCCTAGAAGTGGGATCACTGGGTCAAATGGGAGTTCCATTTTTAGTTTTCTTGAGGAAATTCCATACTGTTCTCCACAGCAGCTGCACCAGTCTGCATTCCCACCAGCAGTGCACTAGGGTTCCTTTTTCTCCACATCCTGGCCAGCACTTGTCGTTTGTTGATTTGTTGAGGACAGTAATTCTGAAGGTGTGAGATGGTACCGCATTGTCATTTTGATTTGCGTTTCTCAGATGATTAGTGACTTTGAGCATGTTTTCATATGTCTCTTGGACTTTCTTCTGTCTTCTTTCAAAAAGTATCTATTTAAATCTATTGCCCATTTTTTAATTGGATTTTTATCTTCCTTTTGTGAAGTTGTATGAGTTCCCTGTAAATGTTGGAGATTAAACCCTTATCGGTGATAACATTTGCAAATATGTATCATTACTTTTTAAAACTTCATTTGACAATAATTGTCAGGATCCCAAATTTCTTCTTTGAGATGACCTTGGACCTAAAGACTTAAAGGTGAGTTAGAGAGTATTGACTCATAAAACTGAAAATTCAACTTCTCTATGGTCTTGGTAGTCTACTCTATGTTTCCATATACCTTAGGCTTGCCAATCAACATGGTTTAAAACTTACAAGCAAACACATACAAAAACAACCAAATGAAAGCCTCTTTTCAAAATTCTTCATTAGCTTTATACTCCTTAGAGAACAAGTTGCAAATGTCTGCTATAGCATAGAGGTTCACAATCTGCCTTAAAATCTAGAACCAATTTTTTTTGTCATTATTTCGATAAATAGGTAGATAGATAGATAGGTAGATAGAAATATATATTCTACTTTAGTTAAAATAGTCTAATTTTAAACAGCTTTGGAACCATTTCTCCTCTCTATTTCCATTAAATTAACGTCACTGAAGCCCAAAAGGATTTACCCTACTTAAAGTTCTTCTATGACCAAGAAGTATGACCCCAAGAATCTATTCTCTTCTCCATTACATTGTACTGAATTTCAAAATCCTCTCTTCTCCATATATTTAAAAGGTCTCTTTTATCATGTAATATATTGTATTTTTTATATTGAAAAATAGTGGTACTTGGGCTGTGTATGGATTTTACATACACATTTACATACACTGAGTCGCCAGATTATTATGACCACCTGACGTTTGTAGGCAAATTAGCTATAATTTCACGCTGAAGTTGCTAGAGGGCCAGACCATTATAAATGGGAAGCAGGTTGTTTACCATGACAGTAGAAGTGATTTTTTTTTCTGAAGATATGGGTAAACAACGCGATTTAACATTCTTTGAATGTGGAATATATTTGAACGTGAGTAGCCAAATTATTATGACCACCTGATGTTTGTAGGCAAATGAGCCGTACACTGCATCGTATGGGATATGGAAGCTGAAGGCCTGTTTGAACACATTTGCTGTCTGCAGTCACCAAGATAAAACGTCTCCAATTTGCACAGGAACACAAGGATTGGACAGTCGAACACTGGAAAAAAGTCATGTGGTCCGATGAATCACGTTTCCAGTTGCATCATGCAGATGGCAGAATGAGAATTTGGAGGAAACAGCATGAAAATATGCACCCCACATGCATGAGTACAACCCTTCAAGCTGGTGGGGGCAGTGTTATGGTTTGGGGCATGTTTTCCTGGCATGATTTGGGCCCTTTAATTCGTGTGGAACAATGTCTGAGTAGCACAACATACCTAAGTATCATTGCTGATCAAGTTCATCCTATCATGTTGATGGCGTATCCCAATGGAGATGGCTTCTTCCAATAAGACAATGCGCCATGCCACGGTGCTCGTATTGTGCAGGAGTGGTTTCAAGAAACATGAGGGAGACTTTACCTTGCTTAGGTGGCCCCCACAATCACCAGATCTCAATCCAATTGAGCATTTGTGGGATGAAGTTAAAAGAACCATGAGGCAGCTGGTTCCACAACCATCAAATCTCACAGAACTGGACAGTGCTATTCATCAGGCATGGTGTCAGACTCCTCGCATCACCTTTCAACATCTCGTGGAGTCAATGCCAAGAAGAATCACCACAGTATTGAAGGCAAAAGGTGGCCCAACGAAGTACTGATGGGGTGGTCATAATAATCTGGCCACTCAGTGTATATACATATATATAGATACATAACTATACATATATACTTATATATTTATATATACCCATTCACATATATGTGATTATATGTATGATATATTAAGGTGAATAAAAGACTAGTAATTAGTTTATTTTTATTCCATGTTTCTCTGCTTCTGTCAATTGATTAATTTGTTCATTTAACCGAATGATTTCTGTCTACCAAAATGTGTTCATTACCTTTTCTCTCCAAATGATCTCTCTTCGTTTTTTCTGCGATTTCTCTCATATTTTCTCACCTTTTCCATATGTCAACTTAATTGTAGAATTTGATCCAATAATAAGCTCCATATGAAATGATTACATGGTTTTTGACAACTTTTGTGTTAAGAAAATGCATGAAATACAAAGAGAGATTAGTTTCTAATTGCTAACTGTTGTTTTATGATACTGAAAGATTAGAAAAACATTCACCCACTCTTAGAGTTCTTGCTATAAAAAATAAATAATATTTGCATTCAGGGTATGTTATGTATAATGTACAGCATGGTAACTATAGTTAATAATACTGTATTGCACATGTGAAAGTTACTAAGAGAGTAGATCTTAAAAGTTCTCATTATAGAAAAAATTTGTAACTAGGTATAGTGATGGATGTTAACTAGATTTATTGTGGTGATCATTTTGCAACATATACAAATATCGAATCATTCTGTTGTACATTTGGAACTAATATATGTCAATTATACCTCATTTCTTTGAAAAAATGCTTAGCCTTTTTTCAGATGAATGCAATATCTGTTCATGCATCCTGATCTCTTGAGACATTCTTTAAGAGGAGCATCATTTTAATGTCTCTCTGTAGGATGATTGAATTTCCATAGGCTCCTTTTTTTCCTTCCTTAGCAGAGCGGTATTAATCAGAACTGCCACCAGCTCTATTATAGACTCCTTCAAATGACTTCTCTCAACTTAATATACTTATATTAGATGAAGCCATCAGTGAGTTATTGGAACACATCCCCTGCTCGGTATATTGCAAACTAACCCTGAAGTAGGCACTTAAGGAAACTGCATTAACTCTTTCAGGCCACCAGGGTACCATTTAGGGCCTTCATGTAACATTTCCCTTAAACTAGGTCATCATGATGTCATTTAATCATTTTAGAGCACTGAAATAGATATTTAGAAGATGGCTCCCTAG